>NW_027223761.1:6699610-7334926 GCF_028538775.1 Myotis yumanensis
CAATTTGGGGGGGGATCTAAGAATAGATCCAGAGACAAATGGGTGCGGGGGGGGGGGGGGGGGGGGTTAGAGAGCAACCAAAGGACTTGTATGCATGCAAATTAGCATCACCAATGGGCACAGACACTGGGGTGGTGGGGGCTTGCCTGGGGTAGGAATAGCTGGGGGGGGGGGGGTCAATTGGGGGGGAAAAGGAGGACATATGTAAAAGTTTAGACAAAAAAAAAAATCCTGTGTTGGTTAAAAAAAAGGAAACGAACAAACAAACAAAGCATGTTGCCTTCATCTCAGAGGCCCAGCTGCCTCAGGGGACTTCTTGTGGGAACTGAACCAGGTAAATATCCGAGGCGCTTAGCACCTGGGTCACGGGGGACGAACAACAATCCCTCGCAGTTATGATGATGGATGTAGACAGTGCACACGTCCCAAGACATTCCCCTGACACGATGACCTAACCCTTGTGGAAGAAAAAGGGGCACATACGTAAACCGGACAAGCTCAGGGCGGCCTCCTGGCGACCCTCACAAGCTCAGAAACTAAAAGTAACCCATAGGATGGTCTGAAATTAAAACCTTTTCCTAACTAGCCCACACTATCCTCTCCTTATTGTTAGTGTTGCCTGTGTCAGCGGTTCTCAACCTGGGGGTCACGACCCTATGCATATCAGATATTTACATTACGATTCATCACAATAGCAACATTACAGTTATGAAGTAGCAACAAAAATAATTTTATGGTTGGGGGGGTCACCACAACATGAGGAACTGTATGAAAGGGGTCGCGGCATTAGGGAAGGTTGAGAACCACCGCTAAAACTATCCTGTGCCCTACAATGTAAAGGAAATGTGTCTATTCTTTTTACTTTTTATTCAATCCCAGAGGTTTCCCCTGCTCTGCCTTCTCCTGCCGCCCTGCCCCTCTCGCTAGTCTTCCCCTTTGATTTTGACGTATAAAACAAGTGGTAAAACTGCCATTTTGGGAGCATTTTCTCAACTCCGTTGAGATTTTGCTTCTTGGGCAACTGTCTCAGTTTGGCCTCAAATAAACTAATAAAAATTCTCTATAGGTTTGAACGTTTCTTCGTTTGACAACCCCAGAAGTGGAGAGTAGAAGACTCTTACCAGCTGTTGTCCACAGCTGGTTTCCGGGGAGGGAATCCTTGTTTTAGCCCCAAAGTACCTGACTTCTATCACTTCATGTCTTACCTTATATTATTGGGCATCCACTTTGTGCCAGACACCGTGGATTCAATGACACCCCCCCTCCCCCACCAACCCTAGGTGGCACTTTCTCAGTATCTTGGGGGGCTTACTGTGCCCACGGAGACACCGAAACCCTCCTCCCTTCTTACTCCTGGCTTTGCTTTTTATTTTTGAAGGAGGAAGAAAAATCAGGATTTAAAGTCGCGACTATTGTGCTAGATATGCAAAAAGAAAAAGCCAGAAGGGAATACACAAAAATAGTTTTTGGGGACTGGCCTTGCAGTGGGCTCCCCCGACCCTGCCCTATTCTCCTCTCCTTGAGTCTGAAATGCTGTTACACTGTGTGTACAACTTTAAACGGAGCGGCAAAGGCCAAGGGGGCGGGCCGCAGTCTAAGCAATTCAAGGACCTGTTTGTAGAGACGCCCCGCCCCACCCCGCCTCGCCCCGCCCCGCCCCGCAGCCCCCGGCCCCGCCTTTCCGACAAGCTTCAGTTCACGCCCCTCCCTCCGGGCAGCCTCAGGCCCCGCCCCTGCTCAGACCTGCGCGCTCAGCCTCAACGCAGAGAACCAATCACCTTCCGTTTCCACGTTCAGTCCCTTTTCGGCGTCTGCCCTCAGCCAAAATGGCGGCACCTCGGAAGTTGCCGAAGCGCCAGCAGTTGCCGAAGCAGGTCCGGAAGCTGCCGAGCGAGTCCGGAAGTTACCGAAAGAGAGCAGCGGGTAAGGAGGATGGCGGATGTCATCGCAAGACTCCGGGAGGACGGGATCCAAAAGCGTGTGATACAGGAGGGCCGAGGAGAACTCCCTGACTTTAAGGATGGAACCAAGGTTCGTGTCTTACCCCGTCCCCTTAACCCCTCTGGGCGGCGCGCATGCGAGGCGGGAGGAGGCCTTAGGCGAGAGGTTGCGCATGCCTACAGAACAGCGGCCGGTGACCCTCCCTCCCGCTCACATGCAGAACTCGACGCTGATTGGTCTGAATTTAAGTCGGGGATGAATTTGGATGCGTCTGCCCCGCCCCCTGGCTTGGCTGGGTGGCTGTACTGGCCCGGGAGGCGGACTGGCAGGTTGGGGGAGTTTGACCTAAGTGCTTGCTTCTTGGACCCAGCGCTGGAGAAGAACCTGAGCTGGATACCTGGGTCTGGGAGGGACCCTGGACTGGGGAGGAGCCCCTGGGGCCTCTGGGTTGCAAGGCTTCAGATCTTTTATAGATGAAGGGCGTTCTTAAAACACTTACCATAGACCAGCACCCATTGTTCAGATGGGAAAACTGAGGTTCCAGAGAACAGGCCCAGAGGTCAGGTCTGCCAGATCAGAACTCTTTGGCAGCTTTCTGATTGGTCTACCTTGCATTGTTTGGGCAGATAAAGGCTGGGGAGTAGAGCCTCCTACCTTCCTCCTCTGTACATCAAGGCCTCTCCTGCCTCCTCCTCTCCCCCCCCCCCCCCCCCAACAACCTTCACCAGATGCCACTTGTCTGTAAAGTATGGAACTTCCCTGGGGTAGTCCCTGTGCCCAGCAGAGCGGTCATGCAGTACAGGTATATTGAGGGAAGGGCAAATCCTAGTCTGGCCCTGTGTGAGTGCTCTGAGGACAGAGGGGACTGCATAGCTCTAGTGATGATTTATATTAAGTGGGATCCTTGCCCAGATTAGAGAAGGAGTGTGGGTGTGGCTGCATGTCCCCATGGAGTTGGTGGCCTTGAAGAAGGTCCTGGCAAGGGAGCTTTTGGATGGAACAGACACCAGGAGAGAACATGGTAAAGATAGTAAAGATCTGTGAACAATGACACTGAAAGAACAGGGACCGGAGATATTAAATGACCAATCATCAGCATTGGTTTATGCTCACTCTATAAGCACCTAGCTAAATGCTTTTACAAGTTTATTTCATTTCCACAATGTGGGGTAAGTACTATTGTTGACTTCATTTTACTGATGTGGAAACGGAGCTCAGAGAACAGCATGGCGCGGGGAAGAGTGTGGGCTCCTCGAACCACAGCCTGTTGAGGGTTGGGTCTTCAGACTTCTTCTCTCTGCACTCACCCCCACATGACCTCATCCAGGCTCATCTCTTAAAACAAATGCTCCGTGCCTGGACTACCCCCAGATGTGTATCTCTAGCCTTTACCTCTCCCTTAAACTTGATATCTAGCTCCCTACCCACCATTTCCACCTGGATATCTGGTTGGCAACTCAGACTTAACCAGCTCCACCCATGCCTTCCCCATCTTGGTTAAGGGCACCTCTAGCCTTCCGGTTGCTCAGGCCAAAAACCATCCATGGCTCCTCTTGTTCTCTCTCATCCCACAGCAAAACCTCAAAATACACCTGAGGTCTTACCACTTCTCCCATCACCCCTCTGGTCCAGGCCGCCAGGGTCTCCCCCCGGGTTATTGCAGTCACCTCCTAACTCGCCTTCCTGATTCTGCCCTCGCCCCTTTACGACCTGCTCTCATCTCGGCAGCAGCAGGACACACATCACATCACATCCCTCCTCTGCTTGGATCCACCGAGTGGCTTCCGTCTCAGAGTAAAAAACAATGTCCTCACCACACACAGCCTACAGGCCCTGGGGGGTCTGCCCCTGCTGACCCCGTGACTCCATGGTACACCCCTCCCCTGCAATCACTCTGCTTCTGCCACAGTGACCCTCCTGCTTCTTGAACTTACCATATGTGTCCCTCTGCGAGGCTTTTATGCTGCTATTCTTTTGGCCTAGAAAGTTAACACCGCCTTGCTACCCCAGCATCTACCTGGCTTGCTTCTCCTTACTCCCTTCAGATCTCTGCTGAAAGGTTGCCTTCCCCATCCCATACAAACTCCCCGGCCTTACCTGCTGCTGTTGTTTTCTGATCCATAGCACTACCTCCACCTTACGCAGCACAGTGTTTGTTTGAGGCCCTTCTCTTCCCTATAGACAGTCCACGTGAGCTGCATGGGGGCAGGGACTTGTTTTGTTCTCTGCTGTGTCTGGCACAGAGCTCAGGTACATAGTAAGTGCCCGTAACGATTTGTTGGAAGAATAACTGGAGCCAGGCTGCTGGGCTCCCATCCCAGGCCATCCACCCACTAGCCATGGGACTTGAGCCCCTTACTGCCCTCTCTTTGACTCACTTTCCTCACTTGGGTGGTGGCTAAAGGTCAGGTGGTGACCCCTGGGCAAGCCCTGTCCCTTATGCGATCTGCAGGCTGGGAGCCGGCTTTGTTCTTGGGGCTGGGTCAGGGTTTATGCCCTTGCCTGATCCCTCATTGGCCTGCAGGCCACATTCCACTACCGGACTCTGCACAGCGATGAGGAGGGCACTGTGCTGGATGACAGCCGTGTGCGTGGCAAGCCCATGGAACTCATCATTGGCAAGAAGTTCAAGTTGCCCGTGTGGGAGACCATCGTGAGCACCATGCGTGAGGGGGAGATTGCCCAGTTCCACTGCGACGTCAAGGTGCCTGGAGTCTTACATCTGCCTGCAGTGCCTGCATGTCTGTCCAGCCATCCCTATTCCCCATGCCAGGCCTCTACCCTGGCTAGGTCACCACCAGCTCCCCCCGGGCACTGCAACACCAGGAGGGCACTGCCTTCTCCTCTCCGTTAGCCAGACCGTAGCCAGGAGACTGGTTCTCAAATGCAAAGGACCCACTCAGTTCCTTGCTTCAGGCCTCTCTGGTTCCTGGTGCTCCCTTGGCCCTGTAGGGTCTGGCCCCTGCCAGTCCCCCCTCCCTACCCCCTCTCTTCCTTTCCTTTCCATCTTCTTTGTGGCCAAAATTCTCCCTCCTACCTCACAGTAAATTCCTGGGTCACCACTCCCAGAGGTAAGCATTCCTCTGGGCCTATACCGACAAGGGAGATGGGTTGACAGTGGGGGGTGATTGGCTTGGTTTGGTGCCCAGGAAGCCCTCCCTGACTACTGGTAGTTGGCTTGAACCCCTCCTTTGGGTCCCCCAACCCAACTTGCCTTGGATGGCCAGGATCTGGTCCTCTGCCTGGGTCTCAGGTACTCCAGGGCAGGGGTAGGGCTTGTTTTCCTCCCGTTTCAAAATGCCCAGCGTGGCCCTGGCCGGTGTGCCTGTTGGTTGGGCGTCGTCTAGCACACTGGTTTGATTCCTGGTCAGGGCACATGCCCGGTTTGAGGGCTTGATTCTTGGTGGGCAGCATGTAGGAGGCACACAATCGATGTTTCTCTCTCTCCCCCTCTCCTTCCCCTCTCTCTCTCTCTTAAAAAAATAAAAATGCCCAGCATGGTCCAGCCCATGCCCAAGACTCAGGAGTGTCTATTGGCTGGATGAGACTGCAGGGCCGGTGAGGAGAGCTGGTTAGACTGGAGTGGGGTAGTATATATATTTGATTTGATTTCAGAAAGAGAGGGAGAGGCAGAGACAGATAGAAACATCAATGATGAGAGAGAATCATCGATCGGCGGCCTTTTACAGGCCCCCGGCATGCTCCCTGAGTTGGAATCAAACTGTGACTTCCCAGTTCATAGGTCCAAGCTCAACCCCTGAGCCACTCTGGCCAGGCACGGGGTGGGATAGTCTTATTCCCACCATCCCAGCAGCTGTTCCTAGTGAAAGGTGAAAACTGGGTGCCCTACGGCTAAGGGTCTCCCCTGTGGGTTGTGAAGTTGCTGCCCTGAACTCAGCTCTGAGATAGGCTCTGAATGGGGGAGGGGGAGGGCAGGAGAAAAAGCAAAGGGACCCCAATAATGGACTCCCAGGAGGAGGAAGAGGTAAGAATTCCTCTGGGCCTATACGGACAAGGGAGACCGGTTGACAGTGGGGGTAAGTGATCGGCTTGGTTTGGTGCCCAGAGCGGGTAGAAGGAACTGGGGCTTCACTGGGAGAGAGGGGGCTGGGAGGCCGGAGTCCCGAGGGGAAAGCCCACCTGGGTTTTAGCAGAGTGTGGCTGAACCAGTTGTGGCCCCTCCCTGGGCCTCAGTGTCCTTTCTCAGGTGGTGATGGGCAGGGGGCTGGGCGCCTTGGGCCACACTGACAGAGCCCCTGCTGCCCACCCGTCCTGCAGCATGTGGTCCTGTATCCACTGGTGGCCAAGAGCTTGCGCAATATCGCGGCCGGCAGGGACCCCCTGGAGGGCCAGCGGCACTGCTGCGGCATCGCCCAGATGCATGAGCACAGCTCCCTGGGCCATGCCGACCTGGACGCCCTGCAGCAGAACCCCCAGCCTCTCGTCTTCGACATCGAGATGCTTAAGGTGAGCGGCCACCAAGGCTCAGGCGCCACGAACTGCCACTGCCCAGCCTCGGAGTGGGCTCCGGCCCTGCCTGCCCGCCCAGGGCTCGTAGGCTCCGTGGATAGGCTGGGGTTAAGGCAGGGCAGGTACCAGAACACCGTGTGGACCCCTGGCTGTCCCCATGGGGCTCCCTCTCGGGCCCCTCCTTCCCCTTCAGTCTCTGTGAGGGCAGGGATCTTCACCATCTCATTCACTGTTCTGTCTCTAGAAGCTGGCACAGCGCTGGGCACATAGGAGATGCTACATAAATGCCTGTTGGGTGGTCAGTGAAGGAACTAGCGATTGTGGTCTTGGTATCCATTGTCTGGAGGCCGAGCAGCTGTGGTGCCCTGGGGCTCCCCTTGACTTGGCCCACACTCCGGCAGGTGGAGGGCCCTGGCACATACCAGCAGGACCCGTGGGCAATGACGGATGAGGAGAAGGCAAAGGCGGTGCCGGTCATCCACCAGGAGGGCAACCGCTTGTACCGCGAGGGTCACGTGAAGGAGGCCGCTGCCAAGTACTACGACGCCATCGCCTGCCTCAAGAACCTGCAGATGAAGGTGCTGCCCTGAGGCTGCGGCAGGTGGGTGGAGGTCTGAGGTGGAGCCGGGGCCCAGGTCTCAGCATCCGTGTCCCTCTCCCTGCCCCCACGCCCCCAGGAACAGCCTGGGTCCCCGGACTGGATCGAGCTGGATCAGCAGATCACACCGCTGCTGCTCAACTACTGTCAGTGCAAGCTGGTGGCCCAAGAGTACTATGAAGTGCTGGACCACTGCTCCTCCATCCTCAACAAGTATGATGGTGAGCAGTGGGCACTGGGCTGCCGGGTGGGCCAGGGTCAGACGAGCGGCCTCCTCCTCCCTAGCACCACTGGGCACTGGGGTGCAAAGACTGAGCCTTTGCCATCACTCCCATCCTGAACTCCCCGACTCCGTCAGCTGTCCCCCACCAGGCAGGGCCGTGGGCCTCATTGTGCCAATGAGGATGAGTGGGGTATGGGAGGCTGTCCCATGATGGGCCCCATGGTGCAGAAGGCATCCTGGGCAGCTAGCTGGTCCCTCTCATGCCTTGCATGCCTGCTGCCTGCTGCCACCCCCCGCAGACAACGTTAAGGCCTACTTCAAGCGGGGCAAGGCGCACGCCGCTGTGTGGAATGCCCAGGAGGCCCAGGCTGACTTTGCCAAGGTGCTGGAGCTGGACCCCGCCCTGGCACCCATTGTGAGCAAGGAGCTTCGGGCCCTGGAGGCACGGATCCGGCAGAAGGACGAAGAGGACAAGGCCCGCTTCCGGGGTATCTTCTCCCACTGACAGGGCCCTGCTCGCCCTGCCCAGCTCACTGTTGCCACTGCCAGCCCACCTGCCCCACGATATCATGCTTCTCTGTACATAAAAGCCTTATTTATCTCTCTCTGGGCCTGCTGCGCTCACTCACTGGGAGAGGGGGGAGCCATCGCCCCACATTTTCTGGTACTTGGATGGTATTGGGGGACAAAGAATCAGGGTTCTAATCCCAGCACCCGATTCACCAGCTCTGAGATCTCTCTGGGCCTCAGTGTCCTGACAGAAAAGAGGGTGATCTTAGATCTGCCACAAAGGAAGCATTTCTTGCTGCCAGAGCTGGGGTGCCCGGTGCCTTCAGTCTTCAGGGGGAGACAGTTTGTGCTTGAGTGAGATGGTCTCCCTGCCCCTCCGGCCTCTGAGCCAATGGTCCCCTGGTCGCAGCTTCTGGAGGCAGGGGTTTCGGTGAGAAGCCAAGTCTGGACAGTGGCCCTATGAACCGAAGGGCTGGCCCAGGTGGGGAGGGCCAGGTGGGGTGACTAGAAAAGGCCTTGTTTGGGTAGAGCTGAAGACAGAGCCTTCTGTGAGGCCTTCGGGGCCCAGGAAGGGCCCTGTCTCTGACTGCTGTGTGGTTCTGGATTCATCCTGGCCCCTCTGCCCAGCAGTGTCCCCATCGAACTGGAAATTGTGGGCTTGGCTCCCCTGAGACCAGCAAGTGGGCCATCGGGTGGGATGTAGGTGGTGTTTATTGTCATGGGTTTGCACACTGAAAAGCCTCTGGGTCTTGCCGCTCCCTCCCTCCCTCGGCCCGTGGTCTGGGTCCTCCCACACGAAAGGGAAGTAACACTGAGGGGCAGGCAGAGATGCGGGCTGTGGAGGTGGGAGGCCAGGGCCAGCGGTCTGCGCCCCCAGCCTCCCACACCTGGTCAGTTGGGCCCCTGAATGTGAATAAATAACCCAGGTCCAGCCACAGTTTAGGCCTCACCGCAGTCCAACTTGAGGCTGATGCTTCGGCCCTTGCCCCGGGTCAGGGTGGTGGGTGGTGTCCCTGGGCCCTCGCGCTCGGCCTGGCTGGGACCCCTGGAGCGGAGCAGCTGGCTCTGTTTGCGGAGGAAGTCCACAGGGGCGGCCCCGCCGTAGCTGCTCTTGGCCAGGGTGGCCCTCGAGGGTCCCGTGGGGGCGTGCGGGTGGGAGCCGGCCTCCAGTTGGCCCAGGTGGGCCACGTAGCCGTCCGACAGGAACTGTGGGCAGAGGTGGGCAGGGTGAGGGGGGTGGTCTCAGGCCCCACACCGCCCTCCGTCCTCTCCAGGCTCCTGGTCTGTGCCGGCTGCATTCTAGGCCCGGCAGAGCCTGACCCGAGTCTTCTCTCAGCAGATAGGAACCGCAGGCTGGGAGCAGGCACCTGGCCTTCATCCCAGCTCTGCCCCTCTCTAGACTCAGCTTCCTCATCTATAAAGGGCGATTCTTTGTGGGGGGTGAATAATAGCAGCTGACATTTAGCAAGCACGTTTTTTGTGCCCAGCCCTGTGCATGTTGATGTGCAGTAAATCACACGATCTTCATGATAGCTGTCAAGGTCAGGGCCATTTTATCATTTCCATTTTACAGACAGGAATTGGGGCTTAGAAAGGTCCAGGCTGGAGAGTATCATGTTAAGTGAAATAAGTCAGAGAAAGACAAGTATCACATGATCTCACTCATATATGGAATCTAAGTAACAAAGTAAACTGATGAGCGGAGTGGATCCAGAGACATGGAAGCATGGAACAGAGTGGGGCATCTGAGGGAAGGCGGGGGAGGGTGGGTGGGTGGGTGGGAGGTAATCAACCAAAGACCTTGTATGCATATATGCATAACCCATGGACACAGACAGTAGGGTGGTGAAGGCCTGGGGTGGGGGGCAGGGGTGGGCTGGAGGGAGTTAGTGGACATATGTAATATTTTCAACAATAAAGAATTATGTAATAAATAAATAAAGTGACAAAAAAGAGAGAAAGGTCCAGGCCCATGCCCAGGGCTGTGCGACATGGAGCCAGCACTCCAGCCCGAGTTCCCAATACTGGTCTGCCCCGCAGCTCCAAGTTGCTCACCACCCCTGTCCTAGGAGGAGCCAGGTCCCCTGAGGCCAGCCACCCTCCCCATAGCCACCCTCAGGCCCTTAGCACCAGTGGACCTATGACCGGAAACCCAGGCTCCCAATCCCCACCCTCACTTGGCCCTCACCTGGCACTGTGCTTGCAGCTTCCGCACAGCGCGGCCCACGATGTAGGTCTGGCTGGGGGGCAGGCCCAGTGCCGCGTATACGGCCACATCTTTGGGGGATCCATAGCCAGCCACGATGTTCAGTTCCACCTGCGGCGGGTGAGGCCAGTCAGCCACCCCTGGGACAGGGCATGAGGCTGGGGGTGGGGTCTGGTGGGCTTCCTGGGTCAGATATTTTAGGGAGCCAAGCTAGTTGGATAGAGGTGGGGCATAGAGTCCTACGTCACCAGGCACCCAGGGAGGCACCCTAGTTGGCTCTAAGGTTAGGGGCCCCTTGGAACACGAGAGGGCAGGACCATAGGACAGTTAAGGTCCCAGAGATGAGCTGAGGGCAGAGGAGATGGGCTGAGGGCAGAGGACATGGGCTGAGGGCAGAGGCGGGTCCCTTCCCATCGCCGCACCTCCTGCACCAGGCTCTGCAGAAACATCGCTTTCTGGCGCAGCGGGTCATGGGTGAGGCCATCGCAGAAGGAGACGACGCCGTGGGGGAAGTTGTGCTGTGACAGCCAGGCCACCACACGGTGCTTCTGCATATCAGGCCGGCCTGTCACGTACACAATCAGGTAGCCCGCGTCCTGCCAGTGCCTGCGGGGTGGGGTGGCAGTGAGCTCCAGGTGCCAGCGTGGGGGTCGGTCTCCAGGGCGAGTCGGGGGCGCTCCTACCTGACCACATCCACAGCGCCGGCGCGCACCTTGGGGTCACTGCCCATGATGGAGACACTGGCAGTGAAGGAGCCGTCTATGCTGAAGACCACGGCCTCGGTGCCGCGGGCCACCACTGTCAGGCAGCACTCGGCATAGGTGTGGTCGCCCCTGTGGTCCACAGGTGGGGTGAGCAGGTGGCGGCGAGGGGCAGCAGAGTCCCACCCTGCAGAGGAGTGGCCTGCCCCGCGCTCACCTGACCATCATTCGAACTGGGTAGACGCCAATGCCCAGCGCACGCTCAGGGGGCACCGGGAAAGTGAGGCGGCCAGAGCTGTTGGTGACCTCCGTGCCAAAGTGGATCCACTTGCCGGACAGTGGCTGTGTCATGACGTAGACGTCCACCTGGCGGTGAGAGGGGGTGAGCATCCATGGCGGGGAGACCCTGGGCGCCACATGACTTTGGAGGAGGGCAGAGGTGGGCTTGTCATTAGGGGTGGATGGGGCCTCGGGGAGCCGTGTGTGTGTGTGTGTGTGTGTGTGTGTGTGTGTGTGTGTGACAATAAAGACACAGGAGGCGGGACGGGAGCACCCACGTGGGGGTGTGGTCAGCTGGTGGGGGCGGGCCCAAGGCCACTGTGTCCTGACCTTCTCCCCAGTGAGCGTGACCACATCCAAGGGCCCGTACATGAAGCGCCCGTTCAGCACCTGGGGGCGGCCCTCGCACACCACTGTGTCGTTCGCCCGGTGGTTGGAAGTGACGTTCTGTTGGGAGGAGAGGACATGAGCCGGCAGCCAGATGTTGGGGATGCAGAGGAAGCAGAGAGAGACAGGCACCCAGACAGGGAGGCAGGGGCAGGGGCTGGGAGGAGGCCCGGAGGTCAGGAGTGCCTGTGTGAGTGGACTGTGACATGATCAGGTGCAGAGGATGACCTGGGCGGGTAAGTGCCCATCAGAGACCTAACTTGCAGGGGGAAGGGGAAGAGACCCTGGTTCCCCGGGGCGGGGCCAAGATATGATTAGGTGGGGCCAGGCCTCTAGGGGCGCGGGCTGGACCGGAAGGCCACGTGGGCGGGGATCCAGGGGCCAGGGGGCGGGGCCTCGCTTCCGAGTGCACCTACTCGGATCTTGACTTGCGTGCGTTTGCGCTGCCACTTCTCCCTGGGAAAGGCCGGGCTGTAGATGGACGGCTCCTCGCACTCGGCCAGCTGTGGCTGCTCCTTCTCGATCACCTGCACAGGACCAGGCTGGGTCACCTGAACGGGGTTCGGGGGCTGCCCCTCTCCCAGCCCGCAGCCCCCCATTCTTGTCTGGTTCCCATCCCCCAGTCCATATCCCCGGGCCCACCTGGCGCAGGATGAAGGCTACCACGTCTGCGGACTCCCAGTAGCTGGCGTGGAAGAGGTGGGGCAGCGTGACGGTGGGGAAGGCCGTGAGCGCCTCGGGGCAGTAGAGTGAGTAGTCAATCCGCTTGGTCCCCCACCATCGCTCCAGGACTGCACAGCCACGGCGGGCAGTGAGTCAAGGTGGCCTCCCACCCTGTGCCCACCTGCCTGGCCTCTGGGTGCTCTTCCCTCCCTGCTTTCCTCCAAGCCTGGGTGCTGGAGGGGAGGGGGCAGACCGGATGCTGGGGGCACGGGCATCTGGCTGGCTGACTTACTCTTAACCACCTCACTGGTGGTGCTGGGGGCCGCCGGCTGGGCCTGTGGCTCGGTGCCTAACTCACTGCCCTTCCAGAAGGCACCGCTGGTAGAGGTGGGCGTTGAGGGCACCAACATCTCCAGCTCCTCCAGAAAGAGGCCCGAGTGGGTCTGCAGAGCGTCAGCTGGGGGAGGAGGGGCACCCTCAGCAGCAGGCGGGGCTCCAGGACAGCTCAGCGCCCACACCTCAGCGCCCACACCTCCACCATCTTTCCTGCCAGCCCTCCTGGCCAGGTCATGGCTGAGGCTGAACCGCTCCACATCTGCTTGCGGGCATTCTCTCCTCTCAGCTCACCCCACAGCCTGCTGCATTCTTGCCGGAATGCCTGTCACCACCATCCCAATGCAGGCCCACTTGTCTCATGGGGCCAAATGCATCCATGTACATGTGAGAGCCTATGGGCACACAGCACCCCTACACACACCGCAGGCCCTCCCCATCCACTGGTGGCTGCTCTCACACGGGCATGCCAGTGTCACTCCCCTCCTCTAGTCCAGTCACCACCCACGGGCACAGAATGTCAGAGGGTCTGCAGACTTCCCCAGGGGCTGAGGTAGGGCTCGTGAGAGGTTGCCAGTGACGTGGGAACTACCTCATGTCTCCTAGGGTGATGGGGGCCATCCGCATCCCTATTGGGGCCATCCTCTTACTCCCCTTTATCTTGGAGGGGGGCATACCCAGCAGAAGGGACGTGCCATCTCCCAGGGGGAACTTCTGGTAGCGGGGTATGGCCAGTGGGGCGATGGCCTGGAACTTGGGGGCCAGCAGGGGCTCAAGACGGCAGGCGCAGGGGTCAGCCGCGTGGAAGAGGTTGTAGATCTGCTCACAGGCTGGGCGCATCTGGGCCACTGGAATCCAGGAGACAGAGTGGGAGGAGTTCACCTGGGCATTCTGGGAGGTAGGGGGGTGGGCAGCAGCACCCTGACATGCTGTGTGACCCTGAGCCAGCTCTTCCCAAACTACACTCCCTGGGAGGTCACCAGGGTCCTGCTTGGTGAGACGGTCTCTTGGCTAAGAATATGCCAGAGCCTTCGCTTTGCTGAGGTGGTTCAGGATGAAGTGGTTGGACCTCTTCTCCCACCCCGGGCATCTGCGGGCGTGAGTTCCTCCCAGTGCACTGTGGGAAACTTGGCCTGGGCAAGCCCCTTCTTTCTGGGCCACAGGTTCCCCTTCTCTAGCCAGGATATCTCATTGGTGCAGTGCGGGGTGGCAGTAACGCCAGCATCTCAGGTGAGACGGATGTGGAGGAGCCGGGGGAGGGGCAGACGAAGGACGGGGTGCGGCCCCCACCCCACCCTTAGGGCTCACCCTCCAGGGCAGGCATCACGGTCTTCCGCAGAGCCAGCACCAGGCCCAGCGGGGAGCCGAAGAGGAAGAAGCCGGAGACCTTGAAGTCCAGGCGGGCAGCGCTGATGGAGCCCTCAGGAGCCTCCGAGGCGGCAGTGGGTGGACAGGAGGCTGTGCTTGCCCGCCGGGGCTCCCCCGAGGAGGAGGCAGCTGTGGGGGCCACCTGCAGGCTGTGGGGGAGGGCTGCTCAGTGCTGCTGCCTCAACAGCCCAGCACCAGCCCTGCTGGGGAGGGGGCAGGAAGGTCACCTGTTCTGGGAGCCCTCGGGTTCAGGATTGGCCACGTCGCTGGGGGTGCGCTGGGCGGGCAGGGTCGAGGGTTCTGGGCTGCTCCGGCCCAGCCCCTCCATCCCATCTGCCAGGGGGTCCTTTACTGGGCCGATTTCCGGGGAGAGCAGCTCATTGTTCTAGAAGGAACAGGGGACCGAAAATCCTTAGGAACGAGACGATGTGGTTTCTACTTATTTGGAAGTGAGGAGAGAGGCTTGGATGCTGGGCAGGGAGTCAAAGCAAGTGGGCGGGCAGAGCCTTGGAGGGGACAGAGCGAGGCAGCAGAGGACACGACGCAGGGCACAGAGGTCATGTTAAGGGGGCAGAGCCCGAGAGATGGAGGGACGCTGCCCTCCTGAGGAGCAGGGTGCGCCACACTGACCATGCTCCCTCGGCGGCTGCTGCCCCGACTCCCCGTGCCCGCGCAGGCGCTGTGACAGAGGGCATCAAAGCCCAGGATCCCGCCTACAGCGTCTCCGATCAGCACCACCTGGATGAGGGTGGCACCATCAGGGGGGGCCTGACCGGCGATGGCGGGACCCCCCAGCAAGCTCCCCGGAACGTCCCAGCTCCTGACCTGCCCGCAGAAGCCAGCGCCCTCAGCAGAGCTCAGGAAGGCGGCATAGGCCTGGTTGGTTCGGGCGATGACAGTGGCCACAGCGCTCTGGTATCGGGAGGATGAAGTGGCCAACAGCGGCAGGGCGGCCAGCGGAATGTGGTCCTGAGAGCGGGACAGGCTGTCGCCATCGTGGCTGTAGGGACTCAGGCTGGAGGAAGAGGAGGTGTGGTGGGTGCCTGGGGGTCTGCAGCCCCTTCACTGCCCCCTCCGAGTCCCCTTGGCCTGCTGGCAGGTGCTAGCACTGGGGGGCCTTTGTGGGCGGCGTCAGCACCCCAGAGGCCTCTGGGATGAAGCCATTGACTAGAAACTGAGGCGCAGCTCTGAGGCTGACTGGCCAAGGTGTCTGGCTTCCCGGCCTCCTCCCCCTCCCCCCATGGGGTCTTCTCGGTCCTTGGAAGCCCCAGGTGGATCTCTGCAGCTTGGGGACCCTGTCTACCCCCCGCCCTCCCACCCCTGACCAGTACTTGGAGACAAGGGCATAGGCAGCAGCACAGATGGGTGGGCAGGGCACCAGGCGCAGGGCCACGTGGCCCAGGGCCTCGGGGAAGTGGATGCGGGTGATGGCCTCAAAGGCCAGGTTCAGCGTCTGCACATCCGCCTGCTTGGAGTTGGCATCTCCAGGGCCGGAGTCCAGGATGCTGCCGCTGTGCAGGATGAGGAAGAGGGCGTGGACCGCACATGCCTCGGGCCCCAGCTCCCCAGCTCCGTCTAGGCCCTACGGGGCACAGCGGGTACCAGGGGTGTCAGACAGTGGCCTGGCAGGGGGTGGGCAGCACTGAGACACAGGTGGCTGGTCATAATTACCTCGGAGTCCCTGGGTGCTCGGGCCCTGTCCCTCATATCTTTGGCAGCCTCGGCTCCGGGGTCTATAGGACAAGGGACAGCCAGTGAAGGAGACCGAGGGGCCTGTGGGGGTCCCTTCATCTGGCACTTCAGAGCCTCCTGCTCTTCTGTCTGCCTGAGTGGCACGCCCAGTCCCCACCTTCCTCTGACCTCTCACTAGACTGTCCCAAGTCATTTCACATTTCTGTGCCGCTCCTCTGCCCCCAGGGATGCCTTTTCCCACAATGCCTGTTGGCTTGGAAAATTCCTTCTAACTCTGCCCTGTCCAAGATGGTAGCCACTATCCAGCTGTGCCCATTTACATCAAAGTGAATTAAAATACAACTCAGCCTTCAGCTCCTCGGTCACATTTCAAGTGCTTGATAACCACGTGTGCTAGTGGCCAGAACCTGTCCATCAGCACAGAAAGTTCTGCTGGACAGAGCGGGTCCCGTCCTTCAAAACCCAGCTGAGACCCCAGCTCCCGTGTGAAGTCCTCCTGCCTCCAAACGAATTGCTCCATTCTTTGTGCTACGTCTGAACCTGGAGTACAGTCCAGCCATCCCTCCGTCCACCCATTATCCACTCACTACCCATCTGAGTATTTAATGAGCACCCTCTCTGGACTGACATTCATTTTAGGGCCCCGCTAAATTAGGACCGACTTGTCTTTCGAGTCCCCACTGCACGTGGGGTGCTGGCAGCCCGATCCGGGACCTGTACCTGGCGCCCCCTCGGCCTCTGTCGGGGAGGCGAAGGCGTCGATGAAGTCATTGGAGTTCCACTTGGTCATCTCCTTGGGGAAGACCTCATCGCTGTCCGAGAAGCCTTCTGAAGGGACAAGGGGTGGCAGACCTTTGTGTCATGGGTGGGAGACCTTTCTCAGGAACACACCCACCTCCACCAGGGCCCACAGTGCTGACCGTGGGCATCAAAGAACTCATCTTCAGAGCTGTTCTCAGAGTCCCGGGCAATGTTCTGCATGCGCCACTCAGACAAGCTCTGAGGAGACACGCCCCCTGCAGGACCACATCAGCATCAGCCTGGGCATCAGCCTGACGGTTGCTCCCTCCCGTCCCTGTGCTGCAGCCTCACCTCCATGCTGGGACGAGTAGGAGGAACGGGAAGATGAGGACCACTGCTTGCCGAAGCTGGCATCAGGTGAGGCGTCGGGGCCCAGGGGGACCTCAGGCCCATCGGGGGTACCCGCATGGCTGGCCCCGCCCTGGGCCTCAGCGCATGGCTTCCCAGAGGGCTGGGCCTCAGGCCCCTCACTGTCCATGTTGCACTTGGCCATGCGCTGAGCCAACATGCGGGCTGTCTCCTCCTCCAGTGCCCGGATGTCGGCCATGCTCAGATCTGTCCACTCGTCCTGCCAGCACCAGGCCTGGCGGTGGGCGCGCAGCATCACCCGACGAAGACCTGTAGGTGCCCGGGCATCAGAACAATGCCCTCCCCACCCCAAATCCCCTGTCACGGCGTCCACATGCTTAGCCTTCAAGGCCGGTTAAAGGCTCCCCTGGGCACAGCACCTCCCCAGAGCCACAGAGTAGGGCATGGCCAGTGCTACCCAGGGGATGGGAGTGGAAACTGGGACATTTGCCCTCCTGCCCCACCTCCTTCCTTGCCCACTACCTCTTCCATCCCTCTGGGCACCCCAACTCTGAGCACTGGCCGCACCCCCACACCACAGGAAGCTGGAACCAATGCTTGTTTCGCTTTTTCATCTGGCTTTCCACTGACTTGTTCAGAGGAGTGAACAATTAAGGCATTAACAGCCTAATGAAATTGTTGATAGTTAATGAAGGTGTTAATAGTTAATGGAAGTGTTGGCACTTAAAGAAGGCTGTAGGGAAAGATGATACTCAATCTGGGATATTTTCATCTTAAGCAGGGGGATAAAGTTTAAAACCTCAATATCTAGGAAATACAGCAATAATGGTTGAATTATAATAACAAACTTCTGGAAGGGAATATATCTGAATCTTAATAGTGGTTATATGTGAGTGATTTTATTTTCTTATTTGTGCCTTTGATATTTTTCCAAATGTAAGAAAAGGAGCCTGTATTACTCTCTGAGCTAAATTTCCTCATCTGTAAAATGGGAATAATAGTCCTTACCTTGAGGGGTGTTGTGTGTGTTAAAGGAGATCTTGCATGTTGTGACCAACATTAGTTTTTAACATCTGGCCCAATCTCCCCCCATTTACAGAAGGGAAAGTTCAGGTGCAGAGAGGGGAAGTGGCTCAATGGGGCTTCCATGAGAGCCTGTACGTGAACCCAGGCCCCTGGACTCCCCCATCCAGGCCAGGGCTCCTTCTAACTGTGGTTGGCCCACCCTCAGACCTGGGAGGTGGGGCAGGGTTGAGCTGCAGGAGCTGTGGGGTTGGGTTTAGGGTGGTGTGAAACAGGGGCTCCTGGATATCATGGCCAGAGGATGGGTCTCTGGGAGCTGGGGGTGGGAGGAGCCCTGGGAATGACATCAGAGTCACAGTCTGAGCCTGCACTTCAGCGTGTTGCTGGTTGGGATTGGCGACCCTCCTGAAGGTCCCTAAGTCTCACCTGATGCACAGAATGGTTTAGAATCTTTGACCTGGAGACCATGTCGCCAGCTTCTTGCCTTCCTGACTCTTACTGTACCTTAAGGCTAGTCTGCCCTGACCCTGGCCAGGCTGTGCTGCTCCCCTCTGCCTCAGCGCTCACCACATCAAGTGGGAATGATGGCTTTACGCTCTGTGTCCCATGAGCATTCTGGCTCAAGCACTGGGCTGGTGCCTGCCGGGTAAATGGAACCTCCCGCAGCGTGGAGCTCACCGACATCGTGGATGAACTGCTCAATCTTGGCCTGCATGCCCCAGTACCGGAACTCGACCTTGCACAGCTTATAGGCGCACATGAGGGGGCCCGTCTGAGCCGCCTTTTGTGCCCAGTCATCAGCCAGCGGTCCTCGGCCGGTCTTCACGGAGCGGTACAGACGGGGGTCCTCTTCTGCTTTGTACTCTCCTGGGGCCACTGCGTCCCGCACGATGTCTATGGTGTCTGAGGGGGTGCCAGCAGCACTGAGCACCGCCAGCCCCCTCCAGCCCCTGCCACCCCCCTCTGCCTCCGGATCGGGAGGACATCCTTTTGAAGACGGGAAGCCACGGCCCGAGAGAGCCTGGGAATTGTCAGAAGCTACCCATCGAGGCGTCAGGTAGCCTGAGAGGGTCCCCAGCCCCCCCACACACCACCCCCACTGGCTTCAGGCCTCACCCAGGATGCGCTGTCTCCTCTCAGCCCCGCTCAGGTTAAAGACATTTGGTTGCTGCCCCCCATCAGGCAGATAATAGGTCTCTATTTCAATGGAGAATTTCTCCACAAAGGGGCAGGTGTACCTGGGCAGAGGTTAGGAGCAAGGGTCACTGCTGTGCCCACCAGGGCTCTTCCCCTTGTGGCCCCAGGCCTGTCCCGCCCACTCACCGGGTCCGGGTGTAGGGATAAGCGTTCCAGGATTCTTCCTCCACCTGCAGGGCGGCCTTGGGCAGCAGCGCCCGGAACCAGCCTGGGATGTGGGAGCCCACGTGGTACACCTTGTGTGTGTACTGCCCACTGCCACCGGGCCCATCTGTGTAGGGCCTGTTGGCCAGGATCTCCACGCCACTGCCCTCACCACTTGACTCCTCCCGGCTCTTTTTCTGCAGTCCAGGACAGAGCAGAACGTGGAGTTCAGCTCCAGCTCAGCTCCTGGGACCCCAGCTTTCCCTGGGCCCCTGGGGTGCTAGTCCTAGCCTTTCCAACGTCCTGTGACCCTACCCTGGCCCCTGCTGCTCCTGGGGTCAGGATCACAGCTGCTGTCCAGTCCCCCACGGGTTCTGCAACCCAGCGCTCATTCAGTCATTCAGGTATCTATTGAGTGTCTGCTTCAGGCCAGGCCTTGTTTAGGGTTATATTAGTCAGGATATGTTGAACAGAATAAAGACCCCTGCCCTCGTGGAACTTACGTTCTAATGGAGGCAGACAGACACAGAAAAAGCAAATTATATGGTATGTTGGAGATAAAGTGCTATGGGGAAAAGAGAGCATAGATTAGGGTAAGGGGGGTTGAGATAAGGTTGCTTTTTCCATAGATGGGCAGAGAAGGCCTTGGGAGAAACATTTGAACATGACTTCAAGGAGGGGTGGGAGGCGCAGAGTGGACGTGGGGTGGGAGGAAGTGTGCAAGGCAGAGGGGAGCCAGCGCAGGCTCCTGAGGCGGGAGCACGGTGCATGTGCTCCAGGGGCAGCAAGGAGGCCGGGGTGGGTGGGCTGAAGAACGGAGGAGGGTAAAAGGAGCCCTACCACTCTGAGGACCTGACCCTGGTCCCCACCCTCTGTGGACCCCACAACCAGCTCCTGCCACACCCCTCCTCGTTGGAGAGCACTCAGATCCTGCCCTTTTATAGCTCTGGAGCCCAAACTTGGCCCACGCCACCCCGAGGCTGGATCCTGGCCCTCTTGCCCCTGAAGACTGATCCTGAAACACGTCTGGAACAGGCCTCCCTGAGGGCCTGGACCAACCCTCTCCCCTCTCTGCGAGCCTGCCTGGCCCATTTTTCTCACAGCCCAAGCCAGGCCCCTACTCCCTTCCTCTTAGCCCAGACCTCCCTCGCTTATCCTCCGGGGTTCTCGCCTGCCCCTGTGTTTCAGTTTTGGTGCCTCATCCCATCCCATCCTCACCCCTCTCCCTGACCTGGGCTTTGCCAGGATTCTGTGGACTCTGGGGACCCCCTCCCACTCCCTGCCTCTCACTCTTGCCTCCCCATGTACTCCCTACCCCTACAGGATTACAGATTCTAAGGAGGATTGAAGGAGATCATACATGGCCCGGGCACTGGGGGGATGGGGAGCCACGCTAGGCCCTTCTGCCTTTCCCCCCACAGCCCTTACGATCTCCCCGTGCAGCTGAAGGGGGACCTCTCTCTCCTCCTCTGGCCTCAGCCCTTTGCAGGCCCGGAGCAGGACTGGTGGGGCTGCGCCCCAGCCCCCCGTCCCAGGTGCGGCCTGCCTGCTCCTGCATGAAGTAGGGCCCCCTTGGCTTCCCGCTTCCCATCGCTCTCACCAGGATCATGTAGAGCTGGGCCACCTGGTACTCGTCCAGGCTCATGGGCAGCAGAATGTGGTACTCCTTGATGAGCATCCTGGAAGCGCTCAGCAGGATGCGCGCGGCCTCCGCTCCGCCTGGCGCAGGGCACGGCGCGGCAGTCAGTGCGGGGCGTCGGCGCGCAGTCCCGAGCCCTGCGCGCAGGCCGAGGGGTTCGGGCCGCAGGACCCCATGCCCGGGCCCACCACCCGGGCGGCAGAAGCGAACCCAGCGCTGCCGCGGGGAGCCGGGAGCCGCAGCGAGGCTGAGCGCTGACCTCTTTTCGGCGTAGCCCCCGCCCCCCCGCCAGCCCGTCGCCATGGCAACCGCGAGCTGACGCGCGCGCCCCCCGGAGCAGCGCGGGGCTGGCCACCCTCGCCTTTCCCGCCGCGTTCTAAGTCCCCTCGGAACAGCATCCCTCGGGGACCCGCCCACTGGAGCCCCCGCGCCCCTCCTCCCCGGCGGGCCTTCCACAGGCGGTCCCTCGGGCCGTCTCCTGCATCCCTTTCCTGGGGTCGGTGAGGTCTCGTGTTCCCCACTCCCTTCGTCCATTTAAAACCTTGTCCCCTGGGGTGTCTCTCCACCGAGCGGCCCCGTGCGCCCCTCCTCTTGGCATCTGCCAGTGTTCCCCACGCCCCACACCCGAAGCTGCCTTCCAGGACCAGACAACTCACCCCTTCGCCCCCCAGTCTTGCCTTCCCCACCATGGCCGGCAGCCCCGTCCTCGACTTCCCCCTCCCCAGCATCCTGCCCAAGGGTTGGCTCCTCTTCGGGCTGAGGCAAGAGGCTCCACCTGGTATCCCACGGGCTCCGGTCCTGAGACACCCGCTCCACTCACCCGCGCCCCGGTTCCGTTGCAGGCACCCCGCCTACCCCACCCCTTGGCACCCAGCGCGCAGGCAAGAGGCCCCATGGCCCCCACTTCCCTCTGCTCCCCGCGTCCCCGTCCCCCGCCGTGCTCTTGGCCCGTCCCGGCTCACCTCCAGTTGAGGGCGGGCGCCCCTCACCGGGCACGGGCGGGGACGAACGGGCTGTGGGTCTGAGCCCTGAGCGTCCCCAGCCCCGGTCTCGGGTTCCAGCAGTGGCCGGACCCTCGGGAGGCGCAGCGCCGGCCCATGGCCCCGACCTTTCTCCTCGTCCGCCCTCCGGCGTCCCAGCCGTTCCTCCCCGCCACCCGCCGCGTCACTGCGGCCGCCCCGCCCCCTTCCTGGGCCTGGCGGGCCCTCCCCACCCCTGCGGGGTCCCGGCAGCCCCGCCTGCGGCGGAGGAGGCGGCCCCTTCCTTCCTTCCCCACGGCAGGGAGGGAAGCAGTTCTCCAAATGCTGGTGCTTTTCACGCCTTATGTGCCTTTTGGAATCCCCCAAACACTCTTGCTTTCTATTCCCACCCTGGCCCGGCCTCCCGTGCGCTCAGGAATTACGGCAGGGTCCTATCTCTCCGCGTTCTCCCTACCCTCACACCTGAGACCCAGGGGAAATGCACCCCCTCCCCAGAGTCTGCTCTCTGGCTTGCCTCTACTTAGGGGGTGGGATCCCAGCGCTCCGGGTCTCTAGGGTCATTCAGCCACACACGCAGGCAGAGGCTTTTAGTCATTCGGAGGACTAGCCCCTCAAAGTGGCCCCATCTATCTATACCTTCCGGGTCCACAAGTCTGGCCAACCAGCCACCAGACTGTGGGCAAAGGCTGAGACACCGGTGGGTTGGGCTTGTGGACCACACCCAGTCCCCTAAAGGCCCTGGGACAGTGGATGGCAGCACCCATGCCGGAAGCCAGTCCTCTGCCGTGGCTCTGCTTCGCAGGTGCTTCGGGGAGGGAAGCAGTGCTCTCTCCCCTCTCCGAGGAGTCGGAGATGGGGTGCATTCAGAGCCTCTGAGGGCTGATTCAGCTTAAGCTGTTAGGGCATGTAGGCAGGAAGGCGTGGCGTAAGTGAACTGGCATTTCCACCTTGCCAGGCATCACTGCTAATCCAGAGGTAGAACCCTCAAGGCCCAGGCTGGTGACACTGCCCTCCAGCTGTGGGGGAGGCCGAGGCCCTGCACTGCCCCCTGGTGGCGCCATGCGAAGCAAGGCCAGGCTCTCAGCTACCGGAGCTCAACTCTTTCCACTACTTAAAGCTGGGAAGGCGGAGGGCAGGCAGACAGGAGCCGGGTCCCTCCCAAGGTTAATGGACAGCACGGGGCAAGGCAGGGCCAGGCTGCGTTGGCCTCTCTCCCACCCACTGCACCACTCTGTCTTCTCTTTCCCACTTTGTCCCCAGCCACCAGGCTTAGCAGAAGTACCAGACTCAGAAAGGCTAAGAGCTGAGAGAACAACTCCAAATTATCTTTTATTTATACAAAAAAAGGGCATGTTTAGCAAAAGACACACTGAGAAAAGAGAGGCTATGGCCCAGGAGACAAGGCAGGGAGGTGACAGGCCTTCTGAAGGCCTGCTGGGGGAGAAGGGGTCTGGGACAAAGTGGTGAAGAGTCCTGGGTAAGTGCTGAGTCGTGGGGGCTACAGGAAGAAGAAAACTCCAGTTGCATCAACACTGACGGCAGCTCATGAGTGGGACTCACAGTGACCTCGCTGCTAAGTATTCCAGGGGTTCCAAGTTAGTGCTGCCAACGAGTGAGAGCCACCCCCTGGTTCCTGGAGAGTACCCACCAAGGGACACAGGACAGGAAGTGCAACTCGGGGTGAAGGCCAGGGAGAAGCAGGTGCCCTGCAGTGGCCAGGAAAGGTCCAGACTCGAGGCGGAGGTGCTTCCTGTTACGTGCGGGCGTTCCGCTCTGTCTCTGCCAGGCACTCTCTGACTAGGGCCCGGGCATGGATGATGCCTGGGGTGGGGGTGGGAGTGGGGATGGGGAAGTAACATACAGGGTCTCAGCGACCCTCCAGTCCCACCCACCCCCTCCAGAAGACCCCTCCCTCCCCACCCGCTTTCCCTTCAGTTAGAAGGACCATAATCTAAAGAAAGGCTAGATGAGATTTGGCTAATCCTCAAATGTATCCTGTTGAAATACAAATTCCCTGGTCCCTCCCTGGAAACCAACTAATTTTCAATTCAGTTCAATACACCTATGGATGGTAACCCTGCCCCTAGTCTAGGCTGGGCTCAGGTGGCCTCCAGAGGTCCGTCCTTCATGGGGGTGGGGGGCCTGGCCTCACTCACCTCTCTTCAGGCGCTCCATGGCGCTCTTGCTGCCGGCATAGGTGGGCCGGATCTCTTTGCCCATCTCCTCTATGACCGACAACAAGTCCGTGTAGGTGCTCTGGGAGCCCTGGGCGCCGGGTGGCTTCATTGCCTATGTCAAAAGAGAACAGGGTAGTGAGCTCAGGCCCTGGGGCAGATTGCCAGCCCCCAACCATAGGCAAGCTCTCGGCCCCACTCACCTGCACATAGCCCATGGAGGGCGGTCCAAAGTCGTTAAACAGTGGTCTGAAAGGGGCAGCAGCTCCAGGCACCGAGCCCGATGGCGAGGGGACACTTCCGGCTGCAACAATGTGCGAGTTAAGGAGGTCAGAGCGGGACAGGGACTTCTCTTCCAAGCGTTCCAAGCCCCCGACTGGCCCGATTCCTTCCAAAGGGATGCTCAATCCAGGATGCTCAACTTCAGGGGCAAACCCCTCCCCCTGCATCCCACCAGACCCTTACGCGACCACGCCCACTTCCCAGGCAAACAAACTGAGGCTCTGGGAGTGTAGGTGACAGGCCCAGAACTGCTCCACTCAGGGCCGTCTTCTTTTCGAGACCTCGACCGCCCGGGCAGACGAACAAGGATGGAGCTGGATCCTCACCTGTAGGGACTGGGGTGCCGGGCCCAGGGGTGCTGGAGCCCGGGGTGCTGCTGGGGGCGGGGGCGATGGGTTTGTAGGACATCCCCAACTCTTGGGTGCGGCGGACGCCGGCCGGCCGCTCCTCCGGGGTTGGCTGCCTGGCCACTCAGCTGCGCTCTGATTGGCAGGCGGGCTGCACGCCCCTAGTAAATAGAGCTCTGGCCGGAAGGGCGGACAGGCACAAACGCTCTCTCACTCCCGATTGGTGTGCAAAGATGTCACTCGGACCTCCTCATTGGCCGAGACCGGCCCCAATAGGCCGCAACCGCTGCCGATTGGTCGCTGCCTTCCGGACCTCGCACCTGTCTGCTTCGGATTGGGCGGTGCCCGTCGCCCTCTGCAATTGGAGAGTTCGCGGCTCGGCACCGCGCGCTCTCAAACCGATTAGTCCCAAGACTCGAGAGGCGGGGCCTCGGAGCCGGGACGGGAGTCCAGCCGCCGGCGGTTCCCCCTGAGGGGTCTTCAAAGGTGCGGGCACGGCCCCCGCGCCTCACTCGCGTTGCTTCGCACGTCCGCTCCGCGCCGCCGGCCTGGGTTCAGCTGGGGTTGCTGTAGCCTCGGTCCATGTGGGCTGCTGTTACCGCCGCCAAGGAGCGCGCCTTCCCTCCGCCCGGGACGCCGGAGGACGCAGGGCTTTGACGTTCCGAGCCCTGCGTCTCACCCCGTGCGCTTTTACGTCACCTTTCGCCGGTTCAACAACCTGTTCCCGATCTGCGCACGCGCCCTCCGAAAGCATTCGTTTGTTTCTATGGAAACGGGTCCCTCACCCACACCACCGGCACACCTATTCCACCGAATTGCCTTGTTCTCGGGTCTAGGCTAGTGGTGGATCCAAGGGCGACTCAGACCCTTCAGCCTGCTCCTCAAGGCCCCCCACGTAATGACAATAGTAGGAACAGCTGACCTTTGTTCAGGGCTGACTGCAGGCCAGGCCCCGTATCCAAAGAGAGGATGGGCTGGAGTCAGGATGACAGTGCGAATCGCACATCACCCCCTCGAGCGGTTTTCTCTTGGGCAAGTTGCTTACCTCCATATGCCTCCGTTTCTCCGTCTATCAACGTGGAGACGCTAATCACTATCTCACAGGGTTGTCGTGTGGATTAAATAATTATTTATAAAGTGTTTATTGTTTTCTTCTCTTTTCTGTCCCACTCCAGGGCCTCCAAATCCTTCCATTTTTTCCACCCAGAACCTTCCCCTCAAATCTCATTCCTCGCTACCCTAGATCTTACACTCTCTCCAAACACTAACCCTTCCTCCCAGGCTACTTCTCCCTGAAAACTGTCTTTGTGTGCCCTCCATGCCTCCAAGTCTATAGTTTTTCTCATCCCCAGGACATTCAGTCACTCACCCAACAAACGTTTTCTTTGTGGGTTTTTTTTTTAAATAATTATTTGTCAATGGTAAAGTACCACAATAGATACTGTTTTTCTTTTTAAAAAATACTTTTATTTCAGAGAGGGAGAGGGAGAGAGATAGAAACATCAATGATGAGAAAGACTTATTGATTGGCTACCTGCTGCATATCCCCTACTGGGGATCGAGCCCACAACCCAGGCATGTGCCCCTGACCTGGAATTGAACCCGGGACCCTTCAGTCCCCAGGCTGATGCTCTATCCACTGAGCCAAACCAACTAGGGCATCCAACATTTTCTGACTCTGTCCTATCTCCCAAGCCTTTGCTAGATATTGACATGGAAATGAATGGCCACGGCCTCTGTCCTCAAGGAGCTCCTGTTTTCAAGGAAGACACAGGCAAAGGCACACAGTGCAGTAAGACAGTGTGGAGGCTGGGACAGGGAGCATCGTGTTTAGCTTAATATAGATACAGTTGGTGACATGTAGCAACATTTATAAATGTATATATATACACAGGTTACTGTATACACATACCTCCTCTCACTGTATCAGCTGAGAGGGCCTAGAAGCAATCTAGTATCCAGCTCTTGGTTTCTAGCACCATTCTCCAATAAAATGAACCAGAGTTCCTTGCAGAAATGGCTGATTCAAGGACTAGGGCAGGAAATATACAGCCTGATCCCAGGGCATTTTGTAGTGCAGAAAGTAATAAAATGCTGAAAACAAAAACAAAACCCCAAAGGAGAGTTATCTTGGGGTGGCGAACACACAATGCAGATGGTATATTATAGAATTGTCACCTGAAGCCTACATAATTTTATTGACCAATGTCATCTCAATAAATTCAATTAAAAATATCAAAGGAAAAACAATAAATCAGTAGAGAGAAAAAAACAAACCTACAATGATTGGGGTATGTGAAAGGGAGACAGGAGCACACTGAAAGAGCTTCCAGTGGCCCAAACTGGGACCGTTTGAACAACAGAATAAATGAAATAGTATTGGATTATAACTTAAAGTACAGAATAAATACCTATGAGTCCATATGGATGCAAACACATGATTGACTGAATAAGCAAATAAATGAATAAGTGGGGGAGAAGAGACCAATCTTGCATACAGAAGAATCCCAATTCCAAATAATTTATGTGGATACTCTGCTCTTAAACGTGGGCTATGCATGGTGATTTCCTTCCAAAGAATATAGTATGCAAAGAGAGAAAAAAAAAGAGTAATTCTATACTATAGAAATCTGATAAACACTGCCTCTAGCCAGCTGATCAAGGTCAACATCAATAGTGACGTCATGTTGGTAGTACGCACCGTTGGTATGAAAGATGAGAGCGGCACCTTGTCTCTGTGCTCTTCCTCCCCCAAACCCATAACTACGACGAACCATGAAGGAAACAGACAAATTTCAGTTCAGAGACATTATATAAAATACATAAAGTACCTGACCAGTCCTCCTCAACACTGTCAAGATCATAAAATGTAAAAAACAAAGTCTGAGGAAGCATCAACCAAGAGGGGCCTAAGGAGACATGGTGTCTAATGTAACGTGGTCCTGGATGCTGTGGAACCGGAAAAAGGCCATCCGGAAAAAAACGGGTGAAATATGCATAAAATGTGGGCTCAGTCAATAGTAATGTATCAGTATACGTTCATCAACTGTGACAAATGTGCCCTTGTAATGTACAATGTGAATAATGGTGTGGTGGTTAATTTTATGTGTCAACTTGACAGGATCCTGGGGTTCCCAGGCCTGTGGTCAACCGTGATTCTGGGGGGGGGGGGGGTCTGTGAGTGAGATGAACACCTGTTGAATCAGTGGACTAAGCCAAGCAGGTTGCCCTTCCCAGTGTGGTGAGCCTCATCCAATCAGCTGAGGACCTACATAGAACAGAAAGGCGGAGCGAGAGGGAACTTCACCGGTCTGCCTGCGGAGCTGGGACGCCCGTGTTCTCCGGACCTCAGTTTGGAGCCCATGCCGTCACCCTTCCTGGGTCTCAGGCCTCTGGGCGTGGGCTGGAACCGCACCACAGGCTGCCCTGGGCCTCCAGCGTGCTGACTGCAGGCTTGGGGACTGCTCAGCCCTCATAATAACCTGAGCCAATTACTTATAATAAGTATCTTCCACATACACATACACATACACACACACCTCCTATTGGTTCTGTTTCTCTGGAGAACCTGGCCTAACACATAGGAGAAGCTGGGTTTGGGGTATATGGGAACTCACTGGACTGTCCTCGGAATAATTCTGTAAACCGAGGACTGTTCTAAAATAAGTTCTGATAGAATGATGGTTACCTGGGTGCATACACAGGTAAACTTTCATTGTGCTGTCCTCAGATTTATACGCCTCCCGGAATGCATGTTATACTCACACTATTTAAAGTAGACTTAAGTAGTTGAGACCTTCTGGGCTCACAACCTTGTGTGGTGAGAGGGCCTGTGTGAGAACTGGTGGGGCTGTGGACACTTCTGGTGCCAGCATATACACTGCAGATAATTAAATCCATCCCAGCAACTCCCTCAACCCACCAACCACAGAGCCTACCAGGCTGGGGTCCACCGGGAGGTGGGAGGCTAACCCTGAGGGGGTTCCAGTCTTCCCTCGCATGTACCCTCCAACCCCTGCGAAAGGACAGACATCTCAGGAAGCAACGCCGTGTGTGCCAACTGGTGGAGGGCATCAGAAGGAGGACGGGCCATGGCTCCCAGGGAAGCCGATGGCCTGCGGCAAGTCCTCCCCCCAAGGCCCGCCAGACTGGCTGGCAGGAGAGATCGCCTAATTGGGGATTAAGGATTAATTGGGATCTTCCAGGAGAGTGATGTTGAGCTGCTGCAGCCAGGCCTGGCACCTCGGTGTGCAGGCTCTGGGCTGGGCAGGGCACGGTGTCTGCCCACCTGCTCGGCCCCAGGGCCATCGCGCTGGCCGCAGTGACGATGAGGAACAGGTGCGGGGCTGATGGTCAGCCGAGCTCTGCAGACCAGGCCTTTGCAATAGCTGGAGGCCTGTCCTGGGTCCTCCCTGACCCTCAGGCATCCTCTCGTGTTGGCACTGAGATGTTAGAGCAGTGATGGCGAACCTTCTGAGCTCGGCGTGTCAGCATTTTGAAAAACCCTAACTTCACTCTGCCGTGTCACATATAGACATTTTTTGATCTTTGCAACCATAGTAAAACAAAGACTTATATTTTTGATATTTATTTTATATATTTAAATGCCATTTAACAAAGAAAAATCAACCAAAAAAATGAGCTCGCGTGTCACCTCTGACACGCGTGTCATAGGTTCGCCATCACTGCTCTAGAGCAATCCCGGGTCTGGCAGGGGCCCTTCACAGGATGAGGGCTCCCACGCACCCAGCTCTGGGAGAAGCAGGCTGGTTTACTCGTTCAGGGACCTTTCCGGACACTTGCTGGGGGCCCAGGATCCATTGAGGGCCCCTGTTCACCCAGAGCTCACAGTCCAGGGGGCTTGTGACCCAGGACTTAACCTCCGGGGGCCAAACACTGGGTCCTCCAGGGTGAGGAAATAAGAGGCGAAAGCCATCTCCCCAGGTCTGACGGTACTTTATTGTCAGAGAAACAGAGATGGGCTTGGTGGGGGTGTGGGGGTGGGTGAGGGCAGGCAAGGGCATTGCACACAGGTGGGGGGTGGGGGGAGAGGCAGAGGGTCCCAGCTGGAGGCAGTGGGCTTCCAGGAACACACTCGCGGGCAGTGGCTGTGGTCTCAAGTCCTCTCCGCTGCCTCCAGCTTCTGCGCAGGCTCAGCGAGACATCATTCGCACAAACTCTGCCAGGACAAAGGGAGGTTTCGGGTCTGCTCTGTGGACGCCAGTAGAGGGGGGGGCCCACATACGGGCCTTGAGGTGTGAGGGAGTGTGGTCAAGTGAGTCTCCTGCATCTGATCGGTAACAGGTCTGTCTCTAGGCCAAGAAGAGGGGCTTTGTCTTGTGGACAGAAAACATCTTGTAACTCAACTATTTTCTCTCTGCTTTGGCTGCTAGGAAGCTCAGGGAGCAACTCTGGGGCTGCATCCTGATTTTCCGCGGCTTCTGTGATGACCTGACCCTTGTGCTCTCTCTTGTGTCGAGGAGGAGCTGGGTCCGGATGGGGCTGCCTGGATTCGGATCGCGGCTTCATCTACTTCCTGTCGCTGAGCACTGACACTTTCCTAGGAACTGACTGACTGGCTTCTGGCTTCTCCGGTTCACGGGAAGATAAAGCTCCTCCCCGCTGGGTCCTCCTGATGATTTCCTGGGAGAGGATTCGGGGCACTTCGCTCAGGCCTGGCCCACAGCAAACGCTCTGCCTCTATTGTTCTTTCTGTGCTAGAAACCTCCCGGGGTGTGTGGTGGCAGGCGGTACCTTCAAAGTCGATCAGGCCGTCCCCGTTGAGGTCGATGTCCTGAAGGATCTCGTCCACCTCCCGCTGGGTGAGGCGCTCCCCCAGCAGGACCTTGAGGGCCGCCCGGAGCTCGCCCAAGCTGATGCAGCCATCCCTATTGGTGTCAAACTGCGCGAGGAATCGTTCAGTCACCCAGCCCCTCCCTCACCGCACACAGCAGGCCCCGCCCGCCCTCCAGCCCAGGGGCCTCACCTCTCGGAAGGCATCCCGCAGCTCCCGGACGCCAATCATGTCTGCCGTCTCCGCCAGCAGCTTGGGGCCCATCAGCTCCACAAAGTCTTCGAAGTCCACCTTCCCGCCACCTGGGGGCCGTGCTCATCAGAGATCCCGGCTGGCCCTGGCCCTCCTCCGCCCCTGCGCTCCCCTTCTGGCCTGGGCCCGATAACTGCCCTTCTCCATCTGTGGTTTTGATGACTTTCCTTAATTTTCCTGAAGAGTTTGGTTGGGTTCAAGCCCTGGCTCCAATGACCTGGCTGTGTGACCTTCGGCAAGTCACTTAACCTTTCAGAAACTCGATGTCCTCATCTAACAAATGGGAATAGAGGTCCCGCCCTGCCCCCCTCATAGGGATGGAGGCAGAGTCCTTGCCTTGAGGATGGCCGAGGTCTGGGCTCTGGGGCCAACCAGCAGGCATCTCTGTGCCTGGGCTGCCCAGCTGCCCTGGCCTGGCCCCTGGAGAAGTGGGCATGGGGGGGGGGGGGGTCTGAGGCACTTACTGATCTGCTGGGAAATCTCGATGAGCTCCATCTCCGTGGGCATGTAGCCCATCGTCCGCATGCAGGCGCCCAGGTCCCCGTAGCCGATGTAGCCGTCCCGGTCTCGGTCAAACTCCTGGAAGGCGGCCTGCAGCTCTGCCAAGTAGGGCAGGGTCAGTCCTTCTCCAATGTCCCCCTGGGTCCCAGCTCGGATCAACTCACCCTTCTCTCCTTGGTCTAATCATTCCCTCCGTCTAAACATCAGTCTCTTTGCTGCCTCAGGGCCTTTGCACATGCTATTCCTATAATTCATTCTTTCAGCAAATACTTAAGGAGCATCTGCTATGTGCCAAGCTCTGCTCTAGTTAGTGGGAATATGACAATGAAGAAGGAAAAGGAAGAAAAGGAAGAAAGGAAGGAAGGAAGGAAGGAAGGAAGGAAGGAAGGAAGGAAGGAAGGAGGAAGGAAGGAAGGAAGGGAGGGGAGGGAGGGAGAAAAGAAAGAAGGAAGGAAGGAAGGAAGGAAGGAAGGAAGGAAGGAAAGAAGAAAGGAAGGAAGGAAGGAAGGAAGGAAGGAAGGAAGGAAGGAAGGAAAAGAGGGAGGAAGGGAGGGAGGAAGGGAGGGCTGAAGGGAGAAAGGAAGGAAGGAAGAAGGAAGAAAGGAAGGGAGGGAGGAAGGAAGGAAGAAGGAAGGAAAGAAGGGAGGGAGGGAGGGAGAGAGGGAGGGAGTAGCTCACATTCTGGAACACTCTCCCCTCCTCTTGGTCCTCCTGTCATGTACTCAAGGAAGTCTTCCCTCTAAAGTCAGAGCCTGCAGCCCATTGCACTCGTAGTTGAGAGCACTGAGCCGTCTGCACTTGCTGACGTCCTGACGTCTGTCTCCAGAGGACACAGGCCGGTCTGTCTGGTTGGCCATGTTCCCAGAGCTCAGCACACGGCCGGGTGGTGCCTAGGAACTGCTCGCTGAACAAACACAAAAGGGACCCAAGACCCACCTGGCCAGTGAGACCAGGCAGCTGGCAGCTGGGGGTTCTGTCGGCCCACTCCTGCTCGGTCTGTCCCGTCTCCTCACACAGGGCCCCTGCAGCCTCCTTCTGGCTCCCAGTTCCTCCTGGAGACTGCTGAGCGCCCCCCCTCCGTGCGCACCCCCACGTCCACCCCTCCAGAAACTAGTTCTTTCCAAACCCTTTACCTTCGATCTCCTCCGGCCGCAGCTCCCGGTCCTGAGGGGCACAGAGGGGTTAGGAAGTCCCTGGACCCTTGTTTCTTGTTCTTTGGGGCTCTCCAATCAGCCCCCCCACACCCCTGCACAGGGCCTGTGCCTGACCCCGCCAGGCCTCGTTCCTCCCCATTCCTGCTGACGGGCCTGGGGTCTCGGGTTCCCCTCCTCTGACCCCGCCAGGCCTCTCCCAGACCCCCCACCCCCCGCCACCCTCTTCTAGGGCCCGGAGCCCATTGGCCAGAGGTGGGTCTGGTTTGGTGGCCTCACTGTCACCCTTTGTCTCCTAGAGACCCTGCCACCTCCCTGTCCTCCCCTGGGTGGCTGTCTCTGATGTTTCTCTGGGTCTCTCTCTGCCCGCTCCCCATCTGTGTGCCTTTGCTCCGACCTCCCCCCTCAATCCTCTCCCCCGACTCAGGGAGAGGCACAGCGAGGGAACGAGGGCAGGGCAGCGGCAGGCGGGCGTGGGGGGGGGCTGTACATACAAGCTGGGTGGCAGCGATGCTGGGCCGCAGAAAGATGCAGGCAGGCCCCACCAGGCTGCTGAGCACCGAGTAGCCCTGGACGCCCCGTCTGGGGCCCCCCAGCTCCTTGGGGCTGTGGGGGGAGCTCCCTGGGCGGGAGCCGGGCCACAGCCAACTGCCCTGCAGCAGAGCCGGCCATGAGCTGGGGCAGTGGCTCCTCTGCACCCTGACCCACCAGCCTCTCCTGACGTTGGCACCTGGCACAGGAGAGAGGGGCCCTCGCCTATTGCCACTCTAGGCTGGAGGGGCCTCCCCTTACTGTGCAGTTGGGCAAACTTAAGGCTCAGGAAGGGCAAAGGACTTGGCCAAGGCCACTCAGAGAGTCAGAGGCAGAGCGAGACCTTGAGCTCAAGCTCTGGGTCCCCCAGCAGAGAGCAGGGTTGGCCAGCAGGATGGGCAGCTGGGGGCCTGCTGAGCTTGGCCGGGGTGGGGGGGAACCCAGTGGGAACCAAACCCCCATCCTCCCCGCCCCCCGCCCCCCTCTAAGCCCTGCCCCGCCTCACACAGGGCCCTGCCCGCCCACCTGACCCTCCCAGGGTCCAGCCCAGGCTCCTGGCCGTGGCTGCTCCCCCTTCACCCCCTACCTGAGGTCCCCAGTGTCGGGGCCGCTTGGCACAGTTTCCCATGGGCCCAGGAACCATGCCAGGCCTGGCGTCCGGGGCGGCCGGGCTGGGCCTCTCGGAGGCCGTGGGCTCCCGCCAGCCCCAGCTGCTCCCAGTGAGTCTGGGAGGCCGGCAGGGGATTTTCCAAGGGTTTTGTGGGGAAGATCGGGGGCGGGTGGGCAGGCGGGGAGCCCTGGGCACAGGGGCTCGGGTCCTAATCCGGGATTATCTCTGAGTGTCTTTGCTGGTGAGGGGGGCCGCTAGGGCCCCAAGGCCCCTGGGCTGCGCAGCCTCCCCTCGCTCACTCCTGAGGGTCCTGCAGACACCCGTCCGGCGTCCCTCTCCTCCCCCCGCCCCCTAATCTCTCCCCATCAGGGCAGACTGGGTTTCTTCAGAAGCAGGGCCTGCACCTGGGAGGCGACGCCAGGCGGTGGTGCAGGGCGGCCCCGGGCATCCCTCCCGTCGGAAGGGTACCGGGCGGTGTGAACTCTGCAGACCCTCCGCTCACTGCCTGTCCTGCAAGGAGGCCTGGGAAGCCCCTGCCTCTTCCTGCCAGGCCCCGGCTCATACCTCGGAGCACCTGCCTGCCCTCCCACCCTCGGCACTGCTGGGCCGGCCCCCTGGCCCTGGCCGCTGGATGAGGAGCTGACCAGCCGGCTCTGGGGCCAGGGCCTGCGGAAGGGCTCAAGGGGGGACAGGGCGGGAGGGGCTCCCGGGTCAGCACGCATTTCAGGGCTTCCTCCCGGCTGGGCGCGGCCTGGGTTTGTCCTGCAGGGCCTCAGTTGGGGAGGGGGTCCCCTCTGTTCGCTCATGGTCCCCTCATTGGGGATAAGGCCACAACCCTTTCCACTTTACCTGCCCGTAGGCCGCCTGCACCTGGGCCTCCAGCTCCCGCAGCAGGAGCCGCCGCCTGGTGACTGCGGGGCTGGCAGGGGCCTGGCTGGGCCCCGCAGTGTCCTCAGAGGGCTTGGGGTCCCCCGGGGGGAGGCTGTCACCCTCTGGGCCCTGAGGAAGGGCCATGGAGACGAGGGCTTGGCCCCTCTTGCTGGCTGAGGGGCACCGCCCCACTCCGGTCTCCCCGGTCCTGCAGGAGGGAGCTTAGTGGCAGCGGTGGGCCCCTGCTTCTCTCGTCCCTGCCCCTCCCTCCATGCGCTGGGGGCCAACCAGCAGGCATCTCTGTGCCTGGGCTGCCCCAAGTCCCATATCCCATCTCTCCTAGCTCCCCAGGCCTCTCAAACAGCACCTCGCTCCAATCCTAGCCTTCCCTCCCCCCTCCAGCCTCCTGCTGGCCCCACTGCACCTGGGCCCGCAGGCTCCTGCAGACCCGGCACCTGGCCCTGGGCTGCGGCTTCCGGACCTCCTGCGCCCACGCCCCTGTCTGCCCTCTGCTCATGGTGGTCTCTGCCTGTCTCTCCCGCAGTCCCTCTCTCCAGCCCTGCCCTGCCCACGTTTGCCCAGCGGGTCTGTGGCTCTCAGACCATCTCTCCGTCCTCCCTCCCTCTGTTGCGTGGGGCCCTCTCACAGTGGTCTTTCTGTCTGTCCATCCTGGTTCTCCTACTCTCCCCGCTCCTCCCAGCAAGGCTCCTGGATTGTGGAAAGACAGGCCCCCCCAGCCTCACTCCACACCCCACTCCCCTCCCCTCCTCATGGCACCCCCCACTGAGCCTCTGCTGACCTCCAACCTCCTGCTTCTCAGCGAACAGGAACAGGACGGGGGTGACCAGCAGCCCCCTTGCCTCTCGTGCCCGTGTGTCCCCAGACCACTTACCACCAGCGCCTGCTCCTCACCTCCCGGAATGAGGTCAGCTGTCCTGTCGGCCCTGCTCCGGGCCCCTCATGATTTATTCACCTGCCCCCCCCCCTCCCGGCTTTTGTCCGAGGGAACCAGATCCTGCCAGAGGCCTGCCACCTGAGCTGCTGGCCTGGCCGCTCTCGGCCACGCGTGCCGTCCATTCATGTCCATTCATGTCTCCTCCTCAAGCACCGAGGCCGGCTGAGACCCAGACCCGGGCTGGCTGCTGGGGCCGCACGGCACACCCAGCGGCCCAGGGGCCCTGCTCGCAGGCACATCTCACGCAGAAAGGGGCCACAGGCCAAGTCTCCAAGTGCTTGGGGGGCTTTGCGGAGGAGAGGAGGGCATGGGGCGCCATTGTTGGCGTTGCTCACACGTTTAGCCTGGGCTTGGGGTCGGCTGTGAGCTTGGCGAGCTCCGGGTGCTGGAATCCGCAGGATGAGTCGGTGGAGGCCCTCAGAGAGGAGGGGGCAGTAGCCCCGGGAGAGGGCATGGCGGGCACGGGGTTGGGGACCATCTGAGGGGCTGAATCTTTAGCAAATGTTCCTGGAGCACCTGCGCATGCCTCCCTGGAGCTGGGACCCAGTCCCCGCCTCCCGGAACCTTCCATGGGGCAGGAGATGCGCGTTCAGCAAACTGTGGAGGGGTCTGTGCAGGGAAGGACCCGGCAGGATGCTGAGGAGGGGAGAGGGGACCGGGCTGTGACGGGGCCTGTGGAAGTGACGCGATGTGGGAGTGGCCGAGTGAGGGGGCAGGGGCCCCAAAGGCAGAGGACAGTTGCCACACAGCCCTGAGTGGGTCCGAGGGTCTGAGAAAGGGCCAGGGTTGAGAGGCGAGTGGGCGCGGGCCAGGTGGTCCAGGGCGGGAAGGGCTCATGTGTCCCTTCGTGTGGATCATTTGGAGGCTCAGCCTTCAGCATCCTTCAGCACCTCTGCACCTGGGCCACCTCTTCCCAGAGGCCAGGCAGCACCGCCTCCCAGGCAGCACTGCAAGCCCTCGGCTCCCTCTTCAAGGTCATAGGTGTGCGCCCTGGGTCACACCTTCCCCCACTTCATGTCCGAATAACCACCTAAGAGGTGAGAAGTGGTGAGAAAGGGGCGTTCCAAATAGAAGCCAACGCAGGGGGGCTATCACTCGACAGGGTGTAGTGGGTAGGAGCACTTTCCATCGAGGGGCAAAGCCTTTCTAGATGAAGAAAGCCTGGCTTGGAAGTCCTTCCTGGCTCGTGTCCAATGAACAGCATCTTAAGGCACTCACATGGGTGCCCTTGACTTGCCCACCCTGACTTAGCCAAGCTGAGGTCCCAGCTCCAGTGTCCAGGGTGTCCAGGTAGATCAGTGGTTGACGTACAGGTGGATGGCGGGATGGTTGGGTGGATACGTGGGTGATTGGGTGGATGATTTGATAGATTGGTGTTTGAATGGTTGGTAGATGGAAGGATGGATGGATAGGTGACTAGGTGAAAAGGTGAATGGACAGATGGTTTTATTGGGTGGGTAGTTGGATGAATGGGTGGATAAATGGACGGGTGGATGTTTTGATGGATTGCTGGTCAAATGTTTGGTTGTTGGATGGATGGATTATTGGATAGGTGGATGTATAGATGGACATAAAGACAGATGAGCTGCCGGTGAAGGTCTTCTCTTTATCAAAAGAGTCCATTAGGACTCTATCAGGAACCTGCAAGATTCTTTATCGTTTAATATTCACAAAGGCACCATGAGGCAGATCTTACCTATTTCGGTGTCTCCCATGATGTCTAAGCCACACATTGCCTGATACATAGTAACCAGTATGTGAGTGAAGACTTGTGTCTATCTATCTCTGCCCCCTCCACCCCCTGAGCTGTGATTCCTCTGATGACATTGATGGTGGCTCCTTCTCCACTTGGTTCTCCCCAAGCCAAACCCAGGTTTGGCGCCCGCTAAGCACTAGACACAGCGCCAGGTTGGGATGGCACTTGGCACTTACCAGGAGAGCTAGAGTGGAAAGGACAAGAATAGCAACTGCTGGCGAGGGCTCGATCCCCAGTAGGATGCGTGTAGGAGGCAGTCGATCAATGAGTCTCTCTCATTATTGATGTTTCTATCTCCCTCTCCCTTTCCCTTCCTCTCCCTGAAATCAATAAAAACATCCTTAAAAAAAAAAAAAGAGAGAGAAAACTTTTTTCTTGCTGGAATTTGCACCCTGCCTGACTGCCAAGCCTCGTTTCTTTCCCAAACAGCCCCAGGAAATGCTCTCAACTGTGCTCTGGGCAAAGGAAGTGCTCATTTAACACGTGAATGTTAGTTAAATGTTAAATATCCTGATGGTAATCAACTCGAACCGGAACAGAGGTCGCGTCCAACCCCTGGCCTGCTTCTACCAGCTCTGCAGACGCGGGGGGACGAGGTTGGGGTGAGCATGCACCATTGAGGCTCCTCTCACCGAACCTGGGGGAGAGCGACCCCCAGGAACTGCTGAGTGCTTGTCTGGGAGGTGTTTCTGACAAGGAAACTTGAGCTCCAAACCTTGCCGCCGGAAGACTCTGGACAGGGCGAGGGGCAGCTGGTGCGCCTGCAGCTGGGCCGGCTCCGGCTCCGGAGGACAGCGTGCAGCGGGCGTCCTGCAGGCGTGAGTTTTGTTTGCAGCCCCTTCAACTTACTTTCCTGAGCCTTGTTCTTGAGCGGCGCCCAGGCTCAGTACACTTAAGTCTTCCATTAGACCCACCGATTAGGCCACACCTGTGAAAAGTTACCATTGTGAGTCTGAAGCAGTTGTTTTTTTCCTGTTGTTCCAAAAATAGGGCCACTGCGACTTTGGCTCATAAACCCAGCCAAGGCGGGGCTGCGATCTGGGATGGCCACTCAGCTCCAGACCCCACAGACCCCGTCGTCGTCTCCTGCTGGGAAGGCCCTGTCCTCCAGACACGTACGACCCAAGCCAGGCCACTCACCGAGCGCCGGCCCCGGACCCAGCGCCTGGTCCCAGGGGCGAGCCCGTGAGCACAGCTGGGTCATCAGAGTCCTGCCTGACTTGTCCCCGACAGACAGCAACATCTGGCCAGACGCCAGGAGCAGCACTGCGATGCGGCTTTCTTTTCTGTTCAAGAGGCTGCTTTAACATCTGGGGCTTTGCTGACCCTGGAGGGACCGCCCCGCCCTGACCTGTTGGCCTTGCCACACCTAATGTTAATAAAACAGAAATCCTGAGCAGCCACCCAGCCAAATCCCTCCCAAAGTTCTGACTCAGAAACTGAGATAATAAATGCGTGTATTTTAAAAATTTTGCTTCTTTATTGACTTCAGAGAGGAAGGGAGAGAGAGAGATGGAAACATCCATGATGAGAGAGAATCACTGATCAGCTGCCTCCGAACACCCCCTACTGGGGATCGAGCCCACAACCCAGGCATGTGCCCTTGGCCGGGATCGAACCTGGGACCCTTCAGTCCGAAGGCTGACACTATCCACTGAGCCAAACCGGCGAGGGTTTGCTTGTTGTTTTAAGCAGCTGAATGTTGAGGTAATTTATTGGGCAGCAATAGATACAGAGTCAGAACCAAGGGACACCATCTGTCCAGTGTGGGACCAAGGGGAGTGGATTGCAAGGCTCACGAGGCAGATGCTCCGAGTTTATTTTTGCTTTTTGTTTTGTTTTGTTTTTTGGTTTGTGCTCTTGAGTTTTAATGAGCTTGTTTTCCAGGTTTCCTGGTTGAGGTTTGAGGTCCCTGAGGCCGTGCAGCAGGGGTGATGGTCAGCGCTTGGGACAAAGGCACATCCTTCCACAGGTGTCTTTCCTTTAATGACCTCGATTTCTGACTGTGGACCCCGTGTGGCCGAGCAGCCACCCCACGCTCCCATAATGAGTTTTCCAGCACAGCTCCTTCACGCTCCCACCCTTATGCAGGGTACCCTGCGCTCCTCACGGTCCACAGATGGAAATGCTAGTGTCAGCTAAAAAGTACCTTCACAGCCCTGGCCAGTGTGGCTCAGTTGGTTGAGCGTCGTCCTGTGCACCAAAAGGTCACCGGTTTGATTCCCAGTCAGGGCGCATGCCCAAGTTGTGGGTTGGTCCCCGGTTGTTGGGGTACATCCAGGAGGCAACAGATCAATGTTTCTCTCTCTCTCTCTCTCTCTCTCTCCCTTCCTCTCTGGATACTGTGGCCACCCAAGTTGACACATCAAATTAACCATCACCTAGGAGTGGAGCGTTAGTAGCTAATAACGCAGACAGGTTTCTAAAGTGGCAGAACCATTTCAGCACTCCCACCCGCAACGCAGTTGATCCACGTCCTTGTTAACACGTGCAATGGTCAATGCTGCAGGCCTTCCCATGTGGGCTGTGGTTTCACTTGCATTTCCCCGATGACTGAGGACGCGGAGTGCCTTTTCATAGGCCTAATGGCTGTATAACATTGGCACAAAATACCTTAAGACAGGAAACTCTTTTATTAATGTCGAGGGTTGGGCTGTGAGATGTGGCCACAGGTAGGCTCAACGTGCCATTTGCTTCCCCTTCCAACCAAGTCTTTAAATATTTGCTCAACGTGTATTTGGTTTGGCTGCACAGAAGTTGCTTTTTAAAAATTTTATTTTAAAGAGGTTGTTTACGGAAGCAGTCACTCTCCGAGGCTGAAAAAGAAAATCCTTTTAACCACTTCCTGCTTCTCTGTAGTCGCATTCTTGCTCCAGGTTGTGTATTAATTAGGTGTCAGTTCAGCCGAGGTTACGAAGTGTCCAAGTGGCAGCAGCGGAAACGGAAACGAGTAGAAGGGTTTCTCGCTCAGGTAAAAGCCCAAGACATGTGAACGGGGCTGGTGTCCACTCTGGGGTGCTGGGGGCCCAGGCTCCTGCAGCCCCCTGTCACACCAAGGGTGTGGCCCCTGCCTCCGCCGGGTTCCAGCCAGAGGAAGCACACCTGTCCGGGAGGGAGGCTTATGCTGGGTCTACAACGTACATGATAAAAATAAGTCACTTGTTGTGACGCCCCGCTGTCCTGGCTTTGGAATATCTGGCTTCCGATTGGCAATGATTTCTAGTGAACATGCTTCGCAAAAGTACTCAGCGAAGAGAGGCTAGTGTTACCAAATGCTTTTCTCTACCTCCGAGTCCTTCGTGGGGCGGGGTCGAGGCAGATTTAAGCAGTTACTTAAGGGGCGTGTGAGTGTGTGTGTGTGTGTGTGTGTGAGTGTGTGTGTGTGTGTGTGTGTGAGTGTGTGTGTGTGTGAGTGTGTGTGAGTGTGTGTGTGTGAGTGTGTGTGTGAGTGTGTGTGTGAGTGTGTGTGTGTGAGTGTGTGTGTGAGTGTGTGTGTGTGAGTGTGTGTGTGAGTGTGTGTGTGTGAGTGAGTGTTAGTGTGTGTGTGTGTGTGTGAGAGTGTGTGTGTGTGTGAGTGAGTGTGAGTGTGTGTGTGTGAGTGTGTGTGTGTGTGTGAGTGTGTGTGTGTGTGTGTGAGAGTGAGTGTGAGTGTGTGAGTGTGTGTGTGTGAGTGTGTGTGAGTCTGTGTGAGTGTGTGTGTGTGAGAGGGAGTGTGTGTTTTGTGTGTGTGTGTGTGAGTGTGTGTGTGTGTGTGAGTGTGTGTGTGAGTGTGTGTGTGTGAGTGTGTGTGTGTGTGAGTGTGTGTGTGTGAGAGTGAGTGTGTGTGTGTGAGAGTGTGTGTGAGTGAGTGTGTGAGTGTGTGTGTGTGTGTGTGTGAGTGTGAGTGTGTGTGAGTGTGTGTGTGTGTGTGAGTGTGTGTGTGTGTGTGTGAGTGTGTGTGAGAGTATGTGTGTGTGAGTGTGTGTGTGTGTGTGAGTGCGTGTGTGTGTGTGAGAGTGTGTGTGTGAGTGTGAGTGTGTGTGAGTGAGTGTGAGTGTGTGAGTGTGTGTGTGTGTGTGTGTGAGTGTGTGTGTGAGTGTGTGTGTGTGTGTGTGTGTGTTGGGGGGGGGTAGGCACACTGGCTGCTCTCTAACCGCTTCTTTCCAGTTCGGTTTCCTGTCCTGGCCCCTGGGACGCGCCTGGTGGCCTCTGCCTAGACCTGCTCTGACTGTGACAGGCTGCAGGTGTAGCAGCACCGTGGTCCCACACTCCGCTGGCATCCATGGGGCCACAGGTGCCCCCCACACCGCAGGGGGCAGGGCGCCTTCCGAATCCTCTCCCTCCCATTTGCATTTGCCGGGACCATTTTGACCGGCAGCCGCAGAAACCCCGGTGAGACAGAGCGGATTTACTGACTCAGTTTGATCGGACGCTCTGACCTGGGCACGCGGGCTCACCCTCCTGCCGCCCCACTCTCCCCGTCCCTCCTCCTGCTCCGGGGACCTCTCCCCACAATAAGCCCTCACAGCCTCTGCCTTCTGGGGAGGCCAGCCTAAGCCAGCAGGGGCAAGTGACAGTTTCCGGGGTTTTCCTGACGCTGAGGAGGGAGTGGCTGGCAGGCGTCCTTCTGAGGACGTTTTCCGACAGCCTTTCATACACGGGGAGGTGGCCAAAGCCAGCTCCGCAGCCCAGGGGCTCCGTCTCATTCTCAGAGCCTTGGGCAGCGCCTGGCACTAGGTAGGTGCTCCAGAAAGATCTGCTGAAGGCGCGTGTGTCCTGCTGCTCCTGGTGGCGTTCTCTGGTCCCGCCCTGGCCGCTGCACTCCCTGGTTTGGCCTCAGGAGGGTGCCAGGACCTTGGTGTCTGGCTGGGGGCAGCCTGGAGACGAGCTCCTCACAGCCCAGGACTCGTGCCTGCCAGGTCCCTGGCTGGGGGTCCGAGGGTGTGTGTCCCCAGCGGGAGGGGCAGGAACTCACCTGGCGAAGTCGTGCCCCCAGCTTCTGCTCCCGGACGGGATGGAGCTCAGCACCCCCTGGTCGGTGTGGGGACACTCTGGGGGCCAGCCTCAGGGGAGCAGGAAAGGCATCTGGGAATACCCAGGGGAGACGGGAGGACCAGAGGTGTGGGTCTGAAGCCAGCCCAGGGGCCTCAGACCACCTTCCCTCTTCGAAGGTGGCTCGGCCTGGGGTGGGGGTGGGGTTGGGAGCAGGGAAGGGCTCAGGGTCCTCCAAACTCCGGGGACCAGGCAGGCAGAGCACGAGAGGACAGAGGATGGCGTTTACTGAGCACTCACTAGGTGTCAAGGGTCATCTGGCTTCATCCTCACAGACAGTGAGGACAAGGAGGCTCCTGAGAGTGCAGGGAGCTGGACTTGAACCCAGGCTGCTGGCCCCGATGGCCCAGGGGGAAACTCTATGTGAGAGAAGCGCCAGACTGGATGCCCGTTCAGGACGCTGCAGGTTACAGGGGCCAGACCTGTCGAAGACCTCGAGGTGCCTGGCGAGCTCTGTGGCTGCAGAGTGACTGACCCAGCTCTGGGCTGTGCCTCCGCCTCTTCCGGGGACAGAGGGCTCCTTTGATGGAGCACCGGTAACGAGGCGGGTGGAAGAGATGGGCTCTGAGGTGGGAGGGCCCTCACAGGGCGCCCAGCACCCTGGGCCAGGTCCCAGGACCTCAGCACCTCCCACACGGACTGGAGTCACCCATTGGCGCCAGGATGTCAGGCAGAAGCTGGGCATCGTGAGGGGTGGCTGGGCCTTGCCATGCAGCCAGTCTTGGTGAAGGTAAAACCGATGATACCGCAAGTCATAATAGACAAAGGGGAGGATTTCCCCCAAATGGTATGAGGTTAGTGAAATTCTGATTCCAAAAACCAGATAAGGACAAAACAATAAAATAAATTTTAAAAATGACAGGCCCGCCCTAACCGGTTTGGCTCAATGGATAGAGCGTCGGCCTGTGAACTGAAGGGTCCCAGGTTCGATTCCAGTCAAGGGCATGTACCTTGGTTGTGGGCACATCCCCAGTTGGGGGTGTGCAGAGGGCGGCTGGTCGATGTTTCTCTCTCATCGATGTTTCTAGCTCTCTATCCCTCTCCTTTCTTCTCTGTAAAAAATCAATAAAATATATTTTTAAAAAATGACAGGCCCATTTCATTTGTGAACACATGTGAAAGCCCTAAACAAAACACACAACATTGTATCAGAAGAAATACATCGTGGCCTAGTAGGGCTTATCCCAGAACCGCATTGGAAAGTGTATCGAAGTCACTCTCCACACCACTGAGAACAAAGGAGAAGCAGCAGGGATTACTTCCGAGACCAGAAAAGCCTTCGGTAAGATTGTTACTGATTTCCGATACAAATTCTTACTAAACTAGGAACAGAAGGGAACATGTGGAACTTGATGCCAAAAATCTACACCAAATGTTACACACGGCGCCCCTGGGTCTCCAGCCCAGACACCCTCACCCAGGTCACAGCAGCCCGAGCCATGGAAGGTGGGGTGTGAGTACAGGCACCCCCTTTCTTCACACATGCCCACAATGTCCCTTTAAGATCAGCTACTACCATTTAATATAATTCTGGAGGCCCTGGTCAGTGTGATAAAAGAAAAGAAATAAAAGATGTGAGGGTTGGAAGGGAAGAGATACAATTCTCATTACTGCAGGTGGTGTGATCATTTACCTAAAAGGACCGCTGGGATCAAACCAACTCGCTATTGGAATCCACGAGATTTCAGCACCATTGCTGGATATAAACCAGTGATGGCGAACCTATGACACTCATTTTTTTGGTTGATTTTTCTTTGTTAAATGGCATTTAAATATATAAAATAAATATCAAAAATATAAGTCTTTGTTTTACTATGGTTGCAAATATCAAAAAATTTCTATATGTGACACGGCACCAGAGTTAAGTTAGGGTTTTTCAAAATGCTGACACACCGAGCTCAAAAGGTTCGCCATCACTGATATAAACCCACAAAACCCATGTATTCCTAGTATTTCTCTACACCTCAGGTACTAATGCCCAACTTAAAAAAAATAACATATTATTCACAGCAGCTAGATACAATGTACCTAGACTATATAAGAATATGCAGCCGAAACCGGTTTGGCTCAGTGGATGGAGCGTCGGCCTGCGGACTGAAAGGTCCCGGGTTCGATTCCAGTCAAGGGCATGTACCTGGGTTGTGGGCACATTCCCAGTGGGGAGTGTGCAGGAGGCAGCTGATCGATGTTTCTCTCTTATCGATGTTTCTGACTATCTCTCACCCTTCCTCTCTGTAAAAAATCAATAAAATAAAAAATAAAAAAAGAATATGCAAAACCTCTTGGTAGAAAACTTTAATGAACGATATAGAGTGTGCTGAGCCAGCTCAGCCAAGGGTTCGGCATGCCTGAGTGAGGGCGGTGAAGGATGAAGAAATGACAAAGAGAATAAGCTGAGTCTAGGTAGATCTTCCTGTGCCTGGCTGAGGCCACAGAGAGAGATCCAGAGGCAAGCGGAGCCTTTACTTTAAAGCCAGGGGTAAACAAGGTAGTGGTCACCATAGTTACAGTGTTCTTGTGAGTTTGACTTGCTTTGGCAGCACTTGCTGCACCTCCCACAGCCCATTAGCTACTTAGGAAGGATCTAGGGAGGTCATAAGGTCAAGCCTAATTGTGCTAAGAGGGCTGTGCCCTCTAAGCTGGGACTTGTCCGAGGCTTAACCCTAGAGCCGTGCCCTAAAATAGAGGAGACTCTGAATAGGGGCCTTGATCATAATGAAGGGTAGGATGACAACGTTATAAAGATGTGAGTTCTCTCCAAATTCACCTGTAAACGCAATGCAGTCTTAGACAAAGAAGAGGCGGCGGGGGGGAGGGGAAGGAGAAAGCTGTGTCTTTTCCTTACCAGATTATAAGATCACGGTAATAATAATAACAAAATGTGGTACTGGCTCAGGGACAGGCACATAGACAATGGCAGAGAAAGAGAACTGACAGGCAGGCCCAGTATCCACAGGGGTGTAACTTATGATAAAACTGATGATCCTGTGGATGATGGGGCGGGGGGGGGGGGGGGGGGGGGATAGGATTCCTATGGAACAGCACAGGCAAGGTGGCCTGTAGATGGATTCATTAATGAGAAAGTAACTCAACAGAGTTAATAGAAGACCCATAGGAGAATATGCTGTGATCCAGGGCAGTAATAAAAGACACCCCCCCCCCCAAATTATAAGAGAAAATTAGTTACTGAGGTAGTAGAAGTGAGCCAGCTGGGCTGGGTGGGTTCAGGAAACAAGTTACAGAAGCAGAAGAAGGGCCCCTGGAGCTTAGGAGAGAGAAAGGCCAAGGCAATGCGAGCCCAGGGGGAAGGAGAGGCAGGGGGGAGAGGTACAAGAGGGAGAGCACCCATTCAGCAAAATTTCAAAAGCACAAAACATAAGCACCCTCCCCCGCCCCCACCCCAAACCTGATGAACTTGATTACCCTGAAATGAAGAAAGTCTGTTCCACGAAAGACACCTTGGACAGCGTTGAGAGAGTGGGCAGAATAGGAGAAGGCATGTGTGATGTCTAAAGCCAAGACATTAAGATCCAGAATAAATGAAGGACTCCAGCAAACCAACACAGTAGGCAGCAAATCAAATAGAACATGGCCAGGATACAAAGGGGCGATTCGCAGAAGAGGAAAACGAAACCCAATGAGCCCACGAAGAGATGATGGAAATCCTCAGTAATGAGGACGGGCAGCTGACAACAAAGGCCGGACACTGCACACCCACCGGCCTGGGGCACATTCCCAGGCCGCTCCTGCCACGTGGAGGGCGCGTGGGGCTGCAGCCAACAGCGGGGCATGTGGCTCCACCAACCAGGGCAGCGTCTGGGAGGCCAGCTGGCTCTGCTGATGCAAATCCAGCGTTCACACGCCTGGGAGCATGCGAACAGCAGTCTCACCCAGGGAGTGGGACTAGGATGTGGGGATAAAGGGGACACAGACATGCAGAGTGGGGCAAACGTAGGTTTACAGTTGTTCATGACACAAGAACTCATAAATAATAACACAAGAATAAATTCTGTTTCACGTCCTCACAACTGTGAACCTACGTTTGCCCCACCGTGTACATGCATGCACACAAGGCAGGGGGAGACCCAGCACAGGCTGGCAGTAATGCTGCACCAGGAATTGAATACTCACGCGCACGCACGCACACGCGTGCTCGCACAGGCACGCACATACACACACACACACACACATGCCTGTGGGGAGGGGAGGAGAAGCATCAGCCACGGCCACGCCCACGTTAACAGCCCAGACCCAGACCCCTACCCACACAGGCAGACCCTGAGGTCTTTCTGTCCCTGTCAGGCCTTGAAGAGTCCAGAGGAGGAAACCTCTGTGTTGTCTGCAAGATTCTAGTGTGTGTGTGTGTGTGTGTGTGTGTGTGTGTAAGGGAGAGAGGGACAGTTGTGTGAGTATGGTGTGAGTGTGTTGTTGGAGATGGGGAGTATCGGACAGAGCTATGGAGTTCGAGAATGTAGCAGACATGGGAACTGTTTGCACTGTTTCAGAGATAAAACTGCAACGGTTTCTTTGCTTTTCTCTTTGTTCTTTTGTAGCTCATTAAATACCAGCCAGGCAGGACTGGCGAAGGCAAATTTCAGATTGCTTTTAGCATAAGTAAAACGAGCAAATTAGGCTCTTTCTTGGAGAAAAATAAGAAAAGGGTTTTGCATGTGAAGGGATAAGGAGGGTGCTGGCAGGACCCGAGGGAAGAGGACCACCAGGGGTGGGGAGGAGCAGAGACCCTAAGCCCAGGCCCGGGGCAGCACCCTGGAACATGTCTAAGGCCCAGGGCCTGTGCTGATGGCGGCTGGCCCAGCCCTCAGTGGGCCAGGACTGTCGGCCCCAGAACAGCGCCTACCCTTGCCTCTGGCTGGGCCAGTCCCGGAGGGTACCACCCCGGCTTCTACCCGCCGAGGCACTGTAAGGAAATGATCGTTTCATTGTCCACATATAAAGTTACCTTGTATATCATATTGATGGTGTTTTCAAGCTTCTTACGGCTCCCGAAGCATTACTGCTCTGGGCAGGAAGGAGCGTCAAAGATGAAGAGAGGGCACTGGCCCTGAGGCCGGAATCTGGTTCTGACTTGACCCCATCTCTCTGTTAAGCTCCTGACTGGGTTTCCTTTCTGCCTCCTTCGGACGCCCTGCCAACCAGCCCCACCTGGGGCCGTGGCTGCAGCTCAGCACCCCTTGCCAGCTCTGTGGGAAGGGTCTGTATGAAACGCTGCCCTCAGCGGGTCCCTGAGTGGAGGGTGAACTTCTGGCAACGGGTTCCCAGGCAGACAGGCTGAGTTAAATGTCCCGGAACCCTCTGCAATTGTCCTCCATCGTGATGACATCCAGGGGCACAGCTGGGTTTGGTGCCAGAAACACCTAAACGCCCTACTGTTACCGCAGAAAGGGAGGGTTCAGTGTCCCGTTATCCAGATCGGTTTAAAAACCACACTGTTCTCCTTGTGACTATTTTTACAGTGACCTCTACTTTAAACAATTTTTAAAATCTATTTTTAAATTGACTTCAGAGAGGAAGGGAGAGGGAGAGAGAGATAGAAACATCAATGACGAGAAAGAATCATTGATCGGCTGCCTCCTGCACACCTGTACTGGGGATTGAGCCCCAAACCCAGGCATGTGCCCTGACCAGGATCAAGCCGTGACCTCCTCGTTCAAAGGTGGACGCCCAACCACTGAGCCACACCAGCTGGGCCAGTGACCTCTACTTTTAACCAGCGGAGTCTGTTTCCACTTAGGGATGAAACAGGGTCCATTCCCAATAGGCTACCTGAGTTAAATTGTTGTATCGCAAGTCAGCGAGCTGGACAAGACGCCTAATGAGCCCATTAGTTAGGCGTCATCTTTATTGCGCGCAGGTTCAGAGCAGATGACCTCTGTCAGATTCTGAACAAACACAGGAGGGAGTATTTTCTTTTTATGTATATCCTTCTAGTTCAGTGGCTCTCAACCTTGGCTGCACATTAGAATCACCTGGGAATCTTTTAAAAATCCTGATTTCTGGGCCTCATCCTCCGGAAATGCTGTTTCTTTGTTATGGGGTGAGGCCACAACATTAGTAACAAAGAAACAGCATTTCCGGAGGATGAGGCCCAGAAATCAGGATTTTAAAAAGATTCCCAGGTGACTCTAACGTGCAGCCAAGGTTGAGAACCACTGTTCTAGTTCTTTGTGTAAGACAGCTTGTAACCTTGAATACATACCGTATTTAACCAAACACCTGTCATATCGATACAACTTGTAACTCTGAATACATATTGTATCTAATCAAACACCTGTAACCTTGGATGAACAAACACTGAGCAAAATATGTGAATTAATATTAGCAACAGTGTATCAGCCCCTTGAGACGGCTAGCTTGCAAGGTCAGGCAATTAAGTTTATCTTTTCTATTATTCAAGCTAAAAAGCAAAGCTATTTTACAGCCTAAAAATAACAGAGTTGGCCCAGGGAATAAGAGACTAAGAACAACAGAGTAGTTCAAACAGCAGTTTTCCCAAAGGAGGGACCATTACGCTTCAAAGTGAGGCGATTTAGGGGAAATGGTGGCATCCAAATGGCCGGTAGGTATGAGAAACCCAGCCTGTCTGTGCGCGTGTCTGTGTGCGTGCACGTGGCTCTGTCTTTGTGCAGCCTCTTTTGTCTGCGGGAACAAATGCAAGAGTTTGTGTCTCTTGAACCTGCGCCCCAAGCGGAGAAGGAGACCGGACAGGGCAAAGCCAAGGCCTGGAGAAGATTCTGGAAACCCTGACCCCCGGTCTCACCAGCTCCGGGAGGCAAACCCTCCACCGGCCCAGGGGGGCTGGGCGGAGCTCCGCTGCGGGGAGTGCGGGGCGGAGGGCGGGGGGCGGGGGGCGGGGGGCGCGGGCCGGTCCGGGCTGGGCGGGGGGCGGGGCCGGCGCGTGACTCAGCACTGGGGGCGGGGCGGGACGGGACGGGACGGGCGGCCCGGACGGGGCGGGACGGGGCGGGACGGGGCGGGACCACCCTGTAAGGCTCCAGGCCGCGGCCTCCGGAGCTTTGCCGCCGCCGCCGCCGCCGCCGCCGCTTTGCACAGTCGCCAGTGAGTACCCGCCGTGGCTCCGCGGGGCTCGGGGCGGGCGGGGCTCCCCAGGCTTGCAGCGCGCCCCGCTCGCGGCCGGGACCCCCCTGCAAAGTCCTGCCCCGCCCCCCGCCACGATGGGGATCCAGGGCACCAGCGCGTGGTTGGGGTTCTCAGGGGCCCGGCGTCCCCGGCGCAGAGACCGGCCCCTGGGAGGCCCGGAGCGCCCAGAGCCAGGGGTGGGACTCCGGGAGGCGGGTGGGTGCGCTGCCCCGCACAGGACCCCCTCGAGGACGCTAACAGACTTCTCTGTCCCCTCCAGTGGCGCCCTACACCATCGTCTACTTCCCTGTTCGAGGTAGGGGCCTGTGACTGGGGGGGGGGGGGGGGGGGGGTTGGGGCGGCAGCCTGTGGCCTCTCACCGACCTGCCCCCCCCCCCCCCCCCCCCGATCCCCGCTGATCCTTCTTCAGGGGCTGCTAGCCCCGGCCTCCTTGTCCGTGTCCCTGAGCTCCCTCGTTGGAGTATCCGACCGCCTGTGGCCTGTCCCCTCTCCAGGGAGCAGGCCCCTCCCCGCGGCACCGAGGTTGGGGTCTCTGCATCTCTGCAGCCCACGACCCGTCTCCCCTCCCCAGGGCGCTGCGAGGCCACGCGCATGCTGCTGGCTGACCAGGGCCAGAGCTGGAAGGAGGAGGTGGTGACCAAGGAGACCTGGCTGCAGGGCACCCTCAAGGCCTCCTGTGTGAGTGCTGTGCCTGCGGGGCCAGGGGCTGGGCCTTGGGGGTGAAAGTGGGGGGGGCAGGCCAGCGGAGCCCCTCTGACAGAGCTGTGCCACCCCCAGCTGTACGGGCAGCTCCCCAAGTTCCAGGACGGAGACCTGACCCTGTACCAGTCCAATGCCATCCTGCGCCACCTGGGCCGCTCCCTCGGTGAGTCCTGAGGGGCAGGGGGCCCAGTCCCGGCCGGGCGGGGGATACCCTGCTCTGCACCCCTGTGGAGTGGAGGAGAGGCAGGCAGGGAGGTCAGATGGCCTGCCCGAGGTCAAGCCCAGGTCGCCTGCAGCCCTTGCCCCATGCCAGGCTGCCTCCCACCGAGTTCTGAGCACCTACCGGGTCAGGACTGCTCCTTCCCTCCGGCCACATCCTCCTCCCTCCTGCCTAGCTGGGCCCCCGGGCAGCCACATGGCCTGTCTGTAGATCCGCTCTCATGTGTGTCAGCTGACCAGTCATGCTGTGGGCTCTCCTGCACCCCTTCCCTGCTCTCCCTGCCCCAGGGCTGTACGGGAAGGACCAGCGCGAGGCGGCCCTGGTGGACGTGGTGAACGACGGCGTGGAGGACCTCCGCTGCAAATACGCCACCCTCATCTACACCAACTACGTGAGCACGGGGTGGGCGCAGGCCGGCAAAGATGGGGCCTTACTGAACTCTCATCCCACCCACACCCCTCATGTGGCGCTGGCTGAGACCTCCCTAGGCCGGGTTCCTGGGCGGGTGTGGCTCTGTGCTGGGGGCCAGTAACCAGCAATAGCCGAACAGTGCAGGGACAGGAGACATTGAGCCAGGGGTGGTCCGGAGGGCTTCCTGGCGGGGGCGGCTACAGCCAGCTCCTGGAAGGGAGTATGCAGACACAGAGCGCATTCAGGGACCCAAGGCTAGTTTAACAGAGGCAGGGCGCGCGTGGCTGTGCGTGAGGGTGGGAGGAGGTGGAGCTGGAGGGGCAGTAGGCCCAGGGCCGGAAGGTCTGAACCCCCCGGGCTTACACCCGCTCCTGCTGGGAGGAGGGAGCCATGGAGGAGTCTAAGCAGGGTGGTGTCCAAACATGAGGTCTAGGAGGATCCTCCAGGGCTTCTGTAGGAATCTGCTGAGAGGTCACAGGGCAAGAAGGAAGGAGCCGGCTGCTGCAGTGGACAGCATGCGGCATAGCCTGGGGTGGGAGTCAGCGCGGAGCATGGGGCTCTGAGGGTGGTGAGTCACAGGTGGGGCCAACAGGAGGGGGGAGCTGCAGTGTGGGGGTCAGGAGGGTGACCGGTGCCGTGTCTCTGGCAGGAGGCGGGCAAGGAGGACTACGTGAAGGAGCTGCCCGGGCGCCTGAAGCCCTTTGAGACCCTGCTCTCCCAGAACCAGGGGGGCCAGGCCTTCATCGTGGGCAACCAGGTGAGCGACTGCCCTGTCCTGCCCCTCCCATGCCACTCTCACTTACCGATGGGAAAAGGTGCAGGGAGTATGTGAGCCGTTCATTGCGGGACAGACCTAGGGACCGGCTCAGGCCCTGGGCCCCCGCCTCCCCTCACCCTCTGGTCTGCTCCCACCTGCTGATCCCCCCCCCCACCCACCCACCCTGCAGATCTCCTTCGCCGACTACAACCTGCTGGACTTGCTGCTGATTCACCAGGTTCTGGCCCCTAGCTGCCTGGACTCCCTCCCCCTGCTCTCGGCCTATGTGTCTCGCCTCAGCGCCCGGCCCAAGCTCAAGGCCTTCCTGGCCTCCCCGGAGCACGTGAACCGCCCCATCAATGGCAATGGGAAACAGTGAGGGCCTGTGACGCCCTCAGCACGAGGCAGGGGCTGCCTGCCTGCCTCCCCTTCCCTTCCCTGGACCAATAAAATTGCCAAGAGAAAAGTGGTGCCGTGGGCATTGAGTTTCCTGGGGGAAAGGGCTGTGGGACACTGGAGATGGCCTGGCTAGGACACTTGAAATCCTAAAACACCATCAGTGTCTACTGGGAGCTTGCAACACAGTCTGTTTGCTGAACTCCAGGAAGAGAGAGAAGAAAAAAAAACAGGAAGAGAAATAACAGATCCCTACCCTGGAGGTCCCGGTCCCGAGAGAAAAGGCTCACTTATGTCAGCAGGCTTTCTAGCCCCAGCAGGCAGCTTGCCGGGGGACTTTAGTCCTGGACAGCGGGAGCTGAGGGGTCCCTCCAGGGGACTCGTGTGGGCAGCTCAGAGCAGCCCAGGCTGGTTGGTGGGAGGGTTGGTCACTCTTCTGCAGGTGGGGCTCTCCTGGCTTCCTCGGACATTTCGGGCAGAGGAGCAACACGGAGATCAGGTGCCTCCCGCCGCCGCCTCTCACCACACCCAGGTTGCTAAAGGATGGAGCCTGAGAAAGAGATCAACATGCCTGGGGGAGCTGGGGGAGAAGGGGGCGCGGGGTCGGGGGGCGCGGGGCAGGCGTGTCCACCGTGGAGAGAGTCCAGGCAAAGTGGAGGCACTGGGGTGTGAGCAGGTCAGGGCTTCCAGGGATGGCTGGAGGAGCCACGGAGGCCTCCTGTCGTGCAGCCTGGAGGAGCCTTGCCCAACCTTAGAGTCACCGGCCCAAAAGGGGGACTCACATAGGGGAGCCCCTCAGGAAGTCAACCTCTCACTTGAGAGGCCTCAGGCCGCAGAGTGGGGTCAGCAAAGGGAGGCCTGCACCACCCACATCTCAGAGGCCCCCCTTTGGGGCCGTGGCGGGGGCACTGCGGATGCTTGGCCGCCACTGGGGGGCCCTGGGAGCGGAGAGCAGTGCCAGGCACTCCCTGGGCGTTGCCCAGGAGGCTGAGGACATAGGTTAGAAGCTGGAACAGACATCGCCTGGGGGAGGACTTTGGCTTTAAGATATGTGGCTCCAAACTGAAAAGACGGGTATCCTTGAACCGCCTGCAGCCACACCTGCAAATAACAGCAGTAGCTGCTAATACTTAACTGTGTGCTGGTTCCCCGCAGGCATGATGGGACAGGCTGCGGTACAGGCATGTCAAACTCAAAGGCTTACATGGGCCAAATAAACAAGGTTTAGTGTATGTGGACCGCAGAGAAAAAAAAGCTTCAATTTCCATAGAAACGTAGGTTTATTTCGATAGAGACATGCTGAATACAAAGGGCTGAAATAAATGAGTCATCGTTAACATAAAATAATAGAACATTTTAATAAAAATTAATATTTTTCACCCTAACCGGTTTGGCTCAGTGGATAGAGCATCAGCCTGCGGACTGAAGGGTCCCAGGTTCGATTCCAGTCAAGGGCATGTACCTTGGTTTCGGACACATCCCCAGTAGGAGTGTGCAGGAGGCAACTGATCGATGTTTCTCTCTCATCGATGTTTCTAACTCTCTATCTCTCTCCCTTGCTCTCTGTAAAAAACCAATAAAATACATTTTTTAAAAGAATATATTTTTCTTGAACATTAACTTACCAGACACTGAATAACTGCACAAACTAATAAGTGTAACGCAAATAAACTGATTTTTCTTGTTCTCCGAAAACAAAGTATTTCCTGTTGCGCACACCAAACAAGTCAGTACAAGACTAATGACGTGGCAATTGGCTGCTAAAATATTCACTGCTAGTATTAGTGGAGAGAAAAGGGAAATGAATGCAACACGATTATAGTAATCAGTCATTAGCAAAAGTTGTAGTTTGTTATTAATAATTATGTATAACCCTAGTCGGTTTGGCTCAGTGGCTAGAGCGTCAGCCTGCAGACTTAAGGGTCCCAAGTTCGATTCTGGTCAAGGGCACATGCCCGGGTTGTGGGCTCAATCCCCAGTGGGGAGCATGCAGGAAGCAGCTGGTCAATGATTCTCTCTCATCATTGATGTTTCTATCTCTCTCTCTCTCTCTCCCTTCCTCTCTGAAATCAATAAAAGTACATATGTTATAAAATAATTATGTATAACAGGATATTGTAAAAAGTTACAAAATTTTTCATTAAAACATTTCTTATATACTGTTATATTGGCTGGGCCACAAAAATATTCGTTGTGGGCCGCTTGGGTTCTCGGGCCGAGAGTTTGACACACTTGCTGTAGTATGTTACTTTCCTTAATCCTCACCACCCTTGGGTAGATACTCTTTTCCCTGTTTGTGGATGAGGAAACGGAGTCATAGAAAGTTTAACTTGCTGATGGTGTGAATTGGGGCACAAAAAAGGTTGTTCGTCGTATCATTGTGGTCGCACGCATTGAAACAGCATCGATGTCCAGCAGGAGACTGGCTAAGTGTGTTAAGTGCTCACACGATGGACTTGCTGCCGTAAAGAACAAGAGCCTGGGACAGGCTCTGAGGGAGCAGTGGGCAGAGTGGGGCCGCCTGCATGCCAGGGGGCGGGCCCACATGCTCCACCAGCCTGGCCTCCGGAACAAGCCGAGAGGCCCAGACCCCAGGTGGGAGGGGCAGAAACTGACAGCCGGGGACCCCAGGGACACTGCGTCCACCAGAGCTGCCCTGAAGTTTACAACTTCAAATTCACCCAGAACTTCCACCCGCTTCCCTCACTCCTAACACGACAAATATCAATGGACAACAAATAACTGTCTGATATTTGAGAGAAATCTCTCACATAAAAGAGAGAGATTATAAACAGGAAAATAAAAGGAACGCAGGGGAGATAGAGACCGTGCAGGCTGCATGAGAAACTTCAAATAAACTTTTACCTTCAGGGCGATAACAAAAGACACCTCATCTGGAAGACAGGAAAAGGGCAGTGTCGTGAAAAGCTCGGGGAAACAGGAGCTTGGAACTTCACAGTATAACAGTGGAAACGAGCAATCTTGAAGATAAAGTTGAAAAATCCACAGGAAAAAAACAGAACAAAAAGATAAAAGCATGGAAAGATAAGAAAAACAGAGATTATTCCAGGAGGTCCAGAGAGGGAGAGAGAGAGGGGAAGGGAGGGGGAGAAATAGGGAGCAGGTGATCAAATGAGCAATACAATGAAACCTCCCCGACTGGAGAAGATGAGCTTCCGGCTGAAAGGCACAATGAGAGCCAAGCATATTGAAAGAAAAAATAAATAAAAAAGACCAAAGACTGACACAAAAGCAGATGGTGAAACTGCAGAGCCCCAGAAAGAAAGTGAAGACCCTGCAACCTTCCCGAGAGAGGAAAACAGGCCTCACACACGAGGGGTAAGGAATTTGGAATCGCATCGGAGTTCTCGCGGGGATTCTGAAACATGCCCACCAATACTCTACGGCCTCCCCCGGAAGCTGGGCGGGACCTGGGAGAGACAGTCTCCTCTTCTGCCCCCTTCTACCCACATGCAGGGGGCTCTGTGCCCATGTCTACCACACGCAGCGGCAGAGTCATGCATATACCAGAACTTGGTATGTGACAGCCATGGCATTATGAACAAGTTCTTTAAGTAAAACTGATTTATCATATTGAGAAAAATTACTGGATCCTTACCTCACGCCATATACAACACACTCCAGGTAGACGAGCAGTTCTCAACTGGGGGTGTAATCCCAGATTACATTTGGCAATGTCTAAGATATTTTTGTTATCACAACTTGTAGGGTGCTACTGGCACTTAGGCATCCTGCCGGACATCCTACAGTGCACAGGACAGCTGTCCAACAAGGACTGACCCAGCCCCAAATGTCCACAGTGCAAGACCGAGAAACCCTGCAACAGGGTGCACGTACACGTGAAAGAGAGAAATAAAATACTACCAGAAAGAAATGTGAGAGATTTCTGCATGACCTTGGGCTGGGGATGAAGTTCTTAAACAAGGTCCCCAAGTGAATACATTTTACTACTTACCCAAACTAAGGATTTCTCTTGTACAGTGATGGTTATTGCTTATCAGGTGATCAGATAGATGGTAAACACAAAAGAAATATTTGCAACCACCTGTCGTTTTTAATGTTGGAGTTGGCATTCCCACTAATCTTTTAGAATCCTCTCAAAGTCACGAATACCACACACACACACACACACACACACACACAAAACCCCCAAAAAACACACACACACTCCGTCTCTTATGAAGGTGGGAGACATGGGCTTCTATGCACGCCCCCTCCCCCTACACATTCATAAAGCGAAAGCTAGTGGGAGGTCAAAGATTTTGGGAACTGGAAACAACAGATTTAAAACTCTACAATAGGAAACGAGAGAAGGCGCCTTCCTTTCGATTGCTCTTGGGACATTTTCTGTCATAACCATCCATTATGCCTCAGAAAGCTTCAGAACTTCCCAGAGGGAGAGAGAAATCATCCAGACATCAGTCTCTCATTATAAGACCGTAAAACAACAAACATAAAACCAGGAAACAACAGACCCTAATGTCCACAGTTATAATAGTCACATTTGTATATCTGTCTTAAAATGACTCATGCCAGAGAACAAATCAAAACCAAAACTGAAGAACTTCCAGCAAATCGTGGTGAAGAAGCACCACAGATGGGAAGCCATGGGCTGCTGGTCCCCATGATTCCAGTTGGTAATTACTCCCGGGATCTGAGGGAAGGAGTTACAGCCTTCCCCGCCCCGGCCCATCTCCAAAATGGCTTGCCATTCTTGGCCCTTTGTTTTTCCATCTCGATCAGCGGTTCTCAACCTGTGGGTCGAGACCCCTTTGGCGGTCGAACGACCTTTTCACAGGGTCGCCTAAGACCACCGGAAAACACATATGTAATTACATATTGTTTTTTTTAATTTATGGGAAGTTATTTTTTATTTTTTAAATATATTTTATTGATTTGTTACAGAGAGGAAGGGAGAGAGATAGAGAGTTAGAAACATCGATGAGAGAGAAACATCGATCAGCTGCCTCCTGCACACCTCCTACTGGGGATGTGCCCACAACCAAGGTACATGCCCTTGACCAGAATCGAACCTGGGACTTTTCAGTCCGCAGGCCAACGCTCTATCCACTGAGCCAAACCAGTCAGGGCTACATATTGTTTTTGTGATTAATCACTATGCTTTAATTATGTTCAATTTGTAACAATGAAAATATATCCTGCATATCAGATATGTACATTACGATTCATAACAGTAGCAAAATTACAGTTATGAAGTAGCAACGAAAATAATTTTATGGCTGGGGGTCCCCACAACATGAGGAACTGTATGAAAGGGTCACGGCATTAGGAAGGTTGAGAACCACTGATCTAGATTTTATTTTCATTTTCTTTTCTTTTTGGTGCCGAAACCCGGGATCTAGATTTTAGTACCAGTTTTCCCAGGTCCCTGAAAAGTCGTGATGGGTTTTGATTGGAATTCACAGCGAGTTGACAGATGGAACTGGAGGTGTGGCATCTCTGTGCTGTTAGGGCACCCCCACCGAGCAGCCAAGGTGCTGGCGGAGGCGAGGGGCGTGGGGGTCAGGAAGGAGGAAGGAAGCAGTAAATACTGGCTGTGGCGTCTGGGCCCCTTGCAGCACGGGGGGGGGGGGGGGGGGGGGAGCGGGGGGGCGCCATACGCCCTCTGAAGCTCTGAGTTTTGTAAGTGGGGAGGAAATTGGCTTGGTCAGGTTTGACGTGGTCACGGGAAAGAAGGATGCGAGGGAAGACAAACAGCTCACCTGTGTCTAATAATAAACACAACAGGTTGTTCTCTTCCTGCTGATTGACAAGCCAGGGCCTGGCGTTTCTCAACACTGAGCTCCTAGGAGTGGGGAAGACGAGCCTCACGTTTCTAACCGTCTGGGATCAGTCAGGGGCTGTGAGCTCTTCCTGTGGCTGTTATTCCCCAACAGCCACCCAGGGCTACAGGGACGAAAAAGAATAGACTGAAGCTTTTGTGGCAAAGAACCAACAATGTGGGGGACATTCCAGAGACCTGGACCTGCTCTGCTGAACGTGGTTTGCTGCCAGGAGGTGCCGGGCTGGGTGGGGCCGAGGGGTCTGGACTGGTGCCCGGGACCTCTGCCCAACTGTGTGGCCTCACAGGTTCTCCCTGGTGGGAGCGCAGATAGCGCCCAGAGCTCAGGACAGTGTGAGCCAAGGAGGGGCCCTGAGACACTGGCGGGCTACCAGGGCGGTTCTCGGGGCAGTGCGAGGTCTGCGGAGCGTGTGAGGGCGCCCTCCGCTGGAGAGCAGGGGGACATCGGGTCTGGTTCACGGTGGCATTGCTTCCCCAAAGGCCCTCACCTCGTCCCGTGTGCACCCCACCAGTCATGACTGATTGACTCTACTTTCTCAAGTGTAAATTAATGGGGAAAAAGATTTCCAGTTCAAGGTAGCAGAGTACAACCTGAAATCCATCCTGTCCTTCTCAAACACATCCAAGTCAGAGAAGAAAAAAACAGTTAACAATGAAATCTCTGACACACACAGAAATGAAAAAGGCAATTCTGTGTGGACTTGCAATAGGCCTCTCTCTGAAGGAAAGAAATGGGGAAGACCCCACAGCCCGTGTCTTAGCCAGGAGGCAGGAACTCAGCCAGGGTGAATGCACAGGGCTTTGGGCCAGGCCCTCAGTCCGGGCCCAGCTCTGGAGAGCAAAGCTGAGAGCCCCCTGGGACAGGCCAGTCTCTACCAGCCGGGGGTGGGGAGTGGGGGGCAGAGGGGGCAGGGAAGAGGGGAGAGACCAAAAGTGCCCTCCCTGTCATGTCACAAATGGAGTCAACTCAGAAGATCAGAGTGCAGAATTTGGGAGGGAAGGAAGGCCAGACATATTAATTAGCTTTTATTTTTTTCCTGGAAGGGGGGTAGGGGGAGAAATTTAGTTATGACTGTTAGAAATGGAAGGAAAACCACTAAAATAGAAATAAAATGTATAGGTGTTCAAAATTGGCTCAAGGAACTAAATAACCACAAAAGAAATGGAAACCGTGATCAGATCACCCCTAAGCAGAGGCCGCAGCTCCAGATGGCCTTACACGAGTTCCAGTCACGCTCAGGAAATGATCATTTTTACGCTCTGCAAACTCCTGTGCTGCAGAGGGAAAAGGTGGGAAGTGGCCCACCTCATACAAGGAAGCTCACTGCTGACACCACTATTCAACCGTAGCCTGAAGTTCTTAGCTGGTGCAAGAAGGTAAGGAAAAGAAACCTGATATTGGACAGGAAGAGACTCAACTCTCATTACTTCTCAACAATATGATCATCAGCATGGAAAATAGAAAAGCTTGAATAGACACACTTTTATAAAAGGGGAGTCCGTTAGGGGATCCAGATACAGACTCAATTGAGGCAAATCAACAGTTGTCTATTCACAATCAATAGCCGATTATAAAATGTTATCAGAACAGATATCACAAAAACATGGAAATGCAAAACATCGCATAAAATTCCTGTATTAAAAAATGTGCAGATATTTTTTTAAAAGAAAACATCCTAAATGTTTAGTGAAGCACCTAAATGATCTGAAAAAATGAATGACATCCCATTCCTGAGTAGGAAGACTTAATATTGTACAGACTGGGTCTTCTCTAAATTAATCTACAGGCCAGTGTATATAGCCCAACATTCTTTAGGCATTTGCTGTGTGTCCGGCACTGCTCACTCATGGTTCCCATCGTTAGCAGATGTATGTTACCTTCATTTCCTATTAGAGGAAACTGAGGCGCGGTTCCAGGGTCAAGATGGGAGGCTGGGTGACTTCCAGGAGGCTATGCAAAATCGAAGGAAAGCTGAGGGCCATGGGGGCCATGGGGCAGGGCCTGAAGGCACAGGTACAGGGAGTGTTCAGAAGGCAGAGTTGGCAGGATGCAGTGAATCTGGGGAGATCTTGACACACAGCCCCCCCCCCCCCCCCATTGTGGCCTGGAGGCTGGTGGCAGAGGCAGATGCTGACATAGGATGGGACAGGTGCAGAGGGAGAGGTGAGAGCCAGGACCTGGGACACTTCGGAGAAGGGCTTCCTGGGAGGTGACATGAAGTGGAGCCTGGAAGCAGGTGGGGGCGGGTTGGAGTGGGAGATGTAGGGTCAGGAGACCTCAAGCCAAGTTCTGGCAGATGCTGTGCTGGGCAGGCCACTCAGTGTTGCTGATATTCTATCCTCTTCTGAAAACAGGGGCTCGTCATTCCAACACCCGAGGTTGTAGGAGGATTAAAGAGATAACACATGGCGAGTGCTGGGCACACAGCCTGGTGCTGGATGAATGGGAGACCCTGCCCCTCATGCTCCATTTCCCATCATCCCATGTCCAGCCACTTCCTGTCCCAGGTGCCTTCTCCCCACGGCCTTGTGTTCCCTTGACCCAATTAGAGAGGAATAAGGAAGGAATCCATCCTCTGGCTCCACCCTGACCCCTCTTCTTCCACCCCAGAGGGAGGCATCCGTGGGCTCAAGTCTGAACTCCGGATTAGCTGTGTAATCCCCAGATCTGTCTGGGCAATCTCTTTCCCCAGCCAGGAGAGGGGCCGTGGCTGGGAGCCAGGACTGCTGGGCTCTGGGCCCGTTACTGCCTTACCCGTCTGTAAGACATTAGACAAGGTGCCATTGTTTTTGGCGCCTCTTTCAGAAACACCACAGACATCCCAGGACTGTCACGTGTGTGTCAACTGTTCTGTCGGTTTGTAGTGCGCGGGGCACTCTGGGAAGGGAGGCCTGGATTTGACTCAAGTTCTAACACGCTAAGTCAGCGGTTCTCAACCTGTGGGTCGCGAACAATGAAAATGCATCCTGCATATCAGATATTTACATTACGATTCATAACAGTAGCAAAATTACAGTTAGGAAGTAGCAACAAAAATAATTTTGTGGTTGGGGGTCCCCACCAACATGAGGAACTGCATTAAAGGGTCGCGGCATTAGGAAGGTTGAGAACCACTGCTCTAAGTGGATGCCCATGGACAAGGCATGAAGCCTCCATGGGCCTCAATTCTTTTCATGTGTAAAATGAAATTGACATAGTCACGAGGGTCAGGCCGTTTTCTCCTCCCCCCATGCACTTGTGCATACAGGAGCTGCACACTAAATGCTGAACCTACAGAACGTGGAAAACACCAGAAACTGGCAGGAGGCGACGCGCAAGGCTTGTTTACTTGAGGTTTGAAAGGCTGGGTCCAGAAGCAAACGCTCAGAAAGTGGGCCAGTGGTTGTCCCAGGGAGCAAGCGCTTACCAGCCTGGTGTTAGAAGGAAGGAGGGTCGGACTACATCTCCCAGCAGCCCCAGCGTTATCAGGCCACTTCCGGCCCCTCCTAGAGGCGGGGCGAAGGGCGGGGTGGGAGAGGCGCAGGGATGCCTGGGCGCGCCGCCGGCGCCGGGGCGCGTGACGTGCTTCCTGTGCGCCGCCTAGCGTTTGGGTCGCGCCGGTTCCTCGGCCTCAGAGCAGTGAAGGTGACAGCGGGAGGTGACTGTGCTGGCTCCCGCGATGCTGGCGGCACGGCGACTGCTCGGCGGATCGCTCCCCGCGCGGGTGTCGGTGCGATTCAGCGGCGACGCGGTGAGGCCCGGCCTGGCTCGGACCAGGGGTGTTCGCGGGCGGGTCTCGCTGCCGGGTCTCCGCGCGCGCTGTCCCGTGGGTCTGTAGTGCCTCCTAGAGAACCCGCCTCGTCTCCCCGGTCCCGCGGGAAGGTAGCCCCTCCGTCATGGGCGTAGAAGTAGAAGAGGAACGGTCCCAGCGGGAGGCTGACTCCCTCCCTCCTCGGCTTCCCTTAGGGAAGTTTGGAAGGTGTTGAAGCGTCTGAGCCTCATTCCTTCCTCGCCACAGCCTTGTGGGCTGAATGTGTGGTTGCTCCGTTGTGCGGTTGCAGAAAACTGGAGAGGGTTATGCACCGCCCGAGTCCCCGCTCAGCGCTCTGCCTCCCGTCGTGTCTTTTAGGTAGTGGTTCTCAACCTTGGCTGCACATCAGAATCACCTGGGAATCTTTTTAAAATCCTGATTTCTGGGCCTCATCCTCCGGAAACGCTGTTTCTTTGTTATGGGGTGGGGCCACAACATTAGTAACAAAGAAACAGCATTTCCCGAGGATGAGGCCCAGAAATCAGGACTTTAAAAAGATTCCCAGGTGATTCTAATGTGCAGCCAAGGTTGAGGACCACTGCTTTTAGGGGATCGGGCTCTGGGAGCCGGTTCCCCAGCCTCTCAGCTGGGTGCTCACCCCTGGCTTCTGTAGAATTCCAGATCTCACCTCTCCTCATCAATTTCATCCCAAGTGGGTCTCCCCCCACCCAGTCCTAGTGAGGCCTTTCTTTTCCATCATTAAACACATTTGGCGTCCAGCAGAGCTAGTAACATAAGGCCCTGGCCTAACCAAGGTTCCGTCCAGCACGACAGCCAGACAGGGAAATGGACTCGCCATTCACTGGGCTCAGGGTGGTAGTATGGTGCTGTGGGCTTTGGCCACGGGTAGACCTCAGCTCAAATTCTACCTCCTGCTTTTGGCTATATGCCCTTACGTAATGCTCTGAGCCTCAGTTTCCTCCTCTGTCAACTCATTCCTGTCTCAGGGTTATGAGAAGAAATAGGGTTTTGGATGTAAAACGCTTAGCCTAGTGCCTGCTGAACAGGAAGTGGTTCCTAGGCAGTGGTGGTAGCTATGATGCTACCAGGGTGCTAAGGCTTAGGCTCCTACCCGCTCCCCAGCCCAGCCCCGTCTAATCAGGGGGACCTAAGAATCTGTAGCTTCTGGCCTGGCCCCTCATGACCCCAGAGCTCTGCTGGACCTCCTGACCCTCTTTGTCTCCAGACAGCGCCCAAGAAAACCTCATTTGGCTCCCTGAAGGATGAGGACCGGATCTTCACCAACCTGTATGGACGCCATGACTGGAGGTGAGATGGTGCCCTTAGCCTGGTGGGCCGCAGGGCACGGCCTCCCCTTCACCACCTTCCCTACTCTGTCCAGGCTGAAAGGTGCCCAGAGTCGAGGTGACTGGTACAAGACCAAGGAGATCTTGCTGAAGGGGCCTGACTGGATCCTGGGTGAGATCAAGACATCTGGCTTGCGGGGCCGTGGAGGCGCTGGCTTCCCCACTGGCCTCAAGTGGAGCTTCATGAATAAGCCCTCAGATGGCAGGTGTGTTTAGAGGCGGAGATGGGGTTGCAGGAGAAACCTGCGGTGGCTTTGGCTTACCCAGGGCTTTGGGTTGTTACCTTGGAGTGAATAAAGTGGGAAAATGTTACCGGAGCTTAAGTAGGTGAGACTCAGTTCCCTCTGGTGTTGCTCAGGGGAGACTCGAAGGGTAGCAGAATCAGAACAAGATTTTTTTTTAATCCTCACCTGAGGATGTGCTTACTGATTTTAGAGAGAGAGGGAGGGAGGGAGGGAGAGCAACATGGATGTGAGAGAGAAACATCAATCCGTTTTCTCCCTTGCACACCCCTACAGGGGATCAAACCTGCTATATAGGTATGTTCCCTGACCAGGAATTGAACCCAAAACCTTTGGTGTACAGGACGGTGCTCCAACAAACTGAGCCACCTGGTCAGGGCAGCACAAGATTTTGACTCAAGCGACTTAATTGGTCAATTCCTCGCTCTGCCGTCTAATCATTAAGCTTGGGCAGTCTCTTGGCCTTTTTGAACCTCAGTGTTCTTTTTTTTAAAATGGATATTACATTTTGTGGGGATTAAAGAGATAATGTTTGTATAGCTTTTGGCCTGCTCATTGGTCAGCACATAGAAAGCAAATGATACATGTCAGCTCCTTTACTTCCTTCTGGCCTCAGTGATATGGTGGAGGTTCAGAAAGCCCTTTGTGACCAAGAGCAGAATTTGGGCTCTTGGGAAAGCACAAAGAGAAACATTTGGACAGCAGAACCGAGACCTTTCCTGTGGTCACAGCCACCCAAAGGTGGGCTAGGCAGTGAGCTTCCTGTCATTGGTGGTGAGCAAGCAGAAGCCTGGGAACATGTTGGGAAGGCAGAAAGGGATTGGCTGTCAGAGGAGACATCTCTGAGGCTTGGCTGGTAGAGTGGGGGTTGAAAGACTCTCCCTGGTGGCCCTGTAGCCTAACTGACCTGCTGGCCCCCACAGGCCCAAGTATCTGGTGGTGAACGCGGATGAGGGGGAGCCGGGCACCTGCAAGGACCGGGAGATCATGCGTCATGACCCCCACAAGCTGGTGGAAGGCTGCCTAGTGGGGGGCCGGGCGATGGGTGCCCGTGCAGCCTACATCTACATCCGTGGGGAATTCTACAATGAGGCCTCCAATCTGCAGGTGGGCTGTGGGAAGGACATCACAGAGGAGGTGCTCCATGTGTACTCACCGCCCACTTACCTGGCATAGTCATGCTTAGATTTTAGCGCCTAATCTGTGGGGTCCCGCTGGGAGAGTGCTGGTCACTCCTGCATGTCAGGATTGGGACATGGCTCCCAAAGGCCTCCTTCTCTGGGCCTTCCCAGTATACTCCAGAGTCTCAGCTTGGGGGAGGTTTTCCAGGGCTCCATGACGTCTAGGGTGTGGGTGGGCTGGGGAACTCATAAGGGGGCATATTTCCTGCGGAAGGGTCAGTGATCAAGAGGTAATTCTTAGCCTGGTGATGCCTGTAGTATAGGGCCCGCATAGTAGCATCATGTATAAAATTTATTGTTATTACGTACTTGAAAGTTAAACCTCTAGGACCGTGGTTGGCAAACCGCGGCTCGCGAGCCACATGCGGCTCTTTGGCCCCTTGAGTGTGGCTCTTCCACAAAATACCGACTTCTGTGCATGGGCCATGAAGTTTCAGTCGCACTGTACGTGCGCGCCCACACGTGGTATTTTGTGGAAGAGCCACACTCAAGGGGCCAAAGAGCCGCATGTGGCTCGCGAGCCGCGGTTTGCTGAGCTGCAGTTTGCCGACCACTGCTCTAGGGTCTTGCCCTCTATTGCAGAAGCAGTTCCTATCATGAAGATAGGAAACCACACACACAAGAGAAAAATCTCACACAGACCCACTACCTAGAGAAAGTACTTGCTGAGTTTTTCATGGTTCTAAAATCGTTCTTTTAAAAAAAGATGTAGTTGGAGAATGTTTAAGTTGTTGTTCCAATGGCATGCACACCGTACAAGTCCTCACCCCCTCCCCGAGCGTCCTCCGTTCCTGCCAAAAGGGGCCTTTTGCCCTGGATTTGGTGATGGGCCTGTATTCTCCCCTCCCCTCTGCCCCCCGCACACACACAGTATCCCCAGGCCCTCGGGGACAGTGACCTCCCCTCTCACCCTTGTCCCACAGGTGGCCATCCGAGAGGCCTACGAGGCTGGTCTGATTGGCAAGAACGCCTGTGGCTCCGGCTATGATTTTGACGTGTTCGTGGTGCGCGGGGCTGGGGCATATATCTGCGGGGAGGAGACAGCGCTCATCGAGTCCATCGAGGGCAAGCAGGGCAAGCCCCGCCTGAAGCCGCCCTTCCCCGCAGACGTGGGTAAGATCCGGCCCGATCCTGGGCCTTGTCCTGGGTCCTGCGGGATCCGGGATCTGGGTTCGGGTCCCCACTGGTCTTTCTTAGGGAATTTCTGAGTTCCTTCTGCACTGGGGCCAGACGCAGAGTCGGTGGCAACAACATAGAGGATCCACCGGTGCCACCTTCCTCAGCTCAGCCCCCACGCCAGACACCCAAGTCCCCTCCAGCCCTCCGGGAGCAAAGGGCAGGGGGTGAACAAGGCAGTGCAGGACCTGCTGGGCTTTGGGGTCCAGTGGGGATGAGAATGATAAAGCAGTAGAAGGGGGCTGTCTGCCATGGGAACAGGACCCTGGGACAGACCCATTGCCAGGAAACCCACCCCGATTTGCCCCATTTCCTCACAGGAGTATTTGGCTGCCCCACCACTGTGGCCAACGTGGAGACAGTGTCTGTGTCCCCCACCATCTGCCGCCGAGGGGGTGCCTGGTTTGCTGGCTTTGGCCGCGAGCGTAACTCGGGCACCAAGCTGTTCAACATTTCTGGCCACGTCAACCACCCATGCACCGTGGAGGAGGAGATGTCGGTGCCATTGAAGGAACTGATTGAAAAGCATGCGGGTGAGGCCTGGGGCCAGGGGGCAAGGGTCAGGGCTGGGCATCCGGGGAGAGAGCCAGGGCTGGAAGGGCCTGGGGCTGGGGCGGGGGTTGATAGGTCCTGGGCTCAGGACCAGGCAGGTTTGCTGGTCCCAGCCCTGACCACCCATCATTTTGGGGACTGGGACCCAGGGGGTGTCACGGGTGGCTGGGACAACCTCCTTGCTGTGATCCCCGGCGGCTCGTCCACCCCACTGATCCCCAAGTCCGTGTGTGAGACGGTGTTGATGGACTTCGACGCACTGGTGCAGGCACAGACGGGTCTGGGCACGGCTGCGGTGATCGTCATGGATCGCTCGGTAAGGGCTGGCCCCCGCTTCCCTCCCGGTCCCCACCTCTTGCCAGCCTGCTTGGTTCCCCTCCCGTGGCTTCTCTGAGAACTCTTGCCAGCTCTTGCGTCCCAGACCCTGCAGCCTGAGATATAGGTGGGCAAGGGGGGAGCAAGGCTGCTCTGAGGCAGGGTGCCATGGAGAGTGGGCAGTGCAGGATGCCCAGGGCGGGGCGGGGAGTGGCAGGACACTGGTGGAGTCGGAAGGGGCTGCTTCTGGGGACGGAGGCTCAGGCCTTGGGTACCTGCTCACTGTCCTTGGTCTCCAGACGGACATAGTGAAAGCCATCGCCCGCCTCATTGAGTTCTACAAGCACGAGAGCTGTGGCCAGTGCACCCCGTGCCGAGAGGGTGAGCACCCGGGCCGCGTGGGGCTTTCCCTGTGGCTCACCCTGGCCTGGGTTGGGCAGAGGTCAAAGGTGGGGTGGGCTCTGGACCCTGAATAAACAGATGCTGCCCGGCCTGCTGTGGCCTCTCTCAGTCTCTTCCTACTGTGGCTGCAGGCGTGGACTGGATGAACAAGGTGATGGCCCGCTTTGTGAGGGGGGACGCCCGGCCGGCCGAGATCGACTCCCTGTGGGAGATCAGCAAGCAGATAGAGGGTCACACCATCTGTGCCCTGGGCGACGGGGCCGCCTGGCCCGTGCAGGTACTCACTGCCCGGCTCTGTGGCACTAGTGTGGGGCTGCTGAGAACCCAGGGCCTTGGGGATTTTCAGACCCTGGTTCACACAGTGCTCCCACCCCTTCCCAGGGCCTGATCCGACACTTCCGGCCGGAGCTCGAGGACCGGATGCAGCGGTTTGCCCAGCAGCACCAGGTCAGGCAAGCCGCCGCCTGAGCCTGCTGCCCTGGGCTGGTGTCCATCATCCAGACGGCGGGACAATAAAGCAAGTGCTGCCCACTATCCTGTTAAAGCTTCTCTGTGGCCTTGCTCTCCCCCTGCACCTGAGGTCCATTACTCATGGGGCCTGTTTCCCAGGTGGGGAGGCTTGGGAAGGATAGGCCAGCTCAAGCTCATGCCATGAATCCAGACCTTGGCCTCCTATGGGTCAGCGAGTCTGTCCTAGACCATCCTGAACACCCAGCCTTCAGTGCAGGAAGCGGTAGGGAGGAGGGCAAAGCTGTGGCCTGAGGTCCACACCTGGGCCCTTGAGGGTGGGGACAAGGAGAGCAGGGTCCGGTTTGCCCTGTGAGGTGATGGGCCAGGAAAGAATAGGCTTGGTTTAGTCTGGACTGGAGGAGAGGTTTATTCCTGCTTCCTGAGGGGGCACTGGGCACATCTGAAAGGGGAGGAGGAAGGAAACAATTTGACTAGGGGCTGGGCATGTGGGTGAGGCAACCCTGGTTCCTCCCAACTCTGTGGAGGAGCAGTGAGCAGGGCCACGCAGGCGCCCCAGCTAGTCGCTGAGCTGGAGGGGCGCACTCCCGTCCAGCGGGTGCCACAGCTCCAGCCGGTGGTCACTGTGGCCCAGGCACTCTCTCCAGTGCCGCTGGCGCTCCCCACCGGCCCGGCCACTCAGCTGCACCCCGCCTGGATTGGGGGATAGGAGTCAGGAGATGTGTGGGAGCCCATTGGGCCCCCCCCTCCCCCCAGCTCCCTTGCCTCCCCACTCACCAATGAAGTCGTTGGCCGGGCCCAGGTCATAGTCCCATACAGACACCAGCAGGGTCTTCTGGGCCAGCTCCTCCCTGAGGCCTGCGTAGAAGAACTCCTGCCGGAGGAGACAGGAAGGAAGGGGCAGCCTCGGTCCTTCCCAGCTTCAGAAACAGGCTAAGCTGGTAGGGACTCGGGTCAGCTGGGACCTGTGTTTCTGACTGAGGTGGCGTGCTGACCTCCCCCACCCTGGTGCAGCAGGACTGGCCTGGCCTGGCCCTGGCCTACCTCATGGAATTCGGGGTTCAGGGTCTTCTTCCGAACACTGGTCTTATATTTAGTTTTTTTCCCCACATTTGGATGCAGGAATCTGATTGGGGAGGATGGGGTCAGGTTAGGTGTGGCTCTGGAGAGGTGAGCCCCAGAGGGGCTCTGAGGAATCCCCATGCCCACCTGTCCACCTTGTTCACACTCACAGGCGGACGAAGGGGTCCGAGTAGCCATTGGCATCCATGGGGGCCAGGTGGGCGCATCGCAGCACCCCTACCAGCAGGCCGCCCCGCTGAGAGCTGTAGCACAGTGACAGCAGGATGCGCCCGCGCTCCTCCCCAGCCACCTCTGCCACCTCCTGCAGGGTAGGCTGGGGTCAGCCCCTGCGGCCCAAAGCCCACCCACCCACCCACCCACCAGTATCAGCCAGGGTGTGAGAGCTCAGACTGGCTGCAAAGAAGTCAGGGGCCAATGAATTTAACTTCACGGTTCAGTTTCACAAACTCATGGACCTGGTGCCCTGGAAGGGACTTGCACAGGTCACCTGTTGCCTCCAGAACCTAAGAAGGGGAGGGGCTTGCTCAGGCCACGTGACTGGGCAGTTCCCATCTTTGCCTGGAGAGGAAGGGGACTGATGTTGAGAGCCAGACAGGCCGGGCCCTTGCTGATGGCCTCCCACTCGGTGCCCACGCCCCCCTCCTACCGGTAAAGCCCGTGTCTCGGGAGCAGCTCCGAGAGGCTATTCTCCACTCAACACCCGCCCTCCTCACCCCCCTCCATCCTGGGGACCAGATGCTGAATGCCTTTTGCCACTCTCGGCCCCTGGTGCTTCCACAAGGAGTCCCGGGGGAGGCTGGGAAGGACATGTTCCTCCCATTCTTAACATAGGAGTCGATTTGCAGGAAGTCCAACCACTGTGCTAACATTTAGTTCTTCCTATGGGAGTGTCCGTGGGCACCTGCCGTGCACCCCCGCACTGCAGTGAGTGGGACAGGAAGTGGGTGGCACGGGTCACCAGCCCCACGGAGGTGGGACTTGCCTGGCCTTTAGGCATCAGCTGCAGTAACTTGTGGCTCCACTAGGGGGCAGGGCAGCAGCACTGGACCTTCCATCCCAGAGGGGCCTGGGCCAGCCCTGCCTCAGCCTTGCAGCATCCCTGCCCCTCCCAGGCCAAAGGGGTTCTGGCCTAGTCTTTGGTCTCCCCTATGGCCCCTCCAGTTACTGCCACTGCCTCCTGACAAGGGCTTGTCTAGGGCTACCAGCCCCAGGAGTGGCACCCACGTTGACCCCTGGGAGCAGCCAGTGAGTCCCACCTGTCCATTCTCTCCTGCCCTCCCAGCTGCTCTGGCCACAGACAAACCCCATCAGTTTCAGCACCTGCCTCCAGGTGGCCCGGGTCTCTGCCCCTGCGGGCTTTGCGTATCCCAGTGCCCCACACATCCTCTGGCCTGGCTGCCCCCCAGGGCTCTGAGTACTCACAGAACATATGGGGGTTGGCCTCAGTGTCTCCAGGCCCACCTCCCCATCTGCCTGATGCCCGAGTACCCCAGGCCTGTCCCCTTCACCTCCTGCTCAGCTCCTGTCCCACGCACCTCATACAGGGACATGCCACGGGATGTGTCCAGGCGCTCCGGCCTCTTGGTCTGAAAGGGCAGAGAGCCTGGTCACCTTGGCCGGACACTGCCCAAGTTTCCCTCCCTGCGCCCCCCCCCAGCTCCCCCATCACAAGATTGCTGGACCCCAAAGCCCCACCCCGTGCGCCACCCAACTCACCAGCCTCCGCTTCTCCAGACACACACTGAAGCTCCTGGCTCGGTTGGGCACCAACTTCCTTAGGGGCACCCGCAGCTCCCCCAGGGGAGGCACTCGCCGCCGCCGTGGCCGCAGCCGTGGGTCCTCACACACACACAACCTGGTGGCCACCCAAGTCAGACCCGGGCAGGCAAGCCCCACTCCACCCTGTTCCCTAGTGGCCCAGCCTCAAGCCTCACCGCAGGGTCTTGCGCCCAACATCCTGGTGGGTGAAGCCGTGGTAAGTGAGCGTCTCTTCCCAGACAGGCCCCCTTGTGCCCCGAACTGTGCGTGTCCTCAGCTGGCTGGCCTGAGGGCCAGGCAGGGGGGGTCAGGGCCTCCTCGGCCCCAGGGCCCCACCCTGGCCACTTCCCCAGTAGAACCCCCAGTTGTCCAGCCTGCAATGGGAGCTCCAGGCCTGATGCCCAGGCCTCGTGGGGAGGATCCAGCCAGGACGGGTGGGTGTGTGGCTGAGGGGCAGCAGCAGGAGCCTGGGTCTTGCCCTCACCTTGCTGGCCCCTGGCAGCAGATTGGCTTTGACATAGGTGTCCAGGCAGCCTGAGGCTGGTGGTTTGAGGCCCTGGGAAGAAACAACAGATATGGGGCAGGCCTGTGGCCCAGGCCCACGGCTCAGGGACCCCCGCCCATCCTTACCTTGGCACGGTGAGCCGTGCAGTGCAGGGCGCTGTTGTCCGCATCAAAGAGAAGTGTGAACTCGAGGGTGCCCAGGGTAGCTAAGGGCAGGTGGCATGCAGGTCAGTTCCTCTGGCACCCTGCCACCGTGGCACCATGCCTCCTGCCCTGCCCCTCACAGGTCAGATGCCCGGGATGCCTGAGACCCCATCCTGGCTGGGCTGGGCCCAGCGTGTCCTCATCCCCTGCCCCCACTCACCGCTGTCGTCTGAGTCTCCCTCTGGCTCTGGGTCTGGCTGCGGCTGGGGTGCAGAGCTGGCAGGAGACACTGCAGGGTGTGGGCCCGGGGCACCCCGGGCAGGCTCAGCAAAGGGGTAGAAATGGGGGAAGTAGTCAGAAATGAGGGGGATGGGCTGGATGGGTCCGGGGTTCACATCGATGGCCATGTGCTCCTGCATGCTCACCCGCTGGGGCCGCCGCCAGCCCGCTGCCGCCGTGCCCGCCATGGGGGCTCAGGCCAGGGGAGGGGACTCAGACAAGCCCCCTTGGACTGGGTATGAGGGGGCCACACTGGGCTGAGACATGGTGAAGAGGCATCGCTGAGGGTGCTGAGAAGGGTCCTGGGTGGCAGCCGGGGACCTGAGGACAGAGGGCAGGGTTGGGTGGGTGGGGAAGAAGTGGGGGGCTTCAGCCTGGAGGGGGCCCCCGTGTGCTAGCAGCTCCTGCTGGGCTCCTTACCTCTGAGAGCTCCGCCACCTGGCTCTGTTCACTGCTGGCGCTGGGTATGCGCCTGACGGAGGTGACTCATCTGTGTGACCAGGGCCTCCTGGTACCCGCGAGGGGGGGCGGGGGGGCCGGAGCTCAGAGCCCACCTCCAGGGCTCAGGGTAGGGCACTTCCCTGCCCTCTACTCCAGGGGTCCCTTACTTAGCATCAGCCTCGCTCCGCCCTTGTCAGCCCCTCCCCCTGTTCACATGCCCTCAGTTATTTTTACCACCATCATGGGACCTGCTCCAGGGCGAGGAGGCCGGATGCCCAGTGGTGACAGGGGTGTGAGGGGCAACGGGAGGGGTGTGTGGGGATGAAGAGGTAGGTGAGAGCGAAGGGGTGCAGGAGGAGGGAGCATGTGGGGGGGTGTGGGAAGGGGCGGGGGTGTGGGGGCACTTTGGAAGGTATGGAGGGGTGCAAGGGGCGGTGATGGGAGGGTCATGTGGAATGGGAGGGGTGCCCGGGGAGGGGGGCACTTGGGGAAGAGGCATCTGCAGTCTGGTCCCCTTGCAGCTCCAAGCTTTTTGAAACATGGACCGGATCACATCAACTCCTCTCTCTCCTTTTGTGGGCTTGGAATAAAAGCCTAACCCATCACTGAGGCACGCCCCTAGGCACCCCCTCATCTCCACATTACTCTTCATGGATTCCGTGAACACCCCAAGCTTTGTGCATGTGCAGCTGCTGCCCTAACTGTCCTACTCCGCCCTTTGACCTGGCTCACTCCTGCCTTTGGTTTCAAGGTCACTCTCTGAAGGGGAACTTGGCTGGCTTTTACCTGCTCAGCATTCCCATTTCCCAGTCAGTGGTCCTTTGAAGGCCACCCTCTTCCCTATTCCCAGCCTAGAGGGTCCATCCTCCGCCCCAGGGTTGTGCCCCAGACCCTGCCAATCAATGAATTCCAAATCCAGCAGGACACGCAACAGGCTCAGGGAAGGCCTGCTGGGTCACAGGCCAGTGCCGTGCACTTCTGGGTCACCCTGGCCAAGCAACTCTCTTTCCTGTGGATGGAACACTGGTGCCCCCCTAGAGCTGTTGCCCTCTCCTCATCTCTCTCTGTGGAGTAGAGACTGCTCCTGGGAATGAGGCCAACACCGCGGAAAGCACAGCCAGAGAGAGCGCCCCTGGATGCAGCCATGCCTGAAGCTACTTTAACCCTGGAGTTCATAATCACCATTCCCCTTCTGGCAACATCAGCTAGTGGGTGGAGCTTTCTATCACTTATCCTGGCTAAACCTGCCCAGTCCACATGCCAAAGTCCAACTGTCCCCCCGAACTCTTACACAGAACCCTGTATAATTCCACTATTATTTATATGTGATTGTTTAATGTGCAACCACATGATTATCTGGTCTAAGGTCTCCCCTAGTCTGAGCCCCCCGCTCCCACCAGCTCCCCCAGAGGCCAGGACAACATCTGGCTGGTCCGCAGATGTAGCCCCAGCACAGCAGCTGGTGCATGGTGGGTGCTCATTAGTCACGTGCAGGGCTCCTCTCCAGATTCCTGCGGCCCAGCACGTGGTCAGCCAGGCACGGAGGAAGGAACCTACAGTGGCTAAGGGTCTGGGCTCTAGTCAGAGAGGGCCCGGTTCAAATCCCAGCTCGGTCAAGCTGTCTGTCCTCTCTGAGCCCAGCTCACCAGCCAGGGACAGTGCTGGCCCCACTCACAGGGCTGAGGTGAGGGTGGAATGATGCCGAGTACCTGGTGCAGGGTAAGTGCCCACTGCTGTGGGTGACATTGTGCTTGGACAGGGGTGCCCCAGCCAGGAGACCAGCTGTCCCATGGGGTCTGCTCGAGGTCAGGGCCCTAGCGCAGAACATGCAGTTGCCCAAGAGTTGGTAAAGGCTCTTTATTCAGTCCGGAGGTGGCGCTGGCCTGGCAGGGTGAGAGCAGGGGCTGCCTGGGGCCAGTCTTCAGCCCCGGAGCCTCCACTCCCCAGGGAAATCCAGGCGGGGCTGGTAGGCACCAGGTACCAAGACCTGCAGGGTGAACTCGGTGATGATAGCGGTGAGGCCCCAGACGCGGTGTGGCCCGTGCAGGAAGACAGGCATTGTGTAGCGGAAGTGGCCACCCTTGCAGAAGTGGGTGTAGCCTTGGTTCTGCGCCTGCAGCAGGTGGGCCAGGGGCAGTGCAAACACTTCCTCCACCTATGACAGGAGCAGCGGGAGGGCGGACAGAGGCCTGACCATGGCAGCTTCCCCCCATGGGGACAACCCAGTCCCCCGGCATCCTTGCCCCTACTCACCTCCTCGGGGTTGGGCTGGAGGCTCTGGGGATCCAGCGGGCCCACTCCGGCCAGCACCGGCACCACGGTGTTCTTTGCCTGGGCCAGGGAGGCAGGCCGTCAAGGGAGGCATGGCCTTGGCAGGCCTTTGGGGCTGGAGAAGGGAGGCTGAGAGGGAGACCCCACCCTTGCCATCCAGAGGCCGTTAGGAGTCAAGGCCAGGTCCATCTGGCCCCTGTCCTGCGTGGGGCTCACTCCAGCTAGGCTGACCGACTCGGGTTCCTCATTCAGGCCTCTGGGCCTCCACAGATGTTCCCTCCACTTAGAACAACCTTCCCTTACTTTTACTACCCTGAAACCTGCCGCTTGGCTTGTCATTCAATCCCTTCCTCCCCTGTGGGCCTTCCCCAACCCTCATCCACCAAACTGAGCAGAGCTGGCTCACCCCAGGGCCACTTCCACCGGAACCTGAGCCTCAGTATCCCTGTGGGAAGAGGATAAAAACGCCCCTGGCCCCGCCCTGATGGGTGGTGGGGGATGGGAGAGGAGGGACAGGCAGGTGCCTGGTGCTCACTGCATTCTGCACCTGCGGGAGTCCATGGCCAGCTCCTTGTCCCTGGGGCCCCGGTGCCTAGCCCAGGGCAGGAGAGCGGGTGAATGGGGTGAAGGATGGCTGTGGCCTCAGAGCCTGGTGGGCTCACCTGGTCATATACGGGCTGCAGGACACCCCACACATGGTCCTCGGGCACAGCCAGGCCCAGCTCCTCCCGGGTTTCCCTCAGGGCCGTGTGCACCACATCCTGGTCAGCCGGGTCACACTTGCCACCTGGGAAACTAAACAGGCACAGGACCTGGTCCTTGGACTGCTGGGCCATGGACGGGCGGGGATGGTGGTGCGGCAGAGGGCCGGCGACCCCTAAGCGCCTGCCCCGCGTTTAGCGAGGCCTCCGGACCTCCCCAGGCTCTTTACCTCCTTGAGCAATGGAGGTGAGGGAGAGGGCCTGGGCCTCAGGCATGCAAATTCTGTCTGTGGCAGCCCCCAGGCGCCCACAGGGACCCTAGGGTGTCCCCAATTTCCGCCGAGGGCGGGGCCAGGGCGGGAAGCCGGAAAGCCCCGCCCCACGGCTTTCAAGACTCTGGGACCAAGTCTTCCTACAGCGGCCAGGAGAGGTGCTGCCTCTCTAGGGAGGGGGTCCCAGCTCAGAGAGGGGGTCCCAGCTCAGAGAGAGGTGTCGCAGGCACCAGGCGGTGCGGGCGCGCTTGGAGGGAGCCGGCGCGGCGCCCGGGCCGACGGGCTCTCCGAAGACCCACTCTACAGAGGCGCAAACCGAGGCTCGGAGAGGCTCAGTGCCCTCCCGCTAGAGGGGAGAGGAGTCCCGGGCGGTGTACCTGACGTCGCCCTTGTGCCTCCCGGCCAGGCGGCTGGACCGCAAGGTGTAGAGCAGCGCCGGGACTCCGCGCACCGAGCACAGCGGCACGAGCACCGCGGCCGCTGCGGGCCGCGCGCGGAACCGGGCCGTGGCCTTTGCCAGCAGCTGCCGGCAGCGCCGCTCGCCCTCCGCCGACAGGCAGTCGGGCAGCATGTCCGGCCGGGCGCCGCCGCGGGAGGCGGGGGGCGGGCAGCGCTCCGGAGCTGGAGCTCCGACCCGGCGCGGGCGGCGCAGCTCTGGGCCCGAACGCCCGCCCCGCCCTTGGGGCTCCGAAGCTGCCCTGGCGGTTTCAAGGCATGGCCTTGTAAGGGGCGTGGCCATCCAGGGGGCGTGGCCTGTGCGGGGCGTGTCCCAGAAGGGACCGGTGGGCGGGGCCGGAAGGGGCGGGGCCGGTGTCCTGGCTGCCCGCAGAGGGCGGCCTGGGCCGGGCCGGAGCTGGGATGGGCGCTCAGGCTTGTGTGTCCTCGACCTTCGGTCGTGCTCGGCCCGGGGGCGGACTCAGCCCTTCCGACGCGGAGCTCAGGAATCGGGGTGTCTTGCTGCGGAGGCCCCGCCGGCTCCCGTCCCTCTGCGCCCGTGTGTTTCCGTTCCTCTCCAAGGACCTTACAGGAACTGCTCCAATATGGGCGGAGTCGGCATTTAGGGGGTTCATGGGGCGCCCCCTAGATATCAGGGGCCGCGCCGCGACCTCGCGCTCCTGGGACCCACTCCCGCCGGGCCTTTCCCGGAGCTGTGTCCCCTCTCCCTCTCCTTTCTACTCCTTTAGGTTTAAATGTCGCTTTCTCTAAAACCGGTTCTCAACCTGTGGGTCGTCAACCTGTGGGTCGCGACCCCTTTGGGGGTTGAACGACCCTTTCACAGGGGTCGCCTAAGACCATCGGAAAACACATATATAATTACATATTGTTTTTGTGATTAATCACTATGCTTTAATTATGTTCAATGTGTAACAATGAAAACACATCCTGCATATCAGATATTTACATTACGATTCATAACAGTAGCAAACTTGCAGTTATGAAGTAGCAATGAAAATAATTTTATGGTTGGGGGTCCCCACAACATGAGGGACTGTATTAAAGGGTCGCGGCATTAGGAAGGTTGAGAACCACAGGTCTAGAAGCTCTCCCGTGTCAAGTCTCTATCAGATTTTCAAGTCCCTCCCCCACCCGATCGTGGCCGGCATGGCCATTGCCTATGGTGGTTCTGTAACCCTCGGCCAGACGACCCCAACCTATGCACAGCACCTAGACGTTGAGTGGCAGGTGTCATCAAACCTTGACTTGAGCAAGTACCTCTCTGAGCTGCAGTTCAGTCCTCATCCGGGCACACAGGTAGGGAGCGGGAACTCCACCTCCCACCCAGCCCTGCCCCTCGCCGGTGTCACCACCTTTACCATCACTGTGCTTCCAGGGATGCCGATGGCACTGGGAGAGCTTTGGGGTGTCTGCAGCCCAGGCTCCTGCGTTGGAGTGTCCCTGAGGCCCTCCACCCTCAGCCCTGAGGACAGAAGCGCTCTGACCACCCATGCCAAATGGTTTAATGTTTGGGGTAAGGAAGAGGGGGAGCAGGGTCTGGAGGAGTCACCCCCAAGGCAGAAGGGGACAGGTTGGGAGGTAGGAGGCCTGGTCCTAGCCTGGCACCATCCCAGCCTTGCTGAGATTGTGGGCAGGTAGCCTCCCCCTCTGGGCTTCTGTGTTCACTGCTCTCCTTGGGAAGGCGGGGGTCTCTGCAGAGGTGAGGCTGGAGGGTGTGGGGTCCAGGGTAAGAGGACTGTGTCCACAGGGCACCCCTCATCACTGAGTGTCCTGGTGAGGCCTCAGGCACGTGGCAGTGGGGGCCAGGAGCCCCATCCCAGCTGGGAGAGGCAGGCCCCCCTGATCCCTGTCAGCCTGGATATTGGGGAGGGGATATGGCGTCGGCCGGGCCCTTGGGATTCCAAGAGAGCTTGAGGCTCCAGGGTACAGGTCCTGATAGGCGAGGGCCCGGTAGGTGGCGGGGGCCAGCAGAGCCTCAGGGCTGGCCAGCAGCTGGTGGTGGAGCCGAGCAGGGCTCCTGGAGGTGGAAGCTGGAGCTTTGTTGGGATCTGAGGGAGGAAGTGGTCTGAGCGAACCTCAGACCTCCCCGCACATCCACACCTGCCCTTCTCTACTTCTCCCATCCCAGGTTGCCCACCTCAGCCTTTGCTCCTGCTCTTACCTCTGCCTGGGATTTCTTTCTCACTTTCTCCTTCCCAGTCCTGCAAGGCCCAGCTTGGGAACCACCTCCTCCAGGAAGTTCACCTGTTCGAGCCCCCGCCCCCCCTTCCCTCTCAGAACCGTGTTCCTACCCTGTTCTCTCTGCCCTGGGCCCCAAATTGCCTGAGAAATCTGCTTCCCCTCCTGTCCACACAGGTGCCCAGTGGGCTGCTGAGTGAGCTGGAGCCTCTTGGCAGCCCTGTGGTGCTGCCCCCTGGCTGCTCACCCACCGCGTGGGCTCTGGTCCCCCTGGGGACTAACCTTTCTCCTGCTCTGTGGAGCCCCTCAGCAGGCAGGGCCCGAGGCTGCTGTGACTCCGGGCCGGGACGCTGGGCAGGGGCTGTGCAGGTGCAGTCCTGGAGATGGACAGGCAGGGAGGGGGCAGGGGTCAAGGTGAAGAACCACGCCAAGGATCTGGTTCAGTCAGCCCATGGGACCCCAGGACCAGTCAATGGGTGTGGCCCTTCTAAGGAGCCCAGCCCTAGCAGATGCCTGGGGGTGGGGCTCAGGGGCTGGGCCAGGGCAGCAGGAAGCCTGACAGGAGTCAGTACCAGGAGTCCGGGTCACTCTCTCTAAAGCCCTTGGCGAAAGGGTTGCTGGCGATTTTCAGCTGCGTGATCTGCAGAGAAGAGAGTGAAGTTATGGGTCAGCCCCGAACTGGGGAAAGGCTGTGGGGCCCCAGGCTCACCCATCCTTACCTCCCTGGACCCCCAGTCAGGAGGCCCTGGGACCCGGAACCACCGCGGGTGTGAAGGGAGGGGAATGACTGGGCAGACGCTCACTGAGTCCCGGGGAAGGAGAGAAGGGCTGGGGTCTGTGTGCATGGGCGGCTAAGACTTGAGCCTCAGTCTCCATCCCTATGAAATGGGCTGGCAGGTGCCCCATGAGCTGTGGCCCAACCCACCCGATGGTTCTGATACGCCGTCACGGCCGTGAACTGGGTCTCTGTGAACACGAAGGACTTGAAGTTCTCCTGGGCATAGCGCTCGCTGTCCTTGCGTGGGTCCACGAAGACCACGTGGAAGCGGGGCTGGTAGCGGTGCATGGAGTTGAGAATGATCTGTCGGGGGACAGCAGCAAGCTGGCACTGAGGCTGCAGCGCTGTCCCCGGGCAGGGAATGCTCACCATCGGCCCTGCCCCCAGGAGGGAGCCCTGTGGGGCAGGGTCTCTGTCTGATTGAGAGTGTCAGCTGTCCTGTGTGACCCACAATGGGCCTGCTCCGTGTGGGCGGTCCATACACTGCCCACGAGAAGGACAGTGTTTGCTGGAACATTCCCACTCCCTCAGCCCACTTCCCCCACCTGCCTGCACAGTCCCCTCTGCGGCCCAACTGAGGCCAGGTGAGCTCGGCTCCCCAGCGGTGGCCAGCAGCAGTGAGTGGGGATGCTGGGCAGCAAGGCCATGGGCACCAAAGGCCCAGCCAGGCCTGGCTCCCGACTTCGTCACCATCAGGCCCCTGACTAGGCCCGGGCCCTCCCCCGTGGCCGGGGCCTCACGTGGCCGTTGTCGTCCAGCAGGTTGTTGGTCAGCTTGAGCTTGTCAAAGGACACGATCTGGCGCATCCACTGCGCGCCCTTGGCCGGTGAGTCGGGGTGGAAGTGCACACGGCCGGGCGTGGCCGGGTCCGCCTTGCCGGCCACCAGCCAGGCCGAGCTGTGGAAGGCGTACCTGGGGAGCAGAGCGAGGGGGTGAGGGTGCCCGTCTGCATCACACAGCACCCTCACCTGCTGCCCCTGCCTGGAGCCAAGTCTGGCGGGGCAAAGGGGCTGTGAGCGCCCACACACCATCCCCATCTTGCACACGAGGAACCAGAGGCTCTGAGAGGGTCCTGTGGTTCCACCCACTGTCCTGGGTTAGCCCACTCTGCCTGTCCAGGCTGCCCACTGCCCACCGTCAGCAGCCTGGGCTAGTGCCTGTGCCACCAGACTCCCCACTGTTGCCCCAGGATAGGCCTCCCTGATGCTGCTTCATTGGCCCCTGCCTCCCCGGAATGCAGCGAGGGGCCGACTCCCATCTCAGCACTGGAGGACTGAGCCACCCGGTGGCCCCCACACCTGTATCTCTTGTCATCCAGGGGCACGAAGTCCATGAGCAGGGCATAGTCAGCCAGCGAGTCCATGCCCAGGATCTTCACCTGGAAGGTGGGGAACATCCTCCTGCGGGAGGGAGGTGCCCAGCAGCCTGAGTGCGGCTCCAGCCTGGCCCAGCCGCACCCGCACGCACACCCGCCCCTGCCCCTCACACCTGCCTGCCTTGGTGACGATCATCTCTGTGCCCAGCTGGTTGAACTCCTCCCACAGAGCCTTCATCTCCAGCTGGACCGTCACGCTGGACACGTGCGGGTTCTTGGGGCCCTGCCCGGTGGGCTCACCCATGGCTTGGGCCCCTGTGGAGCCGGTGGAAAGGCCTGATGGGAACGGAGAAACCAGCCGGGGCTCCCAGCTGGAGCTGCTCATGGGCAGGGGGTAGGTCTCGGAGGCTGCAAGTACCCCAAGGCCTGCGGAGAGGAAGGCTGGGGAGAGAGGACAGAAGCATGGGCCCTGCTCGCCCCCACTCCACCCAGCTAGCCCTCAGCCTCCAGGCTGCATCTAGGTGCCTCTTTCTCCAGGAAGTCCTCCCTGACTGCCAGGTCTGTGTGTTCCCACAGTTAACGTGACTCAGCATCACCTCGTAAGTGAGTGTTCTGCCCCACTCACTTATCAAACCTCAGAGAGAAGGTAGGGAGGGTGGGGGTAAGGGGGAGAGATCAACCAAAGGACTTGTATGCATGCATATAAGCATAACCAATGGACACAGACACCAGGGGGGTGAAGGCATGAGCTGGGGGGGAAGGGGGAGATAAGGACACATACTAGTATGTAATAGCTTAATCGATAAAGAAAATTAAATAAAATAAACAAAAAGCTCCTGGAGGCCGGAGACCAGGCCTGGCTGGCTCCCCAGGGGATCTCGGAGCTGACAGGTGGCCGTGAGCAAATGGTTTCACTTCTCTGAGCCTCAGTTTCCACATCCATCACCAGGGCTTCGTAGGACCTGCTTCCTAGGGCTGATGTGAGGATCTGTGAGGACACCTGCAGGGCCGGGCACACAGTAAGCCCTTCACAAATGACACATAATATAGATAATGGGACGCCTGAGACTGGGGTGCTTGGGGTGGGGTCTGTCTCAGCTCCGTGGAGACCCCACTGCCTTGTCCCCCGAAGAAGAGCTGCGCTGAGAGGAGATCCCCCACGTGACCACGAATTGCTCTTACCGTCTCTGACCTGGAAAACCCGCCGGAATCCTGCCTCCGGGAGCCAGCTTTCTGCTCTGGCCTCCTCACTATTTTCTCAAGATCCTGCCTTTTGATCTGCCATCCTGGCACAAGCCTTGGCCAAAAGCTTTGTTGTGGGGAGCCGGCACGGCCATGGCATACTCATGCCAGCTCAGCCCGGCTCAGTGACCCTGAGTGGGGGTGGTGAAAGGCTTAGAAAAGACAGACAAGAGAAGGAAGGCCGGGTCTCGGTGGGACGCTGCCCCTCTGATGGACAGCACCAGCGCCCACAAGCCGTGTCTTTATTTTATAGCAGATGCCGCGAGGCAAAGTAAGGGCGTGATCAAGATGTTCACAACATTCCCGTGGGTTTCTATCCTACTCAACTACATGCACCTGAACTCTATCACTCAGGCACGTGGGGCCACGTGTTTGGACTACAGATTCAAGCTCACAGCCATAGCTGTTGGCTATGATTGTGCTGGGAGGGCTCTGCCCTCCAGCTGGGACTTGCACGTGGCCACGAGAGGACTGTGCCCTCTCCTCAGTCCGAGGCTTGAACCTGTCCAAAACGCTGTAGCGGCGCCCCACACTTTGTCTGTCTCCCTCCACCCTTCTGGTTAAAAAAAAAAAAATCCTAACTACAATGAGAGACTACTTTACACCCACGAGGATGGTGATTATCAAAACAATAACAACACAGAAAACGATGTGTTGGTGAGGATGTGGAGCAATTGGAACCCTGTGCACTGCTGGGGGGCCTGTAAAACGGTGCAGTTGCTGTGAGAAACAGAATGGTGGTTCCCCAAAAACTAAACTTAGGGTTACCACACAATGCAACAACCTTACTCCTAGGCATATACCCAACAGAATTGAGCAGCGACCTGAACACTTATCTGTACATCGGTGCTCACGGCAGCATTGTTCACAATAGGACTGGTGGAAGCAACCCAGGTGCCCATGAATGGATAAGCAAAATGTGGTCTATCCAGACAGTACTCACTATTCTTCAGCCCTAAAAAGACGGAAATTCTGCCCGGCCGGCGTGGCGCAGTGGTGGAGGGTGGACCTATGAACCAGGAGGTCACGGTTTGGTTCCCAGGCAGGGCACATGCCTGGGTTGCAGGCCCGATGCCCAGTGTGGGGTGTGCGGGAGGCAGCTGATTGATGATTCTCTCTCATCACTGATGTTTCTATCTCTCTCTCTCTCCCATCCTCTCTGAAATAAATATATATAGAGATATATATTTTTAAAATGAAGGAAATTGGGGACATATGCTGAGTGAAATAAGCCAGACAGAAGGACAAATACTGTACGTTTCCACTTGCAGGAAGGCCCTAGAGCTGTCAAATCCGTAAACAGAAAGTAGGACAGTGGATGCCAGGAGCTGGGGGAGGGGAGGGGAAGTTCGTGTTTAAAGGGGACAGCGTTTCAGTGTTACGAGATGCAAAGCGTCCTGGAGCTGATGGTGGTGACGGCGGCGGCACAGCAGCGTGAATGTGCGTCATGCCCCTAAACTGTGCATCTTAAAATGGTAATTTAATGTTATGTACATTTTACACAATTAAACATTTTAAAATAGAAAAAAAAAAATCCTGAAACACAAGTGATTAGTTAATAGCCGCCCCAGGAGGAGCTGGGGATCTGGTAACACCATGGGACCCTCGGGGCAGAGGTAGAATCTCAGTGTCAGATGGATGGACAGACGGACAGATAGGTGGGTGGAGGGAGCGTCTAAAGAGCCAGACTGGCCAGAGCTGGCACTGAGGCGGCACCTGGTAAGAGTGGGGGCCCGGGACCACATTGGAGAAGGGGCATCTTGCTAAAGCCCCCAGTGTTCCTGGGGGCTGGGGGTGGGTGGGGTGGGATGTCCGGTCTGCCTACCCCTGACAGGTGGATAGACAGATGGCCCCCACCATCTGGGACCAGGCCGTCAGGTGGGCAGCTGCAGGAATGACATCCAGGTATGATGACAGCCCCCAGCGTCCACGGTGGTGGGTCCCAAGGGTAGAAGCTCATGGCTTTGCTGGGCCCAGGGGCTTCCCAGCTGGTCACTGGCTCCCAAGTCTTCTCTGAGCCCCCTGCCCATCCCAGCCAACGCCCTGCCCTTCAGTGCCCTCAGAAACCGGGGAGGGGCCTGTCCTCAGCCCAGTTCTCCTAAAACCAGCACCGCTCAGGTCAGGAGGTGCCCATTTCTACAGGCATCGTGTCCGTCTAGGGAGGAAGTTAGGCGCTTCTTGTCTAGCCCTCACCTTGATGCTCAAGGGGTGAGGCCCAGAGAGGGGAGGGGACAGGCCCAAGGTCACCCATGCCCGATAAGGTGTTCACCTCCCAGAAGCAGCCTGTCCCCTGCCTGTCAGCACCCCATAGCTGCACCTGGATGGCTGGGAGTCCACCAGCCCCGCCCTGACAGCCTGGGTGCCCCTGCCTCTCCCTCTTGCCTGGGCCTGGGTCCAGTGGAGTTTCCCTGCTCTGCCCCACTCACTCCGGAGCCTGAACCCACCCCGGGGCGGCCTGGGCTGCCCACACTGTACCTGCCATGCGAACGGTCCGGATGTCCAGGAGCAGCCCTGCTCAGTCCGGGCGCTGCCGGCCGGGGGGCGGGGGGTGGGGGGGTGGGGGTGGTCAGCCACTCCTGGTCTCCTGGCTCATTCGGCGCACAGCCCGGCTCTCACTCTGTCCTCGGCCTCCTGGCAGGACTGTCCTTCCCTCCTCAGTCGCCCGGTCTTGGTTTTACACCTGGTCTCTGCAGGTGGGACCCGGCTGTGGGCTGTGCAGGCCCCCTTCTCCACGCCACCTCACACTGCTCTGTCTGAGGCCACTGCCAGGCTGGTCCTGCCCTGGGCGGCGCGTGTGGGAGGAGGGCAGGTGGGGAGGCTCTGACGTGGCAAAGCCTCCCTCTCCCCCTACCGGTCCCCCTCCTGGCTCCCTCCCTTCCCCGGCTGGAAGCCCCCAGCCATTCCTGATCAATGGCCCAGGCACAGGGTGGGGGCCTATCTTGAGGACGAGCTGGGTGGTCCGCAGGGGCCCAGGCCTGGCTGACTGGAAGGGCTGGGGCCGATGGGGCCTCAGGGGGGCGGTTGGAGGCCAGGGCAGTGGCAGTAGCAGCAGGGGCTGCATGACAGGGGCAAGGGCCTCTCACCAGGACCCAGACCCCTGACCTGGGGCTGCTGGGGTGGAGTCAGGGGCAGCTGGAGCAGGAAACCCAGGGGGCGGCAGGAGCAAGCGCTGCAGAGACAGCTCCGCCTGGGCGGGAGGGAGCCTGTGCTCCCCATGGTTTGGCCCAATGAGCTGTGCTACACTGGCAGGTCCCTGACAATCCCTGTGCCTCGGTTTCCCCAACTGAACTAGGTGCATAATCTCTTCTGCCTGGGATGGCGGTAAGCCGGCCCCACCCTGGCTGAGGATGGGAGGCTGGCCCAGGGCGAGGCCGCAGGGTGGGTGTCTGCGCTGCCCACGGGTCTGTCTATTCTCTCCAGCCAGACCAGGTACCGTCTCCAGGCTGCCCCCTGCTGGCCCTGTGCTGGGCATTCAGGGGACACACAGCCACTGGCCAGGAAGGCAGAGGGTGTGGGCCCCACCCCCGCCCCAAGCTGGCTGCTCTCAGTTGAGAGTGCTCTTTGGCCATTTGGTCCCTTCCACATGGCCCAGGAAGGGGCATCGGGCTGGACACCAGGTTAGCCCACTGGGAGGGAGCATCCCAGGCTAACCCCCAGGCCAGAGCACCCCAGGCTGAGCTGGGCACGCTCCACCCAGGCCAGCTCGTCCCAGCCCCACCCCACTCCTCCTCCAGAGTTTGGCACTGGGGTTGGCAGAGGCCCATACCTGAGGGGCCAGCAGTGGGAGGGGCTGCTCCTCCCAGAGCCTCGAGCCGCAGGCCCACCTCTCCTCCCTCAGCTCAGGCACGCCTGCTGCTCAGTCCCTAGGACCCCATGCCTGCCTGCCGAGCCCTGAGGGGTCCTGCAGGGAGAGGGTGGGCCGGCCCTGGCACACACCCGGGCCCAGTCCTGGGGGAAGGCTGCGCTGGCTCTGGGGTTTGCTGCTGGGCAAGATGGGTGGGAGTTCTCTGTGCTTGTGATGGAGGGTCCCAGCGGCACCCAGGGGCCACCCTGAGGTAGGGCCATGCCACCCTGACCCAGGATCCGCAGTGGGTGGAGTGGGAGGTGGGACTGATGATGGAGGGACCTGGTAGCTCCCTCTCAGCCCGGACCTGGAGCGGGCCAGCTGGGGTTCTGTTGGCCTGTGTGTGTGTGTGTGTGTGCGCGCGCGCGCGTGCGGCACACACGCATGCTTGTACACACCTTGGTCTGTGTATTGGGAAACACCCCCACAGGTGAACATGACCACACTGACATGCCAACCCATATCACACATGTGCACACAGATACCAACCTGCCACCACCCGGGTTCACAGACACACGCTCACACACCCGCCCCCCCATGCACGCACACCAGGCACACACACACTCCTCCCTGCACAGCCCCCCCTGGCTGGCCAGCCCTTCCTGCCGGAGGCACCTCCTGGCCCCCTGCCCCCTCATCCATCTTGCCTGCCAGCCCGTCCCTGGCGTCCCCGTATCCTTCACACCTTCTCATCTCGCTGCTCAATAGCAGGAGGCGGCGTGGCAGCTGTGGCCGCGGGGAGATGGATGGGCCAGGCGGGGTGTGGAGGGGCCAGGGAGGATGCCTCGAGAGCATGGAGCTCAGGCCCTACCAGCCCCACTGTCAGCAGGAGCCATGCCCTGCCGGCTCAGGCGGGTGTGGGCGCTGTGGGGCTGCGCTCGGGGCCGTCCACCCTCCCCATTCTGCCTGCTGTGGACAGCGTGACCAGGACCCAGGGACCCCAGCGGTAGCCCCTGGGCACACTGCTGCCCCTGTGTGCCTGCACCTGGACCTGCGGGCCTGGGTGGAGAGAGCTCTGTTGAGCTGCACGCCTTCCCCAGCCCTGACTCCCCTGAGCTCCCATGAGCTCACGACACACCTGGAAACACACATGGGCTGTGCGCCCATCACATGCAGATCCTCCCAGGACAGCCAAGGCACTGGTTCTCGGAAACAAGTGTGCACACACAGCACCGGGGGCGGGCATACACCTGGGCACCCACACACGTGGGCACACACTTCTGCTCTCCTAGCCGACCCTCTGGCCCCAGGAGTGTAGGAAGTTGGGGACCCTCCTCTGGTCATGGCCTCCGGAAGCCCTTCTGCTGGTTCGAGGACAGTCTTTCTCAGAGTTTCCCTCACAGTATAGGATCTTCCCTGGACAAGCATGGGCACAGAGACAGCTACCACTGGCCCCAGGACACACAGCATGTCCAAGGCCACACGGGGCCAGACTTGCCCCAGATCCTGAGGCCACAGAGAGACACCACACAAGATCGAGGACACAAACCATGGACCCCTGGACATCTTCCACTTTATAGAATGGGGAACTGAGGCAGGGAGGTGGGGGGGGGGGTGACAAGGATCATGCTATATAGAAGGTAGCAAGGGGGCCTCTGAGCTGGGGATCATGCCTCAGGTGGGAGGCTGAGGCCGAGCAGGTGTGGCCTGGGTTAGGGAGCCGGGGAGGGGGCAGGGGCCAGCCCGGGCAGGGCAGGCACAGAGAATGTGAGCTTCTCCGTCTGGAAGAAGGCAATGCCCTTCTCGTAGTAGGCAGCCTCATTGATGAACACGGGGTACACAGTGGACTCCCCTTCATAGAGCACGTCCTTGCCGCTGAACATCTGGAAGATGGGTGCTCCAGGCCGCAGCGGCTCGAAGTCTCGGTCCTGGGAGGACAGCCAAGGGCCAAGGGTACTGGGGCTGACCTCTGCTCTGGCCCCAGTGGGGGTGACCCCAGCAGGGACTGTCCAAGAGACGCCCCTCCCTCAGGGCCTCACCCACTCACTCCTTCACTGCCTTCATCAATATGACAGGGCGTCGACCGAGATGCCAACTGGCCCTGTGTCTAGAAATGGAGACACCAGTCACCTTAGAAGACGTTTGTTCTTGCGGAAGTGTAGTCTAGTGGTTACAGGCACAGATAGTAAAGCCTTGGTGCAAATTCTTGCTAGCTGTGTGACCTGGAGCAAGTACTTAACCTCTCTGTTCTCAGCCTCCTCAGCTTTAAAACGGGGATTGTACTCTTTCCTCCTATCACCCTGAGGTTTAAATTAAATGGCTAATAGCGCTTATGTTTGCATCTAGTTTATTAAAGTTGACTGTTACTGCTTAGCATGGAAGATGGGCAGGCAGCTTCAGGGCCTGTAGCCCTAAACACGGAAAGGATGGGGCCCCTCCCACAACCCTGTTACAGGATAACGCCCCAAAATGAAACGTGCAGCTGGCTCCCAACAAAAAAGTCCAACCAAGTTCTGATTCTTCCTACAATTATTACTTTGGTCCTTCAGAGTATTTTTGAAATATCAATTCCTTCCCACTATGTCTCTTTCTGTCACGCCCACGCCCTGCTGAGCTCTCAGTGCGTGCCAGGTCTGTGTGCTGGGTCTCCCATGTTGTGGCACGGACAGGGCTGACCCAGGGAGGTGGGGCCCCGGAGACAGACACCCATCCTTGCAGAGATTCAGAATGACTGGGTCACCTCCGATACTGGAGGGGTCCCCCACCCAGTTCCACTGGCAGGAGAGGACCCTGCTGGCCCACAAGGACTCGTCACGGAAGAGGGGCTCTGGCTGGTCACCGGGCTCAGCGCGGAGCTTTGGGGTGGAGTGAGGAGGGCCTGTGCCCACAGAGCCGGTGGCCCCTCTGATGCCCCTCTCCCACCTGAAGGCCAGATGGCGGGGGGGACACTTACTAATGAGGCTAGGGCTCGGGCGCCCATCTTGGGCACCCCTGCTGCCTGGGCACTGCAGAAAGCAAAGGCCACGGAGGGTGTGGGCCTTGCTCCACAGCGACGCCCTGTGGCAGCAAGGAGAAAGGCAGCTGGGTGGCTGCCCTTGCCTACCTTCTTCCTGCCAGATATAGAAGCAGGATCCCCGAGTCCAGCGGTTCTCAATCTGTGGGTCGCGACCCCTTTGGGGGTCGAACGACCCTTTCACAGGGGTCGCCTAAGACCATCGGAAAACACATATATAAACAGTGGTTCTCAACCTTCCTAATGCCTTGACCCTATAATACAGTTCCTCATGTTGTGGTGACCCCCAACCATAACATTATTTTCGTTGCTACTTCATAACTGTAATGTTGCTACTGTTATGAATTGTCATGTAACTATCTGATATGCAGGATGTATTTTCATTGTTACAAACTGAACATAATTAAAGCATAGTGATTAATCACAAAAACAATATGTAATTATATATGTGTTTTCCGATGGGCTTAGGCGACCCCTGTGAAAGGGTCGTTCGACAGGTTGAGAACCGCTGCCCAAAGGGGTCGCAACCCACAGGTTGAGAACTGCTGCCTTAGTCCCTGGAACATTCAGGAAGGGGAAGTCTGGAGAGGGAGATGCTGGACTCCCTGCTAACTCGCATAGGGATGCTTGAGGAATTAACTGGAAAACAGGGCTCAGCATTTGCACCTCCAAGCAGGGTCAGGCCTGCCCCACCCGCTCCGTCCCTCGGCCTCTCTGCAGCCAGGAGAGGTGTGTCCAGGCTGTTGTGGAGCCCCAGGTGCGCCCCACAGGCTCTGTGAGCATCACTGTGGCCCAGAGTCCCAGGCCCGTGCAGGGTTCCTGCAGAGGCAGAATGGGTGGGCATGGGTGCCCGGGCTACTGCCCCCTGCTCCGGATTCGGGGTGCTGGTGACTCCATGGGAGGCACTGTGGTCCCTGCCTCTGTGCTCGTTTCTTTCTTTCTTTTATTATTTTATTGATTTTTTACAGAGAGGAAGGGAGAGAGATAGAGAATTAGAAACATCGATCAGCTGCCTCCTGCACACCCCCTACTGGGGATGTGCCCGCAACCAAGGTACATGCCCTTGACCGGAATAGAACCTGGGACCTTTCAGTCTGCAGGCCGACGCTCTATCCACTGAGCCAAACCAGTTACCACTGTGCTCATTTTCTCACACCTCCCAGACACACACACACACACACACACACACACGCACACGCACACGCACACGCACACGCACGCACCTGCAGCCGAGGATGCACGGTGCCTGCCAGGTCCCCTGTCTCCGTGCGTGGGAAGTCCACGCTGCTCACGTTTCTGTACGCTTCCATCTCAAAGGCAGGAAAGGCGGTGCCTGTGTGGGAGGCTTCGTGCCTGATCCCGTCCCTCCCTCCAGGCCCTGGCGGAGTGGGCCATGGGGGCCACTCAGGGCTGGCTCCCAGCCCACCCCAGAGCCTGGCTCCTCGGCCCCTGGGCCAGGCCCTCTCCTCTCAGGGCCTCAGTTGCCCGGCAAGTCCTGGGGTCTCACCCTGGTTGAAGAGCTGGATGAAGTCCAGGGCTGCGGCCACCAAGGCCCTCATCCTGATGAGAAGGTCAGCCCGCAGCACTCCCTGAGGCTGGGGGCCCAGCTCCAGGCCTGGGGACCCAGAGGGAAGGGGTCAGGCAGGTACTCCAGAGACTTGGACCCTCTGGACCCCTAGACCCTGACACCACCCACCATCTGGCCCCGCCCTTCCCAGACCCTGAGCCCTTCGACCGTCTGGGCCCACCAAGTCCGCTCTTGGCCACAGAGTTGACGCTGTAAGTCTCTTCTCCTGGCAACTGGTACAGGAAGACCCGGCAGGGCAGCTCCGGGCTCTGCAGCTGTGAGCGGGGGTGGGGGGGGGGTGGGGGGGGGTGGGGGGGGGTGGGGGGGGGTCAGGGCCCAGGCCTATCTGGGCGGGGAAACTGAGTCGAGGGGGGAGCATGGAGGAAGCACAGAGCAGCGTGGGGAGGGGCGGTAGGGGGTCCTGAGGGTGGCAGGGCCCTGGGGCTGGAGCCCAGGAAGCACCCTCCCCCCACCCCGTCCCCAGCGGAGGAGGAGGCGCCAGCCCCGGGGTGCTCTCTTCCCCACCCTCCCTCTGCACTCTGCGGGCACAGGGCCACCTGTAGGTGGCGGCACAGGTGCATCGCAAAGACGTTGTGGGTGGATTCGGCGATGAGGCAGGTGCCCATGCTGGCGGTGGTGTTGTGCAGGTCCAGGACGAAGTCAAAGGCCTGGCCCGAGGCCTTGGGTCCCAGCAGTTGGTTCAGCTCTCGGGCCCTGGTCACCTCATATGGGTCATCCGGGTGGGCCCTGGCCCTGCAGGGGCAGGGATGGGGGTATCACCACCCACAGTCTCAATCATCAGAGGTGCAATGAGAGGAGGGGAGGGGAGGGAGGCTCATGTGCTGACAGGAGTGAACCCCTGAGACCCTGCAGGAGCGACAGAGCAGCTCAAGGGCCCGTCCTTTGTGCCTCTGCAGCATGCCTGCCCCTCTCAGGGCTCTTGTTGGCTCCCCACTGTCCCATAAGGTTCAAACCCTCGGCCTGGCCTGGCCCACCTGCCTTATCAGCTCTCGCTCCAGCCACACTTCCAGCTGGTCTCACTGCTAGGCCTGTGCACCCGCTGGGCCCTTCCCTGGAAACTCCTTTTCTCCTCTCTTCACCTGGTTAACATGGACCCACCCTTCAGTGCTTGGCTGAGATACCACCTCTTCTAGGAAGCCTTCTCTGACTACCTTTGGTCAGGTTTCTATAGCCCCTCCTCCCCCTGCATTTAGCCTCCTGGGTTGTGGTTATGGGTTCTTCCTCTGTTTCCCCCAGTAAGCTGAGAATAACACCTCATTTCACTCCCCATTCTCTCACCTGAGCTGGCCAGAGCCTGGCTCAGAGGTGGGGCTCAGCTAATGTCCATTAAAGAAAGTAAAGTAAACGCAGCCTGTGGGGCTGATCTGAGGCAAGCCCTGGGTATGGGGAGTCCCGAGGAGGCCCTGACCCAGCCTGAGGTCAGGAAGCCTTCCTGGAGGAGGTGATATCCGTTTGGATGTGTCTAAGCTGGAAAGGAAGAATAGGCATCGAAAGCAGAGGCTGTGCCCTGCTAGTGGCTGGAGGATGAGTTTGAGCTGAGGATCTCAGTGCCAGTCCAAGGGCCTGGGCCACCTGGCGGGCCGGGGCCCCACAGCCACCAGGACACTCACGTGAGGAAGGCGCCGGTGAAGGCGCGGTTGAGGTCACAGTCCACGTAGCGGCGGCAGGCGGCTGTGGCCGCTGGGTTGGCCAGCACGGGCACCGCGGAGAAGCTGGGTCTCTGCAGCTCCCCTGGGGCCCGCAGCCAGGACCGCGCCAGGTAGACGCCGGACATCTCATTGCCGTGGGTGCCCCCGATCACTGCCACACGGCGCAGGGGCTCTCGAGGCTCAGGCCGCGAGCACATCCCGTGTGGGTGGAGGGCCCGGTGGGTGGGCCTGCTTAGGGCCCGGTGCTGAGCTGGGGTGGGGTGGGTGGTGAGCTCCCCAAGGTGTGACGAGTCCCAGCGTCCCAGCCAGGCAGCTCGGCTCTCTGTCAAAAGATGTGACTGAGGGCAGCTCGGCGCAGTGCCACTGCCCCTCCACCTCCACTGGCCGCTCAAGGCCTCTCCCTCCCGGTGCCCGAGCCCGGAGCTCCTTTCCTGGAGGGTAAGAGCCACCCTTCCCTCCCTTTAACAAGGAGCTTCTTTCATTGTTGTTGATCCTCACCTGAGGACTTTTCCCATTGATTTTTAGAGAGAGTGGGAGGGAGGGAGGGGAGAGAGAGAGAAAAAACATCGATGTGAGGAGAAACCAAGATGGCGGCATAGGTAAACACCGGAAATTGCTGCCTCGCACAATCACTTCAAAAATACAACTAAAAAACAGAACGGACATCATCCAGAACCACAGGAAGGCTGGCTAAGTGGAAATTCTACAACTAGAAGGAAAGAGAAAAGCACACTGAGACTCAGAGGAGGTGCGGAAGTAAAGTTCAGAGGTACGGAGGCACACGTGGAAAGGGCTGGCAACTAAGGACACGGTTGTCTTTTTTCAATCGGGAGGGAGTCTCAAGCTCCCGACTGCTCTGAACTCCAGTTCCAGGCGAGTCTCTGGGGACCCAGACTCATATGGGGAGAAACTGGACTGTCTGGCATTGGTCGGAACTCGAGGGCAGCTTTCTCTCAGAGGTGCTGGCAGCAATTACCAGGACACTGAGACGTGGGGCCTCTTAGGGCAGGACTGAGGATCAGCCATAGCTGTTTGCTCCGCCCTGTTGATTCCCTGAGACCCCGCCCCACCCAAGCTGTGCACAGAGGCTTTTGCATATGAAAGGCCTGGCCATTTGCAATCTGAAAATTACCTAACAAACTGCAGCTGGGTCAGAGAGACCCAGAACTTCCAAAAGAAGGCCCAAGGCCCCACAGCAGCTTGCATTGCTTCACAGCTGGGCCTCATCTGGGCACCTCCAAACCCCAAACAAAGAAAAGGAATCTGCAGATCTCTCCGTAGCTCCTGCTGGGTAGCCTCAGGCAGAGGCTAAATTAGCACCTCCTTAGAGATCCAAGAGCCAGTGTACCCAGTGGTCAGAGTGGGACCATTCAGATTACAACTCCTCAGATCCATAAGGGACACACTCAGGGTGCAGACTCAGTGAGCACCAAAGCCCCACTGAAGCAAGTCTTGCCCCAGAAGGGTGTCTCCAGCACAGAAGTTCTCCCACCGTAGACACAGCTGATTCTCACAGCCAATTGGCCTGGAGGTCAATTCCTCCCAGGGATACCTACAACAATCGAGGCTTAACTACAACAAGACTGTGCACACAGCCCACAAAGGGGTGCACCAAGAGTGTCTACCTCAGGTAATTGGGGAGGCTGAGCCGCTGGGCCCTATAGGACACCTAGCACACAAAACCACTCTACCAACACAGGGAAGCATAAAAAATTTGGAGACAAAGAAACAGGTCACAAATGACAGAAATGGAGGAAAGCAAACTACTGGATATAGAGTTCAAAACCACACTTATAAGGTTTTTCAAGAATTTTGTAGCCCTAACCGGTTTGGCTCAGTGGATGGAGCATCGGCCTGTGGACTCAAGGGTCCCAGGTTCGATTCCGGTTAAGGGCATGTACCTCGGTTGCAGGCACATCCCCAGTGGAGAGTATGCAGGAGGCAGCTGACCGATGTTTCTCTCTCATCGATGTTTCTGACTCTCTGTCCCTCTCCCTTCCTCTCTGTAAAAAAATCAATAATATATATATGTTTATATATATATAAAGAATTTTCTAGAAACTGCTGATAAATTTAGTGAGACCCTCAAGAAATCTAGTGAGACCCTCTAGGATATGAAAAAGGACCAACTAGAAATTAAGCATACACTGACTGAAATAAAGAATATTATACAGAGTTCCAACAGCAGACTAGAGGATCGCAAGAATCAAGTCAAAGATTTGAAATACAAAGAAGCAAAAAACACCCAACCAGAAAAACAAAAAGAAAAAAGAATCCAAAAATATGAAGATAGTGTAAGGAGCCTCTGGGACAACTTCAAGCGTACCAACATCCAAATTATAGGGGTGCCAGAAGAAGAGAGAGGGCAAGATATTGAAAACCTATTTGAAGAAATCATGACAGAAAACTTCCCCTACCTGGTGAAAGAAATAGACTTACAAGTCCAGGAAGCACAGAGAACCCCAAACAAAAGGAATCCAAAGAGGACCACACCAAGACGCATCATAATTAAAATGCCAAGAGCAAAAGACAAAGAGAGAATCTTAAAAGCAGCAAGAGAAAAAAAGTCAGTTACCTACAAGGGAGTACCCATACGACTGTCAGCTGATTTCTCAACAGAAACTATGCAGGCCAGAAGGGAGTGGCAAGAAATATTCAAAGTGATGAAGAACCTACAACCAAGATTACTTTAACCAGCAAAGTTATCATTCAGAATTGAAGGTCAGATAAAGAGCTTCACAGATAAGGAAAAGCTAAAGGAGTTCATCACCACCAAACCAGTATTATATGAAATGCTGAAAAGTATCCTTTAAGAAGAGGAAGAAGAAGAAAAAGGTAAAGATACAAATTATGGACAACAAATACACATCTATCAACAAGTGAATCTAAGAATCAAGTGAATAAATAATCTGATGAACAGAATAAACCAGTGAATATAATAGAATCAGGGGCATAGAGAGGGAGTGGACTGACTATTCTGGGGGGGGGGGGCGTTAGGGAAGGGTGTGGGAGATGCAGGAAGAGACTGGACAAAAATCGTACACCTATGGATGAGGACAGTGGGAGGGAGGTAAGGGCAGAGGGTGGGGTGGGAACCAGGTGGAGGGGAGCTATGGGGGGAAAAAAGAGGAACAACTGTAATAATCTGAACAATAAAGATTTAATTAAAAAAAAACACATCGATGTGAAATACATCGATTGGTTGCCTCCTGTAAGCACCCTGACAGTGGCCAAGGAATTAACCTGCAACCCAGGCATGTGCCCTTGACCTGGAATCGAACCCTCAACCTTTCAGTGCACAGACCAGTCCTCTACCACTGAGCCACACCAGCCAGGGCAACGAGAAGCTTCTTTCTCCTAGGGCAGTGGTTCTCAACCTTCCTAATGCTGCGACCCTTTAATACAATTCCTCATGTTGTGGTGACCCCCAATTTCATTGTTACAAATTGAACACAATTAAAGCATAGTGATTAATCACAAAAACAATATGTAATTATATGTGTTTTCCGATGGGCTTAGGCGACCCCTGTGAAAGGGTCATTCGACCCCCAAAGGGGTCGCGACCCACAGGTTGAGAAGCGCTGTCCTAAGGTGAGATGAGGGGCCCAAACCTTCACCAGGGTGTGCTTGTAGAAAGGGGTAATGCTCCCGTGTTCTATAGGGGAGACCGGGACACAGCCGGGGGGAGAGCGAGCCCCATGCGTTAGCTGTGCGGTGGCTCCCTGGGCCTCCAGGGCTGGGGTGTGCCCCATGCAAAGCAGCGGGTATTTATGGGCCCGGAGATCCCCGGGCAGGAAGTGTTGGTGACAAGTTGGCAGAGAGCCGGGGAGGGTGGTGCTGGCTGAGGTCCAGCCAGAGGGCAGGAGCGCTGGGGTCTCTCCACCCAGCTCTACCCCCACTGCCGCCGACCGCTGCCGCAGTCCAGTCCACTGGGTTCAGGTCCTGCAGCCGGGCTGGTGCCAGGCAGGCTCCCAGCGGGCAGCTGCACGTGGCCTTGGAAAGTCACCAGCAGGGACGCGAGGCCTGGGATGAACATGAATCCCGAGGAGGCCTGAGGGCTGCCAAGCAGGCCTGGTACTTCACAGGTGCCCAGCCCAGGGCGGAAGGCAGCCCTGGCTCGAGCCGCTGGCAGCCTGGGCCACCGCCACAAGGGCCCACACGTTGCTCATTGAGGCATGTACCTGGCGGCCACCCAGGTGAGAAGTGTCCTCTCCCCTTCACCCCCTCAGCACCATGCTCTGCCCTTGCAGCCCCCAGAGAGACAGGCATCGCTCATGATCCCGCCTGCTTGGTTTTGGACGTGACCCTCCCACCCGTTTCCCAGATGTGGAACTTGGGGCTCAGACAGAATGCCCAAGGGCACCAGGGCACCAGAGCTGGAGCTGGAGCTGGAGCTGGAACCTGGGGGTGTCCAGTCGGAGCCCCCGCTCCAGGCCTGTCCCTCCCCGGAATTAGAGTTGGTGTGAGGTTAAATGAGATCGCATGTGCCTGGGGCCCAGGGGTCCCTACTCTGGGATGCAGTGGAGCCCAGACTCTCTGTAAGGGAGTCAGTGTCCGGTGCAGATGTCCTGGCTGCAGACGGCCCCCAAACACAATCCCGCCCCGCCCCTCCCCGCCTCCCCCCCCCCCCCCCCCCCTGCAGGCTGCCCAGGGCTGTCACACCGTTTCAAGGATGGTCCAAAGGTCACTGAGGAGGCAGAGCTGGGCAGTGAACTGTCCAGCCCGGTCACCCAGTGTCTACGCTGTGCTCGGCCCTGCGGCTCTGCCGCCCATCCTGACAGGCTGTGTGACCTGGGGAGAGTCAGCACCCTCTCTGGGCCTCGGTTCTGTCTGGCCTGAGCAGCTGAGAGGAGTGAGGGAGAGGAGGGGCAGCCCAAGCTTGGAAACAGGCACAGCGGACCCTGGCATGACCGAGGTCAGGGGCACCCTCCACGGGTCCACCTTCTTCACTGCAGTTGGAGAAACTGAGGCCCAGCGAGCAGTCAAAACTTGAGCCAACCCACAGAATTGTCAGGCTTGACCCAGGAGAGCCACGTGACTTGGGAGCCACGCCTTCGGAGCCCCTGCCTGATGGTCCACCTCCTGAGCAGGCTCGTCCCCCTTCGGCCTTTGCTCACCGCCCTCCTGCTGTGTTTTCACAGCACCCTCATCACAGCCTGGTCCTTCCTCCCAACCCCCACCAGGCCCAGCCTGCCCACTCCTTCCTGCCGGCCTGGTGTCCGGGTGGGGGTGGGAGGAAGACTCACCCCATATTGTAGTTTCTCTCAATGGTCCCCCTGGACTATGGTCAGTCACCACAGTGGAACCAGCACCTACGGCTGAAGCTGACCCCTGAGCTCTAAGGGACCCTGGGACGGGCCCCAGCCTCAGGCAGCAGGACCCCGAGACCGCTGGACAGGGAGAGGCCGCTCTCACAAACCTCGAGGCAAGGCCGTGACAGGGCCCTGGGAAGCCCAGGAGGGGTGTGTTCCGGGGCCCTCTGCAGCCAGGGCTGCTGTGCCCAATGCTGGCTCCCTTACAGAGTCTGGGCTCCACTGCATCCCAGAGTGGGGACCCCTGGGCCCCCGACCCACATGGTCTCATTTAACCCTCACACCTACTCTAAGGGGTAGGTGGGAGCCCATTCTACAAGCTAAGAAAACAGAGGCTTGGAGAAGTGAAGGGACTTGCCCAAAGGCACGGGTACCGGCTGGCCGAGAGGGATGCCACCCAGGCTGACTAGGTGGTGGCGCTGGCGCAGGGAAGCGGCAGGGGAGCGGAGGGTGCTGTGTGAGCCGGGCCAGGGGCCCCGTCTGGAATTTGAGCCGGATCCCTCTGGGAGTGGGGGGTGGAGAAGAGGTGGGAGGGAGGGAGAGTTGGGAGGGGAGAGCAGCTGAGCCAAAGCCTGAAGGGCCTTAAGGCTCTCGGAGCCCCTGTGTGCTGGGTCAGAAACACCAGGAATGGTCTTCATTCTGTGTCTGACGATACTGTCGCCAGGACCGAGCCTGGTCAGCGGTGACAGAGAAAGGAAAGGGCTGGGATGGGGAAGGATGGTGTGAGGAGGGGACACTTACCTGTCACATTCGTGGCTCTTGAACAGCCTCCTCAGGGCAGCAGGCTGCACCTGCTCGCAGCCTCCCTGGCAGCCAGGATGCAGTCATGTGACTGCTCTACCAACCAGGGGCCGCCGGAGTGGGGCATGCGGGGACTGCCCTCCCCACCCCACCTCCAGGAGGCTTTGCCCCCCCAATCTGAACCACAGCAACCAGTGGCCGAGAGGGCAAAGGGGACATGCCTAAGTGTGGTGAGGGCAGCGGAATGTCCAGTGTTCACGGAGCAGTATCTTCTAGTCTTTGCTCACTGGGCTCACTGCCCAGACTGTGGCCTGGACACCCTCCAGTTATTCTCAACCCCCCTGGCTCTCTCTTTTCAGTCCAATGGTCATTTTGAGGAAGCAACTTGCCAAGGCAGAGGTGGGAGAATGGGATCTCTTAGACCCAGGCCAGTGGCCACTCAGCTTCTATCTGGGCCACCTACTCATCCATCAGTTTATCCATCCACCCAACCAACTATATCCATCATCTCATTTATCCACTCACTTGCCCTTCTCCCCACCTATTGTCTCATGCACCCACCCACCCATCCTTCCACCCATCCTTCCATACATTCGTCTTTCTCTTCCTTATCCATTCTTTCCTACACTCATCAACAAGCCCCTGTGAAGCACCTCCTTTGCGTCCACCCTGTTCCCTTTTGGAGACGACCATCCCAACAATTCCCAGGGGAGCAGGAAGATCATCCTTCCCCTTATTCCCTCAGTCTCAGGCCACTAGCCCAGGCTCTGAGGGGTGAGGAGCCCACCAAAGCTGGCCTGGGGGTATTGGGAGTGGGCTTCCAGGTGGAGGACTGGGGAGAGGGCGAGAGGCTGGTCACATGGACCAGATATGCTGTTCACTGGGCCCCAGCCCACCCTTCTCCGTAAAGCCCACCGTCTCCCAGCTCTGCCCTGTTTACCGTGTGAACTCAGTTCAGCCCTGTCCCGTCTCTAGACCTCGGTTTCCCCATGTGGCAGACTCTGCCTGCTCTGACCTTCTGGGCGTCTAGGAGCAGGGAGGACAGCTGTGGCCACCCTGTGCACAGCCCCTTCCGGTGCTCACCGCAGACATCACTAATCCACCACGGCACTCCTTCCTATTGGTTCTACACCATATCAGGGTTCTTGTCGATTACCTACTTCAGGGAATTGGCCAGATCTGATCACTTCAGGCCGGCTCCCCAAACCTTAGGTGTGAGGGGAGCTGTTAGAAATAGTTCTGTGTTTACCCCGGGTGTGTGCTGGAGTGTCGACTCATGAACCAAGGAGTCACTGGTTCGATTCCCGGTCAGAGCACATGCTGGGGTCGCAGGCTCCATCCCCAGGAGGGGGCGTGCAGAAGGCAGCTGATTGCCGATGTTTCTCTCTCATCGATGTTTCTATCTCTCTATCCCTCTCTGTTCTTCCTCTCTCTCTCAAAATCAACAAAAACGTATTTTTAAAAAAGAAATAGCTCTGTATTTTGGGAGCCTAATTATAGATCCTAATATAAGAGAGTGCTTTCCTTTTTTAGAAAATATGTTTTTATTGATTTTAGAGAGAGAAGAAGGGAGAGAGAAAAACACTGATGGGAGAGAAACATTGACTGGTTGCCTCCTGCATGCCCCCTACTGGGGGACCCAGTCCACAACCTGAGCATGTGCCCTGACAGGGACTCGAACCCACGACCTTTCGGTGCATGGGATGATGTTCAACCAACTGAGCCACACCGGCCAGGGCAAGGGAGTGCTTTCTAACCACCTGAATTGCCCAACCGTGTGGGGGTGAAATTTCCGTCACCAGACATATCCAAGCAGGGGGTCAATGAATCTGTCAGGAGGATGCCCAGGGGATTTGGGCCCCGAGAGAAGGGGCCCAGCAGCCCAGAGGTCTGTCCAGCAGGGAGACTGTTCAGACAAAACCCCAGGAGCAGGACCTTTGCACTCTTGGAGGGGACGCTGCCTTTCGGGGACCGAGCACGTGGTCAGCAGTTGGAGAGAGAGGGAGTGGGGGTGGGGCGCTGGAGATGGACAGAGCGCTCACAGGAGGGTGCAGCTATGGGAGCCCAAGGCCCAGCTAATCAGCTTCTTCTTCACGGTGGTATAGGGCGGGTAGTGGAGTTCATTGAGCTTCTCCAGGCCCGAGTGGGAGAGCAGGCAGGCGCGGTGGTTGGAGAAGGTGTCGAAGGAGTACTTGCCGTGGTATCTTCCCATCCCACTGTGGCCTGCATGGGCACGCATGTGAGGGTCTGAGGCTGGGCAGCCCACTGCCCACCCCTGGTAGCGAGCTCAGGGAACGCCTGGCCGTTCTAAGAGCCATTTTGCAGATAGGGAAACTGAGGCCATGAGAGGCCCAGGGCTTAGATCAACATTAACAGTGAATGAAGGCAAAACTGGGCTTTTCTGGGTCTGGAGTACCCACATGGCTTCCCGGGGGTGGGGGCCGGAGGTGGAGGAGGGCAGGGCTCACCAACTCCCCCCATCGGCATGGACCACAGGGTCTGGTACATGAAGCCCTCGTTGCCTCCGAAGTTGCCACTGCTGGTCCGCGCCAGCACCTGGTTCACCACCTGGGGGTGGTGGGGGCAGAGTGGTGGGCTCATCGTCAGGAAAGGGGGCTCAGCCCAGCCGTTCCACGGGGAGCAGAGGCGCACCCCGGCTCCATCCTCTACTGAGCAACATCGCCTCTCAAGCACTTTCCGGGCTGTCTGCACCCTTTTCAGCTCCTCTGTTGCCCCAACCCTGCCCGGGCCCACCTGGCTGCTGTTGGAGAAGGTGTACAGGGCCAGGGGCTTCTCCCGGCGGTTGATGAAGTCGATGGCCTCGTCCAGGCTCCTCACGGTCACGATGGGCAGGATGGGCCCAAAGATCTCCTCCTGCATCACCGGCTCCGTCTCCTGCACGTCCACCAGCACCGTGGGGGCTGCCCGGGCACAGGGGATGGCTCAGCCCCGGGCGGGGGGCCTCGGGCAGGGCCCAGGGACCGGGCTCCAGGCTCAGGGATGTTCTAGGGAGGAGTCTCCCCACAGTCCTGAGAAGTGACCGGGAACCCCGGGCCCTAGCCTTGGTCTGACAGTCTCAGGGTGACCGGATCTCAGACCCCTGGAGCCCAAGGTCCCAGGTCCCAGCCTGTGGGAGCAGCAGTGTCACCACTGAGTCATGTGGCCCAGAGGCTGGGGCTGCTTTGTAAGGACAGCCCAGTGGGTGCACAGGCTGGGACTCAAAGGCCCACAGGACCCGGGGTCACGGCTGGGGAGCAGCAGGTGCTGGGGCTGAAGTTGGGGATCTGCGTGTTCGGGAGCCTGGACGCTGGGCCCAGCTCCGAGAAGCAGGGTCACGGGGTCACAGGCTCAGACCATGGTGACCTGTGGCGTTAGTGTCTGGGAATCGTGGCAGCAGAGCTGTGGACCTGGCTGGGCTCCATCAGTGGGGCCCTGGGAACCTCAGGGCCCAGACTCGGCCCAGCTGTGGCCTCCAGCAAGGAAGGACCTTACCCAGGGGTCCCGGGGTCGAGAGAGCGGGCCTCACCGATGTAGCGGTCACTCTCCTCACTCTGGCCCCCGATGGCCACGCGGCCACAGCCCAGCAGGCCCCGGAGCCGCTGGAAATGCTTCTCACTGATGATGCGGCCCAGGTCTGGGGAGGCCCTGGGGTCCTCGCCGTAGAAGCGGGTGATGGCGCTCTGCAGGGCGGGCACCAGCCGCTCCTGCATTTCGGGGCTGCACAGGACGTAGTCGGGGGCCACGCAGGTCTGGCCAGCGTTGAAGTAGCGGAAAAAGGCCACTCGGTTGGCCGCGGTCTGGGCGTCGCAGTTGTCGTCCACGTAGCAGGGGTTCTTGCCCCCCAGCTCCAGCGTGACGGGCGTCAGGTGCTTGGCGGCTGCGGCCATGACAATCTTGCCCACTCGAGGGCTCCCTGGGGACATTGGATGGGCCTTCATCCTCCACTGGCCTTGGCCAGATGGTTCAGACACCACCTGGGATCTGCCTGGCCATGCTCCCCGGGATCCCGCCCGCCAAGACCCAGAGGCCTGGCTGGTTGCCATCTGGGACATTCCCCACGGGGGGCCACAGCCACCTACCCCCATGGCCTTTTCAACCTGCTCTTGGACGTCCCTGACCCAGGACACTGGCTGGGCCATCCTCACTGCTGGGGTTCATGTCCCAGCATCAAGAAGGGTTCAGGAATCTGGAGAAGGCTGTGCATAGATGACATAGGAATCCGGGGACTAATAAAGAGTCCGGAGACCAGATATAATTTTGAAAGGCATTGGGGGTCAGAGGACCTTCAGCTAAAGGAACTGAAGACTCCCTCCTTGTCTAGGACCCTTGCTTTTATTAACACAATTTGTCCTAAGGCAAGGTGGAGATAATACACTTCAAAGGGTAAGGTTTCAAAGGGTACAGAAGCATTGTCAGTTTGGGGAATAGCCTACGGCTGTTCAGGTGTTTGGCCAGTAGGAGGCAATAACATGTAGATTAAGATGCCCTTTAACTGTCCCGCAGCCAGTTTCCTATTCAGGTTTGGGGAAATGCCTTTAGCCATTCCCAACCGGTGACTACATGTGTGACTCAACCCTGCCGAGTCCCCAAGTCTCATCAACCTTTTGATGAAACTCTTGAAATTATGACATGCTGGAATTGGTTCCCGGCGCCTCACCCGTAAATAAGATGTAGTCAAACTTGTGTTTCAGGAGCTGCCCGGTCTCCTCAGGCCCGCCCAGCATCACAGCAAAGCAGCTCTGCAAGGAGGGACCGCAGCTCAGGGGACTCTGTGGGCCCCGGGACAGCCGGACCTCCCAGGCGGGCAGGGGCAGGGATGCGGGATACGGGGCTGAGGGGGTAGGGCCACGCTCACCTGGTCCAGGTACCGGGGCAGCACCTCAGCCAGCACCTTCTCTGTGCCCTGGCTGATTTCTGATGGCTTCAGCACCACGCAGTTCCCTGCAGGGGCAGATGGGGGAGACACAGGGGGACGCTGGTGTCCCCACACCCACTCCGGGGCTGGCATCGGAAAGCAGAGGCGCAGGGAGGGTGTGCGAGTCTAGGGCACAACGTAGTAATGGAATTCCGGGGCTCCCCTGTGGGAAGGGCTAGTGGGCCAGGAGGGCTCGGACCCTCTCCTCACTGTTATGCCCAGATTTCAAGATTCCCAAGAAGCCACCAGGGAGCCAGCCAGTCCATGCAAAAGCAAAGAGTCTTTTATTTTAAGCCCGGGCTTAGCTCCTCTACCTTCCTTACTGACGCAGCAGCAGGTGGCAAAGAGAAAGCAGTCTGCTCGAACCAGGGGTTTCATAGAGGGTTGGAGTAGGGGCGGGAGAGGGGGCTGTGCCCCCCGCCGATTGGCCAGGTGCGAGCTGGTGACCCATTACACAGGATGTGGTCATAGCGATGGCGTGCACTTCCCTTGATTACCATTGGTTAGTCCAGAGAAATGGTGGGTGTGGCTAGAAGAGGCTCCTTCCGAGGGGGAGGGAGCCTTCGCTGAGCACATGGTTCCATACAAAATGGAGGTCCCTTAATGGATGGGAAGCCAGCCACTCGGCTCCCATGCAAGGCCTGCCGCCGTGGGCGTCACCGGGAGGCGGGCCGCCCACCACCCCACCTGGCCCTTGGGTCGCCCGCTGCTCGGCCCGAAAGTGACTCGGAGGCCGAGGAGGGCGGCCCGGGTCCTTCTGGGCGTCCGCGGGCCTGCACCTATCTGGTCAGGCGCTGCCTTGGCCATGGCTGCCCGTCATCCTCCCTGCCGGATGCCTGCGGGGCCACGTGCCCCGCCGGCCCTTTCATTCCCCCCTTGTCTTGGAACTTCCGGCTCAATCATGAGACGGACTGCATTTCTATTCTACCAGAACTATCAACTGAACTATCCCTATAAGCTTAACAAATGGTTCAGTGGAAGGGAAAGAAACCATTTCAGATTTAATAAATTCTATTGAAATAGGATTTTTCTTCTTAAAATTTCTCCATGGCTATCAAAAAGCCAAATCAAGATTAATCCCAATGTTTGCATAAACACAACAAGAATGGTGATTGACTACCTTTGCTGGAATCTCATGGTTGAATCTTAATGTGCCCCGTAGGGCCAGGAAGCCACGCCACCCAGCTGCTATCAGGCCCGCCTGCAGTATCTGCTGAGTTAGGTGAACCCCTCACCTGTAGCAACTCCACCTGAGCCCACGCTCCAGGCTTTAAGGCCCATCTCAGTAGCCCTCCTACCTGTTGCAGTCCAGAGTGTGTGGGGGTTCCGCAGGAACGTAGAGGCATCCCTACTGCTCCCCTTCTACTCTTACCAACCGCCAGTGATGGTAGGGCATCGGCCTGACACTCCAGCGCCAGCCATCTTCAGGGCTTCCAAGCAGGATACCAGGCTTTCTTCGTGGCATTCTTACTGGCTTCAAGTCTTTAGAGCTCAGACAGGGCTCTTTAAAACATGATACTCCAGTCAAAGTTTTCCGTTAATAAAACCACTATTAGGAACCGGTCTTATTGAATCTATGCAAAGAAACGTATTGCCATGTTAGCATTGCCAAATTTCGGAGGAATTATATAAGAAGAAAGACATATTGATCTACTCTAAGATTTTCTGACTTTCCTTGCCAATTCTTTTTGATAAAACAGTACTTGTTGGCATTAAATTTTCTTTCTATGCATAATTATACCTTAGATCTTCTATTCTAATTAGGACTTTCCCAGCTTACTACCCCTGACATGGGCATTGTCACAAAGGTCTGCAAGACAGTATTACAGGCTGCCAACTGTTAGCTGTCTCTCAACAGAGACCAAAACCTGATGGGCATTGTTCCTGCCCAGTTGGGCACCTGCCCTCTTGGCAGCCAGACACCCTCTACTCTTGGGGTTCACCCCACACAGTCCCCTTCCAGGACAGCCAACATAAATTCAAACCTGCAAGAGAATTAAAGGTTAATGTGACATATCAATACAATGAAACATAATATAGGCATCATGGCCGCTTTAGGCAGCCACATCTTCTGCTACTAAACATGTGATACTAAAGTCTATTCTTGACCTTCCTATGAATTGTCCTTGTCTTTTTGGAGCCATGTCCATGAAGACGCAGGCATTATCTAAGTCTATTCAATGTTACCAGCATCAGGCAGGTCGATCACGCCGTAGCTTGACGAAGTCTTTCCAGATCATGGATGGGTCCGCTGACCGGACGTGGGTGTGATGGACCCAGGTCGCACGTGCAGGGCTGCCAGGGCCTTGTCAGGCTCAGGACTTTCTGGCAGAAGGCTGAGGCTTCGGGGCTGGCTCCCGGTCGGTGTAGCACACAGATGGGCACCAGACTGCAGATGAGTGTGAGCACCAGCAGGAGCACCAGGGCCCCCAACTTCATCTCCAGGCCCACAGGCAGTGGGGGAGCCGAGGCTACTGCCTCTGGGCGACACACCAGGAGCTCTGGTTCTCCCCAGGACCCCATGGTGGCCGGCTGCTCCAGTGACTCTCAGACCTCGCGAGGGTTTTACTCCATGGCCCTCACCAGGTTCAGCAACCAGGTCTCTTTCAAGGGAATGCGCTAGGACCAAACCCTTTCAGTACATTAGACCAGCTTCATTCCCGCTTATTTTTATAGATTTCAAGGCCCATTGTTTTCCTTTACAGGCAGGGGGAAAGGCCCATTAAGTCTTTGCCTTGGGGAACTGTGAGCCCCATCCTTAAATGTTACTAGAAAAGCCACAAAATACCTTTTAAATTACCCCAGAATTCCAAAATCCCAACCCAGCATAGAATATCACATAGAAAATCAAAGTTCCCAGTAAACAACAGAGATGCTTATAAACATCAAATAAACATTTACATTTACACCTTTTCAGTGAACAAGTATTTTTACAGCCTTGGGCTCTTGAGCAGATAACAGGAACATCATCCAAATCCCCTGATGGGGGCCTGACAGGAATAGATGTGGGGGCCTTTCCCACATCCCAGGACAGGATTCTTGACCTATGTCTTATTTAGATAGAAACGGTTTTTATCACAAACAAATAAACAAATCCAAACCCAGAAAATCAAGGCCAGAAGTACCCTCTGATGTTTCAGGGGTACCAAGGAAGGAGAAGTTAGGCAGTGTCCAGCCCTTCTCACAATCCACCACCAGTGACCAGTTCCAGCTTACTGGCCTATCATCCATTTAACATTTCTTTCCTCCCATCACACCAAAGCCATGCTTTCCAGTTAAAACTTTTAGCCTTAATTTTTAGGTGACATGTAAATAATTAACATTCCTCAGATTAATAATACATTCAAATTTAACAACAAGGATACATATTTAAGCAATAAGGACAGATCAATTTACAGAAACCAGTTTCTACCTGAAATAATTGTATCAGTCCCTTTTAAAGAGATTAGCTTAAAAATAAATTCGAGAGGCAAGTATAATTCCTGCTTCATAGATGATTTGAACTTAAAAGTTTTAAGTTTCCAGCCAATAAGCCTGGCATAGCTACTAAATTTCAAAATGGTCACAATTTTCCTGCTGGGGCAAACCCCATAGCTATCCACATGTAAATTTGAAAACTTTTACATTTCTAGCTGGGGCGATCTCCAAGGGAAGAGGCCGGCTCGCATCCAGAGCCGCAGCCGCCCCCGGCCTCCCGGGGGTCCAGCCCTCAGGCTCCGCGGGGGACCTTCCCCCGACCCGATGCCGACGGGGGCCTTCACTGCTCCCGCCTCCCGTGAGCGACGCGCCGGCCCCGCCCCCCGCGCTTCACCTGGTTCCAATCACTTGCCACAAGCCCGGGGCCAACGCCAGCCAACTCCGGCGGCCGCCGCCGCCGCCACCAGGCTCCGCGAACGAGTCCGCGCCCGGCCGCCGCCGCCGCCGCCTCTCCCGGCCTCCGGCCTCTTCCAGGCCCCGCCGCTCGGGCTCCGGCTCCGGCCCAGCGCCCGCCGCCGACCAGGCCGGAGGCCGAGCCCCCAGGGCCGCCGCCGCAGCCGGGCTCCGGGGCAGCCGCGCGCCGCTCCTGCACGCCTGCCCCCGACTGCAGAGCAAGCGGCCCCTGCGGCCCCAGGCACAGTGATTCCCAGCTCACCTTCCCTGCCTGGGAAGCGCGCGGGCGGGGAGCCCTCCCCTGTCTTTACATTCACATATTTTCACCAGACATTCATTTAGAGTTTAAACAATCCATTCAATTCCTAACAACTTCCCAATTTCTGAGGGAGTTCTAAAGCCTCCCGCAATCTCCTTGAACTGATCAATCACAATACCCGAAGGACCAGTCTGAGTCCGTCCCATAACATCCGTCCAGTCCACAGAAAACAAAAACACAGACAGACAAACAGGGCCCCAAAGAACAGCCTTTCAACTCCATGGAAGTAACTAGACGATGGCATTACGCCAAACCCGGCGGGAGCTAACCGCCTCGTCTCAGATCCGCGAGAGGAATACACTTCTCTCATGAGGGGGATACACATCCCTCATGGGGAGCAGAACGTCTTCTAACTCTCCCCGGCCTGTGGTCGTACACGGCGCGTCCGCCAGACCCCTCAGGCACTTAGATTCCAGAAACGAGCTCACACAGATCACACAACGACACAGACACACGACACAGACACCTACCGCGGTCAGTCAGACTCACGGATGGGGAGTCCCTCGATGGTCTTGGGAACCCCGGGCGAGCCCCCAAATGTTATGCCCAGATTTCAAGATTCCCAAGAAGCCACCAGGGAGCCAGCCAGTCCATGCAAAAGCAAAGAGTCTTTTATTTTAAGCCCGGGCTTAGCTCCTCTACCTTCCTTACTGACGCAGCAGCAGGTGGCAAAGAGAAAGCAGTCTGCTCGAACCAGGGGTTTCATAGAGGGTTGGAGTAGGGGCGGGAGAGGGGGCTGTGCCCCCCGCCGATTGGCCAGGTGCGAGCTGGTGACCCATTACACAGGATGTGGTCATAGCGATGGCGTGCACTTCCCTTGATTACCATTGGTTAGTCCAGAGAAATGGTGGGTGTGGCTAGAAGAGGCTCCTTCCGAGGGGGAGGGAGCCTTCGCTGAGCACATGGTTCCATACAAAATGGAGGTCCCTTAATGGATGGGAAGCCAGCCACTCGGCTCCCATGCAAGGCCTGCCGCCGTGGGCGTCACCGGGAGGCGGGCCGCCCACCACCCCACCTGGCCCTTGGGTCGCCCGCTGCTCGGCCCGAAAGTGACTCGGAGGCCGAGGAGGGCGGCCCGGGTCCTTCTGGGCGTCCGCGGGCCTGCACCTATCTGGTCAGGCGCTGCCTTGGCCATGGCTGCCCGTCATCCTCCCTGCCGGATGCCTGCGGGGCCACGTGCCCCGCCGGCCCTTTCACTCACCGGCCGCGAGGGCGCCCACCAGGGGCAGCAGGGTCAGGTTCACGGGGTAATTCCAGGGGCTGAGGATGAGCACCAGGCCGAAGGGCTCCTTCCGGATGAAGGCGGAGCTCAGCTGCGTTAACTGGGGTGCAAGATGGATGGTGAGGCCCAGCCAAGGACACCCCTAAGTCCCCTACTTCCAGGGCCCTTGAGGTGCCTGTACAGTGGCGTCCCCATGAGGACACAGAGGTCCTGAGAGTCAGGGACTCGCCCTGGCTCAGGGGTGCCAGGGGCCCAGCCAGCAGCTCACCAGGTTCTTGGCCACTGGCTGGTCCTTCATCCAGGCGTGCAGGTTCCGGAGCGCCAGGTCCACTTCCTTCTGGCACAGGATGATCTCGGACACGTCCGCCTGGAAGGCCGACTGCGGCGGGTGAAATGCAAGGGTCAGGCCCGGGGCAGGCCCGGGAAGGGGTCTAGTGTGAGGGGTCCCCCGAGGTCCCTACCAGGGACATGGAGACAGGCTCCGGGGACAGCACAGCTGGGCACTGCACGACCCTGGGCAGGTGGCCTGGGCTCCAATTCCAGCTCTGCCACTTCCCAGCTGCGGGGGCGGCGGGGGGGCGGGGGTTTGGGCACGTAATGTAACCCCCACTGTCTCAGTTTCCCCATCGGTAACGGAACAACGATCGAACCTGCCTCGCAGGTTTGAGGAGTTAATGCTGACAGTGCCTGAGTGCACTGCGTGCCAGGGAAGGTCTGTGAAAAGAACAGGGGTGAACTGGGACACGGCCAGCTTCCCCTCCCCTGCCTGCCTCCCGCCACCCCTCACCTTGCGCAGGTCCTGTGCCAGCGCCTCCTGCAGCAGCTGCTTGTTGTCCTGCAGGAAGCGGCCCAGGCCCTTGAGCTGCGCAGCCCGGAACTCCGCCGGCCGCGTCCGCCCCGAGCTGAAGGCCTCCCGCAGCCGCTGCAGCGTGTCCTCGAAGGGGTCCATCCTGCCGGGGTGAGGGCAGTGTGGGCCGGGGACCCCCACCTTCTCAGGCACTGATCCTGCCTCTGCCTGCCCCACATGGGCTCACAGACACCCTTACTGGGACTCACGTGTGACCCCAGAGGCCCAGGGCTGGCCCTGCACCCCACCAACACACGTATCTTCATGCCTCCCCTCCACCCAGAACACCAGACCACAAGCAAAACCCGGGAGCAGGGCTCTTTGGTCAGTGCCCCCTCTGGGCCTAACCCAGGCCCTCTGAGGGCTCTGCCTCCAAAGCCACAGAGCTTTTGAAGTGGCAGATGGGGAAACTCAGTGTCTCTGTCTCTGTGTGTCTCTATCTCTGTGTGTGTCTTTGACTCTGTGTGTATCTCTTTCTCTGTGTGTGTCTGTCTCTGTCTCTCTGTGTCTCTATCTCTGTGTATCTCTCTGTGTGTGTCTGTCTCTGTGTGTGTCTGTCTCTGTCTCTCTGTGTGACATCCATCCCAGGTGCCGCTCCACTTCTAGGCGTGGGAGAAGCAGGCAGAGGGAGTCTGGGGACCCCAACCCCAGCTCAGCTATCATTTCTCAGGTGAGGCAGGCAGGACAGGGGTTCCCTGCCTTCCTCAACCGTCCTCGTCTGTGTCCGCACCGTGCACACCGGGAATGCCTGGGGACAGCTTCAGGCTCTGCTTGTCCATGGCCCAATCCAAAGGCCCAGACCCACCATTGCCCAATAAAACGAGGAAGCAGACCCGTGGCTGGGGGCTGAGGTCCCCAGCATCCCCACGGGGCCTGGAGCTGGACGGCTGGCTCCTGCTTCTCATCCTCGGTGCCTCTCTCCTCGCCTCCCGCTGCAGGGAGCAGGGACCCACCTCGCTGAAGCCGGCTGACCCTGGTGGACCTGCGCCACAGAGATCACCACAGCAGACTTGGCCAGCACTCGGAAGGAACCCAGTCTAGACATGGAACAACACTGACAGGGAATACGACAGCCTTACAGACATGAGCGGGGTGTGCAGGCTCTGTGGGAGGCCGGCCAGAGGCTCTGGCTGCGGTGGGGAAGCAGGTGCTCTGAACAGAGGGCCCAGCCTGTGCAAAGGCCCTGTGAGGGCAGATCTTGAGAGCAAGATGCAGCTAGACTTCACTAGGGAGTCGAAATCTATTCTGTGGGCGACGGACATACTGCAGCCCCGGGAGGGGGGCAGAGCTGGCGTCTGGAGCTGAGCGTGTGGCATGCAACATCTGACCTGGGCCTCCAAGTCTTACTGTCATGCATTGTAAGGATGAGAAACCCAGGCTCTGAGAGCCGACCTGAGTTGCCCTCCCAACAGCTGGGATATGGCGAAGCCAGCCTCCCAGCCCCGCCTCCCGCCCCCAGCTCCGCCCACACCATGCAACCTGCGCCATCCTGCACCTGAGCTTTTTATCTCAGCATCTTTGGGCAGCTTCCAGATTGCTTCCAGCGAGAATGCAACACCTCCCAAACCAGAAACAAACAGTCTCACCTTTAGAACCTAAAACCAGGCTCAGTTCTGGCCTCTCCTCCCAAGAAGCTCCTGTTCCTCCCCGCCCCGCCCCGCGCCCCCCCCCCCCCCACCACCAGGCACAGCCCTGGGGACACCTGCTTGGCCCCTGCTAGCCCCTGCCTCCTCCCTCTGCCCCCCCCCCCCCACCAGGCACAGCCCTGGGGACACCTGCTTGGCCCCTGCTAGCCCCTGCCTCCTCCCTCCCCCCCCCCCCCCCCCCCCCCCCGCCCCACCAGGCACAGCCCTGGGGACACCTGCTTGGCCCCTGCTAGCCCCTGCCTCCTCCCTCCCCCCCGCCCCACCAGGCACAGCCCTGGGGACACCTGCTTGGCCCCTGCTAGCCCCTGCCTCCTCCCTCCCCCCCCCCCCCCCCCACCAGGCACAGCCCTGGGGACACCTGCTTGGCCCCTGCTAGCCCCTGCCTCCTCCCTCCCCCCCGCCCCACCAGGCACAGCCCTGGGGACACCTGCTTGGCCCCTGCTAGCCCCTGCCTCCTCCCCCACCCTGGGGCCAGGCCAGCCCTGGGCCAGGACCATGGGTCCCTCTGAGGCTGCTCCCAGGTGTCTCCATGGGGGACAGGGAGACTCAGAGAGTGTGACCTGAGGACACGCGGCACAACCCAGGCAGGACAGCACCCACCCCCTGCGTGGAGCCAGGCCCTGGCCCCTGGGCGCTGCCCTGTGGCCCCACATCTTATACCCCCAGTGCCTTTCACCCTCTGGCCCCTCTGCTGCTGCCCCTTGCCCCACGGCCCCACATACCCCAGTGTTGGCTGTGCCCTTGAATCCTTCACCACGCCTTTGCCCTCAGTGCCCGACATTCTGCTTCCAGATGAGCCTACTCTGCCCCTGCCCAGGTCTCACACCTGCCTCTGCCAGCTGCTAATCCTCCTAAGAGGCGCTAGCCACACGAGACTCCCTCTGCCCGCTTCGCCCACGCCTGGAAGTGGAGTGGCACCTGAGCAACCTGACAGAACCACTGGGCTAGTCCAGCTGCCGCCCTGTTCACACACCTACACTTCTCCCAAGTTGGCTGCACCCTCTCCCCGTCTCCCCCGCCTACTCCCCACTTCCCCTCGCTGTCTCTGGAACGGGTCTGGCAATTGCAGGCTGTCAGGAAATTACCTGACAAATAGAAAGATCTGGGAGGAGGTGGCAATTACAGGATGAAAATGTCAGCGGGACCATGGCAGGAAATGGTGCCTCCTCCAGGAAGCCCTCAGCCAGCAGAGCTCTATAGCCCACCCAGGTGCCTGCACCAAGTCCTCATGTCCACCACCCCACCCTACACCACGGGCTCCTTCATCTGCCCTCTCCACAGAGAGCCTGACCCGGCCAGGGCAGCTGTGGCTCCAGAGTGCTGCATCCTTCCTTTGTCCCTTTATTCTCCTACTAGTGCCCCGGTGCATGGGTTCATGCACATTGAAAGGAAATTAAGTAGAAGGTGGCCAGTGGGGCAGGACTGGGCGAGACAGGTCGGACATGCCCTGGAGCCAACCTCCCGTGGTCTCTCCCCAGCCAGCCGCACCTGGGATAGCACAGCAGCTCAAAGGGCATCTGCGGAGTGAGCGGGGTCCCTCCGGCAGGTGGGTCCCTCGGCCTGGCCTGCAGGGATTGGGCTAAAACCAGCTCACCAACATCGCTGAGGGCAGTTCTCAGGTGATGCACCCCAGAATCGGGCTCCCTCCTCTCTGGGTCCGGGGTGCGTCACCCGAGAACCACCACTGCCAAGTCACCGCAGCTCTGCAGCTCCTGCATTGAGCAGTTGCCCCCTGGTGGTCAGTGCACATCATAGCTACTGGTCGGATGGTCAGACGGTCACTTAGCCTTTTATATATATAGATTTACTGTGTGAACCTGGGCAAGTTGCCTAACCTCTCTGATTCTCTCTGAGGTAACAATAGTGCCTAATTGCCATGGTTCTTGAGAAAATCACCTGGGAAGAAGCACAGCTCCAGGTACAAAGTCAGACCCCACAATTGCTGGCTCATATTTCTGCATTTCTCAAGCACTTACTATGTCTAGAAAGCAAATCAGCCATTCCAGACAGAGTATGTGAGAACCTGTGTGTGCCCGCCCATCTGAGGTCATCCTTGGCTGTGATCGGAGCCAGCCCAGGGGGAGCCACAGTCCCCCACAAACCCCAGAGGAGTCAGTGCCACACCAGGGAGGGAAGTCAGGGCAGGGGCATGGGTGGCATGACTCAGGAGGCCCCCCGCACCCCCTCTCATTGGGTTATGCACTTCAAATGGGTGAATGTATCTCAATAAAGCTGTTAAAACAAAACTGAACAACAAGAAGCCTGAAGAGCCCACAAGCAAATGAAAATATGCTCGCCCAGCCAGTGTGGCTCCGTGGTTGAGCATCGACCTATGAACCAGGAGATTGTGGCTCAATTCTCCATCAGCGCACATGCCCAGGCTGCAGGCTTGATCCCCAGTGTGGGGCGTGCAGGAGGCAACCAATCAATGATTCTTTCTCATCATTGATGTTTCTCTCCCTCTCCCTTCCTCTCTCTGAAATCAATCAAAATATATTTTAAAAATATGATCAAAGTGCCCGCAGGGCTGTGCTCCTTCCCGAGGTTCTGGGGCATGCTGACCTTAAAAATAACAGTTATTTTAGCAGTAAAAAATGGGTTAATTTGGAACAGCAAGCTATAGCAAAAACCATAGGCAAGTCCAACAAACAAAGGAGAGGAACATTATTTTAGAGAAAATAGCCTAATGTGGCCTGAAGATTGTAATGTGGTCTTGAGACTGTCTGAATGGTACATGTGATTGGACCAGGTAAGGCCTCTATACAATGTTTAAGATTTGGGGGTTAGGGATGGAGGGTTTCTTGGGTGTGGGGCCCAAGACAAGCCTGGTAAGAAAGTTTCTGGTTCATTATACTGCCACCTACCCATCCGGAGTGACCTGCCTCTTCCTTCGATCTCTACCGGTCCTCTGCATAAGGGGTGGGTTTGGGATCACATCTCGGAAATCCCCAAGAGAGTTTCAAGCCTACCATCACTGAACACTATCCAGGACTGCTTTGCATATTTTAAAATTTGGGGTCATGTGTGTTAGAGTCTACATATCTTTCTGCAATTCTTATTTCTGAGGTTTTCCTGCCCTGGACCACACTTACTCATCCTATATAATAAAAGGCTAAAATGCAAATCGACTGAACAGCAGAATGACCAGTTGCTATGATGGGCACTGACCACCAGGGGGCAGATGCTCAATGCAGGAGCTGCCCCCTGGTGGTCAGTGCACTCCCACAGGGGGAGCGCTGCTCAGACAGACGCCCTGAGCTGGGTTTACAGCTGGCGAGCACAGCGATGGTGGCGGGAGCCTCTCCCGCCTCCACAGCAGCACTAAGGATGTCCAAATGCTGGCTTAGGCCCTGAAGGGAGTGGGCCTAAGCCAGTATTAGAACATCCCCCAAGGGCTCCCAGACTGTGAGAGGGCGCAGGCTGGGCTGAGGGACCGCACCCCCCCCCCCCCCCAGTGCACAGATTTTGTGCACTGGGCCTCTAGTGTCCAATAAACACTCCAGTGGACTGATCTATTCCTGCTGGTGGACATTAGGAAGTGCTACCTTTGCGTGATTACAAACACTGCTGCAAGTAACGTTGGGTGCTGGTCTCTTCGTGTTTCCCTTGGGTGTGCATGGGAGAGTGAAACAGTCAGGTGATATGTTATGTGTACCTTCACCTGTCCCATGTATGCTGTATGTGGCCTGGATGTTGTGTCCAAAGAGGCTGACTAAATAAAACTGCACCTGTTATAGGCACCCCAAATACCAGCAAAGGTGTTATCAGACACCCTCTGAGTTGGAGGGAGAGGGCGGTTCTTATCAATCTCATAGGAAAGAATTCAAATGAGTAACTCCAGACAATTGCGTTGTAGTGAAGCCAATTTCTTAAAGAAGTACAGCAAGACCATTTAGTAAAGAAGCAAGGCAAGCAAATCTGTTAGACTACATCTGGCTAGGAGCACAGATGGGCTTCTCAGCTAGCCCGAGAAGCCAGGGTGGTGGGGATTCAAAGGGTTTTATACCCTTCTGTCCATAGGTTTAAAATTTTTTTTAAATTCCTTTGCCAAATATCTTGGCTCAGAGTAACCCTCAAGGTTTCCCTTTTACTTTGTTATGGCTTTCCCAGAATTTATGAGAAGCATCTGAAATTTTATCTTTAAACAGTGAGATGAAAACTCCCTCTTCTCTCCCCCCAAACCCTCTCAACCCCACCACCAATGAATGAGAGTTCCGGTGGCTCCACAATCCCACCAGCATTTGATGGTGTCAGCGTTCTGGATTTGGGCTATTCTAATAGGTATGAAGTGGTATCTCGTTGTTGTTTTAATTTGCAATTTCCTGATGACATATGATGTGGAGCATCTTTTCATATGTTTACTTACCATCTGTGTATCTTGTTTGGTGAGATATCTGTTTAGACCTTTGGCCCATTTTAAAATCAGATGGTTTATTCTTTCACCAACTGTCTTGTTTACCATAGCTTCATAGTAAGTCCTCCAACATTCTCAGTCACTATTGCTTCAGCACATGTCACATGCTTGGTAGCTTCCCACAGTTCTTGGGTATTCTGGTCTGTTTGTTTCTTTTGTTTTATTTTCAGTCTCCATGTCTTTGCTCATCATTTCAGGAAGTTGCTGTTGTCATACCCTGAATGAAGTCCGGAAATTCTTTCCGCAGCCATGTCCAATTTGAACAAGGAACTCCTTAGGCTTTATGTCTGTTACAGTGTTTGTTTTGTTTTTCAGCATTTCTTTTTTATTCTTTCTCAAGATTCCCATCTCTTCGCTTATATGATCCTTATCTAATTCTAATGCTTGTTCAGTCTCTTCAAATTGTTTTGTGCCCTTTTACTCTGCCTTGTAATTTTTTTTTGAGAGAGAGGAAGGGAGAGAAACAGAAACATTGATGTGAGAGAGAAGCATAGATTGGCTAATCAGGAACCAAACTCAAAAAACCTAGGCATGTGCCCAGACCAGTAATGGAACCCACCACCTTTGGGTGCACAGGATGGACACTCCAACCAACTGAGCCACCCTGGCCAGGGCTGCCGTGTAATCTCTCTAGAAAGGCAGATGTGATATGCTGGGCGAAAGGGACTGTGGTAAACAGGCCTTTACAAATGAAGAGGTGAAAGGTCAGGGCAAGGCTGTGCTCTGTGGTCCTGCCCCTGGTGAGCCTGAGCCCGAGCTTCTCTGTCTTCCCCCTTTGGTGGGACAGGATGGCTAGAGTGGCCTGGAGTTCCCTCTGTCCCTTACTCCACGTGGAAGGCTAAAGGGGCTGAAGCCCGGCCAGCATGGCTCAGTGGTTGAGCGTCAACCTATGAGCCAGGAGGTCATGGTTTGATTCCTGGTCAGGGCATATGCCTGGGTTGCAGGCTTGGTCCCCAGTGTGGGGTGTGCAGGGGGCAGCCGATCAATGATTCTCATCATTGATGTTTCTATCCCTCTTTCCCTCTCCCTAACTCTCTCTCTGAAATCAATGAAAACATATTTTTTTAAAAAAAAACTATTTTAAAAATAATCCTATATAATAAAAGGCTAATATGCAAATTGACTCAACGCAGAACAAACAGTCGCTATGATATGCACTGACCACCAGAGGGCAGATGCTCAACACAGGAGCTGCCCCCTGGTGGTCAGTGCACTCCCACATGGGGAGCACCACTCAGCCAGAAGCTGGGCTCACAGCTGGAGGTGGTGGGAGCCTCTCCCACCTCTGGGGCAGTTGGACATCACCTGAGGGCTCCCGGACTACGAGAGGCCGGGCTGAGAGACCCCTGAGTGCATGAATTTCGTGCACTGAGCCTCTAGTAATAATAATAAAAAGAGGGACTGATAACTTCTAAGCTCCTCACTGGAAGCCAAGTGTATCTCTTGATAACATCTTCCTGAGTTGGCAGCTGTCTTCCTACCCTGTGATGTCATCCTTTGGAACACAGACAAAGGTGGGCATTGTCCAGACCACAAAAGTGACCTAATGCTCCTCTGTCCTGGCTAGTGTGAGTGACAGGCTTCTAACAGTACCCAAACCAGAGCAAAGCCCTCTCCTTAAACCTTTCTCCAAATCTCCTCTCACTGGCAGGCCTCACAGTTCCCCAGGGTCTCACCCGCTGGGTGGGAGAGTGACGGGCGGCGGTCCTGCGTCGTAGGCGGGGCAGTGGCCCTTGGGCTGCAGGGGGACCACAAGCGCTGTGTCTATCAGAACATTTCCCCTTTGGCAGGAGAGAACTCCCACCTTCAGCAGGACTCGGAATTCCCCGAGGATTGTCTGCGTCCAAAAAGCAGAGAATCATTTCTCTAAGTCCCATCTCTCAGTTTTCCTTCAGATCGTCCGGAGACCGTGAGCAGCTTCAGCGATGAAGAACCTGACTGCCATTACCCGAGGAAGGCCTCATGCCGAGGACACTCTGGACCAAAGGAGGAGCGAAGGTTCTCCTGACGATGCTAAGGATGCCCTCTATGGTGCAGACCTGGGAGACTCTGAGGAGACATCTGAACTGCGTACAAACTCTCCCTCGGGCACCCCCTTTTCTTCAGTCAAGTGCAATGATAGCGGAGCCATAGTGAAGCCCCAGCTGCCGCCGAGACAGGATCCAACTGTGCCAGCAAGACTGGCCTACATCGGTGCCTCCAGGGAGGATTCTCGAGGCAGATCCTTGTAGGCAGGTGACTGGGTTGTAGGCGGGTGTCTGCGATCACACCTGCTGCCAGGACACATAGGCCAGATCCTGACTTGCAATAGGAAAGTGGAATTGAAAGCTGACAGGGCACATCCAAAGGCAGAGCCAGTTTTGCATCTTGCCGCTGCCTATTGCAAAGCTGTCTGTTGCCTCATTGTGAAATTTGGTGCTGCCCTCCTTTGTTAACCAGCAGGCTAACAGGGAAGTAGGTCTTCCTGGGGGCACCCCCTGGAGAGACAGCACGCTGGCGCCTCACCCGGCCAGTGGATCATACCACGTGACCCTTTCTGGGCCTGCCTGTCATGGCAAGTCTGGGTGTGAAGCTGACAGCTTTCGGACCTTCGCCTGCCTGAGTGGGTAGGCCCCCTGGTGGGGAGTCGGGGCAGAGGAGGCCTGTGGCCCTCACTACAGCTGTAGCTCCCACTGCCCCCATGACTGCAGGACCCCGGAATCTGCCAAAGACAACTTGGTATCTGGCTTAGGTGGGTTTGCAGCACATGGGGGACAGGGGGCTGGTTGGGCTTCATTCAACAGCATCACAGACTATAGGTTTAATCACCTTCCGTAGAACTGGGCCCCAAAGGATGCAGCCAGTTGTCTAGGCCGGGGTGGGGGACCCCCTGTAGGTCCGGAAGGTCAATAGCTGAGCTTCATTGAGAGCTTCCCCCAGCTGCCCAAACGCTCATGGTTGCTGGCACCCTCAGTGTCCCAGTCACTTTTCATGGTGCTTCCAAGACCAAAAGAAATATCCAACGGTTCTACTTAGGAACTACTTTAGGTCTAAATAACTGATAAGTATGTACGTGTTAATAACTTATTAGTCACTTAGAAAGTAGAATTCACATCATTAGAAAGAAAAAATAGTGCTTTTATATCATTCTCTTAATAATCACCAGTACTTACTGATCGGCCGTGAGCCCTGGCCAGCCCCTCGGACCTCAACATCAGCCCGCTCACCCCAGCATCATTTCCTGTTCCTTGGTGATTTTCACTTTTTATCCTCTAAACTACAGGAAATCCAGTGTCTCAAAGGCACGACGTGAAAGACATGTGGAGTGACCTAATGTTGAAACCGGGAACCACCTGGTCCTCGGAACTTGCTCCGAAACGTATGGGACCACTGCTTCCCTCTAAAATGTAGAAAATAGAGAGTATCCCGGGCGCCTTGTGAGTGTCCGACAGGCGGGGACCTCGGGGCCACCTGCTCAGGGGTTTCACGCTTGCCTTTCTCTCACGGATACACTTTGCAGAGAAGGAACCTGCAGCTGCCACAGGCAGACCCCTGGCCTGCAGTCACAAGCCTGGCTCCAGCGCCCCCTGGAGGCCGAGAAAACAAAACTCAAGTGAGGGCCGTGGGGGCGAGGAGGGTAGGAGAACTAGACCTGAGGCTGCTAGAATGGGTGTGGACAGGGCCTGGCCTTCGGAGGGTGGAGGGGGACGCGGCGCATGAGGAATGGTGCAGCCCCAGCAGAGGAACTGTTGGGGTGCAGTTGGGGACTCCATGACCCTACTGTGGCCCCCTTGCCAGTCCTCACCAGGCGTTTAAAGCCTTCAGAGTGGGGTCTCGGTGGCCTCTCCCACAAGGGGCGGGTAGAGAAAGTGGCCCCTCAGGCTGTAGGGGGTCTGAATCTCCCATGGGCATTGAGGCTGAAGCCGGTAGAGGGCAGTGGCCACGTGTACCTGGGCTCGGACAACCATACCGCTGGCCCTCACTGGGCCTAGGGTGACCCTGACGTGGCTTAGTAGTGGACCCTACCCCCCAGGAGCCTCTTGGGGAGCTGTGGGCAGAAATGCCCCAACAGATGAAAAAAGGAAGGGGTGCGGGGGTGCTGAGAAGACTACCGGAGGGGGCAGTGTACCTGTGTCTCTGGAATCTGTCCCATCCTCTAGCCGTCAGTCTCTGCCGAGGTCCCCGCTTCTTTCTACTGGGCGGTGGGGGTGGGCCTGACAAAACCCCGCGGCTTCCCGGAGGGGCGGGACTCCCTGGAGGGACCAACCTGGTGGGCGGGGCTTGTGGGCGTCAACCTGACGGGCGGGGTCTAGGGGGTCAACCTGGTGGGCGGGACTCCTGGAGGGACCAACCTGGTGGGCGGGGCCTAGGGGGTCAACCTGGTGGGCGGGACTCCCTGGAGGGACCAACCTGGTGGGCGGGGCCTAGGGGGGTCAACCTGGTGGGCGGGACTCCCTGGAGGGACCAACCTGGTGGGCGGGGCCTAGGGGGTCAATCTGGTGGGCGGGACTCCCTGGAGGGGCCAACCTGGTGGGCGGGGCCTAGGGGGTCAACCTGGTGGGCGGGACTCCCTGGAGGGGCCAACCTGGTGGGCGGGGCCTGTGAGGCGTCAACCTGGTGGGCGGGACTCCCTGGAGGGGCCAACCTGGTGGGCGGGGCCTGTGAGGCGTCAACCTGGTGGGCGGGGCCTAGGAGACCTTCCCCACCTGGGGGAAGGCAAGGCCTCTGACCACAGTGCCCCAGAAGCTACTGGGTCAGCCACTCACACCCTGGGGGCTCTACACTCCCCCACGGCCTGAGACTTCCGGTCAGGACAATACAAAATCTCTTTATTGTTCATGTTGTAGAAAAAGTCGTGCCTCTTGGTGGGCCACGGGGATAGGATGTGCAAAGCGCAGACAGGCTCCACCCAGGCCTGTAGCTGAGAGCTGGGGTAGGACAGGGGAGAAGGGGAGCGGCGAGGGGACCCTGGCCCTGCTCTGGGGCTGGGGCTGGGGCACGTGCTGGGAGGCGGCCGGCCTGGGGAGTGGGTCATGGCGAGCGGCCCCTCAAGGGGTGCGGTCGGCTGGTCCCATCCCACCTAGGAGGAGGCTGAGGAGCCGAGCCCAAGCTCAAGTGGTCCCGGTTCTGGGAGGGAGTATCTCCAACATGGGGAGGGGGGCTGGAGTCCTTCCTGAAGATAGCGCAGGAATCAGAGCCCCTCCCCGCCCCAAAAAACGCGATCAACCGAGGCCAGGGGAGGCTGTGCCCCTCACTGCTCCTCTGGCCCGTCGCCTCCCTGAGCCTGTTCGTAGGGACAGGGCCGGCGGCAGAAGCCGGCTGGTTCGGGGCCGGGCCCCGCGGGCAGCGGCTCCTCCTCCGCGCCGTCCCCCCGGCCGCCGCCGCCGCCGCCGCCGCCACCGCCGCAGCCGCCGCCGCGCTCGCCCTCCGCGTCGCTCTCATCGGAATTGTCCTCCTCCAGGTAGCGGTAGCCGCGCACCTTGTGCTGGGGCCGCGGGATGCGGGGCTGGCGCGGGGCCACGCCCCGCCGCAGCTTCTGCTCCATCGCCAAGTAGGAGAGCGTGGCCACCACCAGCGTCAGCAGCAGCACCGCCAGCTTAGCCTGGGCGCACAGGGGAGGGGGGTGGGTGGGGTGCTGGGGACTCTCGGGCGGCGCCCGGCCTCCCTGCCCAGTCCCTCGCCCGATAGGCCCATGCCCACCGCTTTCCTGAGCACCCACCCTCCTGCCAGCAGGACTCAGATCCCAGCTCTGCCCTTCACAGGCCTGGCCCCCCTTTGCCAGGGCTTAGGCCACTCTGTCCCTTACACGCCGGGACCACAGGTAACGCTTCTCAGACGGTAACCCACAGTCAGAAAGAATTCTCCATCATAACTCAATACCTACACGCTCACATACATACTCCCTGCCACTTTCTATTCTGTTTCATGTTTTAAAATACTGGTCAGGAAGGACCTGCTAAACCGACCCACCCGTTGAGTGGGAGCAGAGCATGAGGACCCTGCTCCCATGGCCAGAAAGGGAGACGCACCTTCAGCATCCCTCTCAGAGCCTGACACCTGGTGAACAGGTTACCCAGCGACACACTAGGCGGCTGGGATGCCCCACAGGCAAAGAGCGAACTGTGAACCCCTCTGCCAGCGGTAAACTGAGACCCTCAGGAGGGGAGCGTGCACGTGAAGGCTGGGTTTGGGGCCAGCCCTTGGTGAGTGGTGCCCTTCGGGGCTACGAGGCCAGGGTGGGCACTCGGAAGGGATCTGTTGCCAGTGCTGGGGGATGGTGGGTGCCAAAGGCCCTCCCCCAGCCCACCCAGCCTCACCTTCATGGGCAGGCTGGAGCCCAGGTACACCACGAAGATGGCCACTGCCTGCCACCAGTGGTAGATGGTGAAGATGAAGTCTTGCCTCTCTTTGTCCTCGTACAGGATGCCCAGCAGTGCTGTGGCCGACAGGGTAGGGCAGGGAGGGAAGTAGTGTCACCCAGGGCCCAGGGCCCTGATCTCCCACCAGTGACCCTCCTAGGCTGTGCGGGGTCCCAGACCGAGGCCTGGAAAGCCTAGAAAGCTGTAGATCGGACCTGGCCTGCCCCCTAGTGGATATGCTGGTTACTACACTTCCTGGGCAGCTGAGCTGAGTAAAGAGATGAGATGGGACGCAGGTGGGCCTCGCTCTAGGGCACTGGGGACTTGAAAAGTGGAAACATTTGTGTGCAATCAGATCCCGTCCCCTTTCAGACCCCAGCCGTTCAGAGCCAGGCCTGCCAGGACTGTTTCTCCTCCTCACCCCTGGCTCAGGGAAGACAACCTGCTTGCAGCAATCAGCTTTCTACAAATTAAACTTGAAGCTGGGGTATTTGAACCTATTTCCCTAAGAATCCTCCCTGGGGTGGGCAGGAGAACTGGACAGGGAGTCAGGGACTCAGATTCTATGCTCAGGCTGGTAAAGTGAGAGTTGGTACAGAGACGTGGATTCAAACGCTGGCTCTATGGGTGACTTAGAGAAGTCACCTCTCCAGGGCCACTTTTCCCATCTGGAAAATGAGACCAGGCATCTATGTTATACTTATGCTGGGAGGCTTTGATGTGAGAAAGCTCACAAAGCACCTGGCAAATCGTACCCCCACTGTAAGCCCTGCAGGGTGACTGTACCCCATGGGGCTTCCGTGAAGGGACATGGAGTCCCAGAGTCCACAAAGAGGGGACAGGAAGCAGAGCTGTCGGGACCAGGCCCAAGTCCAGCCATAACATGGGTCCAAAGTACCCAGGCTGGATGTTGCCCAAAGCTGGCTGCCTCTGAGCAAAACAGCCAAGAGACTGTGGTCCAGGGCGTGGGGCTCCACCCCCTGACTCTCTCTCTCTGATGGTAAGTGCCGGAGTCACCCGAGCAGCACGCATGACCTCCACAATGCCACACCCCCAGGGGCGACGTTCAAAACAGTTAACAGCACGGCCCATCGGAACAGATGCCAATGTGGAGGGCCCCAAAGGCTGAGCTGTGCGTACCCACTGCATGTCACTGGCATATGCCCACCTGAGGGCAGAGATCATCACAGAGCTGAACTCTGCCCACTGCCTCCTTTCTACAAACAGGGCCCTGCTTCCCAGTGCCTCGACCCCCACAGCCCAGACTTGGGGCCTGGACTCTGCAGACCAGCACTGGGTGTCATCGGGCTCCCAGGTCCTCTCTGTAAAGGCCACACCTACATCTACACCTGGGTGTGGGCAGGGCTGCCCACACTTCCCATGCTCCTAGGGCACAGACACGGAATCTGCTCCCAGTGTCATGAAAACTCTGTCCAATGGGCGCTGTCCCTGGTCTGAAAGCTGAGTATCCCCAGGATGTTTTTCACACTGCCCTTCAGAGGTGTCCACAGAGCCCATACCTACCCCAAGTAGCCATAGATGTCACACTACCCCTCAGTGTCCACAGGGCCCCATGCCCTCCCTGGGGTGGCCACTGGATGTCCACGGCATAGGACTCCCACGCCAGCCCCCGGGGTGCCCACAGCTCTCCCCACCTGTCCCCACGATGTCCACGGAACTTCTTTCCACCCCTGTAATGGCCACAGGGTCCACAGTTACCTCTGCCATGTATACAGGACCCCATGACAGACCTCCCGTGTGTCTATGGGACCCCATGTCTGGCCCTGGGATGTATGTGCTACCCCCAACTGCCCCAAGGTAGACACAGGGTTACCCAGCCATCCCAGTGCCCATGGCTATACTCACTGGAGAGCCCGGTCTTGTTGAGGCCACTGCCCACACCCCAGAGGATGGCCGCTACGTAGAGGATCCAGATGTGTTGCAGGACCCGAGGTGTGGGGGCCCAGAAAAAGAGGCTGATGGTGAGCAGCAGGTGCAGTCCGGCCCCAGACAGCAGCGGCACCTGGCGCGGCAGCCACAGCCCCAGCAGGCCCAGGAGTGAGGAGGCGGAGGCGCCCAGGCCATAAGCCACGAGGAGGTAGGCCAGGCGTTCCAGCCCCACTGAGCACACGCCATAGCCCTGGGGGGAGGGGGGGGAGGGTGAACGTGTGAGGTCAACTGGCCAAGGCTCTCACCCTCCCCACATGAGGTGTCCACCCTGCCCTCTCTGGGTCACCTTGGGGCTAACTCCCTCCAAGGCTCAAGGCTCTTAGGAAGGTTGGGGGTGGGGTAGGGAGCAGAGAAAATGCTTGGGCATTGTTCCCAGGCACCAAGGCTGCACCCCACAAGGAACCAAACACTTTATGGGTGTTATCCTATCTCAATCATGTAACCCCTCCGGGAGCGAAGGTCATTATTAGACTCACTTCTCAGAGGAGACAGGTGCAGAGAGGTTAAAATAATGTGTCCAAGATTGAGAGCAAGTAAAGGAAGGGAAGAGGGAGGGGAATATTGGGATATATTTGTACATACTTAGACCTATATTCAAAACTTAGTCGCTGTTTATCCGAGGTTCGAACGGAACCACACAGACTGTATTCCACCGCCATCTACGCGGGCTGTACCTACCAGCGCGAGGCCCGTGCAAGCAAAGAGCACCTCGAAGCCGCTGTAGATGAAGAAGGGCACGAGGTGGCGCAAGCGGAAGTCGCGCACGTGCTTGAAGGGCAGCTGGAAGATGTTGCCCCAGCCGACGCTGCGCAGGTCGATCTCCTCCGTGGGCCGGTAGGCGGCCCCGCACAAGCCCAGCACCTGCGGAACCGCGCCGTGAGGGGGCGGGCAGCCAGGAAAGGCCCCGCCCCTAGACACACGCCCCGCCTCTCCGCACAAGGCCCCGCCCCTAGACACACGCCCCGCCTCTCAGCACAAGGCCCCGCCCCTAGACACACCCACAGGCCTCCCCTCGCGTCCCAGCCCAGCTCACACCGAGCCACGCCCCCAACGCCTCAATTCTGCCCCCAGTGCCGCCCCCGGGTTGGAGCCACACCTTCCACCCCCGGCCCAGCCCAGGCCGGTCCCCTCCAACGCAGTCTCCACCTCAACCCCAGACCAAGTCTGTACCCCTCCAACTCCAGTCTCAGTCCACAGACATCTTCCTGCCCGACTGCCCCAAGGCTCAGCGGGGCGACTCCCCACGGACTCAGCCCTGGCTCCCCGCGCAGACCACGCCTCCAGGCCGCAGCCTGCCCAGGAGCCAGCCCCCGCCCAGACTGCACCCTTATGTCCCCGCCTCAGCCCCCCGACGTCAGTGACTCCGCCCCATCCCCCCGCCCCAGGCCGCACCAGCAGCATGGCCACGAAGGCCACGGCCATGAGCACGCTCTCCACCACAATGAGGTTTCGGCTCCGCGGCAGCGACTTGAGAACCGTCTTGTTGAAGCCGCTGAGGATGCCCTGGCTGTTGGTACCTGCGAAGCGGTGGTGAGAGCACTGTGAGGCAGGAAGTAGGGCATCCTCTCAACTCAACCACAAAGAAATGCAGCCAGGCCGGTGGGCGGGAGGGGAGCTAAGGGGATGGGCGGGTGGGCGGGAGCGGGGCGTTAAAGGGGACGGGCCAGGGCAACGCATGCAAAGGCAGGGTTCCTTGGAGAGCAGTTTGGATGTGAGGGCCACTAGGGCTGAACACACTCCAAGGAAAGGAACAACTTCCTCCATCCCCCTTCCCACCCCCCATCCCCCTTCCCATCCGATTGCACAGAGGCTAGGGTTGGGGGGCCGGCGCCAGTGTCCCCCACATCTATACATTCATCTTGCACTGATTGAGCTCTGAGGGTAGGACTTGACCCCAAGAGAGATCCCATAGGCAGCTTGAGCCCAGATGGCACCTCCCCCAGGCAGCCTTCCCTGATACATCTCCCCCTCCCCCCACTTGCTGGGTCAGATTAAATACATACTTTAACAGGGCCTTGTACCTCGCCCACCAGAGCCCTGGGACCCCGGACGTACAGCCCTGAACCTGTGAGAGAGAGCATCCTCTGCCCTGGAGGGCCCAGTGTCTGCAGGATAACTCAATGGGGGAGGTGAGCAGGGTTGGGGACCCCATCCCCACGAGGACTAACCGCAGCTGTGCACATTGCTCAGAGTGTGGTTCAGGTCATACAGGTAGTGATTCAGGAAGTAGATCATGGGCAGCTGGGCGCAGGCGAAGCTCAGCTGTGGGCAGGAGGCACAGGCATGATCTGGGAGGGGTCTTGGCATAGCCTTGGGGGGACAGGGGCCCTCCCACCTCTGGGGTGGCCTGCTGGTGGAGGGAGAGAGCCCAATGCCAGAGGCCCTCCCCCTGGTCAGCACTGCGGACAGCCAGGGAATGAGGTTTTAATCACTTGGGGTAAGCAAGCAGGGGAACTAGAAGGCTGACAAGACTGGAATGGGTTCCAGTGTGTGGGCTCTCAGGCTAGAATACCCCCCAGCGCCCCGTGTGTGGCACTCACATGGAAGAAGCTATAGAAGATGGTTTGGAAGACTAGGAGATAGGGTGCGTGGGAGCCCCGCGGCGGGCGCTGCTGTGGGCCCTGCTCATCCCGCTCCTTGTAGTGGGCATACTCGTAGTACTTCTGGGCCATCCTGGACCACAAAGGAGAAGGCTTTCCCCAGCCCAACCTCTGCCAGACACCTCTGCTTCCTGCACCCAGAGCTGTGGGCTGGCCAGCCCCTGCATCTTATGGATGGGGAAACGGAGGCCCAGGGGGCGGAAGAGCCAATCCCATGTCCTCTGGCCAAGGTTGGCAATGCAGCAGAGGTCAGCCAGGTCTCCAGCTTCCCACCCTGCTGTCCACCAGGCTCACCTGGTGATGTAGTTGCCCATCGAGGCCCAAAGAGGCACGATGGCCATGCCCAGGGCCACGGCTGAGGGCACGAGTGTGTAGTAGCGTTCCCAGTAGTTGGTGGAGACAAAGAGGGCATAGATGCCCACACCCAGAAACATCATCCACTTGGTGCCAAAAAACCTATGGGCATTGAGAGAGATGCTGGTATCACGGGCTTATCGGGACTGCCAGGGTGATACCAGAGTGCCCACAACTCTCCGTTCATGAGGCTGTGTGAGGTGGGGAGACACCCCTGGCCTTGGAAGCAAGGACTCTAAGAAACTCAGAGACAGGCACTTGCTGAGCGGCTTCGGGTGAGCCAGGCATCCAAACACCTGTATTTGAGGCTGTAATGTGGGCACAGAGCCCAAACCATGACTGTCTCCCAGCCACTGCAAGGATGGAAGGAGATGAGGCGGGGTGAGGGTGTCAGGTGTCAGGGGCTTGTGGGCACATCCAGCCCTCATGTGAGTTCTGGGCTGACTCACCAACCCCCTTTTCCTCACTCATGTGCTGGGACTGCAGGGCCCAGGCACATGTCCAAGGGCCTGGACCCAACCTGGCTCAAGGAAACTTAGGAGCAGAGACAGGAAGAGGCTCTAGTGCTGGCCAGCACCTGAGTATCCCTTCCTCCCTGCCACTGATCTTGCCGGCCGTGTGGTCATCAGGAAGGCTCCTCCTCAGTGGCTCTGAGACAATGTCACACGTGTTCAAAGGGGCTTGACACGCAACAGCTAAGGGCATTGAGGCTGTCCAAGCTGAAGACCACCCCTAAGATCTTCATTTGTTGAGTATGTGTGTCACTAGTTCCCTTTGGTTTCCAGGCAGCTCAAAGTGAAATGACCCTGTTTTTCTGATACAATTACTTTCTCTTCTATGACAGGGCCCTGGTTCACACAGCCAATGGGAAATCAGCCTGGTAGTTTGGGCAAGGAGCAAGGATGGGGGTTTGAGCCACTCTGCCCGGGTTCAAACCTTCCTGTGGGACTCGGGCAAGCTGTCCAATCTCTTGGCTTCTCCGTGTCTAAGCTTAGGGCATCTACCTCAAATGCTAAGGAATGAGGTGACATTTATAAAAGCGCCCAGCACATGGGAAATGAGATGAGCTGGCAGCTGTTCTTAATAGTGATGGGTTTCAAGAGCCATATAGCCTTTCATGAGCTGGTGACCTCAGTAAGGGCCCTACTGGGAATTTATCCTGGAAACTTTCTTTCTTTTTTCATTTTATGCAGAAAACAGCTACAAAGCACAAAGTGAATGTGCAAAAAAGGAGAGGGTACCCTACCAGCGTGGCTCAGTGGCTGAGCATCAACCTATGAACCAGGAGGTCATGGTTCAATTCCTGGCCAGGGCACATGCCCGGGTTGTGGGCTCGATCTCCAGTAGGGGGTATACAAGTAAAAGCCAAGCAATGATTCTCATCATTGATGTTTCTATCTCTCTCTCCCTCTCCCTTCCTCTCTGAGATCAGGCATATATATTAGCCCTAACTGGTTTGGCTCAGTGGATAGAGCATTAGCCTACAGACTGAAGGGTCCCAGGTTAGATTCCAGTCAAGGGCATGTACCTTGGTTGCGGGCACATCCCCAGTGGGGGGTGTGCAGGAGGCAGCTGATCGATGTTTCTCTCTCATCAATGTTTCTAACTCTCTATCCCTCTCCCTTCCTCTCTGTAAAAAAATCAATAAAATATATTTAAATATATATATATATATATATATATATATTTTTTTTTTTTTTTTTTTAAAGGAGAGGGTGCTGCAAGGTACAACTCTAAGCCACAGCTGGATGTCCACAACTCTGCAGACGATGCTATCATCACAAAGTGGGAAGATGTGTGCAGTGAAAAGAAAGCAAAGCTGATGAATTTCAGAGGGAAGGTGGGTCGGGGGTAGCGGAGTGGAAGTGGGGGAGAGACAGTAACGGGGAACTTATATGCCTATATACATAGCCCACGGACACAGACAACAGTGCGGCGAAGGCCATGGAGGGGCGGATGGGGAGAAGGGAGTCAATGGGGGGGCGGGGGGAAACAGCAACAACAAAAAGAAAGGAACGTCTGTAATACTTTCAACAATAAAGATAAATTTAAAAATAAAATAACGAGGAGTGAAGAAGAAAAGAAAAAGCAAGGAAGTGAACGTGGCTCGCTGATGCTCTGGCGACAAGGCCGTGAATGTCGTCCACCACCACGCGGGGGGACAACAAAGGCAGCGGCTTCCTGGAGGGCTTGGGGGCGGATTTTCCCTTTTCTGGTTTCAATTATGACTCTAACGCTGTTTGTGCAATTGTGGCAAAGATTCTGTTTTAAGGATAAGGGAACTGAAACCCATCTAATTTGTCCACTGGTCTCTGGCCTGTGTGAGCACAGGCCCACCGCCCGTTGGATAACGTGTTTGCGGAGTGATTTTTGTAGTGGCCGGAGGCTGGGCCAGATGCCTCCAAGCTCAGTCTAAAGCAGGCCTTCTGGGGCACCTGCCCAGCCACGCCCTTTCCTTGAGAAAGGTCCCTCCACACCAGCCGCAGCTGATTGGGCCAGGGGTGGGTGCCTCAGAGGAAGGGCACGAGGCCCATGCCACATGGGTCACAGGCAAGCTGAGGGAAGGAGCTGAGCGACTTTCAGTTGCTTGAAACCCAATGTGTCCTGGGCAAAGCTCTTGTTTCCTCCCCCAAACCCAGGCTTCACCCCTTCTCTCTCGCCCCTCCAGGGAGGCAAGGAGTCCCCCACCTCCCTGACTCCCAAGTCCACCAGGGCAGCCCCGGCAAGATCCGGGTGACAGCCCAGCCCTCCGGGCCAGCAGTGCGCACCTGATGAGCACAGGCGTGTAGAGGAGGGCCGCGATGGGCGTCACGTTGATGCCGATCAGCATCTTGCTGTCGATGTCGGGCAGCCCCATGTTGCCATACTTCACCTCTCGGTAGGTCTCGTCGTAGTGCAGGATCAGCTGCATCTGCAGGAGACCTAGGGACAGGGGGCTGCAGGGGCGTCCTGGCTGGGGGCAGCCGCGCCGAGCAAGCAGAGGCTGGAACACTTTCACCAAAGGGTCCCCTACTCCTGCGCCCTGGCGGGGCCTGGATGGAGGACGGAGGGGGGGCCAGGCTGGGCCAAGCGTCCTACCAGCCATGCAGCGTCAGCGACTTTATTCCCCGTCTCCCGACCCCCCCCCCCCCCCTCGCTCCGCAGGTCTCTTGGATCCCAACCCCTTGCCCCCACGTTCCCCTAGGCTCCCCCGGGGCCCGGAGACACCGCCCCGTCTCGCCCCGCCCCCACGTGGGGAGGGGAGGCAACTGCAGCTGCGAGGCAGCGGACTGGGAAGTGAAAAGAGGAAGGGAGACCGAAGCCCCTAAGGTTTCTCTTTCCCAGACCGGGTCCGGGCGGGAGGGCAGGGGGGTGGGGGCCGAGGAGCCCTGGGGTCCGGGCCAGTGCCCCGGAGGCGGTCCCCGGCCGGCAGGGGCAGGGGCAGGCGCAGGGGCAGGGCAGGGGCAGGGCAGGGGCAGGTACGCACCCAGGTAGACGGCGTAGGTGAGCATGCCGCCCGCGCTGGCCGCCAGCACGTTCTTGAGCACCCCGAGGCGCTTGCGGCGGTAGTAGCGGCGCTCCTCCTCCTCCTCGTTGTAGTTGGGGTACGCGCCCACCAGCTCGTCCAGCTGCGGGGCAGGCACGGCGCTGGCACGGACGGCGGCCGGGCTCCCCCCCACCGGGGCCCGCGCCGGGGCTGCATCCCAACCCCGTCCCGGAGGACCCGGCCCGCCCCCCGGCCCCGCTCACCGGGGCCCCGGACCCGTCGGGAAGCCCGAGTCGGTCCTCATCGCCCTGCGGCCCCGCGGCCCCCGCCACCGGATAGAGTGGCGGCTCGGCCATGGCCTGTCCCCGCCCGAGGACCGGTGGTGGCGGCCCCCGGGTCCCAGCAGCGTCCGGCACTTCCTCCTGGAGGCGGGGACCTGCCCCGTCCCGCCCCCTTCCTACCCGGAGGAGTGGCCCCGGCACAGCTGCGGAGGTGTTTGTGTGTGTGTGTGTGTGTTGTGTGTTGTGTGGTGTGTGTGTGTGTGTTGTGTGTGTGTGTGTTGTGTGTGTGTGTGTGTTGTGTGTGGGTGGGGTGGGGTGTGTGTGTGTGTGTGTGTTGTGTGTGTGGTGTGTGTGTGTGTGTGTGTGTGGTGTGTGTGTGTGTGTGTGTGGTGTGTGGTGTGTGTGTGTGTGTGTGTGTTGTGTGTGTGTGGTGTGGGGTGTGTGTGTGTGTGTGTGTGTGTGGTGTGTGTGGTGTGTGTGTGTGTGTGTGTTGTGTGTGTGTGGTGTGGGGTGTGTGTGTTGTGTGTGTGTGTGTGTGGTGTGTGTGGTGTGTGTGTGTGTGTGTGTTGTGTGTGTGTGTGTGTGGTGTGTGTGGTGTGTGTGTGTGTGTGTGTTGTGTGTGTGTGGTGTGGGGTGTGTGTGTGTGTGTGTGTGTGTGGTGTGTGTGGTGTGTGTGTGTGTTGTGTGTGTGTGTGTGTGGTGTGTGTGGTGTGTGTGTGTGTGTGTTGTGTGTGTGTGGTGTGGGGTGTGTGTGTGTGTGTGTGTGTGTGTGTGTGGTGTGTGTGTGTGTGTGTTAGAGGGGAGTGTCTATGTGCGACCAGGATCCAGTCTCGGCATGTGAGATGCTGGTTCAAATCCCCACTCAGCCACCTCCTGGCTTGGTGTCTTTGGGAACTAACTCCACTTCTCTGTGCCTCAGTTTCCTCACCTGTAAAACGGGGTGCTGGGACTACTTCCTAGGGCTATTGCTGGACTGAGTTAAAGCGAAGCTTTAGAAGAGTGCGAGGCCCATGATAAGCTCCAGTCCGTGTTACTACGTCATCCCTAGCCCCACCTCCAGGCCCCAATGGGTGTGCTTGCAGGTCAGCAAAGAGCCCCCATAGCACCCCCCGCCCCTGCCAGGGCTCCTACCACAGGACAGGGCAGCCTGTGCCACCCCCGGGGCACCTCCAGCTTCCGTTTGGGCACCTGCAAGTGGAAGCTCTGGCAGGGCCACTCGGAGGCCGTGATTGCGGTGGCTGCTGGGCTACAGTGGGGTGACCCCATCACCACCCTGCAGGAGGGGTCAGAGCCTCCCACACCCACCCCACTTGGTCCAGGGCTGCAGCCTTACCCGAGGGGACACTCCATTGCACTGGCTGTTTCCCTGGTTAGAAACACTTGGGAAGATTTTTAAACCATGCATTTCCCAGGGTAGTCTCTTCCAGAAATGGTGTTAGAAAAACTGGATAAGCACACGTAGACACATAAGACTGGACCTCTATCTTACACCACTTACAAAAATTAAATCGAAATAGAGTAGATTTAAACATAAGACCCGAGACCATGAAATTCCTAGAAGAAAATGTAGGGAAGAAGCTCTTTGACACTGGTGTCAATCTCAAAAATAAAACAGTTATTTTACCAGCAAAATGGGTTTATTCAGAGGAATTGGAATGGTTGGGAATTGCAGTTCAGGGCATGTTAGTCATGGCAAACTGTAGGTAAGTCTGGAGCAAAAAGGAGAGGAATGTTACTTTGTAGAGAAAAAGGGTCAGTTGGGAGGGCTGTTATAAACAAGTAGGGGCCCAGTGCATGAATTTGTGCACCTTGAAAGGAACTGTGGGCCGAAAGGCTGCAGTGGGCACAGGGGTGGGTCTCAGCCCCTCCTGCCACAGCCCCTGGTCCCCTGACTGCCGGCAGCCCCGTTCCTGCCACTGCTGCTCCCACACGCTGCTGGCGCTGGCCCCGCTCACATCTGCTGACGATGCGGAGTGATTGGGGTTGGTGCCAGTAGCAGGTGCAAGCAGGGCCGGCACCGTCAGTGGGTTCGAGTGGCGGCTGCTGCCGCGATCACCTCTCAGGAGCAGGGGGAGGTGAAGTCCTGCGGGGCGATTGGGGCCAGCAGCTGCCGCTCACACTCACTGATGGTGCTGAGTGATCGGGCCCAGCGCCGGGTGCCAGCAGCGGGTGCGAGTGCCAGGTGGCACTGTGGCACGTAGGAGCAAATAATTTTCAGTAACCACCAGAGGCTCACCCTGATGACAGCAACTGGCACCCCACCTTGGTCTGGTGCCCCCACTCACCTGCTCCACCATCCTGCTGCAGCTGACGCCCACCATGTTCCACGCACGCCCCCTGGTGGTCAGTGTAATCACAGTGACCGATTGTTCAGTTGTTCTGGTTGTTCCACTGTTCGGTCTATTTGCATATTAGCCTTTTATTATATAGGACTAGAAGCCTGGTGCACGAAATTCGTGCACTTGGGGGGGGGGTTATCCCCCAGCCCAGCCTGTATCCTCTCCAATCTGGGATCCCTCAGGGGATGTCTGACTGTCGGTTTTGCCCCAATCCCTGCGGTATTAGGCCTAAACTGGCAGTCGGACATCCCTCTCACAATCCAGGACTGCTGGCTCCTAACCACTCACCTGCCTGCCTGCCTGATTGCTCCTAACCACTTCTGCCTGCCAGCCTGATCACCCCCTAACCGCTCCCCTGCTGGCCTGATTGACACCTAACTGCTCTCCTGCCTACCCAATCGCCCCCAATTGCCCTCCCCTGCAGGCCTGGTCCCCCCCAACTGCCCTCCCCTGCTGGCCATCTTGTGACGAAAAGGGGTTGCCATCTTGTGACACAAGGGTGTGAGGGTCAATTTGCATATTACCTCTTTATTATATAGGATGTCCATTGGAAGAAACTGGGAGTTCTAAAGTGTAGTAGCTTTCCATTGGCTGATTCATGGATGTTTCTCATTGGCTAGGTCTGTTGCTAACCAAGGAGAAAATCTCCCCTCCTCCTACTAGAGTAGCAAGGTAGGCTTCTTTCTGTTGGAGTCTGCAAGGTGTGGTGAGTGGTAGTGCATGAGAGCAGGGCTTCCAACTCCGTTTTATTTTTATTTTTTTATAAATAGAGCAGAATTCTTTGCTTTATTTTATTAATTTTTTTTTTCAGAGAGGAAGGGAGAGGGATAGAGAGTTAGAAACATCAATCAGCTGCCTCCTGCACACCCCCAACTGGGGATGTGCCCACAACCAAGGTACATGCCCTTGACTGGAATCGAACCTGGGACCCTTCAGTCCGCAGCCTGACGCTCTATCCACTGAACCAAACCAGTCAGGGCCCAACTCCCTTTTAAATGTTTCCTTTAGCCCTAATCGGTTTGGCTCAGTGGATAGAGCGTCAGGCTGTGGACTGAAGGGTCCCAGGTTTGATTCCAGTCAAGGGCATGTACCTTGGTTGTGGGCACATCCCCAGTAGGGGGTGTGCAGGAGGCAGCTGATCGATGTTTCTCTCTCATCAATGTTTCTAACTCTCTATCCCTCTCCTTTCCTCTCTGTAAAAAATCAATAAAGTATATTTTAAAATAAAATAAATGAGATTGCCTTTATTCCTTTTCACATTGGCCTTGGCAATGATATTTTTGATATGACACCAAAAGCACAAATAACAGAAGAAAAAAACCAACAAGTGGAATCACATCAAATGTAAGAGCTTCTGCCCTGCAAAAGAAACAATAGAAATACAAAGGCAAGCCCAGCCAATGTGGCTCAGTGGTTCAGCGTCAACCTATGAACCAGGAGATCTTGGTTCCATTCTCGGTCTGAGCACATGCCTGGGTTCTGGGCTTGACCCCTAGGAGGCAGCCAATCAATGATTCTTTCTCATCAATGATGTCTCTATCTTTCCCTCTCCCTTCCTCTCTGAAATCAATAAAAATATATTTTTTAAAAATACAAAGAAGCTCACCCGGCTTGGCTCAGTGGAGAGAGCATCAGCCTGTGGACGGAAGGGTCGCGCGTTCGATTCTGGTCAAGGGCACATACCTCGGTAGCAACCTTGGTTGTGGGCTCCATTCACAGTACTGGCCTGTGTGTCCTGGAGGAAACCAATCAAGTCTCTCACATCCATGTTTCTCTCTCTCTCTGTCTCACCTCCTCCCTTCCACTCTCTCTCTCTCTCTTAAAAAAAAAAAAAAAAAAAAAAAGGCAACCTACAGAGTAGGAGAGAATATTTGCAAACCATGTGTCAGATAAGAGGCTAATATCCAAAATTTATAAGTAACTCAAACAACTCAATAAAAAAAAAAAAACACCCAAAAAACAATTCAATTTAAAAATGGGCAGAGGAACTAACTAGACATTTTTTCCAAAGAAGACATCCAAATGGCCAACAGATACATAATGAAAAGGTGCTCAACATCCTAATCATCAGAGAAATGCAAATCAAAACCACAGTGAGATAGACCTCACACCTGTCAGAATGGCCGTCATCCAGTAGACAAGAGGTAACAAGTGCTGGCCTCACGGTAGAAGAAAGGGGACTGTTGTGCACTTAGTGGTACTGTAAACTGGCCCAACCATTTCGGAGAAGAGTGTAGACTACTTTTCTGTGGTTTAATTGTTTGTCCCCCAGGCGACTGCTCCCCATGTATCCCTCATGCAGAGGCTTGTGTCAGACGCTAGTAGGTGCTCAGTAAATGTGGGGAGATGGATGGGCAAGCGAAGGGGTGACAGGTCCCTATCCTAGAAGCCTTGCTGGGAGGGCGGAGAGCTGGGGGTATGGAGTGCCTGCGTTTGCAGAGGCTTCAGGCTGAGAGCTGGTGGAACTTTCTCCAGACCACACCCACGTGCAGATATAGGTAAACAACACAGGTGGAATCATGCCAGTGGTGCCTAGAGGTGGGGCATATGGAAGGAGCGGGAGAGACGGCAGGACCCGAGGTCCAGGGGCAAGGAGGAGGCGAGGGTCAGGGATGCAGTGGGTGCTGGGAGGCCAGGAGGCTGGAGGCATGGTCAGAGAATGGACACCTGTGATGACAAAGTCCAGGGCGTGGCCATGGCGCCGGGTGGGGAGGGGTGAGGAGATACAGGAGGCCACGGGGCTGATGTGGGGGCAGCGGACTTTGATGCCCTGGAGGATGCGGTCCTGTAGAATTCATCCGGCGGCAGGAGTTGCGTCCAGGAGGATGGCTGGGAGGCAGGTGGTGTGTCCTCAGGGCATGGGCTTAATGGAGCAGAGGCTGGGAGGCCGGGTCCATAGGCTCTGCACGAGAGTGAGGAAGACACCAAGAATGACCGCTTGCTCCTCCCTGGAGGGCACCCCTCTAAACCCATATTGGAAAGGGGCCCTGGGGCCTGGGTATAGACTAGCATCTCTGATCCGTAAAGGAGCCTTTCCCCTCTGTCCGCTTCGCTGCCTGATGCCACTAGGAAAGAAATGATTCAGCCAAGTGCATTGGATTGGCAGCCACATCTCCTCCGCCTCCTCCAACAGAGAACCCAGGACAAGCCAGGGAGGGACAGGCCTGGGAAGGGCCCTCACCATGAAGCAGGATCCCTGGGCATCCTCCCAGCTGGGAGCCTGGTCTCCTCTGGGCTTTAGTGTGGGGAGCCCCTTCACCTCAACTATTGGGCACACCCCACAGTATTCCTCACCTGCAGCATAAGAGCAAGCGGAAAAGCACGCTGTCCAGGACGGAGGGGCACCGGCTGGCGGCCGAGGACAAGAAGCACTTAGAGGCAGAGCAGACCTGGGGGTGGCTCTTGTGGAGGGAGACGGACAGGGGACATTATTAGTTGTCACCACACCGGAAAGAGGTCAAGCCCACAAAAGTCCTAGAGGGGGAGGGAGGAGAGACGGGCGGCCTGGGAAGAGGCCAGCAAGCTCCCGAGCTGCCCTAGAGGTTGCACCTGAGAGCCATGGCATGGGGGCATGGCGGGGTCGGGCACGCCACTGGGCGGGGCGGGAGGGGGAAGTCACAGGCCCAGTGAGTGGGCTTCAAGCTGCCAAGTGTGGGTCACCCTGAGTGGCCGTGAGCTGTACGAGGAAGGGTAAAGGTCTCCGGGGGGCGTGCCTGCTCAGGGGGAGAAGGGACAGGGCTTGTTGGGTTCACTGGTTTTGTAGCTCCCACCAGAAGGAAGGTTTGGTGTCTTCCTCCCGAGAGGAGATGGATCAGTGTTTTAAGAAACAACCAGAAAGCAAAGGTAGGAGGGGAGCGGTGGTTTGCCTCGTGGAAGGCCCACCAGCGCCAACGTGTCCCAAACGTCTCCCATTCCCACCCCAGCAGCAAGACGGCACGCGCTCAGCGCGCTCAGCGGATAGCAGCTGCTTCTTGCGCGCTGATTTCCCAATGCTGCATGGTTTCTCTCTCGGCCCTCACAGGCCCTGCCTGAAAAAGAGGTTACCCTACAGCTGAGTATTTGACCTTGTTACATGTGCATTCCTGTGGTCTGTTGGGCCCACTGCACGCTCGCCCGACACCACTTCCCTGCACTGAGGCGGGTCTCACCACTTTTTAAAACGAAATGCCGTGGGGACGGTGATCATCACAGGCTGCGGGGAGGTCCCTGAGCCGAGATGTGCCACGGACCCTGCCCAGTGCCTGGCACCCAGATGTCCAGCTCAGGGGCTCCCAGGAGTAGGGGTGACCTCCCCTCCTAGCTCCTAAACAAGGGCCGGCAAGTCTGGCCTGGCTGGGCTAGAATCCCCGGCGGCCCCTCTCGCTGTGGCCCTGGCCTGGTCTCTGCTCCTCTCTGAGCCTGTTGTCGCATCCGTAACAGAGGCATCCAACTGAGAGAGGGGAGAGGACTGGCCCCTATTTCTCCCCAAGAAACAGTGCCCCTCAGACTGGGGGCTTCACTGCCAGCCCCAGTCAGGACCCCGGTGCCAGGAGGTCAGGCCTCTTTGGGGACCTTCCAGGGTGTCCCTGAATTCATGACAAGTTCAGGAGTAGCCCCTGCAGGGGGAGATCCCTGGTTAGGAAGGGGCCCCTCGAGATCCTGCAACACCCCTCCTACTCACCAGTACTTCCCCAGCTGGGTCCCTGATTTGCTGTGTGGCCTTAGTCCAGTGGCTGTCCCTCTCTGAGCCTGATTCCTAGCCAAAGGCTGCCAGGCTCAGCCCTAGCCCAGCCCCACCTAGAGCCAGCTCTGCCTCTGCCTCTGCCTCTGCCTCTGCCTGGCTCGGCTCCAGACTTCAGGGCTGGGCTGTCACATGCTGAGCCACGTGACAGGCAGCGGCTGGGGGCTCCATCACTCACAGAGGACGGGGGCCTCTGCAGGCCCTGACCCCTGTCCCAAGTGGCTAAGGACTCCGGAAGCCTCCAGAGCAGGTGTGGGCCAGGAGACCTCTCCTGCCCTCCCAGGTAGGCAGGGAGGGTGCGGGTGGTGAGGAGCTTCTCCCAGGGGCGGGGCGGCCCGCAGGCCCCAGGCCAGGATCAGAGGCAGATCCAGGGCACCAAGGCAAAAGGGCAGTGGGACAGTGGCAGCAGGTCCAGGGTAGCTGGCACAGGGTGATGGCACAGGAAGTTCCTGCCCCCACACCTGTTACCTAACCCCTGCCTGTCTGACACCAGCAGCTGCCAGAGAATCACCCCCTTTGTGTTGGCTCCCACAGGTGTGAGGGGGTGGAGGCCAGGGCAGGGCAGAGGACAGGTGCCTGGCAGCGCTGAGGCACCTGAGGAGCGGGAGCCCAGGAACCACCATGGTGACACTTGTCATCACACAGCTGCCCTGGAGGGCAGAGGGCGCTGCTCTTCCCCGGGGGTGGGAGGGGACACCTAGGAATGGACGCTTCCCGAGTGGGTCCCAGCCCTGCCACTCCTGCCCTGTGTGGTCAAGCCCTGTCTCCTCTCTGGGACCCCATTTCCTCCGTGTAAAAGGCCAGGCTCTGTGAGGGGCGCTAGATGAGGTGTTGGTGTTGACACAGACACACAGAGGGTGTGGCCTGAGGTTGTGTTTCTGGACTCCAGCCATCTCGGGATCTGCCTCTTCATTTTGCAGATGGGAACTGAGACTCGGGTGAGCTGGGGTGGGGGGGTGGGGGGCAGGGTTTTCCTTCCTCTTCCGGGCCACTGGGCCCCACCCCACAGCATGATTCTCAGAGCCACCGCCTGGAGGCTGGCAACCCCCTCATTACCTCAAGGGTTCATTAAGGAGACTTACCGGTGAAGTGCGCCTTGGGCAGTGGCAAGGGGATGTGGATTCGTGGACGTCGCCAAGGAGTTACATAAGGCGGGCCAGGATGGATGGGAACGCCGGGTGGGACCGTCCCAGACACGTGAGGGGAAAGCCGTGCACGCCGCCCGGGGAAGGGCAGGGGCCTGTCTGGAACCATCGCCTGGCGGGTTGATAAGAGCCTCTGTGGGGATTTAGGGGAGGAAGTCTCCGTTCTGGCCCGGATCTAGCTCGGGTCCAGCAGGGGTCACACTCTCTGGGCACAGGGAGGGAGGTGGCCGCGAATCTCAGCCCAGGCTCCAGGCCAGAGCGGCCCCGCCCCAGGGCAGGCCCAGCCCTGGACATTTCATAAGGCAGGCTGGCCACACAGCAGGACGCCAGGAGGAAGGACAGCTTGGCAGAGCCTCAGGTACCGTGTCCTGGGGAGGCGGAGAGAGAACAGCGAGCAGTCGGGGCCAGGGATCCGGCTGGTGGGCTGGCTCAGGATCCCGGTCTGGCAGCCCAGGCAGGCAGGCCACTCCCGGCCTCAAGCACAGACCGGCTTTGTCCTCAGAACGCCTCGGCCAGCCTGGGGAGAAAGGGGAAGAAGGGAGGGACGACCATTTGCTGAGATCTAAAGGGGAGTGGGAGGGGCTGAGGAGAGATGGGGGTGGGGGGCAGCCTGAGGCCAGGCCGACAGCAGGCACCTCGTTTTGTCTGAGCTGGGCCACCACCCTTCTTCTCTCTGGGGTTACACATCCTGTAAGGGAGCCCAGGGACCCAGCTCTGGACCTGGCGTTCCCAGGAGGGAGAGTACCCCATCCTGGGGGGATGGGGGGGCGGTCAAGCAGGCATTTGGAGCCCAGTGCAGCCTCTTCGTGGGCGGGGCTGGGGTTGGTCCCAGCACCCCACGGCCCTCAAGGAAGGGAGGGGCAGCTGCCCAGAGCTTCAGGGCCTGTGGAAATCCAGGGTAAGATCAGATTGGAATCAGGAGTTTCGAGGCTGGTCCGTGACCGTCACCTCTGGCAGCTGAGAGGGTCCCCAGCCACCATGGTTACCTCGGTCATCTTCCCCAGCAACGCATCCCACCCCGCCCTGGGTCTCAGGTGGAAGTCCTGGCCTCCCTGGCGCCCACACTGCCTTCCATTCTCCTCGGGCTCCAGCTCCAGCGTCTCCCCCCACAGCCCCTGTGCAGCTGCCCTTCACAGTCTGAATACAGCCTCTCAGCGACGTCGTCACTGGGCATTCAGGGCTCGGCCTGCACACAGGACCTCCCAGCAGCACACGGGGCAGCTGCAGGTGCCACCGCCACTTCACAGACAGGGAAAGCGAGCCCCGGAGAGGCCGTGCCACCTACCCGGCGTCTCGGAGCGGGAGATTGGCAATGGAGCCTCGGAGCCAGCAGACCTGGGTGCCCACCCCATCCATCCCCCTCCTCAAGCCCATGTGACTTTCCTGGGCCTCAGCTTCCTTGAGGGGCACCGGGCTCTAGCCACAGCCAGGCTGGCACAGAGCTCGGCATGGTGAGCACCTGGTTGTTATTTTTTTTTTTTTAATATATTTTATTGATTTTTTACAGAGAGGAAGGGAGAGAGATAGAGAGTTAGAAACATTGATGAGAGAGAAACATCGATCAGCTGCCTCCTGCACATCTCCTACCGGGGATGTGCCCGCAACCCAGGTACATGCCCTTGACCGGAACCGAACCTGGGACCTTTCAGTCCGCAGGCCGACGCTCTATCCACTGAGCCAAACCGGTTTCGGCCCTGGTTATTCTTATTAGAGGAATCCCAGGCCTGTGGCCTTAAGGGGACCTGCTTCGTCCTCCCTGGGTCCCAGGCCAGGGAAACAGGCCTGTCCCTTCTCACCATCCAGCGATTTAGCAACTCCTGCCCCCGCCCCCACCCCCTCGCCCCCCACACACACCCAGAAGCGGCAGGTCCAGGACAGAAACGGCTGAGTGGGTGACCCTCAGCCTGCTCACACTGCCCCCGGGAGCCCTGGCCTGCCAGCCCCGGGACCTCGGGTGAGGCAAGAGGGGAAGCAGAGTGGGGATTGGCAGGAACAGTGAGGGGCCAGCGGCCAAGGGAGCAGGATATGGACAACACACCTTCCCACCCCGGCTGGGTACCACACCCACTGCCTACCTGGTCCGGGGTCTGCAGCTGAGGCCGGCCAAGGTGCCCCATCTCCCCAGGGTCAGGCTGCCCTGCTCCCCACCCAGCCTCGGTGGGGGATGGGGCCCCAGGCAGGCTCCTTGCTGTCTGTGCCTGATCTCCATCTCCTCCAATGGGGAGAGCAACGGGGGCCCCTCCCAGCTGTCCTGGTTAAATGAGTCACTGGGCGCAGGTGATGGCACCTGACTTTTTAATCCTCACCTGAGGATATTTTTCCATTGATTTTTAGAGAAAGTAGGAGGGAGAGAGACAGAGACAGAGAAACATCCATGTGAGAGAGACACATTGATTGGTTGCCTTCCGCACAGGCCTTGACCAGGGCCAGGGATTGAGTCTGCAACCGAGGTATGTGCCCTTGACCAGAATCGAACCTGGACCCTCCATAGGCCGGCACTCTATCCACTGAGCCAAATGGCCAGGGTGGAATCTGACTTTCTTATGAACTTAGCAGCTCAGATGTGCCCAGGATGGCGGTGGACTTGGGGGACCCTGTCATTTCTGGGTCCTTTGCGAGGTCACAGACCCAGGGTCCCCCCAGACCCTGGTGGAAGGCAGCCTTGGCTTCCATGCCTGCCTGGTTGTGTCCAGCTCCTCGCTCCCCAGCGGGCAGCTCCTGGGGGCCAACCAGCAGGGGGCAATATTGGGTGAGTTTGCCTCAGTGTTGCCAAGAGAGGCTGCTGGAAGGTTCCATCCAGATTTCCACTCCCCCCCCTCCGCCCCCCTACCCCCCGCAGAGCTCCCACCCTCACCTTGAAGTGCACCACTCCAGTGCCCGGTGCCGCGCCTTACATTTTTGTGGGTTCTGCCAAGGCTCTAACGAAAGTGCAAACAACCCTGGGAGGCAGGAGAGGGTGGGGTGCTGTGCCCCAGCCCCCATCAGAAGTCTGAGTGACAGCAGGACCGAGGGGCGGGAGGAGCTGGGCGCTCCCTGCTCACAGGAAAACGCTTCGTTAACCCTCAGGAGGACAGCAAGCGCTCTCTCATCCCCACCTTGTGACAAGGAAACCGAGGCAGAGAGAGGGTGAGTGTCTTGCCCAAGGTCAGGCCTAATATTAAGAGGCAGAGCCGGGGACACCAGCCCAGATGCGGATCCAGAGGCCGCAGGCTCTTGCTCCTGGGTCTCCGCAGGGCCAGGTGCCTTCCTCCCAGAAAAAGAGTGGAGCCTGGGGCCGAGAGGGGCTCTGAGCACCTCCCCTTCTGCCACACCGCCACCCTCTCTAAGGGCCATGGTGCCCGAGGTAACTGCCCCGTTTCTCCCAACCAGAGCCAGAGGCCTGTGGGGTCAGCTTGGGCCCAGTCACACCCAGTGGGCAGGGGAGGGCTCCAGCCAGGCTCTCAGCACAGAGGCCCATTGGGCCGCCATCCTATTGGCTGCAGCAGGCTCTGGCCATGGAGTTTCTAGAAAGCTGAACGCATTGTGACAGCAGCCATTGCACAAGAGCGGGCAGCCCTGGAGGCACTGACTCCGGCCCTGAGCTCAGACTGGACTCGCTCTTGATAAACACCGCGCCAGCTGGTGGGTGCTAGGACCCCCAACGATGAGTTAAGTCTAGTGGGGGGAGAGGGTGGGAAGGAGGGGGAGATCCAGGGAGGAGGACAGGATGAAACTGGGTATTTATTACACATGTGACCCGGTGCAGTGGGAGCAGAGCCAAGGGGCCTTGTGAGGTGTGGGAGGGAGTAACCAGGGTGGGCTGCCTGAAGGAGGCATCAGGCAAGCTGAGACCTGAAAGGAGGAAGTCAGAAGGGCAGGAGGAAAGGGTCCCCAGGGTCCTTGGCACCAGGCCAAGAAACGAATGTGCGGCAGAGCGCTCCTCCATCAAGTAAACAGGTGGGGCCCTGGGGGAATGGCGGGCCTCTACTCCACCTGCCAGCCCTGGCTGGTGACTGCCCCTCAACCCCTCGTCCCCTCTGTTCCCTGCTCCTCCTACACAGCAGCTGCCCCCACTGGGGTGGGCAGCAGAGCCTCTGGGAGGCCGTTCTCTCCCTATCTTTTTCTGGAACAGGGAGAGGAGGCTCCTCTCTCTGTCACCCTCTGAGCCACTGCCACCCTTGGCAATGCCCCCCCGCTGGGGGTGGGGGTCGGGAACAGAGCATTCTGTGTCTGGAACGTTCCCATGCGGTGGCTGTGGTGGCGGTTGGTGGCCTGCCTTCTCCTTATCAAACTCCTGGCCACTCCAGGCTTGGCCGAGTGAGGCCAGCCCGTCCCCAGGAGGGGCACTGGAAAGGGGTGGGGTCCGGGCTTGGGGCTAAGTTCTGTTTGGTCCCTGGCTGCCTGCCCACCCTTAGGGGCTGTGGAGTAGCTGTCCCCAAGCCCACACCAGTCCTCAGGGTCCAGGGCTCCCCTGTCCACTGACCAAGGGGAGCTGTCTGTGCATTTGGTGTGTGCTGTGTGCATGTGCGTGTGTGTGTGTGCTGTGTGTGTGTGCTGTGTGTGTGTGTGTGTGTGTGTGTAAACATGGCCAGCCCTGGCCCTCTGGGGTTACACCTGAGTCCAGTGAGGGTGTCTGTGAGCCCACATGGATGCAGGAGGGGGTGAAGCAGGCGCCTGAGAAGGTGGGGATCCATGCCCATGCTCCCCCTTGCCCTCACAGGATGGACCCCTTCGAGGACACGCTGCAGCGGCTGCGGGAGGCCTTCAGCTCGGGGCGGACGCGGCCGGCGGAGTTCCGGGCTGCGCAGCTCAAGGGCCTGGGCCGCTTCCTGCAGGACAACAAGCAGCTGCTGCAGGAGGCGCTGGCACAGGACCTGCGCAAGGTGAGGGGTGGCGGGAGGCAGGCAGGGGACAGAAAGCTGGGACAAGGGGCCTGGTGACAGCTTCATCCTCTATGAAGTGAAACTAAAAGCCCATCCAACTCCACCCTTCTGCCTGTGCCATAACCTGGTCCTCTCCATCCATCCATTCATTCGGGTCTTCTTTCACTCTGCCGGGGGTTATCCGGCATCTAGAAGGGTTCAGGAATCTGGAGAAGGGCTGCGTGTAAATTAATAAAGAGACTAGACATGAAATATAAATTTGAAAGGCTCAGCCCCTCCCAATTCCAGCAGCAGCCATGGCTGGACTCCACCTTCCCAGAGGAGAACTAGCTTCAGCAACCAAGTTCTCTGAATCTCCGAACCCCTCGGTCTTTATTAACACAAATTGCCCTAGAGCAGTGGTTCTCAACCTTCTGGCCCTTTATTTTTTATTTTTATTTTTAATATTTTTTATTGATTTTTTTACAGAGAGGAAGGGAGAGGGATAGAGAGTTAGAAACATCAATGAGAGAGAAACATCAATCAGCTGCCTCCTGCACACTCCCTACTGGGGATGTGCCCGAAACCAAGGTATATGCCCTTGACTGGAATCGAACCTGGGACCTTTCAGTCCGCAGGCCAATGCTCTATCCACTGAGCTAAACCAGTGAGGGCAACCTTCTGGCCCTTTAAATACAGTTCCTCATGTTGTGACCCAACCATAAAATTATTTTCGTTGCTGCTTCATAACTGTAATGTTGCTACTGTTATGAATCGTCATGTAAATATCTGATATGCAGGATGGTCTTAGGCGACCCCTGTGAAAGGGTCGTTCGACCGCCAAAGGGGTTGCGACCCACAGGTTGAGAACCACTGCAAAAGCAAAGCAGATATACATATCGAAGGTTAAGGTTTCATATACAGTAGGCATCAGGTTTGGGGAAATGCCCTCAGCTGTCTGGTAGCAGGTAATAATATATGCAAATCTTTAGGTTTAGGGAAATGCTTTCAGCCATTCCAGCAGGCAACAATATGTATTCAGTCCTGCTGAATATAGAAGCCCATCAACCTTTTGATGAACTTTTTGCATTTATTATGACAGGCTGGAATTAGCTTCCAGCATCACTTGACTATTTACTGAGCACCTGTTATGTGCCAGGTACTGTTCTGGGATCTAGAAATGCAACAGAGAATAAAACAAAGTCCCTGTGCCCAGCAAACCGGCCTTCTGACCAAACATGACAGCAAATAGATAATCACATAGTATGGTGACAGCATGGAGAGACTAGCTAGAGCAGCGGTTCTCAACCTGTGGGTCACAACCCCTTTGGCGGTCGAACGACCCTTTCACAGGGGTCGCCTAAGACCATCCTGCATATCAGATATTTACATTACGATTCATAACAGTAGCAACATTACAGTTATGAAGTAGCAACGAAAATCATTTTATGGTTGGGTCACAACATGAGGAACTGTATTTAAAGGGCCAGAAGGTTGAGAACCACTGAAAGGGAGAGAGAGGGCCAGGATCAGGGTGCTGCTTTATACTGGGAGTCAGGGAAGATTTCTCTGAGAAGATGGTATCTGAGCAGAGACAAAAAGGAGGAGGGGGAAGGATCCATGTGGATATAGGGGAGAATGGCAGCAGGCACAGCATGTGCAAAGGCCCTGAGGCCAGAGGTGCTTGGTGTTGTTAACGTAAAAACAAACAGTGGAACCTGTAAAGAATTTTTGTGAGTTTATTTGAGCCAAACTTTCGACATATGCCAGGAAGCAGAACCTCAACGAATTGAGATAATGCTCCGGAGAATGGTGGGTTACATCTGTATTTATACATTGCAATCAAAGGAGGGCTGTAGGTGGGTTACATGAAATTCATTGGTGATAGATTAAGGAGGTGGAATGAAGCAAAGTGGGAGGGGGGAAACCCCTGGGATTGGACAAAAAGTAAAATGATGGATACTTAGGTGGGTACAGGAACAATTAACATGATAATAAAGGAATTTGTGGTATCTGTCCTGGTGCCCAGCACATTTGGTTGTGCCCCAGGGGCTCCAGAAAAAGGGAAGTTACAAGTTACCCAGACATTTCAAGGGTCTGTTATCATAGATGCAAAAAGACAGATAGGCTCAGTTAAGGTAAAGGTTGACCTTATCAGTGAAGATACCGGCCTAGGATGTAACTGCCCACCCTCACTGCTTTTAAGGTTTAATTTCAGACCATCCTTTGTGGTTACTTTAGGTCTCTGAGTTTGCAAGACTGCCACGCAGGCCTCCCCTGAGCTTGTCAGGTCAGCATGTGGTCCCTTTTGTCCACAGTGTGTTAATGCTTGAGGAGCAGCAAGGAGGCCAGCAGAGATACACAAAAGATGGGGTCCAGGGACGTGGGCCACACCATGCAGGACCTCTTGGGCTGGAGGACTTCAGCTTCACTTGGTACAGTGTCCAAACCCTGGAGGCCTGGGGCTCAGCCCCTCCCAATTCCAGCAGCAGCCATGGCTGGACTCCAAGAAATGCATTTTCCTGTAGGCAGTCCCCTCCTCCTCAGCTGACAGGCCCACCAGCTTAGCTGCTCTGGGACAGCTATCCAGCGGGTCCTTTAGAAAAATGACTCCTATGCATGTTGCAAAGGCCACAGTGTCCAGACCCACCCCTTTCGTCCCACCAGCCCCTCACCACCTGGAGCCCCCAGAGCCAGGCCTGAGGCTCCTTGTCAACTAGCTGAGGTGAAGTGGTGTTTTGATACTTAACACCTGGGAGGGGACCTCAGTGCTTGGTGCTTGTTGGCTGCCCACCCGCCCTGGTGGTCACCTCCTGTCCCCAGGGGACAACAACAGTCCCACGTTGGCTTGTCCTGAGCTTGTCTTAGTCCTAAGCCCGAGTATGTCCAAGGAAGGGCCTGGGACCTCCTGAGCCACACACGGGACTCTGCATTGACCCCTGGGGTCCACCCCTTGCTGCTCTGGGCCTGCTTCAGACCCTCAGGGTCAACCAGCCCATACCCTGCCCTTCCTCCCTCCCCCACTTTCCCAGTGCACAGCCGCTCCACTCAAGCCACAGAGAGGCACGGATGCCGGATGCCGGATGCCGGCAGGGCCAGGGGTCCCTCGGCAGCCTCCTTGGGACTCGCCCTCTTCCCAGACACCCAGCCAGGTGCCTGCCCTGTCCCTGGAGCAGTCACAGACTTCGAGACTAGCGCGCGCCTCGGAGCACCTGGAGTCATGGATGAGGTGTCCCCGCCCCACAGGGACAGCAGACACTGGCCACAAAGATTTGTCTGAGAATGTGGGCTCCTGCTAAGACCTGCTCCTTTTCTCGGTGTTGCCAAACCTTCTCTTTACCAGTGCCGTAGCCAGGTGACCCCCCGCACCCTCATCACCCTTTCTGGAATTATCTGTTTCCCATTTACGAAGCCAGGGCTCCCGTCCATACGCTGCTCCTCCGCTCTCCCCATCTCGAGGGGCTGGCCTCGCCGCCCTGTGGGGAGTGTCCGGTTCCCTGGGCGTGGTCGGGGACTGGTACCGCCACTGAGCCTCTGCCTCCACCCACCTGCTGGCCCGGCTGCCCCTCCGCGGAGACCTGAGCTGACTGTCTGTCTGGTCCCTTTCTCCCTCTGGCTCAGGTTGCATTCCCGCCTCCCATCCCAGCTCCTCAAGGCCCCAGGAGCCCGGCCCCACAAAGGGAGCAGGAGCCCAGAAAATTCACCTGGTCCCTCCCTCTCGTCTGGCAAGTTCTGTCCCCAAACCTGCCCTGCCCTATTCCGCATGAATCCTCTTAGTTAACACCAAAGGGCCTTCCAGGCAGGGTGGCCACACTCGGTCACCCCTAGAGGAGGCACAGAGAGGACACACAGCCCTGGCTCAAAACAGCCTACTCTCAGGAGAGGTCAATGGTGGGGAAAGGAGACGTATGTAATACTTGAAACAATAAAGAATTACAGCCCTAGCTGGCTCAGCTCTGGCCCTGGCCCTGGCCTTGCCACCTGCTTGCTGAGTGTCCCTGAGCAGGGCATCCCCACCTCTGGCCTTCAGTTCATCCTCACACCAGCCTGGCACCCCTTGGACCATTGCCCTGCCCTCTAGCAGGGGGGAGCTTGTGCTGTGATGACCAAGTCTCAGGCATCAGGACAGCCTGGCTCTGGTGTCCCTGACAATGGGCCTCATGCAGCCTGCCGCCCATGGACGGGGTCTCTCCTCCCTGGTAGGGGCAGGACAGGCACATGGAGGCCGAGACCAGGGAGATGTCTCTCCTCCCTTTTGCCCTGGAAATCTGACAGTGATGCCTGGCCCCTAGGTTGTGGGAACTGATGGCATTTACCCTGGGATGCTTGTCCCAGTGTCCCCTGCAGACTGATATGCACACAGCAGGCCACTGTGGGACACACAGACCATCCTGTTAAAACATAAGCTAGCTCCTGTCCCTACTCTGCTTGACAGTCCTCACCCGGCTGCTTGGCCCCCTCGCCTCACCCACTCTGCTCCTGGCCAATCAGGAACATAGCAGGCCTGTGCCCACCTCAGGGCCTTTGCACGTGCTGTGACCTCTGCCTAGAACAGAGGTTGGCAAACTGCGGCTCGCGAGCCACATGCGGCTCTTTGGCCCCTTGAGTGTGGCTCTTCCACAAAATACCGACTTCTGCGCATGGGCCGTGAAGTTTCAATTGCACTGTACACGCGCCCACACGTGGTATTTTGTGGAAGAGCCACACTCAAGGGGCCGAAGAGCCGCATGGGGCTTGTGAGCCGCAGTTTGCCGACCACTGGCCTAGACTATTCTGCCTCCGTATATTCATGGGCTCCCTGACTCCCTTTCTTCACTGCTCAAATGTAACCTCATCCCAGAGCCCAGCACCAACCTTCGGTATTAAACAGAGCAAACACATACCTACATGCACACATTCACACACTCACTCTTACACACATCACTCATGCACTTGCACACACATGCACGCGTGTTCACACTCGTGCACACACACATACACACCCCCCAGCGGTCTCTATCCCCCTTACCCTGTTCATCGTCCCATTGCACCAACTCCTGATACTGTAGTTGCCTGTGTTGTCACTGTCTTGCTGACTGTCCCACGATGGCAGCTCCAGGGGCAGGTTTTCTGTCTGTTTCGTCCACGGCCGCATCCCTGGCTCAAGAATGGCCCCTGCACACTGTCGGCCCTCACTGACCACGGAGAGAAGGAGTGGCCGAGTAAACAACAGCAGGGGTTGCTTAGAGGAGGCTGTGCCCTCTCCAGGGCTCTGGCCGCCTGCTGACCCGGCCCCTCCCCCACAGTCAGCCTTTGAGTCGGAGGTGTCTGAGATCAGCATCAGCCAGGGCGAGATTAACTTGGCCCTCAGGAACCTGCGGGCCTGGATGAAGGATGAGACCGTGCCCAAGAACCTGGTGAGCAGGCCTGGGCTAGGGCAGGCACGGGGGGCTTCCGGGTGGGGGGCTTCCTACTGGGCAGCCCCTGGGGAGGAGGGTGGTGCTGAGGGGCTGGAGTCTCAGACCTTCACCCCTCACCGCCACGCTGGCCCCGGCACAGGCCACCCAGCTGGACTCCGCCTTCATCCGGAAGGAGCCCTTCGGCCTGGTGCTCATCATCGCACCCTGGAACTACCCCCTGAACCTGACCCTGGTGCCCCTGGTGGGCGCCCTCGCCGCAGGTGAGAGCCCAGCCTCCACCTTCCACCCGGCCCCTCCCTCATGGCCTCCCGGGGCCCACAGAGCTAGGGAGGAGCCGTGGCACCAGGCGGCTAAGGAAGTCTGGCTGGCATCTGGCTCACCATCCCCAGGCTGCCGGGCCTTGCGCCTGCCATGTCACCTCTCTGAGCCAGGTTCCTCACCTGAAGGTAGAGTGAGGGCGACACCTGTCCTGCAGGTGTGAGGAGTGAATAGAGACCTGGCATGGCTCCCCCTCGCCCACCTCTGGCCCTGCCCTGCCCTGCCCTGCAGGGAACTGCGTGGTGCTGAAGCCCTCGGAGATCAGCAAGAACACTGAGAGGGTCCTGGTCGAGGTGATGCCCCGATACCTGGACCGGGTGAGCAGAGCAGGCGGGCCCCATCGGCTGGGCGGGACCCAGTTCCAACCTCACTCCTGCCTCCTGTGGGTCGAGTGGCCATGGCCAAGTCACCACCCCTCTCAGCCTGAGTTTCCCTCCTAGTGACACAGAGGGGTGGCAACCACGGCAGTGCTCTGAGCAGCCTGTCTCCTGGGGGGTCCCTACACCCCCAACCGTGGCCTCAGCCTTCCCACCAGCCCTGCCAGGCCCCTCTCCCCACCTCACCTTACCCCCATGAAGCCCACCTAGAGCCTTGGCACTCCCGGTCAGGCCAGGCCCGGAGGGAGCAGTCCCGGGCTGGGTCCCAGGGGGAGCCCTCTGCCTGTCCCTCTTGCAGAGCTGCTTTGCCGTGGTGCTGGGCGGGCCCGAGGAGACAGGGCAGCTGCTGGAGCACAAGTTCGACTACATCTTCTTCACGGGTGAGGAGCCTGCTGCAGGCGGCTGGGGCAGGATGGAGGGTGGGGGCCTGCACCTAGCCCCACCTTGAGGGGTCTTGCCCCCAACCCTGAGAGAGGCCACAAGTACCAAGCCAGATGGACAGCGAGAACTCAGGGGGTCAAGTGCCCAGCGGTGCCCTTGGCCTGCAGGACAAGCTTGCTCCTCTCTCCTGGAGGAGGCTGGGAGCAGCCCTGGACCCGGGGACCCTCGGGAGGACTGGTCCCCCTCCCCTGGGCACAGACCCCTAGATTCGGTGCCCAGCCTGGATCACCCACTGGCCAGGGTTGGACTATGGAAGCAGAGGGGCCAGCTGTTCCTGCCAATTTTGGGGGGTGGGAGGAACAGAAAGAGGCAGCTGGAAGGGTGCCAACCCAACCTCCACCATCATGCCACACAGCTCGATGGGCTTCGGGCATTGGCCCCCAGGACGGAGGGTACAGAGGCAGGCAGACCCGAGGCTGGCTCCAGGCCAGGTCCCCAGGCAGCCGGCACAGAGGCCTACAGACCAGCCAAGCCCACTCTGCCAGGCCTTGGTGTTCCTACTGTAGACTGGAACCATCCCCAAGTCACTGGCCTGTCTAGAGGACACACGGAAGCCTTTGCCCAGGCACCCCAAGGGCACGGGTCGGGAGGCCTTAGTGGAATTCAACAAGGGGAGGTTGGGGGGTCAGGAGTCCTCAGAGACAAGGAGATGTTTGCAAAGACAGGAGGAGCTGAGGGAGAAGCCTGGGGAGGGAGCGGAAGGAGCCAAGAGCAGAGCAGTGGCTGAGTTTTAGGCAGTGAGGCCGGGGCCAGTCCCACAGAAAGGCAGCAGGGGGCCCTGGGCCAGGTGTGGGCAGGAGAGGCCCAAGGCTGGGGTGGGCGTGCGTCAGGTCAGGGGAGGCTGAGAGGAGGAGGACACTGAGACCCAGGAGATCACCCCAGAGGAGAGGTCGGGACAAGCCAGGAGTGGAGGGAGGAGTGGGAGCTGAAGGCGGCAAGGCTGCCAGGTCAACTCAGAGAGAGGAGAGACCCAGATGTCCGCAGCTGCAGCTGGGCTCTGGCCTCGGCCTTGGGCGATAGGAGTCACCGAGGGTTGAGGGTTTTTTTGTTTGTTTGTTTGTTTTTTAATATATTTTATTGATTTTTTACAGAGAGGAAGGGAGAGGGATAGAGAGTTAGAAACATCGATGAGAGAGAAACATCGATCAGCTGCCTCCTGCACACCCCCCACTGGGGATGTGCCCGCAACCAAGGTACATGCCCTTGACTGGAATCGAACCTCGGACCCTTGAGTCCGCAGGCTGATGCTCCATCCACTGAGCCAAACCGGCCAGAGCTGAGGGGTGTTTTGTTGTTGTTTTTTTGATATACTTTTATTGATTTCAGAGAGGAGGGGAGAAGGAGAGAGAGATAGAAACATCAATGATGAGAATCATTGATCGGCTGCCTCCTGCACGCCCCCTACTGGGGATCAAGCCCACAACCACAACCCGGGCATGTGTCCCTGACTGGAATTGAACCCAGGACCCTTCAGTCTGCAGGCCGACACTCTATCCACTGAGCCAAACCAGCTAAGGCAGGTTGAGGGTTCCAGAGGAGCATGGGGAAGTGGTGAGGAGTGCAGGGCAGCGTGTGAGAGAGACACCTGCAGAGGGGAGTCAGGAATCAGAAGCGGGGAGGGGGGAGGGGCCATGCAGAAGGTCCTGCTAGTGCAGTGATTGGCAAGGGAAGGCCAAATGAGGCCTGGCAGCCCCCGGACTCGACCCCCAGTCCAGGGAGACAGGGCAGGAAATGAACCCCCCTTGAGGGATCCTGGTCCCCAAACCAAGGCCATCCCACCGGGTCCAGGTGAACGAAGGTCACTCAGGGTTCTTTTCATGCACAGGGAGCCCTCGAGTGGGCAAGATTGTCATGGCCGCAGCCGCCAAGCACCTGACGCCCGTCACGCTGGAGCTGGGGGGCAAGAACCCCTGCTACGTGGACGACAACTGCGACGCCCAGACCGTGGCCAACCGAGTGGCCTTGTTTCGCTACTTCAACGCTGGCCAGACCTGCGTGGCCCCCGACTACGTCCTGTGCAGCCCCGAAATGCAGGAGCGGCTGGTGCCCGCCCTGCAGAGCGCCATCACCCGCTTCTACGGCGAGGACCCCAGGGCCTCCCCAGACCTGGGCCGCATCATCAGTGAGAAGCATTTCCAGCGGCTCCGGGGCCTGCTGGGCTGTGGCCGCGTGGCCATCGGGGGCCAGAGTGAGGAGAGCGACCGCTACATCGGTGAGTCCCGCTCTCCCGACCCCAGGACCCCCGGGCTAAGGCCCTTCTTTGCTGGAGGCCACAGCTGGGCCGAGTCTGGGCCCTGAGGTTCCCAGGGCCCCACTGATGGAGCCCAGCCAGGTCCTCGGCTCTGCTGCCGCGACCCTGCTTCTCGGAGCTGGGCCCAGCGTCCAGGCTCCCGAACACGCAGATCCCCAGCTTCAGCCCCAGCATCTGCTGCTCCACAGCCGTGACCCCGGGTCCTGTGGGCCCTCGATTCCCGGCCTGTGCACCCGCTGGGCTGTTCTTACAAAGCAGCCCCAGCCTCTGGGCCCCACAACTTGGTGACGCTGCTGTTCCCCCCGGCTGGGACCTGGGACCTTGGGCTCCAGGGGTCTGAGATCCGGTCACCCTGAGACTGTCGGACCAAAGCTGGGACCCGGGGTTCCCGGTCACTTCTCAGGGCTGTGGGGAGACTCCTCCCTAGAACATCCCTGAGCCTGGAGCCCGGTGCCTGGGCCCTGCCTGGGGCTGAGCCGTCCCCTGTGCCCGGGCAGCCCCCACGGTGCTGGTGGACGTGCAGGAGACGGAGCCGGTGATGCAGGAGGAGATCTTCGGGCCCATCCTGCCCATCGTGACCGTGAGGAGCCTGGACGAGGCCATCGACTTCATCAACCGCCGGGAGAAGCCCCTGGCCCTGTACACCTTCTCCAACAGCAGCCAGGTGGGCCCGGGCAGGGCTAGACCGGTGGGGCAGGTGCCAGCAGTGGACCAAGGGACCTGGAGGGAGGCCGGAGTTCTGGCCCCTCTGGCAGTCACGGGAATTCCTGGTTGGTGGCAATCTTGGTTCTGTCTCTGCCCTTTCCCTCGGGAGCAGCCACATCCCTCCCCTGCTTCCAGGCCACGCTCTCCAGCGTCCAGGGCCCGCCTCGGTCAGCCCTGCCTCCATCTCAGCCTGGTGGCTGGTGTGCCTTCTCAGTGCCCAGCTCATGGAAGGCACACACATGGGCAGGAGTGGGGAGGGTGCAGGACCGGAACACAGAGGCCAAGAATGGGCCCTGGACCCCACTCCTGGCCCCTCACCTCCCGCCCCAGCGCCTCAAGGGTAGCACCCCCTAGTTCAGAGCACACCTCCCTCCTCAACCAGCTCTCATGAGACCCCTTGCATACTTGACAATGCTTTTTAAAATAAGCTCTTTATTTTGGAATAACTAGATTTACAGAAAAGTTACAAAGATGGCCCAGGGACCATATACCACACGCCCAATTCCCCAGTGAAGGGCCCTGATATTGGTCAAAACTAAGGGGCGGACATAGGCGCATCACAGTTAACTCGACTCCACACTGGACTCAGATTGGCCAGTTTTTCTTTCTGCCCCAGGATCCAAGCCGGCTCCTCTGGCCTGGAGCTGCTGGGCCCGAGACCCGCCCATCCTGTTTTTCTCCACCTCCTTCCTTTCCGGGTCTACAAGGCGCCTCTGGCTCACCTCCTAATTTATCCACCAGCCCTACAATCAGCCGCTCCTCCAGGAGCCCTGGTTTATCGGGATTATGTTCACATAAGAAAGAGCCACACGGGGTTTTGGGAATGGGGGTCACCTGGAAGAGGCTTCCAAGCTTCTGACTCCCCAGGCCGGGCCCCAGGACGCAGGGACCCTAAGGCACTCGACTCCCCCAGATGACTTACTCTTACTCCTCTCGAAGCACTGACATCCCCCCACTCCACCCTCTGGGTCGTGACTGCTGGTCTCAACTGACCTCTGAGCCCACTGATGGGGGGGTCCACTCTGCCCACCACTGACAAGCCTGACCCAGCTGTCACCTGAGGGTCAAACACTGGAACGGAATATAATGACAATTAGGGACTATTAACCTGTTCCCTCTTATTCTTCAAATAAGCCTACAGAGTGAAGAGGAAAAGGCTTCCTAAAGTCAAGCAAAGGCCAAGTTCATGTTTCTAAAAATACCAATCTGATCACGTGATTGTGTCTGACCGCCCTGTGCCACACATCACAGCGTCTCCAACCCCCACTTCCCTGTCCCTCAGCCTCCCCTCCTTCCCCGAATGCCTGGGGGGAGGGGGGACTTTCTCCCCTTTCTCATCTCTGCCTGAATGACTTCTGCCCCCCTTGAGACACCACAGGCACATCACATCCCTCTCCTGGGGCACCTCCCTTCCCTGAACTCTGCATGTCCCCAGGCAAACGCTGGTTCCCACCTCCCCCTGGGGCCTGAGCGTGTCCCCAGCACCCTTCACACCAGAGCAGATGCTCGGAAACATGCCCTGAGTTGGGAGTTTGGTGGCAGGCTGCTAAACAATGCCCTCCACTGGTCCCACCACCCTCTTCGGCTCACCTGGTGGCCTCAGACCCTTCCTGGGGCCCTAATGGGCTGGACAGAGCCCCTGGGACGGGGGTGGGGGCGCAGCAGGCTGGCCTCCTGCTGCCCAGCCACTCAGCCTTATTGCTGCTTGTTCCCAGGTGGTCAAGCAGGTGCTGGCCCGGACCAGCAGCGGGGGCTTCTGTGGGAACGACGGCTTCATGCACCTGATCCTCGCCAGCCTGCCTTTCGGAGGAGTGGGTAGGTGCTGGCAGAGCCCTGAATTCTTACCTCACTGGACTGATGGCACCAGAACCTTCCAGACCTGCCTCTGCATTGACATGTGTGTGCGGGTCTGTCTGGGAGTGAATCTGATCCTACTACTTACTCCCAGTGAAAACCTCCCACAGCTCCCAGGCCCCTCAGGATCAAGCCAGGCCCCTGCTGGCCACTGAGGGCCTGACAGCTTCCGAGGTCCTGCCCCGGCCTCTTCTCCGGCTCCCCTGCCTGCTGCCCCGGCCACACGAGGCTCTGCCAGGTCCTAACATGCCATAGGTCAAACACCCAGTCTCTCATGATGAGCCAGCCCACTTTACAGATGGGGAGACCAAGGCTCTAGGGGGGGGAGTAGCCCACCCAGGTTGCACTGCGTGATTGGCAGAGCCCACACCTGTCTTATGTCGCCTCAGCTGGCCACTGAGGGCCTGACTGCCGTGTTCTGTGCCCCTGTGCAGGGGCCAGCGGCATGGGCAGCTACCACGGCAAGTTCTCCTTCGACACCTTCTCCCACCACCGCGCCTGCCTGCTGCGTGGCCCTGGGATGGAGAAGATTTACTCCATCCGCTACCCACCCTACTCGCCGCGCAACCTGAGGATGATGCTGGTGGCCATGGAGGCCCGGAGCTGCAGCTGCACCCTGCTCTGAGCCCACCTCGGGCACCAGGGTTCCAAGTCCCTCCTGGCAATGTCGGGCCCTCCTGTCACCTGTGGGTGGAGATGTGGCACAAGGATGAAAAGACCTGCCAGGGCCCCTGCCCAGCCCGGGGCTCACCCTCCTCCTCGGCCTTCCATGTTCTGGCCCTCAGCCTCCTCCTCAGCTGCCCCCAAACTAGGATGGCCACCTGCGTCCGGGAGAGGGCAGACATGGGCACCTGTGAGCCACGCCCTTCCCGTGGAGGGTGCAGCAGGCGGGCGCCGACATCTGGTCCAGGCCCCCGTCGGGGACCTGTTGCGACCCGGCGTCCCTGTCCCGAGCGGCTCCCTCTCTGTACAGTGGAGAGGACTAATGATCAGCATCTCAGATGCTGTGAGATTACATCTGGGAGCTTAATAAACACGAGCTGCTGACCCCAAGCTCCAGACCTCCTGTCTCCTGGTGCAAGTGGGGTGCAGCCGCCTCCCTCTTCGCTCCCCACCTCTCCCTCCAGCTCAGGCTCTCGGAGCTCTGAACACACGCCTGTCCCCACAGTGGCCAGCCCGGGGCGCCTTACCATGTCCCACCCCGGGCTCATCCTACTCCCTGTCCTGCTCATCCTTCTGGGCCCGGAGGCCATGGAATGGTCCCCTACACACTCGGCCACAAGGCCCAACTCCCCAGCCTCCGGCTAGGCACCCCCTTTCATCTCCCGAACCCCACCTCTCGGCGAGCCCCGAGGATTCTGTGACACCACACAGCTTCCCGGACCCACACATTAACCACTGCGCTCAGGGCCACCCCTAACCCAGCCTCCCCCAGGCCCCGCGGCTCCCCAGCTCACCCACTGATCCTCCCAGAGAGCCTGGAGCCCGCCAGCCCGCGGCCTGAACCCCGCAAACCTGGCTGGAAGCTCCGTCATGGCCCCGGGCCCGCACCCGTGGCCTGTCCGGTCCTTTCGGGAGGACACACGCCGGGATGCTCTCTGCCCCCGTTGGCCGGCTCAGCTCCCACCCGCATTCAGCAACAACAGCGCCTCCTCCAAAGCCCCCCCAGCCCCCCGCCCCCTGCTCCCAGACACAGGAGGCCTCAGGGCCGCCTCCGCGTCCGCAGTCTCCGGTGTCGCCTGCCACACCCGTTCCCGAAGGAAACGCAGGTTTGGTGGCTGGGGAGGGCCGGGCTCCCGAGTCATTAGAGGACTGGGTTCAGGGAGCCGCACTTCGCAGGTCTAGGGCGTGGACAAACTTAACAAGCCCGTGCCTCAGCCCCCACTGGTAAAGCGGTCATAACCGTCCCAGGGCTTTGTAAGGATGAAATAACGCCGCTTGGGTGAAGTCCCGCACGGAACCTCCGCCACCAGCGAGGCTCACCACCTTCATCACACACCCCGCCGCGGAGGCCGGCCCCAAGCCGCTCCCTAAACCACGCCCCGGATGTCCCGCCCCCAGTGTCTCGGAGTCCTCGCTTATTGGCCTCTCCGATACAACATGGCGGCGCTCAACGTAACTTCAAGCGCCTGCTCTTCGATAGCCAATCAGAGGAAAGATATTTCCGCATCCCGCCGCCTTCGGTTGCGCCACTGGCCAATCAGACCACACCACGGAGAGTCAGCGCGGCGACGGTGAAACCAGCCGGTCCAATGGCAGCATCCAGGGGGTAGGCTCCGCCTCTCGGCGAGCAGGCCGCTCGGTAGGGGAAAGAGTGGCGGCGCTTCAAGGTGGGTGTCTGGGGCTCCGCTGCTAAGGCCGGGCTTGGGCATCGCGGCGTCGGGAGCGAGTGTGGCGCCTCTGTTGGCCTTGCTGGCTCTGCCCCTGGGCCTCATCTCGGCCCGCACAGACCCGCCGTCCCCGTGCCCTTGAGCGTGCGGCGGAGGGACCTGGAAGATGGCATCCGCAGGGCGCATGCCCCGCCGGCGTCCTTGGGGTCAGAGGTCATAGGGAAGGTTGGAGGAGATGGGTTGGGTGCCTTACCCTGAAGTCAGTGGTCAAAAAAAAATGGACCCGTTGCAAGTCGCAGGTCACGGGAGGGGCAGGCTTGAGCTCCCGCTAAGTGCCCTGCTCTGGGCTAGACCCTTGGCTTGTAGGAACTCCCTCCGTTCTTACGACCCCCCCCCTCCATTTCTCATATGAGGAAACGGGCCAGCTGACCCCACCTGCCCAGGGTCACTTGACCGTCTGAGACAGTTCCAGAAGGGCCTTGGTGCCGGGGAAGGAATTCCATCTTGAGGGTGCGGTGACCTCGCCGTCCGGCTGGTGGCCGCTGGCCGTGTTTGTGTCTGCGTTGGGAGGATGAGCAGGAGGGGGAGTTGGGAGGCAGGAGCAGGAGCACTGGTGCGGGAGAGAGGAGAGATGGATTTGAAAGGTTTCCTAGGTGAGAAGATAGAACGTGGGCTCTATCTCACGCTGAGCTGTCATGTTGGGCTGAGAGGTGCTCTCCCGGGGACAGGAAGGCCACCTGTGCCTCTGCCAGGAGTGGCGTTCAGTAGGAGACAAGATGACACCGAGGCCCTGAGGTCGAGGGTAGGTCTCCTGCAGAGCCTGAGTTCCTGGGGGGCCAGGTCTGGGACCCACCACACCTCCCTCCCTTTTGCACCCACAGATGCATTGCCTGACGACACCCTCGGTGCTTCGGGCCCTGGCCCAGGCTGTTCGTGCAGGTAGGACCAGGTGAGCCTTTCCCGGGTGCGGGGAGCCCAGTGTCCTGGCCTGAGGTCGCAGCCGCACACAAAGCCCCTTTCCTTGCAGGGCATCCCAGTGCCCGGAGCCTCCACAGCAGCGCAGTGGCAGCCACCTACAGTGAGTCCCACAGGCCTTCCTGACCATGGTCCTGCCGAGGCAGGGGAGGAGGCCTGGCTTTGCCAGTGTCTCCCCCTCTCTGAGCCTCCGTTTCCACTCTGTAAAATGAGGAGGAGGATCAAGATTTCGTATGACCCATGGGAACAGTCTCGTTGCAGGGGGTGGGGGCCTTCCCTCAGCTGCTGGGTGATCTCAGAGCTCCCCTGTGGAGGGCTGGGTGCCTGTGCCTCTTCATCGGGACCCCAACACCTAAGCCCCTTCCCGTAGCCCTCACTCCTGGGCTCAGATGGCCACACAGGCACAGGCCAGAGGCCGGGTTTGGGAAGGTTTGGTGAATGAACAAGGGCCTGGAGCTGTTGTACCTGCTAGAGGGGTGGGGCCTCATCTCCCTAAGCTGCATGCGTGACGGGGGGTGGTGAGGCTGTGAGAACCACTGCCACAGGCCTTCCTGCCGGTTTCCCCTGCAGAGTACGTGAACTTGCGAGAGCCCTCGATGGACATGAAGTCAGTGACTGACCGGGCAGCTCAAACCCTTCTGTGGACTGAACTCGCCCGAGGTGGGCCCTTGGGGGAGGGCCAGACAGGCTAGAGTGGGACCCAGTGGTCAGGGGTGAGGGCCTCACCTACCGTGCCCATGCTGCCCACAGGACTGGGCATGACCCTGAGCTACCTTTTCCGGGAGCCGGCCACCATCAACTACCCCTTCGAGAAGGGCCCGCTGAGCCCACGCTTCCGTGGGGAGCATGCGCTGCGCCGTTACCCGTCCGGGGAGGAGCGTTGCATCGCCTGCAAGCTGTGCGAGGCTGTCTGCCCGGCCCAGGTGAGCCCCTGGCCCCAACTGACCGCCACCTGGCCCCTGTTTGGGGAGAGGGAGGTCGAAGCCTGTTGCTGAGAGGGAAGCTGAGAACTCTGGCAGCTGCCGGGAAACTCCCTGTCCCTCTCTGAGCCACTTCCCACAGCGAATGGGAACCAGGAGGCCTTGTCGCTGGGGCCAGCTCAGAGCCAGTGAGGCACTGAGTCAGCGGGGTAAGCTGCCAGCCCTGCGCAGACCACATGACGCCAGGGCGCTGCCCTTGGAGGTCTGGTCAGGGATGTGACTCCCAGGCCTGTGAGCCACAGGGTCTCCATTTCCCCAGGCACAGCAGCAGTTTCAGGAGCCCTGCCTGTGCCTGTGACAGGCCAGACCCAAGGACACACAAACCACAGTCGAGGCTGTCACTGTCCCTGGTCCCTGCTCCCCTGAACCCCCGTGTTTGGTTCAATTGGAGGGTCCCTCGTTGGCCGCCCAAAGTCAGGGCCTGGTAGTGTAGAAACAGACCAGTCGTGGCAGACAGACCCATGGCATGCCCAGCAGGAGCCCAAGCAGGCGCAGCGACCCCTTCGCAGGGGCTGCTCCAGGACCACGTGTCCATGACCCAGGACGGCTCCTTTCTGAGTCCTGGCATATTTTCTGGGTCGCTCCCAGGCCCTCCGGGCCACAGGCTGTGGCCTTGATGTCTCAGTCCAGCCACCAAAACATGACAGTAGTGATGCTCTCAGGGAGTGAGCCTCCCGCAAGCCAGGCACTGTGCCAGGCTCTTATCTTTATAGCAACTCTGGGAAGTAGAGTTGTTATCCCTGTTTTTAAACATGTTTTTATTGATTTTTAGAGAGAGAAACATCAACAGGCTGCCTCCTACCACCGCCTACTGAGGATCGAGCCTGTAACCCAGGCACGTGCCCTGACCAGGAATCAAACCAGTGACTTTTTGGTGCACAGATGACGCCCAACCGAGCCACACTGGCCAGGGCTATCCCCATTTTTATAGACGAGGAAACTAAGGCACAGAGAGATGAGGCTACCAGCACAGGTCCCACTGTGAGTGGCGGGCACGTGAGGGCTTTTGCCACAACGCTTTGAAGAGCCTCCTGGCTGTGGGGGCCTCAGGCCACCCACTTCCCCAGCTGGCACAGGCTGAGAGTTACGGACTGGCCTTCGCGTCTGGGCTCTGCCCCTCACTTGCTGTGTGGCTCAGGGAAGAGCCTCTGTTCTCTGGTCCATCAATGGGGAAGCTGGATGGAAGTGGAGGGTTGTTCAGCGTACACCCCGGAGAACTGAGCGGCTCCGCACTGCAGAAACAGCAGGTGACAGCCCTCCCCTGCTGGACTCATGTCCTCAGGTTAACAAATAAACAAGGAAAGTGCCATCTGGGGGAAATGCTAAGGAGAAGCCCACGAGGTGATGTGACGGGCGGCCTGCTGGGCGAGAAGTCAGGGCGGAATTGGGCCGAAAGTGATGCTCTATAGGCCCCCAGGGGATGAGTGCCCAGAACGGGGCAGGCCTGTGCAGACTTGTGGGTGGAAATGAGCAGTGGGGGGGACCCTGTGCTTGGAGCTGGGGGACACGGGCCGATGACAGCACCCTGAGCCACTCCCCAGGCCATCACCATCGAGGCTGAGCCGCGAGCCGATGGCAGCCGCCGGACCACTCGCTATGACATCGACATGACCAAGTGCATCTACTGCGGCTTCTGCCAGGAGGCCTGCCCTGTGGATGCCATTGTCGAGGTGAGTGGGCCCTGGGGTGGGGGAGGCTGGGGCAGAAGCTCCTTGGAGAGCCCTGACATGGCCACCTGCACCCTCACCCGCAGGGCCCCAACTTTGAGTTCTCCACGGAGACGCACGAGGAGCTGCTGTACAACAAGGAGAAGCTGCTGAACAACGGGGACAAGTGGGAGGCTGAGATTGCCGCCAACATCCAGGCCGACTACCTCTACCGGTGACGCCGCCCAGCTGGCCCCAGCCCCTGCTGTCAATAAAGAAGCTCTGACCCCCACCGCCTCTGTCATGTATCTGCTGTCCACGCCGGGACGGCCGCAGCCTGTGGACTCTCCCGGTCCCCCGGTGGGCCCAGCTGAGCCAGCCCAGCCTTCCCGGGGGACTCTGGGACCCGTCAGGCCCTCCTTGGGGCTCCAGCCCACAGCAGCCCTGGTGGCCACACATCTTTTCAGGCACTTTCGCCAGGGCTCGGCAGGCCGCAGTCAGCTCCAGTTCCATGATCCTGGGTGTCCACAGGCTAGGTCCTGGGCCTGCCCTCTCCTGAGGGCTCCTCACAACTAAGGCCCTGGCACATAGAGCCTCCCACGGTCTCGGGCAGAAGCACGTCAATGGCAGAAACTCAGAAATGCTAGATCATTCTTTTTGGTCAGAGTGAAGCCTGCTCTGGGGGTAACGGTCATGGGATGGTGACACAGGCTCTGCTGACCTTGAGCCGGCCTTGCCTCACTTCAGCCACATCCCCTTTTCTTGCCAAGTTCCCCAGACCAGGCTGCTGGCTTGGCTTCTGCTCAGGACTTCCTGCTTTACAATCGCAGCTTGTGGTGTGGTTCCGTCTGGGAAGCAAGCCCAGTGCCAGTAGAAATAGTCAAAATGAGCTCCCTAGAAGTTGGTGCTGAGCACTGAAGGGATTTCTGTATGTTCTCAGCAGTGGGGAAGCTGGCGCAGAGAGACGCAGTGATTGCTCAGAAGCATACGGCCTATATCCAATGAACAAACTAACTCGGTCTGACTCGGTCCTCCTTCTCCATCACTTCCAGGTTACAAACACTCATTTCTTGGAGAGAAGTGGGAGGGGGTTCCATGGGTCACCAAGTGTGGGAAATGCTCCAAGTCTCCTCTTCACTCGGACAAGCACTGCATGTTAACACAGTCAAGGCTCTGAGAAGGCCTGCAGCAAAGAAACCCAGCCTTTCTCCAGCTCATGCCCAGGGATCCCCTTTTCCCAGATCACTGCTGACCCCTGGGCCAGGCTGGACCCCAACACTGGCCAAGGCTTTTGGGCCCCAACAGCCCAAGGAACAGCGCAGGAATGAGAAGTAAGTGTAGGATCCAAAGGGAAGCCCAGAGCCCAGGAAGTGCCTGGGAGTCCACCCCACTGGTCCTGGTGGCAAAGCGCTTGCAAACGGGCCATCGCAAAAGGGGCTTAAAAGTCCCAAATCACTTTTCCCAGGTAACCAGCATTAGAGAAGGGCATGGAGCCTGTGTGGGCACACACACAGCTAGATACTCTTAGTAACGGATCACTGTGGTCTTTCCCTTAGGAACACGTTTCCTGGGTCAGGACTGCAGCTCTGATGCCCTTTTGTAACTCGATAGAGTTCCCGTTTCCCCTGCACCCGGCAGGGTGGACCTGAGACCCTCCCACACACACTGGGGCTGTTTGGTTGTATTGACCGTTCCCTCTGGGAACAACCTATGATGCTCCAAACATCCCCCACTTCCCTTGGGCGCTGACCTTGGCAGTGACTCAGTTTCCAGCCCTGGTTCTGGGGTTCCATTTGCTCACTCCTACCCGGCAGTGTAACTTTCAAGGATCACCATAGCTGAGGGGCCCTGGGCCCCAGTGGATATGGTCCTGGTTTGTCCAAAGTGCAGGCAGCGGGGTAGCTGTGAGCCCCAGTTCAGTGCTGGGTAACGATGAACCCCCTGGAGTTGAGTCAGCCAGGCCCCGGGGGCACCCCAGCAGCCCGTGGAGCATTGCCCAGCACATGCTGGGTGCGGGCTGAGTAGAATACAACCTTGCCTGGCCCTCCGTGTCCTGCTGTCATTGAGGAAAGAGGCCCAGAGAGGGCAGCCATCCGCCCTGGGGCACAGAGCGCTTATCTGGGGGTCACAGGCAGGAAGGTGTAAGGACCAGGTGTGACTGAGGCCTCACTAAGAAGGAGGGGAGTGTGCTGGGCTTGGACCCCAGGCCTGAGGGTGTTGGGGTCCCATCGGCCATAGGCCCAGCGAGCCCTCTGGGTGGTGGGGATCTCATTCTCTCGCCCCCACGCTGGGCCTGGGCTCAGCACCTCCCCCAGTCCCGCCGCGTAGACAAGCCTGGTCGGCGGTGGTCAGTGTCTCCGCTCCGGTCTCGGCCTCCATGCCCCACGCCGACAATTGTTTTCCAGCCTCTGGCGAGAACCCGAGCCGAGCGCGTCCCAGCCCGGGAGCCTGGGGTGGGGATTGGGGGCGGGAATTAACTGGCCCCGCCCTCTCGGTTCCGTCCCGCCCAGGAAAGTGAGTTGCGCTGGCGTCGGGGCCGGTATCACAGAGCCGGGAACACAGAAGGAACAGCCAGAGCGGCGCTGGTGCGCCGAGCAGAGCCGGGGTGAGTGCCGGGGTGCGTGCTCGCGCCGGGTGAGGCCTTGCTGGGGGCCACAGGAGCGACTAGGAGGAGGAGGAGGAAGAGGATGGGTGTTAACAGCTGCTAAGGACTGAGCCCAACTCTGCCAGGCCTGGTGGCACTCAGAGTTTTTCTCGGCTGCATCTTCCTCCGAGGGAGCGACCCATTTTACAGACGAGGAAACTGAGACCCACCCAAGTAGGAAGAAACAGAGCTCGAGGCAAGTGGGGTCATTCTGACTCCAGAGCCCAGCATTCTGGAATGGAGGAGGGGCTGACCTTCTCCAGCCCAGCTCATCATCGTGTGCCAGGGGCTCAGAGGAGAGATCTGGCGGGTTTCTGAGGAGCTGGCCTCAGCCTCCAGCCTCCCGAGGGACCAGGAAGAGAGGAGGGCAGGGTGAGGAGTGCCCTGGACTCTGAAGGTCACAGGACAGAGGCATCTTCATTTGCTCCTTAAACAGGACTGGGGTGGCCCCTGGCTCTGGCAGGGGCCAAGGAAGAGGGGTTGGTTGTGGGCCAGGGAAGGGTCTAGCCAGATTTCTACATACCCATGCCCACCACAGCTTGTCCCACCCAGGGGAATGCCCAGGCCTGCGGCCCCAGTGAGTCAGGGCCACCAGGCTGTATTTGCCACGGCGGATGCTCAGGGCTGCCGAGTCCCGTGGGTCCCCAGGCCTGGCTTCCTACAGCGTCCTCTTCCTTCAGAAGTGCTGTTCCGTTTAAAAGAGATCGAATGGGTGAAGGGATTACCTGGGGCGGGGGCTCATCTCCCCAGCCAGGTCCTGTGTCCGCTGGGGGTGGCCAAGTCCTAGTTACCCAAAGAGGAAGTGCAGGCTCAGAGCGGATAAGAGACTCCCTCGAGGCCACACAGCCAATCACAGCTTGGGCAGGGCTCCTCCGATGGTCCCTGACCCTCAGGAAGTAGAATCCAGCGCCTTCTACACACCCCTCCTTGTCCAGGTCCCAGAGCTTCTGCCGCCTTAGGCTGCCTCCAGGCATTCTCTCCTCTCCCTGGCTGGACGGGTTGCATTCCCTATTTAGACTTAAGTAAACCAGGCCCTGAGGGAGGAAGTGCCCAGCTGAGCAGGCGAGGCAGCGGGGCAGGCATCTGTCCCCATCTGAGAGCGAAGCAAACTGAGTCCCCCAGGAGGGGAAGTGGCTGGCCCTGGGTCCCAGAGCAGTGGCCATGGAGCCCTGGCTTGTGGGCGGGAGCATCCGCAGGCCCATTGGAGGCCACCATGGCCCTCCCCCTGCGGACGATTGAGCAAGGCCCGGCCAGACCCTTCCGGCTCGTTTTAAAGTTCACACAGTTTCACTTTCAAGGGTTTCAACACCTGGAAGGCTGCTCCCGCCCGTACCCACAATGGCTGCTGCCAGGCAACCCAGGCCTCGGCAAGGTCCCCCATTCATGAGTGTCCCCCTCTGCCCTCTGCCCTCACTGAGCCCCTGGGAACCTAATGGCGATGCCCATCCCTCACACACAGACGTCGCAGGGAGGGGGGAGGCTCCAGCTGCCTGTGGAGACAGGCCCGAACTCAGCCGGCTGTCGGCTGTCGGCTGTCATAGATGCTCCCTGTCCCGGGGTAGAAAGACAAAGACTAGTGACCAGTGAGGTCTGTGGCCCTGGGTCCCAAGAGCAGTGGCCATGGGACCCCAAGGATGAGTAGGGTCCAGGGTGAGGGCAGGTCACAGACGAAGGACAGTGGGAGCAGAGGCCAGTGTCACCAGGAGCCATCAGGGGTGGAGGGAAGGGGTCTGGGATAAGGCAGAGCCAAGGTAGGAAAGGGCTTGAAGTTGGGCTGTGGGTCAGGATGTGGGGTCACTACATCTGGGCCAGGCTGCTTCCTCTGTGACCGCAGCACCCCATCGAGCCTTCCTGGGCCTCAGTTTCCCCATCTGTCAGGTGGGCGTGGTAACAGGACCTCCTAGGATTACGTGAGCTGAGGTATACAGAATGCCTACCCGTGGCCTGCCCCTGACGGAGCCCCCACCGCCTGCCCGTCCCACAGGACCATGGGCTCCATGTTCCGGAGTGAGGAGGTGTCGCTGGCCCAGCTCTTCCTGCCCACGGCTGCTGCCTACACCTGTGTGAGCCAGCTGGGCGAACTGGGCCTCGTGGAGTTCAGAGATGTGAGTGGGCTGGAGGGTGTGGGGAGGACCCAGCTGGTGGACACTCTGCTCCCAGCTGAGGCACCTGGCCTGGCCAGAGTTCAGCCAGACCTCCTTGGCTCTCCCATGCCATCCTTGGCATGTGGGGGTCTGGCCTGCCTCCAGCTGGGCACCTGGGGGTTCACAGTGTGCATAGCACCTTCTGGGGGGAGGCAGCTACAGCCTGAGGAGAGCCGGGCCTGGGGGTGGGGCCCTCCCTGCCCCTCCCCCCCTCCCCCCGCCCCCCGGAAAACTGACTCCACATCACATCCATAGCTTAACGCCTCGGTGAGTGCCTTCCAGAGACGCTTTGTGGTGGATGTTCGGCGCTGTGAGGAGCTGGAGAAGACCTTCAGTGAGTTGGCCCCAGGCCCACATCCCAGGCGGGCTTCCTGGAGGAGGGCTTGGTATGAAAGGGAGAGTCGGGGTCACCCAGGTGAAAGACAGAGAAGAGAGGTCCAGGCTGGGCCCTGCAGAGCAGAAGAGGGCAGCCGGCACTGTGGGAATGGACCCCACAGATCTTGGGAGCGGATCCCCCATTCTTGGGAGCAGAGGGCCTAGGCCAGGGGAAACGTCCCTGAATTCTGTGTGAGAGCCCAGGAACTTGTCCTTTGGGGCCACCGTGGCTTCTAAGCATGAGCAGAATTTTCTCTGCGGCAGATGGACTGGGGTGGGCAGAGGCCAGGATCTGGGCTCAGGTGCCCTAGGAGCAGCCCCTTCTTCGTCCTGGGCAAGAGGGACCTCGGCGCTGGTGCCTCTCCGGCACCCCCCGGGGGAGCCTGTGGGGGGAGGAGCGAGCACTGTACTGGTTTGACAGCTTGGTGATAGCTTATAAGTACCCAGGCCGGTTCTGTGCGGCCTCCAGGCAAGCTCGTGTCCCGGGCCCCGCAGTGCCAGGGCCGGCCTTCCTAGAAGGCCACTGTGGGAGCCAGGCCCTGGCTGGGCATAGCCGAGGGACTGGAGAGTAGTCTCATGAGCTCAGGGGGAGCGGAGCAGACCTGTGGCAATGGAGGTGTGCCCTGGGGTTTTCCTGGGGGTCTCGGACTCAATGAATCAGTTTGAGGGTGGCCAGTGGAGTTTGGGGTTGCATGTGGGATCCCCTAGACATTAACCAGCCCTTGGCTAATAGAGGCCATTAGCTGGTGGGGGCTCCTCTGTGGTCGGTCTCTCCTGACGCCCATCCCTCTGCACCCAGCCTTCCTGCAGGAGGAGGTGCGGCGGGCTGGGCTGGCCCTGCCCCCTCCAGAGGGTGGGCTGCCGGCTCCCCCACCCCGCGACCTGCTGCGCATCCAGGAGGAGTCGGATCGCCTGGCACAGGAGCTCCGGGACGTGCGGGGCAACGAGCAGGCCCTGCGGGCCCAGCTGCACAAGCTGCAGCTCCACGCGGCCGTGCTGGGCCAGGGCCAGGGCCCCTCGGTCAGTTCCAGCTCAGGCAGGCGCACGGGGGTGGGGGGAGGGGGGGGTGCCAGGCCCCGTTTGGGCCCTGGCTCACTGTGCCTCTCCACTCCTAGTTGGCAGCCACCCACACGGATGGATCCTCAGAAAGGACCCCCCTGCTCCAGCCCCCCAAGGGACCCCACCAGGACCTGAGGGTCAAGTAAGTGAGGGGCAGCTTCACGCTCTTTCCTGCCACCACGGAGGCCCTGAGTGATGTCCAGGTCTCTCCCTCACCCTCCTCCCTCAAGCCTGGGATTTTTCTTGCTCAGGGGATTTCTCCTGTTCTGCCCTTGCCTGATGGGATCTTGCCTTCTCCCTGGGGGCAGGGCCAGTGTGCCTGGTTGCCCCCCATAGGCTGGGCCTGGCCTCAGGGTGGCCTAGCCAGGGTGATGCAGGGGGAGGTAGGAGCCGCTCCACTCAGCCCTGCCTGGCCGGCAGCTTTGTGGCAGGCGCCGTGGAACCCCACAAGGCCGCCGCCCTGGAGCGCCTGCTCTGGAGGGCCTGCCGTGGCTTCCTCATCGCCAGCTTCAGGGAGACAGAGCAGCAGCTGGAGGACCCGGTGACGGTGAGCAATGGGGGGACACAGGGCTGGGGTCACGTGCTTGGCAGAGCCAGGACTTCAGGGTAAACTGGGCCCCGCTCCGGCAGGGCGAGCCTGCAACGTGGATGACCTTCCTCATCTCCTACTGGGGCGAGCAGATCGGGCAGAAGATCCGCAAGATCACTGACTGGTGAGCCCTCTGGGGGGCTGGCCACCGATGCCCTTGTGCCATGACCCTGCCTCCAGGGGTCACTGTAGAGTGAACACACCACAGGCTGCTGGTGCCTAGTCGGTGCTCACAGGGACAGACCCCTGCTGCCCCTGCACTGCCCTGTGAGCTCCCTTAGCCTCCAGCCTCTGCACAGCCTAGAATCCCCAGGGCCCCACCTCATGTCACCTGTCCTCCCTGCCAGCTTCCACTGTCACGTCTTCCCGTTCGAGGAGCAGGAGGAGGCCCGCCAAGGAGCCCTGCAGCAGCTCCAGCAGCAGAGCCAGGAGCTGCGGGAGGTGGGCGCCCGTGGCCTGGTCCCACCCTGTGCCCCCTCCCCCTGCCTTCCCCCTACCCCCCGCCCCCCGCTCCCTGCTGACCCCCAGGGGCCTGTCCTGCTCCTCACTGCCCATTCTGGCCTCAGGTCCTGGGGGAGACAGAGCGCTTCCTGAACCAGGTGCTGGGCCGGGTGCAGCGGCTGCTGCCGCCCTGGCAGGTGCAGATCCGCAAGATGAAGGCTGTGTACCTGGCCCTCAACCAGTGCAGCGTGAGTGCCACCTACAAGTGCCTCATCGCCGAGGCCTGGTGTGCCACGCGCGACCTGCCCGCCGTGCAGCAGGCACTGCATGACAGCTCGGTGAGCCTGGCGGGCTCTCCCGCCCTCCCCTGCTCCCGGGCCGCCGCCTGTGTCTGCCTCACAACTCACTTCCCGTTCCCAGGCTATGCCTTTGCCAGGGCTCCCCCTCCCCGAGGAGTCCACCTGGATGGCCCTGGCCCAACCCCCCTGACGTCCCAGAGCCCTTGGGCTGGGCCATGGCACCTTGTCAGCTGGGCTGGGGTGGGCGTTAAATCAGAAACCAGGTTTAAATCCAGGCTCACAGGTCCTGTGACCTCTCACAGACCAAAGGTGGCAATGACCCTGCCTCCAGGGGTCGCTGTAGAGTGAACACACCACAGGCTGCCGGTACCTAGTCCGTGCTCACAGGTGGCAATGGGGCTCCCTCTCCTGGGCCACCTAGATGAGCAACAGCGGGTTTCGGTTTTCCAAACGACTCTGGACCCGGCTGGAGTCTGGCTCTCTCTCTGTCCTGGGTGGGGGCTGGTGGGGCTGGTGGGGCTGGTCAGCCTCCTGCACAGAGAAGGGAGGGGCTGCCCCAGGATCCCCAGTGCTCGCCCGGCCAGCACCCTCGGTGCTCCATGTCTCCGTCAGGGCCTGGCTGGGGGGGTCAAGGGTCCCTGAAGTCCCAGTCTCATCTGTCTGTCTGTCTGTCTGCCTGCCTGCCTGCCTGCCTGCCGGGTGCCCCAGAGCGAGGCGGGTGTTAGCGCCGTGGTTCACCGAATCCCCTGCCGGGACATGCCCCCCACACTCATCCGTACCACTCGCTTCACGGCCAGCTTCCAGGCCATCGTGGACGCCTACGGTGTGGGCCGCTACCAGGAGGTCAACCCCGGTAGGAGCCACGGTGCCCCACAGCTTTGGTGGAAGCCTGGGAGGGTGGCATACACATTGGGCCTGTCCCGCCCTCTGCAGACGAGAGGGGCACATTCCCTGTGATGCCCCGTCACACGCTCGGGCACGGTGGTGTGTGGGGGTGTGTTTATCCCAGCATCCCCTGGTGAAGCTTACAAAGCAGCCAGCACGGGGTTGAGGGGTTGGGCATGGAGCCGAGGCCCTGCAGCAGGAGTGGCCTGGGTTTGGGGTCTGACTCGCTCACCTCAGTAAGTGTCCTAGCTTCTCTGAGCCTCAGTTGTCTCACCTGTAAAATGGGAATCAGAGCGGCTTTGGGAAGGTGTGCAGTCGTCAGGGGTTGCAAACCAGCAGGCCAGGGGCCACAGCGAGCCTGCAGGTGTGTCCTGTTTGGCCGCGTTGTGTTGATGAAGAAGTTTGAATCAGCTGCTGTCCCAGAGTCGGGTCCAGGCCTCCATGGCATCTTGTACAAGATGCACATTTGGCTGCGGGGTCCGCTGAGCGCACGGCTCCTCTCCCGCAGCGCCCTACACCATCATCACCTTCCCCTTCCTCTTCGCCGTCATGTTTGGGGACGTGGGCCACGGGCTGCTCATGTTCCTCTTCGCCCTGGCCATGGTGCTGGCTGAGGACCGGCCGGCCATCAAGACAGCAAAGAATGAGGTAAGTAAGGGCAGCGGGAGTGGGGGGAAAGGCTGGCGGGGGAGGGAGGTCCGGGCCTTGTCTCAGCCCTCCCCGGCCCCCCCAGATCTGGCAGACCTTCTTTGGTGGCCGCTACCTGCTCCTGCTCATGGGCCTATTCTCTGTCTACACCGGCTTCATCTACAACGAGTGCTTCAGCCGCGCCACCGTCATCTTCCCCTCGGGCTGGAGCGTGGCCGCCATGGCCAACCAGTCCGGCTGGAGGTGAGGCCCGCCGTCGTCCCCACTGTCCCCGGGTCCCCGCCGCCCTGCCCCGTCCCCACCGCCTTGACCGCCCTGCCTGCTGTTGCCACAGTGACAAGTTCCTGGCCAACCACCCCCTGCTCTCTCTGGACCCCAACATCACCGGCGTCTTCCTGGGACCCTACCCCTTCGGCATCGACCCCGTGAGTCCTGGCTGCAGGCCAGCAGGAGGGCAGCCCAGTTCTGGTGCCGGATGCTCGAGGCCCCAGACGGATGAGGGGCCTCCTTGCCGGGCACTTCCTGCAGCCACAAAGCAGAGAGGCTGTCAGAGTGATGGTAGCCCTGGGTCACTGTGGAGCCGCCTCTGTGCCGGGCGCTGCTCTGAGCCCTGTATGTGCAATGACTATGTTTCACTTCTGTGACAACTCCACGAGGCGTCCCTTAGCATCCTTCCCATTTTACAGAGGAGGCAGCTGAGGCACAGGAGAGTACCCAAGGTCACCCAGTTAGGAAGAGCTGGGGTTGGCCCAGGTTGTCTGGCCGTGTCTGTGCCTTAACCAGTGCGCTCTGCTGCCTCTTGGGGGGCAGGTGACAGATTGTGCTGAGGCCCTAAAGGGGACAAACGGGCTGGTGAGATGACACCTGTCCCTCCTGCCACCCCAGATCTGGAGCCTGGCTGTCAACCACCTGACCTTCCTCAACTCCTTCAAGATGAAGATGTCCGTCATCCTGGGGGTCACCCACATGGCCTTCGGGGTGGTCCTAGGAGTCTTCAACCACATGTGAGGCCGAGGCTCTGGTGGGGGAAGTGGGGACTGCGGGGCCAGGGTGGTCCGGTGACTCGGCCCTTGTCCCACCCCAGACACTTTGGCCAGTGGCACCGGCTGGTGCTGGAGACCCTGCCGGAGCTGGTCTTCCTGCTGGGCCTGTTCGGCTACCTGGTCTTCATGGTCATCTACAAGTGGCTGCGCGTCTCGGCTGCCGGCGCCGCCTCCGCCCCCAGCATCCTCATCCACTTCATCAACATGTTCCTCTTCTCTCGCAGCCCCACCAACCGGCCACTCTTCCCCGGGCAGGTGGGCTGGGGCGGCGAGTGGGCTCACCCCCCTCAGCGGCCACTGGTCACTGGGCCACTCAGGGTGGTCGAGTCCTCATCTGAGAAACGGATGCTGGCCCGAGCTGTGAGATGCGGAGGTCCAGGGACAGTGGGAGGCTCCCAGCGAGGTGGCACACAGTGGGTCCCGGGAGCCTGTCCCCTTCTCGCCGAGGATTCCTTACGCAGTGATGTCCCTGCTTAGGGAGGGGACCCGGGGGAGGAGCAGACTGTAGGCTCCCTGGGTGTGTGGCTTGCAGGGGCAGCCTGACTCGGCCCCCTCCCCTGCAGGAGGTAGTGCAGTCTGCATTGGTGGTCCTGGCCCTGGCCACAGTGCCCGTCCTGCTGCTTGGCACACCCTTGTTCCTTCGCTGGAATCACAACCGTCACTTGAGACGTGCTGGCCAACTGCAGGTAGGGGGGTGCTGTAGGGAGGTGGGGCCGCTGCCAGCCCGAGACCCACCTTGCTCCTCTGAGTGGCAGTGTGCAGGCAGTAGGGGCAGTGTGTGCCTGTCTGGGTGGGTCCGCTGACGCTGCCTACACCCCGTCCCAAGGATGAGGTCAAGACTGGGCTTCTGGACTCGCCCGACGCTAGGGGCTCTGATGAGGAGAAGGCGGAGCACCCAGGGGACCAAGAGGAAGCCAAGGTGGGTGTGGTGCCTTCCTGAGTGGGGGGTAACCGCTGGCCTGGCCCGCCCCTTACTATCCCCCCTCCCCGCCCCCTCAGTTTGTGCTCTCTGAGGTGTTCATGCACCAGGCCATCCACACCATCGAGTTCTGCCTGGGCTGCATCTCCAACACGGCCTCCTACCTGCGCCTCTGGGCCCTGAGCCTGGCCCATGCCCGTGAGTGACCAGTGTGGTGGGTGGCCCGGCCACGGTTAAGTCCTGGCTCCAGCTTGCACACATAGCAGCTGGCTGGGTGGCCTAGGCGGGGTCACTTCTCTGGGCCTCAGGGTCCCCTCTGTAAAGTGGGCTTCAGGCTGCCGAGGACGTGGGTTGGGCACCCCTGGCCCCTGGTCTCCACTGCCCCCTCTTCACCCACAGAGCTGTCAGAGGTCCTGTGGGCCATGGTGATGCGCATAGGCCTGGGCATGGGACGAGAGATGGGTGTGGTGGCCCTGGTGCTGGTCCCTGTCTTTGCCGCCTTCGCCGTGCTGACCGTGGCCATCCTGCTAGTGATGGAGGGGCTCTCCGCCTTCCTGCACGCCCTAAGGCTGCACTGGTGAGCGGCCCACCTGACTGCTGGGCGGCTCGGGGCAGGGCCAGGCCTTCCCTTCACCAGCTCTCCCTTCTCACTCCAGGGTGGAGTTCCAGAACAAGTTCTACTCGGGCACTGGCTATAAGTTGAACCCCTTCACCTTCTCCATGGAGGACCAATAGCGCCCACCTGTGGCCATGCCAGCGCCGCTCCCCCCCTAGCTTGCTGAGTGAAGCAAGAAAGGAATAAAGAGGAGGAAGTCTCAGGACTGTGTCTGGGTCCCGTCTGCAAAGCAGGGGCTTGGGAGGCTGGTGTGGCAGAGCCTGGGCCGCGCCAGAAGGGCAGGACTCTGGGCTGTGGGCGTGGCTGGTCCTGCCCTGAGCCTCTTTTGGTTTCGTGGACCCCATGGCAGCCTCTACGCCTGTCTCTTACATCCTCCTTTGCAGCTGAGGTGGGGGGAGGCACCGGCCCATGACCAAGGGCCTTGAGAAGTTGGGGAGAGGGCCCACGAGCCCATCTGTAATAATCCGACTCGGGTGGACCGAGGAGGGATGTTCCCTGCACATTCTAGCTCAGAATGAGTGTCTTCCCATGCTGGGCCAGGGGGAGTGAGCTTCCCATCCCTGAGGGTGTGCACACTGGCTGTAAGAGAATGTTGGGGATACCCTGGGTGTGGAGAGGTGGCTGGCATGAATTGGCCAATGTTCCCATCCCTTGTGCTGGGACTGGACCCAGGCACTCCATACGGGCGAGCGGTGGTGTCGTATACCAGAGGCCACCATCCTGCAGGGAAGGGCAGAGGCTGGCTAGGACAGCGCCAAGCGTAAGGGGGCACAGCCAGACTCTAGGCCAGCCGTGGGCAAACTACGGCCCGAGGGCCGGATCCGGCCCGTTTGAAATCAGTAAAACTAAAAAAAAAAAAAAGACCGTACCCTTTTATGTAATGATGTTTACTTTGAATTTATATTAGTTCACACAAACACTCCATCCATGCTTTTGTTCCGGCCCTCCGGTCCAGTTTAAGAACCCATTGTGGCCCTAGAGTCAAAAAGTTTGCCCACCCCTGGTCTAGGCCCTTCGGCCTTGCCTAGCTTCCTCGGCAGCCAGACCTGTTCCCTGGAGGCTGTCCTTTAGCTGGTGGGGCGGGGGCCCCTGTAGCTTCCTGGCCTGGATCCCACCACTGGGAGGCCGAGCCAATGCTTCCCAGAGGCCTCTCTCCAGCTGGATGGCCTGGAACAAAGGCCGCTTTGAGGCTAGACGCCCTGGGCGCAGGGAGCCAGGGGACCTGGCCCCATCGCTGTGCCTCTCATCTGGCCAGCTGCCAGGAGCCTGTCCCTTGGGTCCCAGGACTGTCCCTCAGGGGCTGTGTGGCAATCCCACGTGCCTGGCAGATGTGGCTGAGAAACGATGATGGCCGTGTCTGGTGAGGAACAGAGGAAGCTGGTGTGTAGGGGACTCGGGCTGTGAGTGTAAGCCCAGGCCCCAAGCCTTACACCTCCCTGGGGAGCAGAGCTGGGCAGACCTGCAGGGTGGGGGTGGTGAGAGGGACCCTGACATGCTCGGAGCTAGTGTGTGTTTTGTGAGGAGGCAGGTGTGGCCTAGGGAGACACTTGCTGGCTGACATGGATGGCTGGGAGCCTGGCTGGAGGTCTGGTTGCCATGGACCAGCATATGCAAAGGACTGCACTGGGCACTCCTGGGGCAAGGAGGTCATCAGGAGACACAGGGACAGTGGGTCACCTACACTGTGGACAGGCCTGATCCCTGCTCAGTCTAAAGCGGGAGACACCTGAGTGAAGACGTCAATTTCAGGAAAAGACGTGTGTGGTGAGTAAGAGGGATGAGCTAGGGAGGATGCGAGTGAGGGTGGTCTCCAGAATGGCACTGCACTCTTCGCTGATGTGAAGAAGCCCGTCATCTGAAGACCTGGCCCCCTAGCATCGCAGCGGGAGAGGCGGCAAAAAGCCTGGCATGGCGAGGAGAGGAAGGCTGGAGGGGAGTGGGGACGAGGCCGGCCCAGGAAGGAGCTGGAACCTAGGTTTTAAGTGAGCTCTCACGCAGCTCAGTATCATTTATTGCTTGAACATCAAAACACATTTCCCTGGTTAAGTTTTAAATGTCTACAAGGGGAACAGTGGGAAGTCTCCCCTGCCCTGGCCCAACCTCCCAGTGACTGCGCTGCTGTGTCCCCTCTATGCCCGTGCAGCCTGCACGCCAGGAGCAGACGCCAGTGCACGTACTGGGCCGCCGTCGCATGACTCAAAGGTGACAGCTGAAGATGGGGTTTTATTTTTTTATTGTTTGTATAGTACAATCTCTGTGGTAGCAGAACTGTATGCACAGAAATAATTCAGTAAGAGTTCAGGTTTAAAAAATGTATCCCAAAGGATATTTAACATATACAAATTTCACAGCTATAGTCTACCCACGCCCCACATGTCACATACAGGCTGCTGGTCCCACCGGAAGGACACTGGGGCGTCAGAGCAGTGAGGGCTGGCCACCGAGAGCCCCAGCCAGGGTTTCTGCTCCTGAGGGGCCCTAGGGCAGACAGCCCTGTCACAGAACGGTCAGCTCCAGGCTGCAGTCATGGAGGAGAAAAGGCGGCAGGGAGGGGACAAAGCCCCTGGTCCCCGCGGGAGGCAGCTGGGAGGCAGGGGCCTGCGTACCCCCATGCTGCCCTTGCCCGCCGTGGCCCTTCGAGGCAGAGTTAATAAAGCAACATTCAGTGAGGAGGGCGAGGCAGAGGCTACACCCACTTAGGGAGAGATCTGTCCGTACAACTGAACACACGACAGGTACCAGAAGCTACATTCATCGCACGGAGACAGCAGCTGGCGCCCGCCGTGTGCGTTCCGCTTCCTTGAGCTTCAGCCTTTTGGACCAGAGGGTGAAGGAACAGCTTCTGGAGACGATGGGCAGGCCACGAGCGGCATCACGGTCTGCCTGTCCCTCGTCACCCTCAGGAGTGAGCAGTGTCTACACACGTTACCTACAGAGAGCCGGTACAGTGCTCACCAGCAGGGTAAAGTCCTGTAAAGAGTCAACAGTAACCAGAAGCGCCCGTGGTGGCATGCTGGCTGGCTGCATGTCTGCGCAGGCGGGGCCTCTCTGGACTAGAGGAATCTGAGCTATCGCACTATTGCACTACTGAACTGTGTTTCTGCTGCCCGAGCTTGTCAGAGGCCTAGTGAAATCGTAAACAAGATATGAAATAAATGTTACTCAATTTTAATACAGTCTTTTGTATCATACACATCTGTGTGCGGCAGCGAGCCATCCCAGCTTCTTGCCGCAGGAACAGCAGTCGGAGCAGAGGGCTCCATGGCTCGGCCGCCCCACGCAGTCCAGGGACGGAGTATAAGAAGTCCTCCCGTGGTCACACGCCCAGCTTCCTCTTCTGGTGGAAATAGGCATCAAACCTCGCTTGGGCATAGTCCTGGGAGACAGAAGGACATAGCTCAACCCAGGCTCCTGCCTACCAGATGCTGCTCGAATCCTGCCCAGGAGCCCACCTATTCTAGAGACATCTTCTCACGCTGCTGGCAGTGTTCACCCCACAGCTTCATCTTAAAGGTACCCAGTTTGGTTGCATGGCCCACCTGGCCCCACCACCCAGACAGGACTTTTCCTGGTTCCCCAACTCAATTACCCCAAGTGTTCAAGAAGTCACTGACGGACAAAGGCTCCCCCTTTAAAGCAGAAAGTTCCCAGGTGCTCGAAAGCACAAAATATAAAAGTCTACTTTGTCTGTGTCATTTGACCATGACTCATATTTGCTTTAAAAATCCAAACTTCCCCTTCGGCCTCAGCACCTGTGCATCCCCTACCCTCTGCCCCTCAGCACCTGTGCATCCCCTAACTTCTGTCTAGAAGCAGAAATGATCCTGATAGAGGATCAAGGAGGAAAATACCACCTGTCCCAAAGCAAGGTGCTCACTCCAGACTTCTGTGTGCCCCGCCCCAGGACACCCACCCACACTCATGGAGGGTACCTACAGTGTCTATGACCGAGACAGCTCTTAAGGTTGGAATAAAATGATAGCCTAGCTTGGCACAAACTTGCCTATGAGTAGGATGTCTAACTCAGCACAGCTCCCACCTAAGGTGAGGCTGGAGGCCAGAAAATGGAGTGGTGACAGATGCATCCCACACTCCCACTCTGTCCCTGTGTCATTAGAGACCAAGGTTGGGGGCTAGACCTCTCACGTCTGCATCTCTTCAGCTCCCGTCAGAACCAGAGGCCCATACAGCACTTTTCTGATGCAGGGAAGGAGGGCCTGCTGCCCCGGGAGTGAGGCAGCCCCATAGGCACGTAGCCTCCATCAGAGGGGCTTCAATGACAGCCTTTCTGCTACCTTCCCGGCTGAGCCTGCTGTCCGGGTGCCAGGTGCCCTGGTTCAGGCACTTACAGGGACGGGTAACTCTCTGTAGGGGACCACTTCCACCGGGCATTCACAATAATGTAGCCTTTTCTCCCCGGGAGTAGAAGAGCAAAAGCACCTCCCAAACATACCATGTAGCCGAATTCGATGGATGAAATCTTGGCCTGCACGATGGACCACAGTGCCCAGAAGAAATGGGAGGCAAGGGCAAACCTGTCATTACAGAAGCAGGAAACACCGGTGAGTAAATATGTGGCACCCGTCAGAGGGCCAGGGAGACTGTTCTGCTAGACGGGCACTCTAGCTCATGTCCATCCATCTGGACGCGAACCGTCTGGGCAAACTCAGTGGGGTTATCTCCCATGGCCAGAGGTGTGAACACGCCAACTGCCTGTCCCTGGCACATGTTAACTGCATTCACAGGGCTCCCCTGGAGGCCATGCCGGTGAAGCCTGGGTGACATTTAAGACACTGTGCTGCCGTGTGTGAGGACACAGCATCAGCACCTGCACCACATCACCAGCAAGAGGAGAAACTGCGGGCCTCTGAGAGCTCACGGCCTGTCCCAGGAGGCAGGACGATGACAATGCCCTCACCCCCTCCTCCCTCACGGAAGCAAAACCAAGCACAGGAGTCTGAGCCAGTGCCCCTCCAGGCTGCGCCATGCCTGTTACAGGAGTCCAAATTCTCACAGTCATACCTCTGGGCCGTGTGCAAATGAACAAAGTGCTAGTCCCAGAACCGATGCTCTGGCTCCCTCACTAAACCCAGCCCTGTCCTCCCGGCAGTCCCCACTCGCCGCCCCTGGTACCACCCCTTCTGTGTGGGTCTCTCCACTCTCTTCTACTTCCACCTGGTCAAGAACCAGCAAGGGCAGCCTATGCTGCAGGTGGCACCCAGGGGGTGGCGTGCTCGGTGAAGGGTGTGGACATGCCTGAACCACAAAGAGGTGACCCGTGAAGTGGGGCAGACAGTACAAAGTGGGCAAAGTTACTTTGAAAGTTTCTGAGCTTTGCTTTGAGAGCTGATGAAAAGCAGTTAAAAGCAAGACTCAGAATACACGCAAATTTAATCATTTCCTAGGAGACGTATTATTAGGTGGCACCCTCCAGTCCATGAGCCTCCGAGGCGAGAGAGCATCGGCCTGGCTGGCAGCAGCCTAGCCCGGCTGAGTCTTACGCACGTCCTGCCCTCCTGGGGGCAGACCCTGTTCCCCTGACCTGCTGACACCTGAACACACTCAGCCGAGAGAAGTACCAATGTTCTGTTTTTGACAAAGTACAAGTCCTAGGGATGTGCGTCAAAGGCTCTTAAAGTACTCCACGGCCAGGAGGCATCCCAACCACTTTCTACACAGAGGCAAGCTAGCTTCACAAATCAGCAAAGGAAAAAATTTACCTATTGACTTCAACCAGCATTTCTTCTTCTATAATGAACTTTTCTTCATTACTGAGGTTTTCAATTTCATTTAGGGATGCAGCCAAGTAACTGGAAATAAAATGGAGCTAAAAAAAAAAAAAAAAAAAAAAAAAGGACCAGTGAGGCTAAAAATAGACGCTGTCCAAAGCTTGGGTGAAGCACACACATCTAGGTCGCGTCAGAGAAGCCTGCGGAAGCCTGGCATGCCCACCACACTGCCTGCTGCCCAGGGGACTGGAGGCGCCTGTCTGGCAGCAGTCACGGGTACAGTCAGCGTCTAATGGCTCCGTGTTGTACTGCCAGCGAGACAGGCACAGGAACCAAAGGTACTTCTGGAGACAGTAATTTAGCTAGAAGCGTTTTATTCTAACTCACACTCGTGCTTCCCACGGCCTGATCGTAGAGCAGGTGAGCCTATCCCCAAGTGCAGCCACAAGCACGCCAGGCTCGAGGTCCAGGTCCCCAACGCTCCCTCAGAGCGGGGGCTGGGCCAGACATGTGAGGCCCCTCTAGGAGGCCGTGGTTATTCACCCACTTACGCTCACACAGGTGACATCTAAGTTTACCTAAGGTTGTCCCAGGTTGCACATTTATTCCACCTGTCAATTAGGGTTTAGGAGCTCCCTGGTCCTTTTTCTTTCTTTTTTTAAATCCTCACCTGAGGATATTTTTCCATTGCTTTTAGAGAGAGTGGAACGGAGGGGGAGGGTGAGAGGGAAAGAAGGAGAGAGAGAGAGGGAGGGACTGAGGCAGAGAGAGAGAGAGAGAGAGATGAGACACATTAATGGGTTGCCTCCCACCAAACCTGCAACCCAGGTATATGCCCTTGGCAGCCATAGAATTGAACCCATGACCCTTCAGTGCCCGGGCAACACTCTAACCACTGAAAACACCGGCCAGGCCAGGAGCTCCCTGGTTCCTGACTATTCATACTCTATCAAAAGGCAACAGAACACAGCAAAGCAGCGACGCCTTCTTTTGTGCACAAGAAACTGGCCGGTCAGTCATCCTTCCCTCATTCACTGGTTACCTAGTTGGAGTGCCCACACTTCCTCCTCCACCTCCTTTCCCTGTGTGGCCTCTTCCACCTTCCTTCCCTAAATCAGCTTTCATATTCCACCACCAAAAAGGATCACTCAAGGTTCAGCGCTGTCCCAGGCAGGGGCTCACAGAGGGGCATGACTCTCTCAAGGAAACCTGGCACAGGAAAGATGAGGTGCCAGGCCCTGGCCACTGTGGCTCAGTTGGTTGGGTGTCCCCCATGCACTGAAAGGCTGCTGGTTGATTTCTGGTCAGGGCACATGCCCAGGTTGTGGTTCCATTTCCAGTAGGGGGCATGCGGGACAATTAGTTTTTAAAACCCATGCTTGAACCACTGCACTAGTAGGATTAATTTCTGGGAGACACTAGATGCTGAAACTGGCAAATGAAGACAGAAAACTTGAGTTGAATTGATTGACACCTTAATGACGCTCCCTCCAAAAAGTCCTAGGCCCAGACTGTTTTGTAAGCAAGGTCTACCCAACTTCCAAAGAACAGGTATCATCTTCATTGTAAACAAACTTATTCCAGAAAATAAAAAGGGAGACTCAGCTCACTTTAAAAGACTACTATAATTGATTCCAAAATATGTAATACTTTAAAAAATGAACATTCAAGACCCATGTGCACAGATGCAGAACTCCTAAAGTAAGATACTGCCTGATTGGACCCACCAGAGCATCACAGTTTATTGCAGAAATTCCAGGAGGTTAATGTTTAAAAACATCTCACTAGTGAATTAAAGAGAGAAAAGCATGAGACAGCCTTGATGCATCTATGAGGTAACCAGATAAAGATCAGCACCTTGGTTTCAAAACCTCCCAGAAAACAGGAACAGCACTGCCTTCAGTCCCCATGCTGTGCAGGGCTGGCAGTTACACAGCTCTGCCTCCCACTGCGATGAATTGCCTTTGTGCTGAAGATCCGCCCCGACTGGCAAGAAGGAGCACTGGAGACCGTGCTGTGTGCTCTCTCCCCAGGCTTTCTCCCACCCTCCTTCTCACACAGCACGACCCTGAGGCCCAACCATCCTGGCCACTTCAGACACACTCAAGTTCTTCACAGTCAGCCTTCAAATATGACCAGAAGAGTCCAGCTGGCATGGCCCAGTGGTTGAGCATTGACCTATGAACCAGGAGGTCGCAGTTCAATTCTCCATCAAGGCACATGTCTAGGTTATGGGTTGATCCCCAATGTGGGGCCTGCAAGAGGCAGCCAATCAATGATTCTCTCTCATCGTTGATGTTTCTATCTCTCCTTCCCTCTCTGAAATCCAATAAAAATGTATTTAAAAATAATACCTATGGCCAGAAGAGAGCAACAGAGTTTTGGGCAGGAGCTATATTCATCAACAAGCCTGAAGTTGAAAGGCTGCCCATAGAGTCTGCACTACCTACTGAAGGCTATCACTGCCTAACTCAGGGGGGTGGGTGCCTAACAAACACCTGCCCAGTGAGCTACGGAAGAAACTGACTGCATCCCTGTCCGCTCCCCCGGCCTCTGTGAATGCTTCTGAGCAGGCAGGACGCTCGGGGAGGGCAGGTGTGGAGCTGCCACCTGTGTAAGCTGGGTGAGGCGGGCTTGGTGTACTGCCCCCAGCCCTTCCTGCTTCCACACGCCTACTTATGCTCAACCCAGGCTTCAGCGTTGGGCTGAGGAAGGCGAGAGAAGGGTCCCAGGAGGCAATCCCCAGTCACTGGACTCCCGTAACTCAGGACAGGACAGAGAACTGTTAACATGGCAGCAGCTACGACACCGAGACGACCCCTCTCTGCACAACAGGAAACAGATCAGTGATCCCCAAAAGGCAGCCAGAAAGCAGAAGAGAGGCTGCACTTTTTAGAAAAAACTAAAAAGAACTACAAAGGGGGCTGTGATCCTCTCTGACTGAATACCAGTACCGCTGGCACATTGAACTCAAATGTCAAATTTGTGTCTACATTTAGCGAAAAAAAGAAACATTTAAAGCAAGAGGGTTTGCCTAAGCATTACAGTTTTAAAAAGGTATCTTTCCAAATTGTGATGTAAGCAACACTAACTGCATAAGGCTGCCCTGGGTAATTCACCGACTCCAACGTACACACCCCAGCCTTACCTGCTGCTTCCTGGTGGGGAACTTGCCCAAGTTTGCTCTGAAAAAGGGGTACTTCTCATAGTTATAATCATACATCCACTCACAGAAATGGTTCGCAATGTCGAATCCCCTGAAAGAGAGATCAGAAATGCAGAGAATGAGGCACCTGCCCACACCAAACTCCACGTACAGAGAGAGGCCGAGTGATGAGCATCCTGGCCACGCACTGGACTTCCTGAGGTCCCAGAAGTACACCTGCTTCAGGGTCAGGGACAGCCAACGGGGCCACTACCAGAACCAAGGAAGCAACAAAGCGCCTCCTGACCTGCCGCTCAGAGCAATTGCTCGAGAGCATCTTCCTGCCATCAGCCCCCTTATGAAAGGAAATAATCTCTGAGCAAAAGGAAGCACCAGACTCTGGATTCTGATCACGCACAGCCCTGCTCCCCCACAGGAGCTAAGGAGCTAAGGACGGGCTGCACAGCAGCGGGGAGGTGAGGCCATCCCGTCTGGGGACAGAAAGCATTGCTTCCAGAAGAAACTTCGTAACGTACAATATTGTTACCTATTTTCCCCTATAGGTGTTTCATACACATATTCAAATAAAATAGTATGGAAGTGCCCTGGCTGGTGACTGAAGGGTCCCGGGTTCGATTCCGGTCAAGGGCACATGCCTGACTTGTGGGCTCAATCCCCAGTAGGGGGCGTGCAGGAGGCAACCAATCAATGATTCTCTCTCATCATTGATATTTCTCTCTTTCCCTCTCCTGTCCTCTCTGAAATCAATAAAAATATATATTTTTAAAAAATAGTATGGAAGTAAAACACCAACACATTACCTGAAATTATTTTCTTTAAAAAAAATATATATTTTATTGATAGTATTATAGATGTCTCCCATTCCTCCGTTACTTACCTGTAATTATAACTGCTGTATTCAAAGTCGATGAGCATCAGTTTCTGGTTTTCCAAATTCTCTCTCCCTTCCAGCAATAAGATGTTACCTGCAGAAAGGCACGCATGACATGACTTTTACTCTGGGTAGGTTTCACATTCGAAGGTATAAGTCCTCACACGCTGCCATCACAGGCCAGCTGACCTCCCTCACACACAAAACTGGCTGATGTGTCTACATGTTGCTTGATCAGACTTGGCTGGCAACGATCAGCTAATTACTAAAAGGTACATTAAGGTCTTACTGATGACTTGTCTTCAATAGAGACTGTTCTTAAAATTAAAACAAACTGCTCAGCCTGGCCAAGGGCCCAAAGGTGGACCTCAGGGCAAAGCCACACCACAGCCAGAGTCATTACAAGGTGTGAACTAATGTTCCGCAAGGAGGTGGCTTGGATACGCTGCAAGGTGCTGCTGTGGATGGGCTTGGCCCAGGACGGTCCGAAGCAGGGGACCTGCCCTGGTTCTGCTCGTCCAGGTTAACAGTCAGGTACACCGACAGGTGTCAAACACTGAGACTCAGGAAGGTGAAGGCCTTTATCCCAGCTCCCAATTTAAGTGAATATTCTGATTTTTTTTGAATATATATATTTTTTTACAGAAACGAAATGATATTCTACATGTTTTTCTAAAACTTGCTTTTCTCTCTTAATATATCCTGGAGATTTTTCTACTGGCTTGTATAAAATTCAACCTCTTTTTTTTTTTTAGAATTTTTATGAATTTATTTGAGCCAAATTCATGACATGCTGAGAAGCAAGATCTCTAATGCTCCCTCTTTCTTTTTAATAGTTACGCAACACTTCAAGTCTGGCTGTGCCTCAAATCCTCTCTCTGCCTGCACACCTGGCATTTGCTATACACCCTGGAGGCTATCTTTTAGTACACACACACACACACACACACACACAATGGGGGCAAGTCTTACCTTCTTGACAGTCATTATGACAAAATACAACTGGAGATGGAGTGGATTCGAGCAATGACCTGGAAAAGGAAGGCTTTGCTATTACTTACCAAACTTTTAAGAAGCCCAATGCAAACAGTCCTGCTGCCTCAGCAAACCCTGCACTGTATTAGTGCTCCACACAACACGGCCTCTGGGTAATGTCTGTCACTTGTGGAAACTCTGTCCTATGTGGGCCAGGCCCCAGGACAGCCTGTGCTCAGTCTCTCCCTCTCCTTCCCTCCTCTCCCCACCCTCCTCTCTCTCCTCTCCTCCTGCAGTCCCTCCTCTGAGCCCGACTGACCCCTGACCAGAGCACATCTCTTTAGGCCAGTCTGTTTTGGCCTCTGGTTTCCTTGAGAACACTTATCACAACTTCACATTATTTTATTTAGTTGTATTCTGTCTCTCTTGATAGAACAGAAGTGTTTTGCAGAACGTCTTGGTTACCGTTTCCTCAGCATCAATCACAAGGCCCAGCTCAACAGACTCTCAAATACTGAGTATTAAAGGTGTAGATACTCCCACTTGGGGCACGTGTGCTAAAAGTCTGCAACCCCGGCCTCTGAAGACTCCATGGGGGCGGCGTCTACTTCGACAGCGATGTCAAGCTTCTTCCTGAATTTCCCCACAGCTTGGGGTGCACTGTTCCCCTCATTGGCTGACACTCCCAGCCTGCCCCCACGATTGGTTGCTTTGGTTTTGTTTCAGAAAGAAACTACTACCCTGGGTGCACTGCTGCCATAGCCAGCAACCATCCCCGTGGCACTGCACTCCCACCAGGAAACCTTTTGTGAACACCAGGAAGTGACATCACTCCTGTAAACTAATGCCAGGTGACAAACCCATTGTCTAAAGCCACCCTGCAAAACAGACGTAAATGCCGGACCTGAGGCAATGCTTAGTTAGCGATTATTGACAGCTGTGTTGGTGACTAAGAAAATTTACATTTCTGGATGCCTACTTCCTATGTCAGGAAATGGATGCACATACTGACCTCAGGTTCTCCAGTTCCAAAGGCAGATTGTAACTGAGGAATCTGTGGAGCTGCTTCACCTTGGCTCCCTCGGTAAATTTAATTCTCAGCACTTGATTTAGATACCTTGCAAAAAGAGAGAGAACAGAAACGCATTGCTCAACCACCACGCTTGTCCTTGGGATCTAGTTCAATGTAACCAGCAACGCCAGGGGCACCGGATCTCCATGACAGGGGAAAGGAAAGGGCATGGGATCCAGGGCGCTCTGGAAGCAGACTTCCTGCCCATCCACCGTTCAGTGGCGTTTCCTGGTTCAGGAACTGATTCTGACATGGAAGAAAGATCTACTCGTGAGGCACACACCACCAGCTAACAGCTGCACACCTCTGGCACCACCGGGAGCTGCCAATGTAAAACTAAAGTTAGAGAAAAATGATCTGACCACTTACTTTTCCATTGTTCCAAAAAGCCATTTTGGTTCCTTATTGAATGGCATCTTCATACCATGAAATGTGGCCATTTTCTCAGCTACTTCCGCAGAAATATCTGGCAAACTTAATTCTTCAGTCTCTAATCGCCGGCTCTGAAACAAAAAAGGGTGTTAGAAAATGGCATTTATCCAGGTAACCTCGGAAGTGTGAGCTCCCACAATCTCTAAGGATGAGAAGCCAGGTTTTGTGGGTGTCTAAGTCTCAGCCAATACACAAAACTCCCTTAAGAATGGGCACTGTGCCCAAAGACGGTGACCCACCAACTGCCATGACATTTCTCCTTCTTCTTTTTTATTTTTTTGTTAAATATATTTGTATTGATTTCAAAGAGAGGAAAGGAGAGGGAGACAGAAGCATCAATGATGAGTGAGAATCATTGACGACCTGACTCTTGTATGCCCCTTCCTTGAAATCCAGCCTGCAAACCAGCCATGTGCCCTGACCTAGAATCGAATTGTGACCTCCTGGTTCATAGGTCAACGCTCAACCACTGAGCGACATGGGCCAGGTGCCAGTGCACTTCTTGATGAGGGGCAGGCCACCTTCAAAGGTCGATTTCGTTTTGAAATTTTTAAACTGCAAGTTTATTCTCCCACATAATTTGTGACTGCCCTCTGCTGACCCAACACTAACAGTATGCTCCCTTCTCTAGGCAAAAAACCCAGGCTTTCAGCAGTTTATCAGGTGACCCGCCTCCAGCTCCATCAGCTGGAACAGTCCACTCTGACACATGCAGGTGAGGTGTGGTGTTCAGCAGTGCTGGAAGCTCAGCTGAGTCCCGTCCCACTATTCACAGTGGGGTCCCCAGCACCTGCCTAGACTGGTACAGAGAAGGCTCTCAAGAAAACATGCGCTCAGCAAGTGGGCCTATCCCCAGCTTTCCTACCACAGCCTGAGGACAAGCGTGTGTGGCTGCTTTTCCACAGCTATTCACAGGAGCTCAGTAACCTAAGACTTGTCTATCTTTCCCACAAGAACTGCTCCCCTATAGAAACTCAGAGACATTTCTCTGAAAGTCCAAAGTGAGGCACGGCTGGCATGACTCAGTGGTTGAGTGTCAACCTATGAAACAAGATTCGATTCCCCGTCAGGGCACATGCCTGGGCTGTGGGTTCAATCTCGTGTGAGGTGTGCAGGAAGCAGCTGATCAATGATTCTCTTTCATCAATGATGTTTCTATCTCTCTCTCCCTCTCCCTTCCTCTCTGAAATCAATAAAAATATATTGAAAAGAAAAGGAAGAAAATCCAAAGTGGGATAGCACAGGATAGAGAGTGAGTGTCCCCAAGCTAGAGAAACAGCCCCCTGCTCAATTTCTGGCTTCTATACTCATTGCAAAACTACATGGTCAAGGGCACATTACTGATACCTCTGTGCCTCGTTCTCCAGTGTCTGTGAAATGCCCACATGCCGTGAAGTTCCTGACAAAGCTGCTCTGAACTAGCTCAGACAGTGCGGGCGAGTCTCCAGCCGGCACCTAACCAGACAGTTTCAACAAGCCGCAGGTGCCCTGTGATTCAGGCCGAGGCCCATCAAGCTCGGTCTCTCTTCAACTCTGGATTCTCCACAAATGACCGTGCTGTGGTAGGAACAGGGCACTCAGCTTTTAGTGGCAGGACACGGTGGACTAATTAAGGAAGCTCACTCAGCTTTCTGAGCTGCTAAAAAGTGCTGGTAGCCCTGGCAGGTGTGGCTCAAGTTTCGTCGTCCCTTGTCCCGAAAGGTTGCTGGTTGATTCCAGTCAGAGCACGTGCCTATTTATGGGCTCAATCCCTGGGAGGCGTGTGCAGGTGGCAGCCAAATGATGTTCTACTCTCACATCAATGTTTCTCTCTCTCAAAATAAATTTTAAAAATTAAAATTTAAAAAGAAAGAAAAAGAATTTAAGTCACATTACTATTTCAGACCAGTCGCAAACACATCTTACCGGGATAAACTGCTCCAGGCGGCCTTGCGGAAAGATGCCATAGAGCTTCGGCCCAAGCGACCTCTCTGCAAGAATGGCGAACATGACGCTCTCCAGAACCATGGCCTCAGTGCCCTGAAACGTACCAACAAAGCAGACATTAGCGAGGGCTGACTTGGGCCAGGCATCAGAGTGCTTTCCCACGAGCAGTGTCACCGGATCCCGCATCAATTCTTAAGATCAGGCATTATTATCACCCATATTTAAATATGAAGAAACAGGTTAACAGATCTGGAAATTTGTAGGATCCATGTTCAGAGCACTATACAGATGAGACTTAAAATTAACTTTAATTAAGGTCGCTGACTCCAAAAATGGAACAACATCTGTCAATCCTTTATTGCTCCTGTTAATTTTAAAGCCTGTGTGAGTCTCATCCTGGGCATCTTGTCCAAGGTCACAGGACCACCACGCTGGTGAGGTTGGACAGTGCCAGATGTAAGCGCAGGGGCCAAAGGCCTGCTGGCTGACCTGGCTGTGTTACAGTGAACTTCCTAATTGCTCATTCAGACCAGGGGTCTGTTTTCTGGCCCAAAGAGCACCTGAACCTGGAGCATTCAAGGTTTCTATTTTCTGCTATTAACCCCAATCTTGTCCTCTGTCATTTAATATTCCATTTTCTTGATAAAACATCTATGATGCTCATGTGGTTCTGTCCTAAAAATGAATGTGGATCTATAATCATTTTGCCTTCAAAATTCATGTTTTGGATTCAATTCAAACTCATTCCTTAGTTCTCTTCTCTCAGACAGCAAATTATAGCCTAAGAGTTTCCATCTGTCGGGGTGAAGGAATGGGAACTTAACCAGAGGTGCACCCGAATCTCTTAAAGCTTTTCCAACAGTTGTGTCTGAGGAGACGCCAGCAGGTGTGCTCTGAAAATTCTTTGGGGGAGGGGTTCTACTTTACCCCTTATTAAAAAACATGCTGCTGTGCTTCTGGGGTGCCCCAGGACCGGCGCACCAGGTGGACAGCTTCAGACCATGTTGAAGCACCATCTACCCACCTCCACAGAGACACAAGGACAGGCTCAGTGGGCACCACAGCCCCGCTGAAGTGTCACAGCCTATCCTTGCAGCCAATTGGCCTCAGGGTAAATCTCTCCCATTGATATGCCAAGAGCAAGTAAGGCTCAACTACAACAGGAGGGTGTGTGTACACATCCCACACGGGGTCGGGGTGGGAAAGGGGTGGGTAGAGAACACCTAGAGTGCCCAAGTCGGGTGAACAGGGAGGCTGTGCCACTGGACCCTACAGGACACCGACTATACTAGTACAAGGCAACTCTACCAAGCCTGGGAGACATAACAGCTGTACCTAATACATAGAAACAAACACAGGGAGGAGAGTAAGAAACATGTGAAAGGACAGAACAAAACTCTAGAAAAAGAACTAAACAAAACGCAGACAAGCAATACTAATACAGAGTTCAAAACACTGGTTATAAGGATGTTCAATGACTTAAGGGAAAAGTAAACAAACTTAGAGAGAACTTCAACAGCATAAAAAAGGACATGAAAACCATAAAAGAGAACCAGTCAGAAATGAAGGATACACTAACTAAAATGAAGAATAATTTACAGGGAATCAACAGTAGGGTAGATGAAGCCAAGAATAAAAACAGCAACTTGGAATATAAAAAAAGCAAAAAACACCCAATCAGAATAGCAAAGGGAAAAAAGAATCCAAAAAAAAAAAAATGTGGATAGTGTAAAGGAGCCCTGGCACAACTTCAAATTTGCCAACTTCGCATTATGGAGGTGCTAGAAGGAGAAGAGCAAGAACTTGAAAACCTATTTGAAGAACTGGTTAACTTCCCTAACCTGGTAAAGGAAACAGACATACAAGTCCAGGAAGCACAGAGTCCTATACAACATAAACCTAAAGAGGCCTACACCAAGACACATCATAATTAAAATACAAAAGGTTAAAGACAGAGAGAGAATCTTAAAAGCAGCAAGAGAAAAGCAGTTAGTTATCTATAAGGAGCTCCCATAGGACGGTTAGCTGATTTCACATCAAAAAGTTTGCAGGCGAGAAGGGACTAGCAAGAAAGACTCAATGTTATGAAAGGCAAGGACTTACAACCAAGATTACTCTACACAGCAAAGCTATCATTTAGAATGGTAGGACAAATAAAGAGCTTCCCAGACCAGAAAAACCTAAAGGAGTTAGTTCATCACCACCAAACCAGTATTACATGAAATGTTACAGGGTCTTCTTTAAAAAAAAAAAAAAATTTTTTTTTAAATTTATTAATTTTAGAGGAAGGCAGGAGGAGGAGAAAGAGAAACATCGAAACATCAATTTGTTGTTCCGCTTATTGATGCATTCATTGATTTTTGCATGTGCCCTGACTAGGGATTGAACCTACAACCTTGGCATATTGGGATAATGATCTAACCAACTGAGCTACCCGGCCAGGGCAGAGTCTTCTTTAAGAAGAAAACAAGCTCTGACTAGGTTGCTCAATTAGTTGCAGAGTTGTCCCTTACACTGAAGGGTCATGAATTCGATTCCTGGTCAGGGCACATACCCCTGTTTCAGGTTCCATCATTTCTCTCTCACACCAATGTCTGTCTGTCTGTCTGTCTGTCTGTCTGTCTCTCTCTCTCATTTTCTCCCTCCAAGATCAATAAGATAAAACAAACAAAAACACACATATCCTTGGGTGAGGATTTTAAAAGAAAGTTCTTTAAATCACACATTACAAAAATGAAGACAAACACATAGGCAATGATGCAAACTAAAATTAGTGAGAAGGAAACAAAAAAGAAAAAAATGCTACTTGCAAAGATATGGTGTCAAAATAAAGAAAACAGTAATTCAGTCACTTGTACATTTAGTGGGGGAAGTGGATTTGCTGGTAATCCCCCACAGTTCTAGTCCAGGCACCACCACCTTGTGTAATCCCCACAATTTGCCAACTTGCCAATTTGCATTATGGAGGTGCTAGGAGAAGAGCAAGAACTTGAAAACCTATTTGAAGAACTGGTTAACTTCCCTAACCAGGTGAAGGAAACAGACATACAAGTCCAGGAAGCACAGAGTCCTACACAAGATAAACCTAAAGAGGCCTACACCAAGACACATCATAATTAAAATACAAAAGGTTAAACTATGGTCTAACCATCACCTTGTGGGGCCATCTACTTGAGGTTTTATATAAATGACTGCTATAAACCAAACTACACCCTCCTCCAAATTCATACATTGCAGCCATAACCAACCCCCAATCCAATGGTATTTGGGTGGGGCCTTTGGAAGGTGACTGGGTTTAACTGAGGTCATGAGGGTGGAGCCCTAATGGGACCAGTGTTCTTTGTCTTTTTTTTAAAAAATATATTTTATTGATTTTTTTACAGAGAGGAAGGGAGAGGGATAGAGAGTTAGAAACATTGATGAGAGAGAAACATCAATCAGCTGTCTCCTGCACACCCCCTACTGGGGATGTGCCTGCAACCAAGGTACATGCCCTTGACCGGAGTCGAACCTGGGACCCTTCAGTCCGCAGGCAGACGCTCTATCCACTGAGCCAAACCGGCTAGGACGGGACCAGTGTTCTTATAAGAGACACCAGAGAATTCTCACTTCTCTCTCTCCCTCCACCAAGTGAGGAAACAGCGAGAAGCTGGTATCTGGCAAGGCAGGAAGAGGGCTCTCACCAGAACCCGGCATGCAGGCAGGCACCCTGTCCTCCCACCTCCAGCCTCCAAAACTTCGAGAAATCAGTGTCCAGTTGTTTATGCCCCCGGGGAATTTGTTACTACTAAGACAATGACAATAGGTCCATAGGGTTGACCTATCAAAAGTCAATGGATTTTAAAGCAGGATTTGACTGACAATCATTAAACTCTTAATGACTGACAACAAATTCCTGACATCTCTATTTAGCTGGCAAAATGCCTTCACTCACTCATCTGACCGGACAGCAAACCTGTGTGTGGGGGTACAGCACCAGAAACACCCACAGGAGAGTGTACCATGGTCTATAGAGCATCTCTCAAGCTCTCCACCTGAACCTGGGCTCCGCTGCCCCCAGGAAGCAGCAGCCCAGCGCCCCACCCATGCAGGAAGGAATAAAAGTGAGTGCAGACCCTAATCGGTTTGGCTCAGTGGATAGAGCGATGATGGCCTGCGGACTGAAGGGTCCCAGGTTCGATTCCGGTCAAGGGCATATACCTTGGTTTCGGGCACATCCCCAGTAGGAGGTGTGCAGGAGGTAGCTGATCGATGTTTCTCTCTCATCAATGTTTCTAACTCTCCATAAAAAAATCAACAAAATATATTTAATAAAAAAAAAAAACGTGAGTGCAGGACAAGGAAGCTGACCTCAGCACCCAGACCAGCTGGTCTACCATTAGTGGCTCTTCACCATCTGTACAGCTCCCAGCCCAAAACTTCAGCCCATTCCCCAGTCATTTCCAAAGAGTACGACTAAGATTTCTTCTGTCTAGGTACCCTGAATTTTGTTGGAATTAAAATTTGTTTTTAAGTGTCCTCTGTTAGAATAACTAAGTTAAAGGTCATTAAGGTTGACACTGAATAAAACACGTTTCTACCTAACCAGTTTGGCTTAGTGGATAGAGCATAGGCCTGCAGACTGAAGGGTCCCGGGTTCGATTCCGGTCAAGGGCATATACCTTGGTTGCGGGCACATCCCCAGTAGGAGGTGGGCAGGAGGCGTGCAGGAGGCAGCTGATCGATGTTTCTAACACACTATCCCTCTCCCTTCCTGTCTGTAAAAAATCAATAAAAAAAACTGTAACAAACAACAACAAAAACTCACGTTTCTAATCTAAATGTCCCTTACAGTTTAAAGTTTCAAATTTCATAGATTTAAACCCCACTATTATCTCAGTAATTATTTTTGCACATTGTGTCCACTCAGTGCAAAGGCCTCGGGGAGCTGACTGCAACAGAACACATATGGTCCAGAACCCTCCAGAGTTGAGTCAACCCATTGCCAGAAATGGTAGAGACGGAAAGAGACTTATGAATGTTCCAACCTCTGTAGCATTGCTCTGAACACTGTAAACAAGAAACATCTTTGTTCTTATGTGATGTTACAGCTCAGTATTTATTCACAGTAGGGAGAAAGGGGAATGGTGTGTGGAGGGAAGAATCTGGAAAGGAAGAAAATGAAAGAAAACACTAAGTCACAAACAAGACAAATGGGTAGTTAATAAGGCTCACAAGTAATCTTACAATGAGTGCATGGATTACAGGTGGTCTTTTTGTAACCACAAGGTCTCCAGGCACCCTGCTGCTTGCTACTCAAGTGACCACCCAAGGAGAAAATGGTAGCAGACTGTGTGAATTCCTAGCAGGGGCCTGGGTGGAGGATAGGAGCTGTGAACCTTTGGCCTGTAGGAGAAATACAAGGACGAGGTTTGGATCAGGTGGCCTGAGGAGAGAGCGCAGCATGGGAAGAGGCCGTGGACCAAACTGTGGAGCGTCCTAGCAGTTAATGCAATAGGACATGAGCCTAGAAGGAAGGAGAGAAGGAAAAGTAGAAGAAAAGAGACAGATTTTTACTTTGTGTCCCAGCTGCCTTAGGGAAGGACACATTTCAAAATAGGTGAGGGCCCTGTTAAATGCTGCTGAGAAGTCAAAGTAATAGAACTGAAAATATACTTTGGACTTAGCATCATGGAGGTCCTAGTGCTCCGACATTTTCAACTACCAGCAAGCACTAAGGTCTACATATAAAGAGCTCTGGTGGGTGAAAACAGAATGTCGATCACTTCCCACCTGGTGACTTTCCAGTCAGTTCTAGATCCTCAGATCAGGGTCTCCAGAGCAGGGTGCAGGTAAGACAACCCACCAGAACACGAGGACTAGCAGCACTTTTATTCCTTTATTATCTCACCTCTTTTTGATGTGTCTTATTTTAATAACTAGTACACAATTTAGTAATTAGAAAAACGAGTGTATTTATATGTGTACAGATACATACATACATACATACATGTGTGTTGTGTGTATGTGCACACTTGTGCGCACACACTCCTTATATACAAACTTGGGAGAGTATGCTCAAAAGTTGTTTCCTCCCTGGAGTGTGGAGGTAACTGCTCCAGTCTCCCCACTTCTGAGCCCCAAAGAAAGGACAGGATGACATCAGTGCTCTTGACCTTAAGCTCTTTTCAATTTATACATTTCAGAACGTGGGGGCATTCTAACTCAAATTTTGTAATTGAGGGAGACACCTTTCTACCTGGGTACCTTGCATAAGTAAAAACACTCCTACCTGCCCGGGGAAGAGGCCACTGAAACAACTGGCAGTGATGATGCGACACAGCAGTGAAATCCAGGAGGCCTCCACCAGAGTATCATGCACAAATGTTACCTCAAACTGCCATCTCTTAGTCCCCCAAAATGCTCTTCAGGTCACCCAAAGACACCGAACATGCACTACCTCAGTAGGAACTGGAAACACCCACTGTCCTCTCAGGCTTACTGAGGAGGCTCCCGTACACCAAGAGCCCATCCTCTATGACAGACAGACAACTAGGGTCCTTCAGATACTGCCCCACCAGAGTGGCCACAGTCGGCTAACATGGTTACACCTCACACAGATGCAGAATGGATTTCATTACTTACTTGAAATTCATTTTCATTCTGAGCTTGTTCGGATCCCTCCTTATTACAGGACCTCTATGAATGAGAAAAAGTAAACACTTCCGGTGAGATGGGGAACAATCAGCAGACGCTAACTTTGCAACCACCAGAACAGCCATGGGTAACAAAACATCACAGATTTTTAAAGAGTGTTTCTCAGTCCACTGATGTCTAAACTGCACCACCAGTGTCCAGCACTAGTACCAACACCCGAAGAAGCACTTCATTTCTTTACAGGAAAGGGATGTGCTGTTGAGACCAAGCAGCTGTGATTCTCAATCACTCTGGTGTACCACTTCACAATTTCATTGCTGGAGGAAAGGCAACAGAGGGCGCTCTTCCAACGAGGCCTTCCATAGACACATGGTCAAGCTGAGTCTGCCCTATTTAGCCAGGTGGCTCTTTACCTGGAGAAAGGCCTTCTTTCGGCAAGAACAGGGAGCACACACATGCCTGTGCAAGTGTGGTCAGCACAGAACTCACAGTTCAGAAGAAAGCCCTGTGCAGGCAGGTGACCTGGCACAGAAACTGTGCGGATGAGCCTGCCAACTTGGTACTTTCGGACTAACTCTGCTTGTTCCTCTCATTATAAATTTGTCCTCCACCAAGAAGAGGTTTGTGCAAATAAAGTCTCTAAACTTATTTCACATATTAACATATAAAGGAATATTTTCACATCACTTTCCGCAATGAAATTGCAAATGACTGGTAACCAGGATTCTAGCAATAACAACAACTAGATCATGAACCACCATCTTCCACTCTGGCTACATTCTTTCTTCATGGCCCGGACCATTTCTTCTCAAAGCAACCCCCACCCCAAGTGCTTTAAAACCTTCCTACTATCTTCTAGCCAGGGCCTGGGGAAGCAAGTCAGAAACTTAAGTGTCACGGCAAAAGTCTATACTCAAATATTGCCTCTAAAAATATATTGTTAAAATTAAACTAAAGTCTGCTTATGTCAGACACAGAAGGAAGCCCATAAAGGAAGCTCTTTAAAAAGTTAAGGTAAAAGATTCTTGAACACCCCATGAAAAACATACCTTTCCATTCCACAGCTTTATCAAAAACACCTGTACCAAGGGCAGAAAGTGTGGACAGGAAAAAATGCCACGTTAAGCAACACCAGCTACTCTAGCACCATTCAAAAAACCTAGGGATTTAAAGCAACAATCCCATCCATCATACACAGAAGCAACATTCCACAGACGTTTTAACATGTTTTGTATAAACAGTATATGTTCTAGCTTACTGAACATAAAACTAAACAAAATAAATATTCATGTGCATGAAGCTATCTGCAAAGACCTGCACTTACATATATTCGATAGTGTATTTACCATACAGTTAAGCACATTTTGTACAAAGTACAGAAAATACAAATGGGATATAAAACGTTTTGTGTAATTTGCATCTCTCTGATGAAAAGGTGGTACAGGTTAAATCCCGTTACAATGAAAATACTATTTCAGAAATACTTTTAGACCTCTGCTGATGGCTAGGTGTATGATATGATAAATCTTAGGAGGGAGTAATTAGGTATCATGAAAGCTTTAATCTAAAATACTCTCATGATTATGCTGTTACCTTAGACTTGGTCTCCTCTCCCCAGCAGCCTACAAGGTACTTATGAATACGGACTCCATCTTTGATTTACATCTTTCCCAAAAGCACCAAGTAAATCTTGGTGCTTAAACACTTTTTGGATGGCATGAATAAATGAAGTTTACTCTGGCACCATGAAGTTCAAGGTGGCTAGCTCAAGGTGCAACCTAGGGTGATGAGCTGACAGTTATGGCAAACTCACATCCATGATTCCAGCAGTGGGAACACTGGCTACAGTGTTAATTGGAACACTGAATGGGGCGGAAATGTCCCCAAAACATTATATTCTTTTGCTTTTTCTCCCCAAGGAAAGTTGAGCGTAAAAGAAGTTCTATTATCTGATATAGCTGATACTTTGTAGGGAAAGCTTCAAGACAAATAAGGAACTTGGATATCTTACTGAAATTTGTTGTAACTGGATTTGACCTGTACAGAGTTCTAAATGACTATGGTTATTCCTAGGCTGTTATTACTCAAACTGTATCTTCTTAGAGAGATACAGTTAATGGGTTATTAAGTCAACAGAAGTCCCTTTTCCTTGTCTAATGGTGCTCTCAAAAGCAAGTGACTTCATCCAAAGTTAGAATTGGTTTAGTTCCCAAGGCCATGACTTTTGAACATATTAGCAACCATTAAGTGAAAATAACTTCCCCACCCTGCCCACCCCAGTCCACCCCCAAATGCATGCATTACTTCTGCCATAAGAGCACCATCATGAAGGTAAGATGGACTTCTGCTATAGTCAACCTTCGGTTCTGTTTCCTCAGTACAGAATGCTCAGGTTCCCTCAAACCTGAGAATGAATCCAGGAAACCTCAAAACAAGAAGATATTCAGGAAAAGGTGAGAGAAGAGGCCTCCTCCTGAGTTAAGCCAAGAAGAGAGATTTACACTGCCAAAAGGTCAGAGACACTTCTGTCCTGGAAGACAGTAAGTAAAATATATCTTGGAATCTGTGGGATTTTACTTCAGAGGAACAAATTTATCTGAAGAAGATATCAAATATATTGTAGAAAATTTAACATGACTTCAAATTTTTTGCTAGCCTGCACATTTATAAAAATTAGCTTTCACAGCTATAAAAAAAAAAAAGCTGAAAATTTTTATATTTATTAAAAATTTGAACACTGACTGGTTATTTAATATCGAATAATTACTAAGATTTTTAAAATGTGAACATTATTCTGATCTTTTTAAAAATCACCTTAGATACAGACTGAAACATTCATGAAAGAAATAGTATGGTGTCTGGAATTTCCTTCAGAATAACCCTGGAGAATGAATGTGGGCAAAGAGGAAAGAAAACTGGTCAGAAGGAAAGATATATGTTGGGCACTTGGGTTTCATTATATTCTCCTGGTCTATTTTTGCTACATCTGAAATTTTCCATAATAAAATGTTTATAAAAGAAACAATGAAATTTTAAGACTTAAGAAGTCATAATGCATCAAATAGACACCTAATTTTATGAATATACTAAAAACCACTGAATTGTACACTTTAAATGGGATAAAGATGTTACTATAAAAAAAGAAGACACCCAGCGATAATTAAAAATGTACTGCCACTGGCTTCCTTCCATCTTCCTCATTCTTTTCTTCCTATTTTTGTTTTCAGAGAATCTATTCATTATAATCCATGTATTCATTAGACTGCGATGTAGGAAATAAAAGACTAAAGTGGTAGCAATAATAATAAAAAGGTATGGTTTACATTTTGCTTTAATATTATAGAAGATTTTAAAAGCTGAAAGAGATTTTGATTGGCCAAGAATATTTAAATTTAAAACCCAAATTCCTAAAAGTCTAAATTCTAAGATGAGAGGATAAAGGACTTTCACTTTTTTTGGGGGGGGGGTTGTTTTGTTAAGCCTCACTCGAGGATATTTTTCCATTGATTTTTAGAGAGAGTGGAAGTGAGGGGCAGAGACAGAGAGAGAAAAACATCAATGTGAGAGAGACACATTGATTGATTGCCTCCCGCACATGCCCCAACCAGGGCCGGGGATCAAACCTGCGACTGAGGTATGTGCCTTGACCAGAAATTGAACCCGGAACCCTTAAATCCACAGGCTGACACTCTATCCACTGAGCCAAATCAGCTAGGGCAGGACTTCCATTTTTTACTTTACATACTTCCATACCTCAAAAAGTGTTTAAAAGTATATGTGACTTTTATAATAAATATATTTGGTTCAAGGTTTCCAATGTTGCTTTTTCTGACAAAATCACATTTAAAAGGCTTTTGAACTTTAAAGACGACCATGAAAAAAGTAAATGTTCATATTACAGGTTATTAGTTTTCAAAATGTTCTATTTAGTGATTTGCAGAGATAAAAATCCATTGGTAATAAAACATCTTTAGGAGCTGGGATAAGAAAATACCACTTGATTGAATTGTCATATATAATTTTAGTGTTCAAAAATGTCCTACTTTAAGTTACTTAATGTTTCACAATCTAATCAGTTTATTTCTTTAAATCTGTTTAAGCCACTGGCCAAGACTAGCTCTTATCAGGGGCCAGTTCTTAATAAAAGGTTCCTCTAATGATGAGGGAATCAGCTTTATGACTAGACTACTTTAATACAACCACAACATTTGTGAGACTAAACCAAGCAGCACTTGCTCTTCCCCAGAGTCTGTGTATGTGTGTCTATAAATAAATTAGTCCCAGTGGCATGAAGTGGCATACAGCTATCCAAATGTCATTTGTACTACCTGAAACATTTATCTTCAAAATATCTTTAAAGATCCAATACTGCTGAGCGGCTGGCGGGGCAGGCTGGGAGAAGTGATGAGTCAGCTACAAAGAAGGACATGTCATCAATAGTGTAATAAACCCAAAATGCTACCTAAGAAATCAAATCATCATCAATTATAGATAATGTCAAAAGGAGGTAGCCACTATGTTAAACACAATGGTGGCTACAGAGATTTTTTTAGATACAAATAAAAGTGTTTTTATAGAAACATGAAGGACATTCTCTTCTTCCCAACAGCTCATCCCCATCAAAAAATAACTAAATGGACTGTCTCTTTCAAAGACTGTCGCAATATGATAAAGTAGTTGGTTGTGGCCTTTAAAAATGCTTTGGACCCCTAGCCATTTTGGCTCAGTGGATAGAGCATCGGCCTGCGGACTGAAAGGTCCCAGGTCTGATTTCAGTCAAGGGCACATGCCCAGGTTGTGGGCTCGATTCCCAGTAGGGGGGGCTTGCAGGAGGCAGCCGATCAATGATTCTCTCTGATGTTTCTCTCTCTCCTTCTCCTCTCTGAAATCAATAAAAATATATTTTTTAAAAAGTGCTTTGGAATCCAGAAATGAGTGAATAAGAAAGAATAATCCAAATGTTAGCTAGACTCAACCTCTAGGGCATCTAAGATGTGGTCCAGGAAAATCCTCTCTCCCCACTGACCTGGGATTACACTTGAGAGCTGAGTCCTGACCCACACCCAGTCTCTCATATTCATCCTGACAATAACAGTTGTTCATCCTCTTCTGAATGCTCAGTAACACTGGACCTGGAATGACATGGGCTTCTTTACTGTGCAGCCTGCAGCTCTGAAGACTTCTAAGATTCACCCTGGTTTCTGACCACACTCAATTCTCCAGGAGAGAACAGATTCTCAGCACAGGGATGGCACCTGTCACCATGCCTATTAATGATGGGACTGGATTCCTCTCTGCTGAGCTGGGGTGGAAAAAGCTTGAGAATCTTAACTCCACAGAAGGTACAGCAGTCACGCAGCTGTTTCCATTACAATTCTGCAGCACGCTTTCTTCTTAATGTTACCATGGACCCTAACCTTACTTCTCCAGGATTTCTAGGAGTTTTTCACTGTAATTATATTTTTGATATAAATTATTGCTTTTATGGTTTCATACAGCATTTCCTGAAAATATTTTACAGAACATATTTAAATGTCAGATGACAATGCCATGATTTAAAATAGAGCCTATGTGATTATTTAATGAGCACATATGAATTATGAGAATTTAGACAGACAAGTAAGTTCTAATATTTTGAGGTAGTTTCTAGAGTATCTTCAATGATCCCAAGGAACATTCTTTGGAATTTTGTAAAATTGGGTGACTTGGTGAACATCACAGGAGACTAGAACTTCTACAGACTAAGCCAATGAAGATAGGCGAGGAGCTCTTGGTAAAGAAGGCTCCTTTCAGGACCTTCCCAAACAAAATATATGTCTGACCCAGGGTAATCAGCTGCCCCAGGACTCCTGAGGCATCGGAGGTGAAAGTACCTTCGGCATAAACAGCCCAAGGGTTGACATGGAAGCAACCTGTTTCCAGGGAGAGAGAGTGCCCTGGCTCCTCAGGCCTGTGTATGCTTCCACACCGGATCAGCATTGCTGAGCTTGAGAAAGCTACCAGGGACCCACCAAAGGCAGGAAAAAGGATACTAGCTGATCAGACAAGGAAGAAAGTTTGTTTCCAACTCTGACCAAAACCTCAATACAATGCTGGAAGTGATATGAAGGAAGAAGGTTAACACTTCAATTGATTTCTCAGGTTGAGGCCCATAAATTTCTAAAATAACTGAATGTCTGTCATTTTCTACTGAGGAAACAGAAGAAGGGGATCTGATTTACCTAGGACAAAAACAAAGCAAAACCCCTCAAAAAACAAAAAGTGGAATATTCAATATGTAATATTCTGACATCTTAATCACTGAACCTCTTTAAACACAGCACAAACTGTAGCTGGTGCTACTTAACAAAAGCATTACAACTTTCTTTTTAAAAAGCATTTCTTGAAACCAAGAACTAAAAGAAGGAAATTAAAGCTGTAGAGAATGCTCCGACTTCAGAGGACTCATACTATACCGTGAATCGTGTCTGTCACCTGGAAACCAGAGTGCTCCAGGCACGATCGCATGGACAAGCCTGCAGCAGAGAACACATGCACATACAGCTAAAGTGGTACATTACCCCCAATGCCCTCATGCCACCCAACACAAAGACATTCCTTCCCAAGAGGGGTGGGCTGCGGTCACATCATCGTTCCAGGGGCCAGAAATCTGTATTGGTTTCATGCTATAAATCTCAAACACAATTTAAGACCAACAAGACAAAGACACTTTGTATATGTCAAAATTAGACACAGTTGTGTGTGGTTTATTTAGTTATCAAAAGAAGGCACCAAAGCAGGTATGGAAGGACTACAGATCGTAATTTGGTGACTATCTTTGTCGAGTTGTAGCTAAAAGAAATACTAGGTGGACCAAATGGGAATACAAAAGTAGAAAAGTTTGATTTCTGAGAGGGAAGTTTGACTACCTTAGATACAGATATAATTACAGCATACTCAAAGTACAGTGGAATTTGTTATTTTAAAGCAGAATAAACAACACAACTTAAACTCATGATAACCTAATATAATGAGAAAAATATATAGAATTCAGAGTATTCAGTTACCAGGGACATGGTTTTCAGTCACTTGGGACAAAGTGGGGCTCTTTGTGAAGGGGCCTCAGTCATACTGTCTGCACAGTAAAGGTGACCTTAGTTGCAAAGAGAAATGTCCATTTCTCAGGAGCCAATAGTTTACTAATAACTATCTCTGGGCTGTTCTATTATTTTATTGTGGGTTAATTTTTAATTAAACTGGGGTTAAGAGGAAACCGGGAAGAGCACATTTTGTTTTCTGCATTCAAAAAAGACCATGTACCAAATTTTAATCTTCTGAATCACTAACACATATCTGCGTTGTGCCTTGATGCCTTTAATTGTATTATGGTTAGTACTCAAACAAGCACTAATATTAGCCTTCTAGTACTCAAAAAAACAAAACATTTCCCAGACAACACTCGAGAGATCTTTGATGTATATTATAAACATCCATGCCTGTGAGACCGTACAAAAATGGTGAGGCCAAATCTCTATTCATGCACAGGAGGGATTGGCTCAACAGTCACTGTTCTGACAGAGGAAGGGACAAAGCAATCCTCTGAGACTTCCGCCAACTGGCACAGGTTACACTGAATGAACAATACGTACTGACATTTGTGTCTTCCACAATTCATGATAAATAAGCAAACTGGTTATTTGTAATCAGCCAAACTTGCTTCTTTGAAAAGGCTGCTACTGGACGCTGCAGAGCTCATGTTCCTTCCCAGTATCAGAAAGGAAAAAAATCAAGTTACATTTATAGCTAATTTTCCATGTCAAGCTCTTTTCTAGCAATGACATTTCTTACCACAATGGCAAAAGTTAAACTAGTACTTCTTCTCAAAACTCCTATTAAACCCAAAACAGAACAAAAAAACTCCTATTAGCCAGTGCCGGTTTGGCTCAGTGGATAGAGCGTCTGCCTGCGGACTGAGGGGTCCCAGGTTCGATTCCGGTCAGGGGCATGTGCCTGGGTTGTGGACACATCCCCGGTGGGGGGTGTGCAGGAGGCAGCTGATTGATGTTGCTCTCTCACTGACGTTTCTAGCTCTCTGTCTCTCTCCCTTCCTCTCTGTGAAAAATCAATAAAATATATTTAAAAAAAAAAAAAAAAAAAAAAAAAAAAAAAAAAAAAAAAAAAACTCCTATTAAACCATCCTACTTTAAGGTAGGGGCAATTTTATAGTTGAATTCAGTTTTCATCGACTACACAGCGAATATAAATAACTTCCTCCGCATTAAAATTAAAATTAATATTAGAGCTAGTCTGTGAAATAGACACTAAATTATATTGACATGTTATATTTTAAGATCACACCAATATTTTTGTTTAATAATTTTCTATAAATAATATTGTACAGCTGTTTTTCAAAGCTGTGTTTCTTTTATTTATATTCTCGAATGGACACATTCTTTCCCTTGTCTAACACAGGACTTTTAATAAGCCCCTTTAAGGGACACAAATCCTAAATAAGGCCTCCAGGACACAATTAGGAAGTCTGCTTATAGTTCATCTTATATAAAATTAAGGGACAAAAACTGGGCCTTAGACCAATTGGAAGGTTTTACCTTGGCTTTCTGCTACTTAACCCTTAGTGAACTGCACCAAACAGGAGCCATTTCCCTGCCACTATGGAAATAAAGGAAGTTAGACATCTCACAACACCAAGGTAAGGAAAAACAAAAAAGTTGAGAAATATCTCATTATTTCAAACCAAGTCATTTGTAAATGACTATAAATATAAACCAAAGAATTATTTCTATTTAATATTTTATTCTCACAGAGATTAAAAATGTCAAAAGCTTAAAACAAGGAGAAAGGGGGAAAAGGGACACACTAAACTAAACTAGTCTATCATATAATTAAGCAAAACAGCAAAGTATTATGAGAAAATACGTATTATGTGCAGTCATCAATTAAGATATTTAAAGGAAGGAGCTTATTTTAACCCACCTCAAAAGGATACTACAACTGCATTTATATAGCCGATTTAGGTTATACCAATTATATTTCTACAAATGCACAATCATGTGTAGAGATGTGTGTGCTTTCATCTAACATAAAGTAAAAAAGGCAAGTATAATATTTGCACTGTACTACATTTAACTCTGCCTTCAGCTACATATCTTAATGCCAATCCTGACAAGTTACTGTCAATTTTGGCAATTTTGTTGTTTGGGGAACAAAAGTGTCATTGTAGATTGTAAATATCTCTCCTTCCCTTATAGGCCAGATTCAAAGAGTTGATAAGATATCAGAAAATTTTTAACTGAGTTGAAAATATTTGGAAAAGAATTTACATTCATGGTAAAAACCCTGACAGTGTTGTGAAAGCTCAGCTTTTAAAGCACATGACAACTGCTGCCTGGCTCGCCTCTTTCTGGTCCTCAGTCTACCTCTCCTTTCCTTCTCTCTTACCGTGGTCTTGTCTGGGAGTCCCTGCATTTCCCCTCCTAGTGTTGTCAAAAGTAGTCTTAATGTCTGAAAGTCTAACTGGCAACAAGTGCCCCTGATAAATCCTGAAGAACTTGGGGACCAAAAATATTTAAATTTGAAGCTGTAGGTTTCATAGTTTTACTAGGTTCAAACTTCAATTTCTAAAAAAAAGGATACTTGAACTAAGGACTCAATCGAATAATTATGCTGAAAACAGGTTCCCACCTATGAGGCAAAGAAACAGTTTTTCCCCCCAAGAAAAATGAGTTTATTGTCTAGTAAGTAAGTCAATCATGAGACAGTCAACACTGGCTTATTACCCACCCTGTCAGCTACTCGTTTCCTTTTGTACCCAACATGCTCCAGGCATAGTTTCCAGCTGTCATCAGTAGATGCAGTTTCAGAAATGGAAACTAAACTTGTCTAATAAAAATATAATCAAGAAACTAAAGGTAGCGTATCCCCCTACCAATTAGAACTGTATGTAAAATATATTCCATTCTATTAGTTTGGTAAGAGTTAATTCCATGTTAAGTGGCTTCAATTATTCTGCTATTTATTTTCAGAGTTACCCAATAGTCTATTTTTCCCCTTAAAAACAAATAGAAACATAGAATTCTGTTAAAACAAATTCTATTTCCAGACATTTCTATTGTACTTAAGTACTTACTATAAGGTAATAATTCTAGGCTGCTAAAAAATTTAAAAGGACAACATACTGACTACTGAGAGTGAATCTGTTAGGGAAAGTCACAGGCTGTATTGTAGCTGGCTCTTACTAGGTGACCTCCCAGTAAGGCAGCATGTTCTAGAGCTGTGCTGTCTGATGCAGTAGCAACCAGCTACATGTGACTACTTACATTTAAGTTAATTAACATTAAATACAATTTAAAAGTTCATTTCTTGGCTGTACTTGCCACCTTTTAAGCATTAAATTAGCCACATGCAGCTGGTGACCAGCATCCTGGACAACACAGATCCAGAGCATCTGCCTCACCTCCATCATCACATCTCTGCTCTAGACAGAGCACAGGGCCTGCCACCTCGCTTAGTCTAGCATCTAGAGGAGTGCGGAATGCATATTTATTTATTTTAATTATTCTTTTTATTGGTTTGGGAGAAAAACAGCACTTTGTTGTTCCACTTATTTATGCATTCATTGGTTGCTTCTTGTATGTGCCCTGACAAGCGATCAAACCCATACCTTGTTGTTTCGGGATGATGCTCCAACCAACTGAGCTAGCCTGCCAGGGTCTAGGAGTACACATTTAAAACATTCCTATTTAAATTATAAATATAAATGAAAGCCTCATAAATCAGATTTAAACAATAGTCTTCTTCTATCACATGCAATTCTAATAGCTGGTTATTAAAGTGTTTTAAAACTATTGCTTAAATCAAAGCACACAAAAACAAACAGAAATGGGGTTTGTTACAGAATGGAAAAGTCCTCAAATACAGTGGCTAACGACTGACTTTATTAAAAGGGCCGAAAGGACATCAATTGGGTATTTCAAAAACTGTGATTTGAAACTGCAACTTGATTAGATTAAAAAAACAAACTGCATGGCAAACACAAAAATCTTTTCTGCTTGTGCATTGTCAGGGTGAAGGTCAGCTGCAATTCAGCTGTATATACCTAACTGTAAATGGCCTCAGATTTCCTCAGCAGAGTGCACACAATCTCACAGCAGACTAACTTGTTTCCAACTCTTTCAGACCCTAACCACTTTCACAGCTTGTCAGGGTCAAGGAAAAATTATCCAGTGAAAAGATTCAGTCAAATTATGACAAATTTTTAATGAATTAACATATAGAATGCCAATCTTAAGTATTAATATTTCTAAACATAATCGAATTATCATAGACATGGACATAACCTGCTTTTTAGATTGAGCTGAGACTAGTGTTTTAAAAATTAAGTCAGAAAACTATTCTCCATTTTATAAAGATAAAAAATGGGCCCTTCCAAAGAGGGTTTAAATGAGTATCAAAATTCTACCACAGAAATACATCCACCAAACATCTGTCTATGTGGTCAGTAAAATGGTCAACTCACGGTATTAAAAATAGTTTTACAAACCCAGACATTTGGGATATCCTATAATAGATTAAGACAATTCAACAAATAAGGTACTTTAATTAAAATTAGGTTCAATTATTTAAGTAATATGAAAATTAGGAAAGATTGTAAATCTAACAAATTTAAAGTTTTAAAGAAATCTCCAAGGAGGCAGTTAATAAATTCTACTTCCCTGAGGTCAACTCTGTCCACTGGGACCACCCTGTAAAGCCTGTGATCATGCTATAAAAACAACTTCTCCACATCAGAAGTTCACAACCTAAGTCTGAGCTGAAAACCCCGAGCATCATCAGGCACTCTTTAAGATTTAACCAACATTATACTTCCTGTGGACATAAAGCTAGGAATGTTTGCACTAGTTTCCTAATAAATAATAAGTAAAAACAGGAATTCACTTAGAATAGAAACAAAATCCAAGTTGTACAGACCAATTAAAATAAAAGTAATATATTTAAATAGCTTTAGTAACACCACTAAAACATTTAAAATCTCTTCCCAGGTAGTTTAGGAAAGACAATTAAAACTGTTAACAGGTCCCTCCCGTCCCTAAGTAGCCCAGGAACTCACCATCTTTAAAATCGCACCATACAGCCGTAGGAGCACTTTCCGAGGCTCGTCACCAACGGTGGCCACAGTGTCGGGTAAGGAGCACAGGAACAGCATGTTACTGAGGCCACCTCTGTGAGAAATAGGAGGATGGTAAATACCTGTATTCTGAAGGTCAACTAAGTCACTCTCCTTGGATAACTACGATGGATGGGAAGTGAGGACCCCACAAGCATTGTTCTAAGTCTTCATTCATTCTCTCACAATACTTGCAACATAAATGATTAACTCCACAATTTTCAGATCAATTCCATGATTCAAAACTAGAGGCCCGGTGCACGAATTTGTGCACCAGTGGGGTCCCTTGGCTCGGCCTGCGGGATCAGGCCAAAACTGGCTCTCTGACATCCCGAGAGGTCCCAGATTGCAATAGGGCACACAATGGGGGCCAGGGAGGGGCGTGGGAGGTTGGCCAGATGGGGAGGGACCACAGGAGGGCTCCAGGATGTGAACGGCCTGTCTTGCCCAGTCCTAATCGGCCAGACTCCAGCGGCAAGCTAACCTTCCGGTCAGAACGTCTGCCCCTTGGTGGTCAGTGCATGTCATAGCGAGCGGTTGAGCGGCCTTAGTGTATCATTAGCATATTACACTTTGGTTGAACGGACGAAATTAGGCTTTTATTATATAGGATAAGCAAACCCTTCCCAGCCAATGGGGGCTCACTGGTTGAGTGTCAACTTATGAACCAGGAGGTCATGGTTCAATTCCCAGTCAGAGCACATGACCGGGCTATGGGCTAGATTCCCAGTACAGGGGGTAGTCCATGGATGATTTTTCTCTCATCACTGATTTTTCTCTCTCTCCTCTCTCTCCCTTCTTCTCTGGAAAAACAAAAACAAAAAACAACAACAACAAAAAACAGGTAAATCCCCCAATCTGTCCTTCTAGAGTAGCACTGGGGGAGAGGTTTTTTTTAATCACATGTGTGCCCCACACATGGCACTGGCCTCTGGAGAATGACAAGGACCGGGAGTACTCTCTCCAGCACTGGCAATGGGGGAATCCTAGATGCAGTCCTTCAACCCCACATTCTTTTATGATTCCAAACCTCTATTACAGCAGATTCCATTTCCTCCAGAACTTTCCATTTGAAGTACAGTTCCAAGATCCACCTCTTCCATGCCCATGTCAGTAAAAATTTCTCAACCAATTTTTTAAAAAATATATTTCATTGATTTTTCAGAGAGAGGAAGGGAGAGGGACAGAGAGCCAGAAACATCAATGAGAGAGAAACATCGATCAGCCGCCCCCCGCAAACCCCCCACTGGGGATGCGCCCACAACCAAGGCACATGCCTCTGACCGGAACCGAACCTGGGACCCTTCAGTCCACAGGCCGACGCTCCATCCACTGAGCCAAACCTGTCAGGGCTCTCAACCAATTTTGACTAACAAGCCTTTTCAAAAAACCTGCAACATTAAGTGATTCTTGGAGCATTCAGAGGAAATGCAAGATCTCATTACCCTAACCCTTCCATTTTGACTAGTGAAGACAAGAAACAAGTTACAGAGGTCATTCAAACAGGAAGGAATAGCCTTGAGGACAAATCACCTGCCTGGGTTGGAAATGACTGGGTATAGAAGAAGGCTAGCTAATGCAGAGATTGGAGTTAAACTGCAGAATAAAAAACAGTGTACAATCAGGAATTACAGGCAAGAGGCACCTCACCTCTACTAACTTCAGAGCCACTAAATCCTAACTAGTCAATAAATCTTGAGTAATCTATATATATAAAAGCCGAAGTGACCATTACACAACCGAACAACCAGAACAACCAGAACAACCAGTCAGCCAGTTGCTATGACGCTCAACACAGGAGCTGCCCCCTGGTGGCCAGTGCGCTCCCACAGCCAAACTCCCACAGCCCCTCCCTCCCCACAGGTTGGCCGGCCCCTGATAGGCCTCCATCACCAGCCAGGCCGAGGGACCCTACCAGTGCACAAATATGTGCACCAGGCTCTAGTTATTACATAAGCACAGCACTCTTGCTAGAAGCTAGGGTAATACAAAACCAAAATAGGATCTGGTCCCTGCCCTCAAGAAATGTCCACTCTGATGAAGAAAGCAGACATAAAACTATAAGACAGAGTTCAAAATCAGGGGACAGTGTTTGCAACTATGTGCTTCAGCACATCCTGAGCCTGTCAGATGCATCCACATTGGATGACAGTATATAACCAACTTTTGTACAAAAAGTTAGCAGCAAATCGAACCACAGCTTTCTAGAATAGCATCCCCAGTCAGGGAGTCACTATTCCTTGTTCCATCCATGAACAGTCCAGCCTAGTCAAAATATGATGCCAAAAGGCTAAAATACAAAGCTAATCTAAATCACCACATGCCCAATTATGTAGGGATTTGTGAGCATACAAAGACAAGCACTGTCAAGGAATACAAAGCAGCCCTAGCCGATTTGGCTCAGTGGATAGAGCACTGGCCTGCAAACTGAAAGGTCTCGGGTTCGATTCCGGTCAAGGTCACATGCCTGGGTTGCAGGCTCAATCCCCAGTGCAGGGCGTGCGGGAGGCAGCCAATCAATGATTCTCTATCATCAATGATGTTTCTATATCTCTCTCCTTCTCCCTTCCTCTCTAAAATCAATAAAAAATAGCCGAAACCGGTTTGGCTCAGTGGATAGAGCGTCGGCCTGCGGACTGAAGGGTCCCGGGTTCGATTCCGGTCAAGGGCATGTACCTGGGTTGCGGGCACATCCCCAGTGGGGGATGTGCAGGAGGCGGCTGATAGATGTTTCTCTCTCATAGATGTTTCTGACTTTCTGTCTCTCTCCCTTCCTCTCTGTAAAAAATCAATAAAATATATAAAAAAAAATAAGTAAAATAAAATCAATAAAAAATAAAAGAAATACAAAGCAAGAGAGAACACTTCAACTTGTGTAGGCAGGAAAGATAACCGGAATTTTTTTTGGCTGGAGGTTATTAATGTTGCTACATCGACATCAGTCTAACAACTCTGACAGTTCTGTTCCTGTGGCAGATATTCACCTCTCTTTCCTTGCTAGAACCCAGGTTTATTCAGCCGGGAAGTGCCCTGTATCAAAACTATACTTAGCAGATACTTTTACAGCTAGGTGGGCCCATGCTACCAAGTGTTGGCAAATGAAACGTATTTGTGTGACTTCTGGGAAATCAACATAAGACAAGTTCCCACTTTGCCCCTCTCTCTTCCCCACCTTCCCCCCTAATAAACAAGAAAATGATGGTGTGTCAATTGCTGAGCTATTGTCTCTGAGCTCCAAACCCATCTGTGTTTTCTGCTATGATGCCGGATTGGGACTATACCAGTTCCAGATCTCTGTGATCAGATGCTCCCCATTGGGTATGGGCAGTGGGGCCCTGTGGCACTGGAGGGGCCTGGAAGGCAAGAGGGAGAAGGTGTGTTGCTTCCTGTTCCTGTTGGCAATGCACTAGCAACACGTCAGCCCAGCCATGGCAGCTGTTCCACAACCAGCCCCAGAACACCCTCTCAGAGGTACCAGCTCAGAGGTCTGGGCTCTGGCTCCACAGGGACACTTCTCAAGTTGAGATACCAGCAATAGTTAAGCAGTGCCCTCTCCTCGGAGGCTGTATCCTAATTCTGTGGGGCCCTCCTCAGAACTTACAGGTTCTGATAACTCAGACCTCTTCCCTTTTGGTTCTCCAAGGCTCGGAGTGGGGCTGCTTCATACAATTAATTATTTTAATCACTTCTGCCTTTTTGGTTCCCTCCACACCTGTCCATCCAATTCCCTATATTAAGTTCTCTATGTCAAAGTACCTAGTATTATTCCAGTTATTTTGCAAGAGCCTGACTGGCACATATGGCCAGAGCTTTTGCAGCTCCTTAGATTATGAGAATAAGGGCCACATCCTAGGAATGGCAGAGCAGTTAGCTGGAAGGAGCCTGCATCCCCATCTAGCCTGTGAAGCTTCCAGACTGGCCTGGCCTGGTGACTTCTGGAGTTCTAACACAGAGGAAAATACATTTCTATGTGGTTTAAGCTACTGTTACTCTGGAGTTTTCTGTTATAAGTACTAACTGATAAAGCCTATCACCACATCCACTAACTTGAGTTCTTCCAAGCTGGAAACTCCTCCTTCTCTGCTATCTAAAAACTACTTACCATTTAAGACCAAGTTCAAAGTCCAACCTCCACAAGAAGCTTTTGTCATCTTCCCTGCTAGCTCCTTGAAGGCCAGGGTAATGTCTACCTTCAATTCTTAAGGCCCAAAGGCCTCCAAATTGTGGATGCTCAATAACTATTTCCCAGAAATGACAACGAACAGCAGCACTCTTGTCCCACTAAGTCTCTCTTCTCCAAACTCCTCCGTTATGTTTGAAAACTGCTTATACTGCTCTCTAATGATTGGGAAATTAGTCTTAGCTCCCTAATTAGACTGTAAGCCCCATCATCCTGTGGATGGCATCGTGTTAAGAGTAAGACCTCAGGCTTCAGAACCAGGGAGCCTGGCATTCAAATCCCACTCCTGCCACTTACTAGCTGTGCAATCTTGGGCACATCACTACTAATAAACCTCTCTGACCCTCAAATTCACTCCTTTATAAAAGAGTAGGACTTCATTAGTCACTATAAGGGCTCAGAGTCATGAAGTATTTGACAAGGATTAACTCATTTCATCCTCCCAACAATCCTACAGGTGGACACCGGTATCACCCCAGCAAGAAAGGAAGTGACTAAGACAGGATTCAAACGCAGGTGCATGGCGCCAGGGTCCTTGCTTTTAACTCTGATGCCACAAGACCCAAGAAACAAAGCTAAACATGGTAACAGGTGCAAGTGGACACCAAGAGCCTTACATCAAGACTAGACTGTACAAACCTGCACAAAACAAATGTCTTCGTTTCCTACAGCTGCTGTAACATGTGACCGAAAACTTGTGGCTTAAAACAGCAAATTTACTATCTTTTAGTTCTGGAGTTCAAATGCCTGAAAAAAGGTCTTCTAGGGCTAAAATCAAGGTGTCAGCAGAGCTGCACATCAAAAGTATATCCCACATTTCAGGAAACACACAAACGAAACTAAAAACAGACTCTGAGCTAATCAATTTCAAAGGATAGGGGCCATTAAGGGGAATGCAAAGTTAATGTTTAATGGGCACAGAGGTTCAGTAGTTTGGAAGGACAGAAACATTCTTGAGATGGATAGTGGACACAGTGACACAACAATGTGAGTGTACTTAATGCCACTGACTTGCACACTTAAAATGGTTAAAACTGTAATAAATTTTATTTTATGTATATTTACCACAATTTTTAAAAAAAGGAATGAATCACTGATATGCTATAACATGGATGATCCTTAAAAACATAATGCTTAAGTCACAAAAAATCACATGCACTCCATTCATAAGAACTGTCCAAAACTAGGAAGTCAATAAGACAGAAGTCAGATTAGTGAGTGCTTAGGGCTAGGGAGGCAGGAGGCTAAAGGGGACAGAGTTTCTCTTTGAGATGATGAAAATGTTCTAAAACTGATTGTGATGGTTGCATATATCTGTGGGTATTCTAAAAACCACTAAATCGGACACTTTAAATGGGTGAATTGTGGTATATGAATTATATTTCAATGAAGTTTTTTAAAAATAAAAAAATCGACTTTTTCCTATGTAATGAGTTTTCTTAAGCTACTAAAAAACCTGAATGTGCTTCCACAGAAATAATGTGTCCGGATGTAAATAAAAGTCATATTTAAGATTTTTTCTTCAGTAGCTGAAGAGAAAGCAATCACGAGTACCTGGGAGCCTTCACAAGAGTTAAGGATCTATTTTCCCCAAGGCCAGTTAGTTGTCTACCCCAACTGAGGAGGAACAGAAAGATAAGGGAACTCAAGGTTCTAGTATCCCCATCCCCCACCCAGCAAGCAAGTGGAAAAGCAGATGGAAGGTGCAGAGACAGAGGATACAAGGACCCTTCACCTTTCTTTTCAACTGGGGGGCAGGGCCTCATGTGCACAGCTATCAGAATTGCCCTGCTGTTCTAGTCACAGCCAACAAGGGCTTCTGGCTCCCAAGCAACAGGACAAGCATTAGTTAAAAGTCCTAGTTCTCCTTCCTGTCACATCTTCTTGAAAGCTCAGTCAACAGGGAGAGCAAACAGATGAACTACTGTTCTAAGTTGTGTAACTCAATTCAAAGTTTATCCCCGTACTCCTAAAGAAGGAAGGCAGGCAGGCCAAGCTTGGACAGAAACAGGCGCACAACCTGGAAATCCTTCATCTCTTATATTATCTGTAGCCTCTGTTGCTCAATAGGCCTTAGTAGGAGGAAGTAAACCATTGATTATGTTTTAATGACAATCAAAATAAAAGGTCACCATTATGGATGACGCAAACTGTGAAAACCATCCAGAAATAAGCCAGTTACCAATGAGCCAAATAAAATGACTAGGAACAAGGAGATACATTAGGAAAATATGCTCAATAACTATTTATTGAGTTAAAGTTTAATCAAGTTCCTCTTAATTTGCTACTAGGTCACTGCAAGTCAAACAGAAATGATAGCAAAAATCCAACAGCCCTATATATGGCATAATTTGTCAAGATTATCTGCCCAAGGCCCTGGCGGGGTAGCTCAGTTGGTTAGAGTGTTGTCCCAATCCAAGGATGTGGGGTCAGAACACATACAGGAATAAATAAATGCATAAATAAATGCAACAACAAATCAATGTTTCTCTCTCTCCCTCCCTCTTCCTCTTTCTAAAATCAATTACAAGGAAAAAAAATATCTGGTCAAGTTGATATTTTATTTTATCCCTGGAACTCTGAAAGATTTCAAAGAATTATGAATTCAAACTAGAAACTTTGAATTGAAACTACAAACTTTATCATCTGGCAGGGACAGCTTTATAATAAACATACACATCATAATTAAATTTAGGAGGCACAACATACTCATGAAGCAAATAAAATGAAAATAACACATTCATGTCACATTCAACACGTGTAAGTGACACGTTGGAAAATGAAGAGCAGAGTCACTGCTGCCAATTCTAACCAGCGTCCTCTGGACCTAGCTGAGTGTGCTTCACCAACCCCTACCTAGCTTCTTTTATAGATTATTAATCAGATATAAAAATAAACATTTCAATTTCTCTTTATATACAGCTAATCAAGAATTAACTTACACCCTGGCTGGGTGGCTCAGTTGGAGCATTGTCCCATACACTAAAGGTTGCAGGTTCAATCCCTGGTCTCTGTGTGTCTCTCTCTCCCCCGCTCCTTCCCCCAACTCCTTCCTTCCCCTCTCACTTCCTCTCTCTCTAAATATCAATGAACATGTCCTGGGATGAAGATTTAAAAAAAAAAAATTTTTTTTCAGTAAATTGCGCTCCAGTGAATTGAAACCTACCTACAAAATTCCTTCTTCTGGTCACATAACAGACGACATTCTGTGTACTGTTTATGTCGGCCTCCTCTGCCCTGAATTTCCTGATCTAGCCCTTTAAAAAGCCAAAATGTTTTTCATTCATACCAATTTATAATAAGAAAAACAAATTTGTTTCTTGGTGACTTTTCCACCCTTCAACTTCAGCGAAAGTTCTGGATTTAGCAAACTTTATTTTTTTCTTCCCCCACTCGTCTTTCTCTACATTAGCCCCACTGATCCAGAGCCTACGGCATAATCCTTCCCAAGCCCACTATCTTAGTGACTATCTTAGTAAAGACTCTGGGAAAACTGATGTTACCGACACCCAGGGCAAACCCATAAAACCCCCAAATAAGGCAAAGTTAAAGTTTAATCAAGTTCCTCTTAATTTGCTACTAGGTCACTGCAAGTCAAACAGTTTACTGTAACATCAGCATACAGTACAACTGATTTCAAAACTTAATGGCAATTTGTAGATTTTTCAAGGAGAAGTAAAATAGACATTTTCCCCCTATGAGGCAAATGAGGAAATACCCTTCATTTCAGAGGCCTATGAGTTCACCAAAAGGCGCAGCTGTGTTTCACCTGGGAGGCCAGGAAGGAGTGCTGCCCCTTGAACAGATCGATAATGAGAAAAACCCCAGTGTAATGTGAGGAAGCTAAGGAAGGTGGCTGTGACTGTAAAATACGGTCCTGCCACCTTCTCGCTTTCTAATGTTCAGTTCCTCAGGATGGAACACCACAGCACAGCCCTGAAACGCATCATACCCTCACCAGCCACAATGCTATAGGGGCAAGATGTCATTTTGGTTCTATAGCACATATAAAGAAAGCAAAGGTCACTTCACAAATCCCTATAGAGTCTATTATAGTATAGACTATTACCATCTTATCAAAATACTATCATCTTACTGAATACTACCATCAGGTGTTGGCTATGAAAACTATTAACTTTGGTGCTCTGAAAAGTTCACTTAGACTGTGACTATATTCCACGTGTCCACCTGTGAAAGGAAGCCAAATCTGAGTCAATGATATCATCAAAACCTGTTCAGTCCCAAGAAAAAAGGGAATATTCTTGTAGATGTGATGCATTCCAGCTGTATCATGTAACCCACTTGCACCCATCAGCACTTGGGAATGTCACATCCTAGGCTTCAAGCACCCAGCCTGCAATAGGAAGCAGGTGGTAACTGCTGTAGAACAGGCGTGGACTACAGTTACCAGGCAATGCACAGGGGCGAGTCTTGGAGCTCGTGTATGTATTTACATCTAGGAGAGGCTTTAATGTTTGCAACTTAATCTCACAAAAAATGTTTCCAAGTATACAAGTAACATACAATTTACCCTCTGAACCATGTTTAAGTGTACAGTTATATATTCACATTTTTGTACAACTATCATCACCATCCATCTCCATAATACTTTTTTTTCTTCTTGTAAAACTAAAAGGCTGTATCCACTAAAGACTAACTCCCTTTTCTCCCCTCCCCCAGCCCTTGGAAATCAACAGTCTACTTTGTTTCCATTTATCTGACTACTCTGGTGACCTCACAGAAGCCAATACAATATTTGTCCTTCTGTGTCTGGCTTATTTCACTTAGCATAATGTCCTTAAGGTTCATCTATTGTAGCAGGTATCAGAATATCCTCTTTTAATATTCCACTGTATGTAAATGTCACCTCTGCTTATCCATTCATCCATCAAAAAACATCTAGATAAAAACAAACAAACAAAAATACCCCATCTAGATATATTTTGCCTCACCACTGTGGCTCAGTGATTGAGCACTGACCTATGAACCAGGAGGTCACAGTTTAATTCCTGGTTTGATTCCGGTTAGGGCACATGCCTGGATTGCAGGCTTGATCCCCAGTAGGGGGCCTGCAGGAGGCAGCCAATCAATGATTCTCTAATCATTGATGTTTCTCTCTCCCTCCCTCTCTTCCCTCTGAAATCAATAAAAATATATTTTAAAAAACAAATCTATACATATTCCAATCATCTGGGAAAGAATTCATATCTAGGTGAGGCAGCTCAATGCTCAATGATAAACCCAAGAAACCACCTGCTCCAGAGAAACCTTTAACACAAAGATTTTCTTCTGCTAAGTTATCTGGTTTGCACCTAACCAACTGTATTTTGCTGAAAAACAAAAATGGCATTGACACCACTGCAAACTGTCCGTAAGTCACAGGCATCAAGTCCAGCAAACATCCTGTCTCACTAGAGCTTAGGGCCTGGACCCAGGAGTTTCAAGAGCATCATCTAAAAGTCAAAATGACTAAAGAGCCTGGCCGGTGTGGCTGGGTGGTTGAGTGTCGACTTATGAACCAGGAGGTCAAGGTTCAATTCCCAGTCAGGGCACATGCCCAGGTTGCAGCTCCATCCCTGTGGGGGGATGTGCAGAAGGCAGATGATGGGTGATTCTCTCTCATCATTGATGTTTCTCTCTCTCTCCCTCTCTCTGAAATCAATTAAAAACATAATTTAAGCCCTAACTGGTTTGGCTCAGTGGATAGAGCATCAGCCTGCGGACTGAAGGGTCCCAGGTTCGATTCCCGTCGGGGGCATGTACCTTGGTTTCGGGCACATCCCCAGTGGGGGGTGTGCAGGAGGCAGCTGATCAACGTTCCTCTCTCATCGATGCTTCTAACTCGCTATCCCTCTCCCTTCCTCTCTGTAGAAAATAAATAAAATATATATTTAAAAAAACATAATTTAAAAAACAAACAAACATGCCCTGGCCGCTTCCACTCAGTGGATAGAGCGTCATCAGCCTTCGAACTGAAAGGTCCCAGGTTCAATTCTGGTCAAGGGCACATGCCCAGGTTGTGGGCTCAATCCCCAGTGGGAGGCTTGCAGGAGGCAGCCGATCAATGATTCTCTCTCATCATTGATGTTTCTATCTCTCTCCCTCTTCCTTCCTCTCTGAAATCAATAAAAATATATTTTAAAAAAATTAAACCAAAGAAAAAACAGGCCTTTGCTGGCTCTTTGGGCAAGTTACTCAGTGCCTCTAACCCTGTTTTCTCAGCATAATATAATGTATCTAATAGGGGTTTATGTGAAGATTACATGAGATAATGTCAGCTGCTCATATGAGCACCAACCACAAAGCAAAGGTTAATCTTTTTTTTTTTTAATATATTTTTATTGATTTTCCACAGAGAGGAAGGGAGAGAGAGATAGAGAATTAGAAACATCGATGAGAGAGAAACATCGACCAGCTGCCTCCTGCACATCTCCTACTGGGGATGTGCCCGCAACCCAGGTACATGCCCTTGACCGGAATCGAACCCAGGACCTTTCAGTCCGCAGGCCGACGCTCTATCCACTGAGCCAAACCGGTTTTGGCCAAAGGTTAATCTTTAAGAGTATGGCCAGATGGATGAAAGAGGAAAGCTCAATCTTCAGTCCTCTATTCCAAGGTTGTTCAACCTCAGTGCTGTTGACATTTGGGGCCCAATAATTCTTTCTTAGGGGAAGAGGAGGGGCTGTCCTGTGTTGCCAGCTGTGGAGGAACCAGGAAGGAGAACATGGGCAGCAGTCAGAGCTGGACAATCCAAGGGACTAGACTGAAAAAAACAACCACAACAACAAAAAAGCCACCCTCCTGGAACAGATAAGCAACTATAGCAAGGTTACAAGATACAAGATTTAATATACAAAAGGCAATCGCTTTCCTACATACACACCAGCGATGAACAAGTGGAAAGTGAAATAAAAAACACAATTCGGGGATTATCTAAACACCTTTTGGTTTTCTTTTCTCTGCCTTTTGACTCAGGGCTCATAAGCATCTCTGTGCGAGGGGCCAGAGGCACAAAAAGGAAGTGAAGCTCAGTTAAGTTTGCTGCATCTGCAGCTCCGGTGAAAGACTGGGCACAGAAAAGGCATCGAATGACTAAAATTGGATTTAGGGATTCTCGGTGGCAGCCAGCCAGTTGCTAGATACTGCCCTCACCCTGGTCAGCCACGTCAGAGAAAATTTGCAGGAGAAAAAAAAAAAAAAGACCTCAGTTTAAAGGTCTAAATGGAAGGATGCACACTAAAATGTTAAATGGTTACCCCCATGGGAACAGAGTGGAGACAAAAATCAAGGGGGTCTTTATGGGTGAACATGCACACCCATACGTTTATGATTAAATTTAAATTTTAAAACGTTTAACCTTAAAATAACGGGGTGGGGAGGCGGGAATTCCTTCTACTTTACCCCCAGTGATTTTTGGAGCCACACCTCCTACTTTGCTTAGTAACACACCTAGCGGGTTTGAACAGCGTTGGGGGGCATGAGCATATGGTACCCCTTCACCACTCACAGATGACTCTTCCAAAGAGGAGGAAAAAAAAAAATAATCCAACCGTAGACGCCAGGCACGGGAAGGAGAAGTTACCGAGTGATTTCTGTAAAGCCAGCCATCACACCCCTCCTCTATTTAAGATCCTCAACCGCAAAGGAACTTTCTAGGCGTGTTTTAAGCCTCTGAACGAAATGTACTACTTTGTGACCGAACGGTATTGTTCTCAGAAGAGGAGACCGGCTTTCCCACGCAAGCGGGAAAAAAATACTTTATTTATTTATTTTTTTTTCCCCAAAAGCCTGCCTCTTGGAAGGTCTTGGGCGGCCGCGGGGCCTGTTTCGCGAGATTTGGCCTGGACTTCACAAGCGTCCGGGAAAGGTGGCTCTCGCCGGCCCCGCGCCCCCGCCCCCGCCCGCCCGGCCGGCCGCCCGGCGTCACCTGACCGGCTAGCGGCGGGCCACGTCCCCCCCGCCCGCCCGCTCGCCACCGACCTGATGATACTGATGTGAAACTGGTCCTCGCGAAGGCCCCGCCAGGCGCCGGGCAGGAACTCCTTGCACCACAGATAGGCCCTGCGCCGTGTCCGCGGCTCCGGCTGCTCGTCGGCCGGCGGCGGCGGCGGCGGGGGCAGCGCCAGCGGGGGCTGCCGGCCGCCCAGCTGCTTGGACTCGAGGTCGCTGGCGGCGTCGCGCTGCTGCCCCACGCCGGGCGCCGGGGTCGCGCTGCTGCTGCCACAGCTCAGCAGCAGCCCGAGCGGCGAGGGCTCCGCCTCGCCCCCGTTGCAGAACTTGGTCTTCATGCCAGGCAGGCAGCCGAGGAGGCGCGGGCGGCCGACGCGCGAGAAGGCGAGGTTCAGGGTCCGGCCGGGCGTCGCGGCCGCTCGCCCGCTCGCAGACGGGCCGGCCAGGGGGCAGCGGCGGTTGGGGGCGCGCCGGGCTGGGTTCGCTAGGCGGTGACGGCGCGGAGACTGCGGGAGGCGTGTGGCGGCGGCGGCGGCGGCTGCGTTCGGCTGGCCCTGCTGTCCGCGGCGCTCGCTCCTATACCGCCGCCGCCGCACGAGGAGCGCCGCCCGCGTCAGGGCCCGCCCTCGAGCTCGCCGCTGATTGGCCGCCGCCCGTTGGCCCGGCGCGTCACAACCGCCAACGCCCAGGACACGCCGCCTTTCCATTGGCTGCGGCCCCGGCCCTGCCCGGGCGCTGCGACCGCAGGGGGCGGGCCCGGCGCGAGGGGCGGGGCGGGGCGTGAAGACGGCGGCGGGGTTCGTGGGGATGGAGAGGGGCGAGCGAGGCACTCGGTACCCGGAGGGAGGGCTGGGGCGGGGTGGGAGGCGGGGCTGGCTCCTGGACTTGGGGTTCGGACTCTGGGCTTGGATTTGGGGGCCGAAATTTTCCTGGGGCCCCCTCGGACCCCCAGGACATTAGAGGCCGGGGCCTGGCGGGGGCCGGCTGGAAGCTCATGCCCGGAGGCTGGCTTCTCTCTCCGCATGACCTTGGGACGAGGCACCTAGGTCTGCAGCTCCGCGGGTGTGTTTTTTTTAAATATTTCCCCCCGACTGTTCTCGGGGCGCGGCCACGCCCCTTCCGAGCCGGAGCCGGAGGAATGATTGTCCAGAGATCGGAAACCGAGGCCCGAGACGGGGGAGAGGGGACTGGTTCCAGGCCGCACAGCCGGCCCAGCCCTCGGGAGGCCTCCTGCAGCCTCAGTTTCCCTATTCGTGGTGCTGAGGACGCCGGGGCCGAGATGCTCTGGACGGGCGGGCGCGGGCGGGGTGGCATCCCGCAGCGGGGCCGTCTCCGCTGCCCGGAACTCTGGCCAAAGGTGAGTGCCACCGGGGCTGCCGGCTTTGTGGATGCCGCCCCGCCCACCCCTGCGCAGAAGGTCGCCTCGTGACCGTGACTAACGCACCTTTGCCCGAGGTGGGGAACGAGGGCCCCTGCCCCCATCGGCCACAATCCGCCCCTCACTACCTCTTTGGGGTACAGATAAATATAAAAATTACGGATTCTGTGTTACGGGGTATGAGCTGGGACAAGATGTTTCCCTGGCTGCTTGGGAAATGCAGCGCCTGACGCACAGGAAATGGCTGCTTTGTGGGAATTTCCCAGTCTGCTCCAGCAAAGATCTCTTTTTAAATAGTGTTTACTTGGCTGCTCTTGGTACAAGAAAAACGGTCTTACTGAAAGGAAGGATTATCATGAAGGGGGGCTTTTAACTGGACAGCTGTGGAGGTAGACTTGGAGGTTGCACTATATGGAGCCGGGAGCACGGCGGGGGGCGGGGGGGGGGGGGAGCGGATAGGAGGGAGGTGCGGTGGGAGCCCCATTGGATGTTTGGAAAGCTGAGAAATCAAGGTCTCCAGTCTGGCCTTTTAGATAAGGTAGCCAAGGACTTTGTCTAAAAATACCAGCCTGCAGGGAGGTGGGGCCTTGCATTGCAAGCCCTTCCATTGTACCCTGGCACAGGCCTGGTCATCCCAGAGGAATGCGAGAAATCTGGGCAGGAGGAAGGGACACCAGAAGTAAGGGTTGGGCCTCTCTCATTTGAAATAACTTGTTCGGGTGTCTGCTGGTTGGGCTGTTAGAACCTCCCGGCGCCTTTATGGGCTGCAATTCCCTATGGGAGTAAGAGGTTACCTCGTTAAAGATGTTGGGAAAGTTTTATCTGCTATTGCTCCCATTCCGTGTGATAGATGCTGAGAGTCAGAGGCTGAGAGAGCCTTGGCCATAGTCCTGGGCTAGGGGAGGGGCGAGGCAGGTGTCCTGGCTCTGTGTGCGAAGTGCTTTGCCTCCATAGGGATACAAAACTTCCTTCTATATAGTCAGTGCCCACCCATGGTGCTGGGGCAAACCCCGCAATACTGAGCCTGAGGAAGCTGGGCGTCTAGGAATGCTAACATAACAGGTTTTACATGAAAAAGGAGTCATCCTGCCTGTGGACGTGGGGGGTGGTTGAGCAGGGTTTGAAAGGCTGAGGAGGAATCTGCCAGGCAGTCAGGAGTCCCTGCTGTTCACAGCTGCACCATCTGTGAGGAGGTATAATGAGGGCCAGGCCTGGGACACAGGTCTCAGGAAAAGTGCCAGACATGCACTGTTTTTCCAAAAGGAGAAACCCGGAGTGATACGTATGCATAGGACTCAAGCCAGCAACCCCATTCTCAAGACTTTCTCCCAAGAAAACAAGTCATCGGAAGCAAAAAGCCCCATGCAGAAAACTGCCCATCCCACGTGAGCTCTACTTGGAGAAACTGGAAACAACTTCAATGTGGAGCCTACGTGTCGGGGTATCAGCCAGAACTTTAGCGTGGCCAGGCTGAAGTTGGTAGGAAGGACTCATTTTCCGCATATTTCTCGAATGCCACCCATAGAACTTGGCAGCACTGTGTCCACAAAAGAACATCCAAACCAATGGAACACTAAGAAATTTGCCCTGGCCAGGTATGTCGGTTGGTTAGAGTGTGGTCCCGCCTAAGCCAAGGTTGTAGGTTCAATCACCGGCCAGGCACATGCAAGAATCAACCAATGAATGCATAAATAAGAGGAACAACAAAATGGATGTTTCTCTTGCTCTTGTCCTCTCTAATTAAAAACTAATAATTTATTTGAGCCAATTTGTTAAAGACATGCCCAAAACAAGATCTCAAGGAATTGGATTGAAAAAATGCTCCAGAGAAGGGCAGTGTTGCAGCTCCTTTTATACATTAGAATCAAAGAAAACTTGAGGGTCACAAGAAATCCATTGGTGGTAGGTTGAGGGGGTGGGAGGAAGCAAAGCTAGGATATCTCTAGGATTGGATATAAGGCAAAGTGGAGAGAGACATCTTTTACACTGATAGTTACAGGATACTTAACATTTACAGCATAGAGACAATATGCAGGCAGCAAGATAAGAATGAGGAAATCCGTAGTCTGTGCTCTAGTGTTGGTGGTGGTGCCCTGCGGGATCTGGAAAAGAAAATTACTCTGACAGTTCAAAGGTGTGTTATCCTAGATGCATGAGAACAGTGGATAGGGCTCACTTAAAGATTAACCTTTGCTAAGGAAGCTACAGGCCTGGATGTGGCTGCCCGCCACAACCTGCCCAGCTAGGAATTTGTGACTGTTAGGTTGGATCAAGCAATTGAATCAATACCTCTCTCCCGGGAACTGGCTTCTCCGGTCATTTCACTATGGACATTCCCTTTGCTGAGACCACATTTCACTTGATGCGACTACATTCCATCCTCTCCCCTCCGGGTATGCGTAAAGAAGTCTGCCCAGAAGAAGACCTTTAAAAGCCGCTGACTCCCATCACTGGGTGCTGGAGCCATCCAGGCTCAGCCACCTGGTGTGCAGATGATCGAATACCATTCTGGCCTCGTGCGTTCCTCCTAGATTGGAGCAGGCGCCAGTAACACTGACCCTCCACCGACTGCCACCCTCTTCCTCTCCCCTCACCCTCCTTTTTGTTTATTGTGTATTGTCTGTCTCCTTCCCGGAGACTGGAACCTCCAGGAGACTGGGGACTTTGCATATGTATCTTGTTCTCTACCACAGTGCCCAGTAGGCCCTGATATTTGTAGACACTCAAGAAATATTTGCCGAATGGGTGACTTTGGGCTGAGCCTCAGTTTCCCGAACTGTAAAATAGGGATTACAATCCCCAGGGCACAGGGTTGTAGTGAGGGGTGTATGAGAGGATGTGTGCAGTGCCCGCAGCAAGAAGGAAGCACCTGTATTGCTGTTACGTGGTGCGCTGCGTGGCATGGCATCTGCCAGTGGCTGGCATTTGGTAATGAATAATGCACACACTTGTAGCAACTCAGCCTGGGAAGGCAATGTTGTGTAAGAAAGTAACTCAAACTGGAAGGTACATTCTGATCAGCAGAATGTTGACATTGGGAGGAAGTGGACAAGACTCGGAGAGAAATTTGTTATGGCAGGTACCGGTGCAGGGGAGAGGGTGTTCCATAACAAAGCTTTTCTTCTAGGACATAAAAAATTTCCAAAAGCTCTTTGATTGATGCTGAGTTCTGAGAGCAGACACAGAGGGTGTGGGTGATGAGCCTCAGGAGGGGCCTCAGGTTTGGGTATCCTCAGGGCCAAAGGGCAGACCAGGGACCTCTACCAGGGTAGAGAGGGGTCCACCCATGGGCCCCAGCCCTGCCACCAACTCCAATTGCAAGGCCTGTTCTGAAGAAGGGCTTTGTGAGTCTGCCAACCCCCAAATGGAGGGACCACTTGTCTAGCACGGTGCCAGCCCTTTACCCATATCCAGCATCTTTGAACGTTCATGACCGGCAGTGAGCCGAGTGTAATCAGCATGCATCTCTCAGGCGAGAGGGCTGAAGCCATTTGTCCAAAGCAGGCAGCTAGTAAGGGCAGAACCCAGAACCCACCAGGGCTCCTCCCTCTGGATGCAGGGAGCCTCGTCCTTCCTTCTGCACCAAAAGCACCTTTGGCCCAGGAAGCACTAGGTGCTTGGCCCCAAGGAGGTTCGCTAGGGAGCTGGAGAAGCAGAGCCCTGGCAGGGCAGCGCTCACCATCCCTTCCAGGCTGCACCCAGGGCCCGTGCCCTACTTCAGTTCTGAGCCTTAAAATATTCATGTGAGCACAGAGAGGCCAACGGGCTGAAATCCTACATGCTAAGGATTGGGTTACAGTCCTGCCAGCAGGGCGACAGGGTTCTGGGCCCCTTTACAGAGCCCGGGTTTGGCCCCAGCCCAAGATCTAGCTAGAGGCTGAGCAGGCCCAGCATCTTTCTGGATGTCTCTGAGCCCAAGTGTGATCTTAGTTGGTGGCCTCGCTGTCTAGGGGTCACAGGTAGAGCATGAAAGCAGGTGACTTGAATGCCCACATGTCGTGTGGTAGGTGGATGAGACAGATCCTTCCCCCGCCCCCCATTTGCAGGGAGCCTGAGTATAGCATCAAGGGGAAACACCTGTGTTTGGAGCTTGTGCCTCCACCCCCTGTGTGACCATTGAGGAACTAACATGGAGTCACTATATTACTAAATTACTAAAATCAAATATACTGAAGTATGAGGAAATGATTCCATTCTTGCTTTAACTGGCCTGGGAAATTGAACTTGAATTTTTCCGTTGTGCATCAGTGCCTAGAGATATGTATATGAATCCTAGAGATAACCCTGGGAAGAACTTGTGAAAGAATGTTCACGTGTCCAGACCACCTGACATCTAGTAGCCAGACCCCTGGTCATCTAGGGCAGTGGTCGGCAAACTCATTAGTCAACAGAGCCAAATATCAACAGTACGACGATTGAAATTTCTTTTTTTTTTTTTAATATATTTTATTGATTTTTTACAGAGGAAGGGAGAGAGATAGAGAGTCAGAAACATCGATGAGAGAGAAACATCGATCAGCCGCCTCCTGCACATCTCCCATTGGGGATATGCCCGCAACCCAGGTACATGCCCTCGACTGGAATCGAACCTGGGACCTTTCAGTCCGCAGGCCGATGCTCTATCCACTGAGCCAAACCAGTTTCAGCTGAAATTTCTTTTGAGAGCCAAATTTTTTAGACTTAAACTCTATAGGTAGGTACATTGTTATTAACTTAATTAGGGTACTCCTAAGGCTTAGGAAGAGCCGCACTCAAGGGGCCAAAGAGCCGCATGTGGCTCACCAGCCGCAGTTGGCCGACCACGGATCTAGGGGATCACCATCTCCAACCAATCCAGAGGTTAAGAATGCAGGACTGATTCTGCTTGTGGATGAAAAAGGGGCCACACACTAAACCCGACAAGCTCAGGTGAGGCCCACATGGCAGCCTTCAAGTGCAGAGACCGAAAGTGACCACACTGGATGGTCTGAAATGAAAAGTTACTAACTCTGCAGGTCCTGGCAGGTAGTCTTGTTGTTGGCCAGTATCTTCCCTGACAAAGGTCAACCTTTATCTTAACTGAGCCTGTCTATTGTCTTTTTGCATCTCAGATAACATACCTTTGGAATGTCAGGGCAATTTCCTTTTTTTCCGGGCACAACCACAGCACCAGAGTGGAGATCACAAATCCCCTCATTGTTACTGTGTTAATTGTTGACTGTTAACTATCCTGTATCCCCAAATGGACAAGACGGATGTGCCTAGTCCTTTACTTTTTATCCAGTCCTAGACATGTCCCAGCTTTGCTTTCTCCCGCCTCCCTAATCTACCACCAGGGAATTTCCTGTAACCCCTTGCACCTTCACTTTTGGTTCTGATGTATAAAATAGCTGGCAAAACTGCTGTTTTCCCGAGCAGTTTCTCAGTCCGTTGAAATCTTGCTTCCCGACAATTGTCATCAGTTTGACTCAAATATAAACTCATAAAAATTCTCCACAGATTTGAACGTTTCATACGTTGACATTCTCATTTTTACTATAGGAATTCAGTTTTTCTTTCTTCTTCAGAACACTGAATACTTAGTTGTGTTTTCAATTTGCAAATGCTAAGACCCTTGAATAAATCGTTGCCATTTTTAATTTTAGCAAAGCCTCCTGATTCATTTATGCTCCTAACACCTTGGAGAAGTTGCCTGACTCTAAGCCCAGCGGAGATCATTGTTCCTACACTACAGGGTTGTTGGGGAGCCACTGAAACCAGTGGGGAAAGTGCTGGGCATCGTCAAGGCCCTTCAAAGGGTTGCTGTGCCCTGTGGGTTGTGAGCTGACTTCTCAGAGGCAGAAAGAGAGCAAGTGTTGCCTGCGGTGAGTAAGGGTGGATTGCAGCGGCTCATCCCCCGGCCTCCCAGAGGCCTATCGGGGCCTGGGCCCTTTCCTATTCTTGCAGGCTCCTGGCGCTTTCAAAAATGAAGAAATACCTCAACAGGATTATCCAAACAGGGGCAGATTTGAAACACTTAAATTGAACAAACCGATGATTTTAATACACATGAAAAGATCCCAAACAAGCTAATCTTCCTGTTCACAAGCTAACAGTGGGGAGGGGTATGGTATGAACACCTCTCGAGCCTGATCATGTATCTCTGTGACAGCCTGGTTACGCTTATTTAGAGACGACACCACAAGTCTGACCCTGAGGCCCTGGGGGCACATACGGCCCTGTTGGGTCCCCCGTGGTAGACCCTGGGCAATGGCTGTCCATCTACCAGAAGCGACTCCCAGGGCCCCCAGGCGTGCATTTCCTGTGTCCCCAGCCTGTTTTAAAGCAGACCTTCCAAACTCACTTTCCAAATGTGGTGAAAACCTGTTGTTTTGTGCCCTACATGCCTCACCTTTGTGATAGTGTCTTTCTAAAGATCTCAGTTATGCCCTGGCCGGGTGGCTTCGTTCTGTACACCGAAAGGTTGTGGGTCTGATTCCCAGTCATGGCGCATACCTGAGTTGCAAGCCTGATCCCTGGGCAGGGTGCATGAGGGAAGCAACCAATTGATATTTCTCTCTCTCTCTCTCTCTCTCTCTCTCTCTCTCTCCTCTCTCAAGATTAATAAAAACATATCCTCCTGTGAGGATTTAAAAATAATAAATAAACAAAGATCCCAGTTATGAGGGAAGTCACTCAGGCCTTGGGGATGAGACTGGGAGTCCGGAAACTGTGGTTCAGGCACTGCCCCCTCTGAGCTCCTCTCTCCTCAGGCAGCCCTGGGTCCTGCAGGTTCACCTTTCTGTGGAGAAGGAACAGCAGGACCTGAGGACCCCCTACAGATGGGTAAGCTGAGGCCCAGGCTGGAGTTAGGGGTTCTGCTTACCCAGGATGCCTGGCTGCCACTGGGCCCTCCCTGCTCCCCATTCCTTCAAGCCAGGGTCCCTACCTCCTGTGAGGGTCTCTCTCACTCCTCAGGGGCACTTTCTCCATCCCTAGACTGATGCCCCAGCCCTGTCCCCACCCCCTTTAGCTCCCTACCCTACCAGGGCCTGGCGAAGTCACTCAGGTCGGTGGGGCCCCACTGGTGACCCTCTGTGACCGTGGCCTGCCCCAGAGCTTCTCAGAATGCCATCTAACCAAGCAGAGTGGAAGATGTGCAGGCAGTGAGGGGGAAGGGGAATGAAAGAGAAGAGGGGAGGCGACTTTGGAAGATCCTGGGAGACTGTGGCCAACCTTCTCCCCCAGCTTCTCTGTCCCAGGGAGAAGGAATCTGGCCCGACAGGATTCCTGTGCCTCTCCCCTGATGTGAGAGGCTGGAGTGGGCACAAGGGCCGCAGCAGGTGGGGGAGTCAGGAGATCAGGGGATGTGAGCAGGGCCTGCTCCGGGAGGGGGCCTGGGGCCCCAGACCTCCCTCCGCACCAGGACCTCTAGGGAGATTCCAGTCAACTGTGGGGCCTCCCTCACCTACAAGTCTGCCCCAAACCCCCACCCGCTGCTGGGGACCTGCTGGGAGTCACCCCCAAATGTTCTGTTGGGAGCAGCCAACAGCTTTACCAGTTCTGCAAATAGAGCTTCTATCCACAGGAACTAAAAAGATCAAGTCCTCAGGGCCGCTAGCCAAGCTGGTCGGCACATTCTCCCCGAAGCCAGGCCTCCCACGAGGCCAGCACCTGCCCAGCCCTCCCCCAAAGGCTGCGAGCCCCCAGCCTCTGTTGTCCTGGCTGCCTGCATCTACTTACCGTCTCTCTTCCGCCTCCAGGTCCTGCCCATCATAGCTGGGCAGTGATGTTTGAATGCATGAGTGGACTGAGGTCATGGCACCCTGCGGCCGGAGTTCTAATCCCAGTTCCACTACTTATTCCCTGTTTAGTGCCAGAGAGGCGATTGATTGTTCTCTCTGTGCCTCCATTCCTTCAGATGGTTGTTAAGATATTTTAAAAACCAGAACTCAGTCCTAGCCGGTTTGGATCAGTGGATAGAGCATTGGCTTTCGGACTGAAGGGTCCCAGATTCTAGCCAAGGGAACATGCCGGGTTGCCGGCTCGATCCTCTTCCCCCCACCCCAGTATGGAGCGTGCAGGAGGCAGCCAATCAATGATTCTCTCTCATCATTAATGTTTCTATCTCCCTTCCTTCCTCTCTGAAATCAATGAAAAAAATATATTTAAAGAAAAAAATATGGTTCCTTAAATGTTAAAAAATAAAATAAAATAAAAAACAGATTTCAACTGAGTACATTTGTAGCTCTAACTGGCTTTCTTAAAGGATTTGAGGAAAGAGTGAAGAAACGAAATAAAGTATCGACAGTCAAGCTACAAAAATCAGAGTGGGCAGAAACACGAGAAAAATGGTTTTATTTAACTGCCCTGAGGACTTGATCTTTTTAGTTGTGCGGCAATGCTTGCAGATATATAAGCCTGTGAACGGGAGGGAGCAACACGGTAGACCTCACGAGCTCAGGGGGCCGCGTGGCAGGACCGACAAGCTCACTGGCCAAACAAAACCACACAGGAGGGTCTGACCACACATTCCTAACGGGGCGGGTTGCGGCAGGTCGTCATGTGAAGCTCGAGCTCTGCTGTGAGCCCTGTCCTCTGTTCTCGGGCCTCGGACAGCACGCCTCCGACTCGACTCATCAGAGTAGTTTTCTTCTCCAGACGCCTCAGGGCGCCACCACCTGCACCCGAGCACAGGCCCGGGAGCACAGACCACGAACTCCTGTGTTCTCTCGCTGCCCGCAGCCCTCTCCACGCGCCGTGGATGTGAAATGTTAGCCATCTCGCACTCACCGATGGCAAAGAAGTATGTCTCTCTCGCTTCATCTTTTATCTAATTGTAGGCATGTCCTCTCTTTGCTTTCTCCTGCCCATCAGTCTACCACGAGTGGGTTTCCGGTGACCCTCCTCATGTTTTCTCCTTGGATGAAATGTACAAAATGAGCTGCAATTGCCCTGACCGGTTTGGCCCAGTGGACAGAGCATCAGTCTGCGAACTGAAGGGTCCCGGGTTCAATTCCAGTCAAGGGCACATGCCTGGGTTGCGGGCTCAATCCCCAGTAGGGGGCATGCAGGAGGCAGTCGATCAATGATTCTCTCTCATCATTGATGTTTCTATCTCTCTCCCTCTCCCTTCCTCTCTGAAATCAATAAAAGTATTTTTTTTAATTAAATCTTTATTGTTCAGATTATTACATTAGTTACTCTTTTTTCCCACCATAACTCCCCTCCACCCAGTTCCAACCCCACCCTCTGCCCTCACTCCCCACCCACTGTCCTCATCCATAGGTGCACGATTGTTGTCTAATCTCTTCACTCACCCCCACACCCCTTTCTCCCCGCCCCCAAGAATAGTCAGTCCATTCCCTTTCTATGTCCCTGATTCTATTACAATCACCAGTTCATCAGATTATTTATTCACTTGATTTTTAGATTCACTTGTTGATAGATGTGTATTTGTTGTTCATAATTTGTATCTTTACCTTTTTCTTCTTCTTCCTCTTCTTACAGGATACCTTTCAGCATTTCATATAATACTGGTTTGGTGGTGATGAACTCCTTTAGCTTTTCCTTATCTGTGAAGCTCTTTATCTGGCCTTCACTTCTGAATGATAGCTTTGCTGGATAAAGTAGTCTTGGTTGTAGGTTCTTGGTATTCATCACTTTGAATATTTCTTGCCATTCCCTTCTGGCCTGCAAAGTTTCTGTTGAGAAATCAGCTGACAGTCGTATGGGTACTCCCTTGTAGGTAACTGATTTTCTTTCTCTTGCTGCTTTTAGGATTCTCTCTTTGTCTTTTGCTCTTGGCATTTTAATTATGATGTGTCTTGGTGTGGTCCTCTTTGGATTCCTTTTGTTTGGGGTTCTCTGCGCTTCCTGGACTTGGAAGTCTATTCCTTTCACCAGGTAGGGGAAGTTTTCTGTCATTATTTCTTCAAATAGGTTTTCAATATCTTGCTCTCTCTCATCTTCTGGTACCCCTATAATTCGGATGTTGGTACGCTTGAAGCTGTCCCAGAGGCTCCTTACACTATCTTCATATTTTTGGATTCTTTTTTCATTTTGCTTTTCCGGTTGGGTGTTTTTTGCTTCTTCGTATTTCAAATCTTTGACTTGATCCTTGCGACCCTCTGGTCTGCTGTTGGGAGTCTGTATAATATTCTTTATTTCAGTCAGTGTATGCTTAATTTCTAGTTGGTCCTTTATCACAACATCGAGGGTCTCATTAGATTTCTTGAGGATCTCACTACATTTATCGGCGGTCTTACCAGTCTTTTCGAGGGCTTCTAAACAGTTCTTTAAAGACCTTAAAAGTGTGGTTTTGAACTCTATATCCAACAGTTTGCTTTCCTCCAATTCTGTCGTTTGTGTCCTGTTTCTTTGTCTCGGCATTTTTTTATGCTTCGCTGTGTCGATAGAGTGCCTTTCTGTGCTAAGTGTCCCAATTACCTAAGGTAGACACTCTTGGTGCACCCCCTTGTGGGCTTTGTGCACAGTCTTGTTGTGGTTAAGCCTTGATTGTTGTAGTTATCACTGTGAGGAATTGACCTCCAGGTCAATTGGCTGTGAGAATCAGCTGTGTCTGCGGTGGGAGAACTTCTGTGCTGGAGACACCCCTCTGGGGCTAGACTTGCTTCGATGGGGCTTTGGTGCTCACTGAGTCTGCCTCCTGAGTGTGTCTTTTATGGTTCCATGGAGCTTAAAGCTGGATGGTCCCACTCTGACCTCTGGGTTTCCTGGCTCCTGGATCTCTAGGGAGGTGCTAATCTAGCCTTTGCCTGAGGCTATCCAGCAAAAGCCTCCCTGCAGGGCTTGGGCGGGGCGGGTCCCACGGGATCAACAGGGCGGGGTTAGCAATTATGGCTGCTCTCAGTCTTGCCCTCAGAGGCTCTGCTTCTCAGTGTCCCAGTAGTCGCTGCAAGCCCCACGGAGAGAAAGCTGCCCTAGGGTTCTGAGCGATGCCAGACAGTCCCACTTCTCCCGTATGAGTCTGGGTCCTTAGAGACTCGCCCAGAACTGGAGCTCAGAGCCTGAGACTCCCTCCCGATTGAAAACAACCGCGCCCTCAGCCTCCAGCCCGCTCCACATGCACTCCGAACCTTAGTATTTTACTTCAGCACTGCGTCTCCTCTGAGCCTCGGTATGCTTTTCTCTTTCCTCCTAGTTGTAGAACATCCACTCAGCCAGCTTTCCTGTGGTTCTGGATGATGTCCGTTCCGTCTTTTAGTTGTATTTTTGAAGTGGTTGTTCGAGGCAGCAAACTCCCGTGTTTACCTATGCCGCCATCTTGGTTTCTCCCCAATAAAAGTATTTTAAAAAATAATAATAAAATAAAATAAAATGACCTGCAAGACTGCCATTCTCCAGAGCATTTTCTCAGTCTGTTGAGATTTTGCTTTGGGCATGTCCTCAAAAATTTGGCTCAAATAAATTCTTTCTTTGTTTTTCTTTCCTTCTTTTCTTTTTCTTTTTTTTTTCCTGCACAGGCTCATGAAATATACCCTCACCCGAGGATATTTTTTCCATTGATTTTCAGGAAAGGCGGGAGAGAGGGAGGGAAACATCAATGTGAGAGAGACACATTGATTGGCTGCCTCCCGAGAACCCGACAGGAGCAGGGATGGAACCTACAACACAGATACTTGCGCCTGATGGGGAGTCGAACTGAAGACCCTTCGGTGCACGGATCCATGCTCCCACCACTGACCCACACTGGCCAGCGCGTTTCCTTAGTTTTTAAGGAGAATTCATACAGCCATTGACTATACAGAGCCATTTCTCAGTCCTCTTTTCTTTCACTTAAGAAATTGGGTTGCACTCTGATAGGGACGATAATGCCAAAACAAGGTCGCTGGCTCATCATCTAGGACACAAATAAATACTTAATTGCTTGACACTTTATTGAACACAAAGCAAGATTAAGCACCTTTGCCTTCGTGGTCCAGAATGGAAGCAGGAGCCCAGGGATGGGAAGATGTGCGTCCCGTCCCCCCCCCCGGCCTCACTGCAGTCCTGTCTTGCTGTGGGAAGGCTGACCCAGGTTCTCTCGGTTGTCATAGCCCTTGGATGCGTCATCCCACTCCCGAGCTCGGTGCAATGTTTGCCCATCATCCTCTTCCTTCTTTTGTTCCTGATCTTCCTGTTGTTGAGCTGCTTCTTATTTTTTTTCAGTTACAGTTTACATTCAATATTACTCTGTATTCGTTTCAGCTGAGCGGCTCCTTGGACCTCTGATGTTGTCCTGGCTGTTCCTTGATCGGATAAAGCTCCCAATTTCCCATGCCGATCGCGTCACTCGCCGTCGTAGGTGCCAGTTTTGGGTCGCCAGCTCCAATGCTTGGCTTCGGAGAGAGCGAAGCGTTTCCCTGGAGGCCTGTCCTGGGGGATGAATGAGCAGCTGATGTTCTTCCTGAGGAGTCCTTTTCTCTCCAGATCTTTATCTCCCCGTCAATGTTCTCCATCTTCTGAGCTGATACCAATCCAACTGCAAAGGTGAAGGAGGCCATATTCACGGACACGCTCATTGTCTGCTTGACCACTTTCCACAGGGGATTGCAGTGCAGACAACCCACGCTCCACCTCCTCCTTCTGCTTGTATGTCTCCGGTCGGCCCATCTTTGAGATGCCACGGCCACAGTCACAGGGCTAGGATGGGCCACGGGGCTAGGATGGGCCGTGGGGGAACTAGCTCAGTGTTATTTTTCAGCTGAGCTGTTCTTAGTTTGGCCAACTCAGACGGGACCACATGATGGTACTGGCACTGAGTCAAGCAGCTTAAAGCGTGTTCTCGAGCACCGCGAGCGAGCTGGACACCGGAGTTGGCTTGCTTCCTGTCGCTCGCTCCCTGGAATGCAGGCGCCATCAGGTACTTCAGGCTGGGGAAGCATCCTCTTCTAAATCTCCGTTTGGGCTGAACAAGCCGAAATGTTGCAACATTCTGGAGCCTTCTCAGAAGGTCCGGTCCCTCCACAGCTTCTCTCGGGCTCCTTCTTCGTTGAAGTGGGGGCAACCCTCTCCACTCATCTCTCCATGGACTCCCTTCCCCAAAGAGAGACATTCCAATCCTATAAAAGACAAAGCTCCTTTTAACTTAAAACAGATTTTTTTTCCCCTTCATCAAAAATGTTGACCAGAAAAGTTGGGAAATCCTATCAGGCAGAGATCATGTGGACACAGGATGTTTGCTGCACTTCCTCCCAGTCTCTCTGGGTCAATGGCTTTGGATAATTTTGTATCTTGCTTTCCCCACCCCCGCTTAAAATTAAATTGTTGGGAGCATTTGGGATGTTGCTCCCTGGCATGTGTCTTCAGTTTGGCTCAAATAAACTCTTTTTAAAATTCTCTTTAAAAAAATTATATTGTTACATCGACAAAAGTAGATAGAGTGCCCTGGCCAGTATGCTTAGTGGTTACAGCGTCGGCCTGTGCACTGAAGGGTATCCGGTTTGATACTTGGTCAAGGGAACATACTGTACCTGAGTTGCAGGTTCAATCCCCATCCCTGTTTGGAGCAAGTTGGGGAGGCAACCAATCGATGCGTCTCTCTCACATTGATGTCTCTCTCTCCCTCTCTCTCTCTCTCTCTCTCTCTCTCTCTCTCTCCTTCATTCCCTCTACTCTTTCTAAAAAGCAATGAGGATTAATAAAATGAAAAAAAGAAAAGGAGATGGTAGGATGGGCAGGTGGAAAGAGAGCCCCAAGGCAGACTGGGGCACTCAGGTAGAGCGGACATGGGATTCGCTGAACAATTCTTCCCAGTTTCCTGTAGGTCTGAAATGTTTCCTAACAAAGTGTGGAGAAACAGTGGGTTGTGAACTCGCCTCTCTTAGGAACCTGTAGTTGCCCTCCTGTTCATATACCGGATGGAAACGAGCATTGTGTCCACCAATAGGCACGCGTGAAGGATACCAGCAACACCGTTCTTCACAACGCCCCCCACAGGACACACACAGATGCCCATCGTGAGTACCAGGGACACAATTCTGCAATTCCTGTGCTTTCCGACCTCCAAACCCCAGCGGGGGCTGCCTGCCTTTCGCCCCCCCAGCTCTTCCAATGGTTTTGCAAGCCCGTCCGCGCCTGGGCTCAGTCCCTCTGCTGGAAACCCTGTTTTTCCTGGCTGAACCTTGCCTGAACAGGGCCTGGTAAGTCGTTAGGGAAGCTGACTTTCTTTCTTTCTTTTTTTTTAAAAATATATTTTATTGATTTTTTACAGAGAGGAAGGGAGAGAGATAGAGAGTTAGAAACATCGATCAGCCGCCTCCTGCACATCTCCCACTGGGGATGTGCCCGCAACCCAGGTACATGCCCTTGACCCGGGACCCTTCAGTCCGCATGCCGACGCTCTATCCACTGAGCCAAACCGGTTTCGGCTATTTTTTTATTTTTATTGATTTTTGTACAGAGAGGAAGGGAGAGAGATAGGGAGTTAGAAACATCGATGAGAGAGAGACATCGATCAGCTGCCTCCTGCACATCTCCTACTGGGGATATGCCCGCAACCCAGGTACATGCCCTTGACTGGAATCGAACCTGGGACCTTTCAGTCCGCAGGCCGACGCTCCATCCACTGAGCCAAACCGGTTTCGGCGGAAGCTGACTTTCTTACAGAAAAACAGGGATTCAAGACCCAGCTCTGTCGGTTCTGTGGGTCTATGGTTTTTAGTGCCCTTTTCTTTTTTTAAATTAAATTTATTGATTGATTGATTTTTAGAGAGAGAGAGAGAGAAGCATCAATTTGTCATCCCATCATTTACGCATTCATTGGTTGATTCCTGTGTGTGCCCTGACCAGGGATCGAACCCGCAACCTTGGCGTATCAGGATGACACTCACCTGCTGAGCCGCCCAGCCAGGGCTTCGTGTCATTTTCTTTCAGTTTCTTCATTTGGAACAGGCAGAGGTGAGGTCTACCTCTCGGGGCTACGGGGGGAAACCAAGGTGACACACAGAACACTGGAGCCCCGCACCGACATGGAGGTGACAGTTGTTATTACTATTGCCATTTAGCAGATGAGAAAAGGGAGGCTCAAAACCTTCATTTGCCTCAAATCACACAGCCAGGCGATGGCGAGGTGTGGATTCAAACCCAGGACCACGAGACCTCCGGCTCCTTGTCTCTCCGGCTCTGCCTCCAGCCTCACGGCACACAGCAAGCCTGAGTGAGTCAGGGTTCGGGAAAGGCACGGCTGCGTGAAGGCAGGGGCGGCCGCCCGCCTGCCTCCACTCTCTCCTGCGGCTCCTGCCAAGTGCAGCAGCGAGTGGCCGAGGCTCAGGCCTATGGCCCCGTGGACTGAGCAGGGCCTTGCCAGCCCTGTGCATTTCACAAGGCAGGGCTCAGAGCCTGCTGTGGACAGAAGCTTGGAGCAGGGCAATCCCTGGATGTGAGTCACACAGCAAATCAGTGAGCAGACTGGCCTCTGGCCTGACCTGTCTCCGAGTCCCAGCAGTAGCAGGTGTTAAAGGCCCGAAGGATGTACCCAGGCTGCCGGCTAAGGCACCTGGGTTGTAAACGCTGGTCCAACCCAACCTCCTCCCTTGGTGGCCTCGCCCTGGGGTGGCGAGAAGGTGGATGACAGCTCCAGGCTTTTGTCAACCCCGATGGAGTGAGCGTCCTTGGCCTCGGGCCCCAAAGTTGCATTTCCTTGGCACAGCTTGACCGTATGTCCATCCCTGGACCAGCGCAGTGCCCGGGGACCTGCCCTCTGATTGGCCAGCCCTACAGTCAGGCTGGGGTCACTGGGGAGGCTGGTCCGCCCTGAGCCTCATGCGCTGAGAACAGAGAAGTGGCCTCTTCCTGGAGGTGGACCCAGTGAGTGACCACGACAAGGGAACCGCGGCCCACGCCTGTCCCCGGCTCCCGCCCTGCTGACAGCGGCTGTCCTTTCTTCACCTCCTTGGCCACAGGTGGCCTTCAGAGGTGGCGGCAGGGACATGCTGGAGGGACACGCCTTGGAGGAAGGGATATTCTCTTGGGGGAGGGGAGTATTCAGTCTCCCCTCACACAAATACCGCGCCCAGGCCAACCTCTGTCAGGGGCTTCCACCAACAGCCGAGGTCTGGGGCTTATCAAAAGCGCATCAAGTGCCAGGCGCAATGCTGAGCCCACTGAAGCAGACGTCGAGTTTAATCCTCACCAAAGCTCCATGAATACCCATTTCACAGGCGAAGAGACTGAGGCTCAGGAGCCAGATGTCGCACCCCTCTATTTCCTTTTTGAATTGTCATCGATACGCTGTCACAGCAGGGCTGCTTTAGTCGTAAAATGAGGTGTTGTCAGGTCAAGGGCCATATCCGAGGCCTCAGTTCTCAGCCCAGGAAGAAGCTGCGATGAGTGAGTGAGTGAGTGAGTAACTGAGTGCAGTGACAAGGTGCTGGCAGCAGGAGCTGGGCCAACGCTGGGGAAGGGACGGGTACAGTTCTCTGTAGCTCCCGATGGCCGAAGTCCAAAGTCAGCCATCTTCACAGGCCACTCTCAACCCGGCTGACACCGAGGCCTTTGGAAGCCATGTGGCAACAACACATTGCCACCCTGGCTGCAGCCTCTCTGTCTGACCCAGTGCCCTGAATACTGCCTGGCACAGGGGGAGGGCAGTCATACCCTGGCTCACCCACAGGTCAGCCCAGTGTGTGGATTCTTCCACCCAGGGCCGAGGCCAGCCTGGCTGCCCCACTGCACCCTCAGGGTGCCCCCTGTCCACGGGGCACTGGGGCTCGGAGGGGGCAGCTTAGCTTTTCCATTGGGTGGCGCTGGGCTCAAGCACCACCTGCGTAGGCAGGTTGGCGGTGGGGCCAGAGCCGCCCCCGGCTTCTCATCTCCACTGGGCATCCCTCAACTTGACCCCCTCCAAGTCCTCCTCCTTGTGGTGCCGAGGGTGCCCTGTTCTCTCTCGTGCCTCCAGATTTGCTCGCTCTTCAGAACACCCCTCCCCTACTCGCCCTCAAGGACAGCAGCCAGCCTGGAGCGAGAGGAGGTCCTTCTCCCCTTCTTGTTCTTCTCGTGCCTGCTCTGCCCCTCACACCTGCGCCTCTGCTTCCCTCTCGGATTTCCTGGCTGCACAGAGGTGGATCTGGAAGGTTCCTCGAGGCTGGATGAGGCCCAGTTTTTGAGCTCAGTGCTCATGGGGCCCTCGGGGCTGCGTGGGAACCCCCAGGGAGCAGCAGCTTCGGTGCCCAGAGGTGGGCCAGAGGGCCGGCCAGTGCTCACCTGACATGAAGGCTGCAGCTGTGGCGGGTGGGAGAGAGGCTGCTGCCCCGCCCCCCATGTCCCCCTTGGCCCTCAGCCCTCCCGCCCCATCCCACACCTCGGGCTCTGTCCCCAGCCCAACGTGGAGTCAGCAGCTCTGCCCTGTTCCAGGCCCTTTCTCCTTGGGGCAGGGTGGCCCGGCCCCGGCACAGGTTGGGCACAGCCTCGTTGCCCTGCACGGGCTCCCAGCCTCCCGGCCTCACTGGGAGGGAAGAGCAGAGACTGGCCTGGGGCTCCCATGGCTGGAGGCAGCCCGAGGCTGTGGCTTTTTGGGGTGACCTGCACCCTGCTCAGCTGGCCCGTGAGGAGGGAGGCTGAGTGCCCGGGGTTATTTCCTCCAGGAAGAACCCCCTTCCCCATCAACCTGAGGCTTGCCCAGGCCTCCCTGTGCCAAGACCCATCAGGCCCTGAGGACCCCACAGGCTGGAGGGCTGAGGGCTGAGGGCTGAGCAGAGAGAAGAGTGGGGTGGAGGGTCTGAGAGTATCTGGGAGGGACCTGGGTGGACAGCTGAAGGGTTAGAGGAGCCACTCCATCAGGAGTGAGGCTGAGAGAAAGGCGAGCAAAGACTCCCAAACCCAAGTGAGCTCAGGGCCACTGACCAGCCCCACCTCCATACCGTGAGCCACAAGCCACCGGGTCCCCCCAGGGGTCTCCAGCCCCCCCAGCCCAGTCCAATGTGGTGGGTCCCTATGGGCTGTGTGACTGTCCGGAGCCTGAGGCTTCTCCTCCCAGCAAGGAGTCCAGCCTGCGGCCCTGTGTTCCCAAAGACCCCCCCGACAGACCTGGGCCTTCGCCTGAGGCCTCAGGTCATCCGTCCAGGGCAGATAGGCTGTGGGGCTCCAGGCTGAGAAGTCTGACCACTCAGGTCCCATTGCAGCCCCAGGGACTGGAGGGAGTTGAACATTAACCCCTTTGATGAGTGGCCCCAGCTAAACAAACACCCGTTATCACATGTCAACAGCAGCTGCCAGGCACTGACTCAGGCACCAGCAGCCCTGCCTGGGCACTGCCTGCCACTGCCCCCATGGGCTGAGGCTGCCAGGACTGCCTGGGCTCAAGTCCCACCCACCTCTGTCTCTTGCTGGCTGTGTGACCCCAGGCCAGGCACTGTCCCTTGCTGGGGAGGTCAGTTTCCCTCTCCCCTCTGGCCTTCTGGGATGGCTGGATCCAGTTGGGGAAAGGGTGGAGGAGTTTGGGGAGGCCCTGCCGGTGCTGAAGCCTTTGCGATTAGACTCCAGGAAATCAAAGCAGCTGAGAGGGACTGACCGCTGGCCGTGCGCCAGATGCTGTCCCCGCGGCACTCGCTGTCTTATTTAATCCTCCGTGAGGTGGATGAGGACGTCTGGTCAAGCGTTCACCACACTTTCCTGCTATTTGTGTCTCTGCTGTCTGTGAGGGGAGGGCTGGGTTGGAATCAGGTGCAGCCCTGTGCCTTTTGAGTGTTGAGGGAGCAGATGAATCCAGAAAGACCCCTGGGAGGGGGGGAACAGGATGGAGCAGTGTCCTCCGGTGAGCAGTGAGCGTGGCTTGGCTGCCAAGGGGGCACCGGCCAGAGGCAGGAAGAACCGGAACCACTCTGTGTCCGTGTCAACAGTGGAGACCAGCTCCAGCAGCCCGGCGTTTGGAAGTTGGGATGGAGGAGGTTGTGATTACAGCCCAGTGGGCAGGTGTCAGCTGAGAGGGCAGAGGCAGAGAGAAGAGGCCCGTAAGAGTCAGGGTGCAGGCACAGCCCGTGGAGGGAGCACATACTGATGCAGCCAACACTAACCGCTGACTTGGGTGCCACTGGAACGCTCTATCCTCAACAATTCCAAACTTAAGTGCTAGCATTAGCCCGTTTCACAGGTGAGAAAACTGAGGCCAGAGAAGGGCAGTTTGTGTCTATGCTCACAGTTAAGAAAGGGCAGAAAGACCAAAGGCCATGCGTGAACCAGTGTCAGCAGCGTGGGCCGCCAGCCCCGGGCAGCCTGGGCCGGGGGATCAGGTCAGGCGCCCATGCCCGCCGTGACCCAGACAGAGCCCTTTCCTGGGTCAGCTTGCCCGCGTGGAGGCTGGCAAGGCTCAGTCCTTCACTCACCCTCTTACCCCCAGAGGAAAAATGTGGTTTGACTGGCAAGAGGAGGAAGTAAATACTGTTCTGTTTGGTTAGAGGGGGGAGAGCCTGGGAAGGATCTCTTCCAAGCGCCATAGGCCGGGAGAGAAGGGAGCCACTGGCTTGCTCCCAGGCCCTTCCCGTCAGCATCGACTCGCCATCCCCAGTAAGGCTGCACTTCAACACATTGATAGCGGGAAGTGTAGCTGGCTTCCCAGGTGTGCCTCTGAGACGTAAACCAACTTTCTGTAAATACACCCCTTCCCAAAACGGGCCTGGGACAGACCTGATGTTGACCAGAGCCATATTTTAGGGGTAACGCAAGAAACCCCCTAGTCAGAGTGGGCCCCTCCTTTGAGCGTTAATGATGTCTGTGTAAGGTCACTGTTGAAACAGCAGCAGCCAGCGGCGGGCCAGGCTGGAGGAAACCTTGAACTCTCCATGTCTCGAGGCATCCTCGTGTTTGACTCACATTTTCAGATACAGACAAGAGCCCTCGGCGGCCACGCGTGGCACCTGGCCCACTTTTCAAGCTCCCTGTCTATTTGACTACTGGGGGTGGGGCACCCCACTTACCTGCACAATAACCTTTGGACAGAGTTTGGAAATGAGGGTGAAAGGCAGTGATTGCTATTTGTCACCCAAGATAATTACCTGGCAAAGGTGAGGCCTCGTGACTATGACTGGGGCTGGCCCCAGTGACCCTGGACTCTATGACCCGCGAGGGCGGGGCCCTGGAGCCAGATCTGGGGTTGATGGCGGTTGACAGTTGTCTGCCACTCACCGCCAGCTGCGTGGCCTCAGGCAGGCTGACTCACTCATTCACTGAGTTACAGAGCTTTTACTAGTACTCACCTCCCAGCTCCTGGGTAGGGCGTCTCTGGCCTGCGGGCATGGTTCCTTGGTTTCCAGGACTTCGTGGTGAAGGCTGCCTGTCTGCTGTCAACGTGGGTGCCCTCAGTTCTGTCCAACGTGTTGGCCTCTCTGAACCAGGACACTCTCTCTCCCTGGACCTTCCCAGGACCTCCTCATCACTGCAAATGCTGCCCTTACAACCCCTCTGGCCTCCGCCGCCTGTCCTCGTGTGCTTGTCTTCTCCCTGCTAGTGTTCACTGCCCACAGGAGCGCCTCCAGGCCTCCGGCACCTCTATTTCCCGGCCCACTCCTCACTTGGGTTGCACGACTCTCTTCCTTGACCTGCCTGCACTCCGGGGCTGTCTGCCCACCTGACCCTTCATCCTCAGCCCTGCGTCTGCTCCTGTCAGAGACGTGCTCCCATCAGCCTTGGGCCCGTGGGTGCCTGGACACCCACTGGTACCTAGAAGGTGGTGCCCGGGAAAGACTTCCGCCATGAATGACACTAGTTCTCTAGTCAGCTTGCTGTCCCTTCCTCAATTTCAAGCCTCCTTCATGCTCAAGCATTGGGGCCCTCCTCTCTGCAGGACAGACACCCTCCTGCTGGGACTGCCCCCACCTCTCCTCCTCTAGGTACCGAGGAAGCTGGATCTAGACTCGCAAGACCATCCCTCCTATATGGTAAATGGGTCCCTTCCAAGGCTCCAACGCCCGCCCCCGCCCCCCCCCCCCCCCCCCCGTGGGAAATATAGTGAAAGCCAGCAGTAGGGACGGTGAGACCTTGGGAACCTGGCCAGCAACTCAGTCTAAGGTCAAACAGAAACTTCTAGATGTGCGCCTGAATTGTAAACAGCTGGTGTTTTGACCTCATGCAAGCACTACTCCCCCTGCACGCCTGTTTTTCTGTGTTATGTACTCCATAAAACCTTGTGTTGGGAATGTCTGGGTGGTGGCGAAACAGCAGCACCGGCTGGCAGCCCCTGGTGCACCCGTGTCTTCACGGCCAGTCCTCGGGTTATTTGGAATCCATGAACACACTGACGTTTTCTGGGACCTCAGCACTTTGCATAACACTTCCTCCCTCAGACTCAATAAATCCTTCCCTCCCCTTCCTGGAACTCATCCCCGGGGAAGCTTCCCTCTCCAGTCTGATCTGCTGGTCCTTCATGAACAGTGAATCCCCTCCCTCACCCCCACTCCCCTCCCGCTGTCATCCTTCCCTCCTTCACAACCAAACCTCCCCCTCTTCCCACCCTCTCAACCACTCTGCCTCCGCCAGACAGTGCTGCCAGGCCGTCTCTCCTGGCATGGCACCTGCGCCCATGCCTGGACCATACCTGTGCGGGCAGGGCTCTCAGTTCTCTGTCTCTAGGCTATTTCACATGCTGATGTGGGTGGCTTTAATCCAGCCGTGGGCAAACTACGGCCCGCAGGCCGGATCCGGTCCATTTGAAATGAATAAATATATATAAAAAAAAAGGCCGTACCCTTTTATGTAATGATGTTTACTTTGAATTTATATTAGTTCACACAAACACTCCATCCATGCTTTTGTTCCGGCCCTCCGGTCCAGTTTAAGAACCCATTGTGGCCCTCGAGTCAAAAAGTTTGCCCACCCCTGCTTTAATCACACCCCACAAGAAAGGTTCTCCAATCTTGCCTCCACCTCCAAAACATGTAACACATTATGTGTTCAACGCATATTAAAGAAATGCAACTCTTACTCCCTTGACTCCCGCTGCTCAGGTCAAACTGGGAAACCCATCTGCCAGCCCCCAGGGGCCTGAGCGGCCCCAGCAAGCGCTCCTCCCCTTAGCAGAGCAGACTCAACAGGATGGTCTACCCCCCAAGCACTGAAGTTACCGTCTACTGCATCTTAGCAGAAAACACAAATATGACAGTATCGGATCTAGTAACACACACTTTTTTTTAAGGTTTGTAAACAGCTTTCTTTTTATTTATTTTTTTAAAAAATACGTTTTGAGACAGGAAGGGAAAGGGAGAGAAACATTGATGAGAGAGAAACATCGATAGACTGCCTCCTACACGCTCCCCCCTCTGGGGATCGAGCCTGCAACCCAGCATGTGCCCCAACTGGGAATCCAACGGTAACCTCCTGGTTCCTGGGTGGACGCTCGACCACTGAACCACACCTGCCGGGCCATACCGACTTTTTAAAAGAACGTTACCACAGCCATAGCCACGAGACGGCAGTCCTCCAGGGAGGCGTCCCAGCTGTCCATGAACTCAAGCTTGGTGTCCTGGGAGGACTGGAGCGGCCCAGCCTCAGGAGGGAGGCGGAGGCAGCCTGGGTGGGAGACCCACTCACACACCTGCTCCTTCCTGAAGATTCCAAACCTGCTTTTTCACTGGGCATTAGCAACCACCAAGCCCAAGCGCTAATGACATGGGGAAGAAGGCTGGAGGCCTACTCACCACCCCCACCCCCACCCGCCCTGCATGCTAGGGTCAGGCTTACCATCACCCTGGAGCTCTGAGTGCCCGAGGTCGGCAGCTTGCTGCACCTTGCTCTGAGCGCCACTGGGGTCGGCAGCAAACGCAATGACACGTGGTGACAAGAGCCCTGGCCCCTGAGAAATGGAAATCCGCAGGAGCTCCGTTAGCCAGGGACCAGCGAGCTGCAGCGGGTTATTGGAAAGGACACCTGAGACTGAATATGGGCATGCCACCGGCAGCCTCTTTCACCCTGGGGACCCGTCAGGGTGGATATTTCAGTCAGGGTCAGGGCTTTCCATTCTGGTCTGCACTGCTACCCTCACCGCCTCATAGAGAGCTGGCAGCTCGACCTGAAGCTGGACTGGCCATGGCACCAGGCGTCCCCACCGACTTCCAGGTGCTAGAGAGAGCTCTGGATTAGCAGCCTGCCCAGGGTCACCCAGACGTTGCAGAGCTGGGCAAACTCGGGTTTCCCGACTCCTAAGCCAGTCGTTATTTCCTCTTTCAACCAGGTTTTGCTGATCTGGGAGGATGGACTCACACCAGTTCTGTCCAATCCAGTGAGACAACACCAAACTAATAGGAACCATTGAAAACTGGGTTGCAAAAGCCTTCATGGGCCCAAGGGCTAAGAGGGTATGTCCTTTAAAGCCTCCCCATAGAGAGAACAAGTGCTCCCCCCCTTTGCTTTTCTTACACACACACACACACACACACACACACACGCACATGCCCTCAGCCTGGCCTGCGCTGCGCCTTCACAATCCTGGACCCCTGGGGGGATGTCGGACTGCTGGTTTCAGCCCGATCCCCACAGGCCAGCTGACATCCCCCAAGGGATGTAGTAGTGCCTCAAGCGGCAGGCAGCCAGGGAGGAGTCCGAGCCCGGCCTGGTGCTGCTCCCGCTCATCCCGGCCCTGCTGCCCCTGCCACTGCCACTGCTTGGTAGTGAGCCTGGCATCTGGCGCCCTTGGTCAGCTGAGCAGCACTCCCACTGTGGGAGTGCACTGACCACCAGGGAGCAGCTCCCGAATTGACTGTCTACCCCCTGGTGGTCAGTGTGCGTCATAGCGATCAGTGGGTTGATAGCTTAGGCTTTTATATATATAATTGATTTCCTAGAGGAAAGGAGAGGGAAGAAAGATAGAAAAATCAATGAGAGAGCATCACTGATCGGCTGCCTCCTGCACACCTCCCACTGGGGATCCAGCCTACAAGCCAAGAACGTGCCCTGACTGGGAATCTAACCGTGACCGCTTGGTTCATAGGTCAATGCTCAAACACTGAGCCAGCCTGGCCCCTGCTTTTTTTTTAAACTGAGTGGCCAAAAGGTCTTCTTCACCAGAAGCAAAGGAGATCAGGGCTCTGAGAACTCAACACTCGGAGACTGAAAAGGCTTTAGAAACGCTGAATTAACTTCTACTTGAGATGAAATCCTCGTGGGAGAAAAGCACCTGGATCTTCCCTTCTCGGATGCAGCGAACACCGGCCAAATTGTTTTAATTTCCGAATTTATTAAAATGATTAACCTCAATACTGCAAGTGCATGTACAAAATATTTGTAAAAAATGTTTTTAATGAAACGTTAAAGAACTTACCTCAAATGCTGAAAAAGTCCTTTTTTCATTCTTTCAGTACAAGGAATACATTGTATCTCAAAAGTATTACAACTCAGCAAAAACAATTTAAAACAGTAGTTTGAAAAATGATTGAAAATTGAATACATATATTTTTATGATCATTTCCTAATTCTTACAATGCAAAAGTCTTTACCAGTCATTGCATAAGCTCAAGCTAAGAGTTTTATTGAATCAAAGTTTTATTGACCTCTTCCAAGTGGTCACCAGAGTGTGGGTTTCACCATCCCACACAGCAGAGCCAGGACAACAGAACAACGGAAAATCAGCTCCTTGGAAAGCATCAGCGGTGACGGCCAGGCTGGGGCGCACAGACTCCTGAGACAGTGACGGCTACCAGGTGTCACTGCTCAGACCCTGGGAAGGCCAGCCTCAAAGGACAAGGCTGCCATACAGTTAAAACTAACATCATAAATAAGTTACTGAAAAGAAGCTTAAAAATGGAGAAAAGTGGGCAATATGACATTTTATTACTTTTCCCTTAAGGTTGACATTCCTGTAATGGCTATTGTTGGTATTCCAAGAAACAGTTCAAGATGTGTTCTATGACCGTCTACAAAACACTCCAATCGGAGGTGGGGATGAGGCGACCCTCTGCCTGCTGGGCTTTCCATACCGGGTCTCGGCCTGACCTACCCTCGTGGTGCGAGTCCCGCGTCTACACAGGGACACTGAGAGGGTTGGACTGGTCTGTCAAGTGCTCTGAGGGCCGTGGGACAGGCCCCAGGGGCCGCCCTGTTGGCACAGGAGGCACGCTGGCCGAGTGTGTGCGACGTGCGCCACATCGCTACCTGGGGGCTGAACTGCACCGTCATACACAGGGGGCAGCACGAGACTACAGAAGTAATGCCTTGGGAAGGAAGTAAGGAAAAAACACTGCTACATTTAAAAAACTTTTATGGATATTATTAATTTCTACTTGGATCCTACTGGCAATAGTGTTAAGGAACTGAATTTCCCAGAATCTGGGAACTGGGGGAATCAATTAGGAATGACAGTGAGCACAGAGGTTTCTCCAAGGGATTCCATTACCTGCAGATTCCCTCAACATTTAAAACTGGGGCTCCCTTTCCAGACACTATGGATCCCTGGACTTGGTACATAGGAGCACTGTGTGTCGGAGAGTATTCGCACACGCTTCCCGGGAACAGAGACCCGCTGGCTCAACGCCTGCTGCAGATTCACATTCCCCAATTCTCTGTCCAATGATTTGTAAAACAATCCAGAAAAAGCAAAGATGGGTACTGAACATAAAGTAGTAAAATTTCGTTCATTAACTTACTTAAAATTAATTTATCTTTTCAAAGTGCTTCAAAAACAAATTAAATCTGACTCTTCTTTTTGTCTAACTGATAATATAGTCAAAAACTCTTTGACATTTTCATACATAAACTAACATAAGTCAAGAACTTCCACTGATGCAGTGCTTAAAACTATGTATTTATAATTTCCTATTTTATTGGCATGGATATTTCTAAACTTAAAAACCTTCCTGGTAAGTTCTTTTAATTTCTTATGACAAAAATTTCTCACAACACACAAATATTTACAACATATACATTGTTTTCAGTTCTTTACATTGAATTTCAAAGACAAACATTTTTATAGGTTACCACAGAACAAAAGCTGTGACTCATGTTTTTATTTCATAAACTATTATAAGTTAAAGTGAATAGAGTTTTTTAATATTCCTTGTAGCATTTTACAAGTGCAACAGAAAACTTGAAGACCCAAATTAAGATAGCTGTAGTTCATTAAATGTTGCTTGTTGTCATCACATTGTTCACAGCAAATTTTTGAAAAAATAAGCACCAATCATTCTTGCAAAGAACAATTTTATCTAAAAGTATTGAAAAGTGTTAAATACAAGGTCTTTAATTTACATGACAAGCAATAAATACGCTGTATCGAAACTCATCCTGCACACTGCTACCCTCGTACATATAATGTACTGAAAAGTTGGCTGTCACGCATGGGATTGTACTTTTAAAAAAAATAATAATAATAAACCAATTTGACTCCCAACTGATGGTCTGCTATTTAACCAAGGCCACACACAGTACACCTGGCCAGCAAACAGTGTGGAACTGATCAAACTCCAAGGGGGGAACATCTAGCAAATAAACCAAAAAGCCAAAGATCATTGCTGGTGATATTAGCATGGACTAGAAAACCTTAATATGCTGCTACTAGGATTGGTTTAAGTTATTATTTAGTCACATATTAAAGAGCCAGTTGATGCTCTTACAAGTTAAAAAAATTGTGTAGCCACATTATTGTTTTCAACGTCGTGTGGAAAGTTGCTATCACTGTAGTTTGCTGAGCCTTTACTTTACAACAGGGCTCTCCCTCTAACTCGGAATTGCACGTAAGGAGGCTATTCAAAAAGTACAATAAAAATGTGCACAAATCAGACTTCAGGTAAGTCAGTACGCTGTACACTTTCTACGTGTTATGCCGATAAGTGAAGAAATGAGAGAAGTGCTGCCGCTAAAATGTTTCAGTTGAGGAATAATACACTGGAATTTTTTATTTGTAAGTAGTTTATCCCAGGTCAAATTGAGACCCAGAGCTTATGCGTTAAGCCTCAAAGACTGATCTTCTCTTCTCCTGGAAGAAATGTCAATATCTATTGAGTCTTTCCCAACTATTAGCCTCAGTCGCTTGGCTGGAGGGAGGGGAATAAAGTCATCTTCAAAGTCATCGTCGTAATCCTCCTCCTCTTCGTCCCCCTCAGAGGAGGAGGAGTCGTCTGTACTGTCTTCCTCGTACTGACTGTAGTCATCGACGTCCATCTGCGACTCCAGGAGAGAGAGCGGGTCACCGCAGCACACCCCGTTCTCGTGACGCCCCTCTACACAGGGCCCCCGACCCTCCTCGTCCCGTTTGAGCTGGATTTTTAATTTTGTGGCACTGCTGCCCGGTCCTGAGTTAAATCCATTATTAAGCTTTGCTACGTAGAGATTATTATCATTTTCATGGTCTTTACTTAACTTGATGCTTATTTTGGAAGAATTCATCCCATCATTCTCTGGATTGTTTGTCTTGCTGCTGCTATCGTGACGCCTGCGAAGAGTCAATTTGGGGATCCCAGAGTTATTCTCCAGGATTAACTGTGCGTCATACCTTGTGATTCGCCTCTTCTTTTTACTCTTTGCAGTCCTGAAGCCGTCTTTTGTTTTGAAGCTATCTGATGTCACCACCGAACCATCAACAGGCGAAGGGGCCCAGTCCATGTAGCTCCCGGGCAGCCCCTCCGAGCCGCTGTGCTCACCCTGATCGGGGAGGGACCCCAGCACACTGGGTACCACACTGGCTTTCCCAGGGGGACTGTGCTCCGGAGTGGACTCCCCCGCCTTTGCCAACTGTCTCACAAGTTTCCCTTGCCGTGACTTCTTTTTTGCAATGCTGCTGTCACTCCTAGGACACTTCGCCTCCCCGTTGTGTGCAGTGTCATGCACCAGTTCTTCTTCCTGCGTCGCAGGAGGTGGTTGCTCGCCACTCTCTGGGCAAGACTCAGTCAGGCTGCTTTCATAGTCGTCCAACGTATTTGGTTCAAGCTTGATGTCAGAGGGCTCCTTCAAAATCATTCTCGTCCGTGCAGATCGCCTGGTTGTGTAGGTGCTGGGGGCGCCCTCCCCTGGCGAAGGGGCCCCTCGCCCCGAATTCTGTTTGTGCTCTCTTGCCGCATGTCTGGTTAAGCACCCACTAGCCACTGTGGCTGGTATTGGTCCCTCTGGCTCCTGATCTTTTTTAATGGGCAAATTTTTATATAGAACTACTTTAGGCTCTTTAAGGACTAAGTTTCCCATCTCTAGGTTTCGTGAAGCACTCTTCTGCTCCGGCCGTTTGCAATGATTTCTTAATTTTACCTTTGAAAGTAAAGGCTTTGCAGGCTTTTTCAGTTTCTTTGGTACCCTGGAATTATTTATATGAGTTAGCTTAGATGAGGTAGAGTTGGAAGAAGCTGGAATTCTTGACATAGATTGCCTTGTTAATGTTCTGCTCTTGCTGGTCTTTTTCACACCAACTGAAGATTTTCGGCTAGAAGCTGCAAAGTTAAAAAAAAAAAGAAAAAAGATGAAAAATAGCCTTGATAACACAAAACAGTATCCAAAACCAGACTCTCGGCCATGTGACGTTCACTTACACAGGCACGTGGCAGACAGACCCAGTCAGGTTTCTGCCTGCACATAAGCTCCCCGCACTTTTCCTTCACGTTCTCTTTCTAATTTCAGCCTCTGATTCATGGAGCATCTATTCACATTTGAACTGGGTGTTTGAAGAGTTCCTACTACCAAGTACCTAGATTTCACTCTATGTTTGTCCTTAATCTAACATGATACTGGTCCACAATAAGTATTTCTTTTCCTGATTTAGTATTTTACCATGTAAAAGGTTTGAAGTGGACCTAAGAAAAAAATCATAGTTTTATTTTCTTTCACAAATTCTTAAAATCATCATTTTAAATAGGTTTCTAAAATCCAATTACTCCTTAACCAGGAAATATATATTGCAAATGGGCTCAGAGACAAATTCTATTCCAATGGTTTCAACAAGAGATCCGAGGAACCACGTTGTATCCCCGACAACCGCCCCAAAGAACTGCCTATCTAACACCTCTCCCTGAGGCGCGGGGAGGTCAGCAGAGCTTACCTGGCCCCGTCCCTCCCGTGCCTGCTCGCTGCCCACAATCACTGAGAGGGGAGAAGCATGCTGCCAGAATTACTCTCAGACAAGGGGACTCCAACTTCCTTCCTCTGGACAAGGACACAGAAAGGCTGGGATGATCCTACTGGGAACTAAGGTGACAACTGAAGGGCTTTACAAAAGGCTTATATGTGACTCAAGTTTAAGCTGTGCCCCGAGAACCTCTGACCTTGCCACTGACCAGCTGCCATCTCTGTTTTCCTTTGAATTTACCTTTGGACCTACACAGTGTCTTACATGAGTCAACTTCTCAGCTTCCCACGCTCCCCACCTGAAAACCTCATCCCATCAAAATGCCCCTTTTAAATTATTCACAGAGAAGCTGAGAATACCAAACAATCACCATCTCTCATCTGAAAACAAGGAAATAGAAAACAAGGAATGTGGGTAAGTCCAGCACACTGCCGACAAAGATGGTCCCTTACTACATGCCCGAAGGTTGCCAGGGCGACTGCTGTTCCTTCTGCTTGGTTGAGCAAGTAAGTCACCATTAGTTAGTTTTTATGGAGAACAAGAATGAGTAACAAGCATTCCAAGCGTCACACCACCAAGAATGGAGCTCTGTACTCAAGCCTGGCTCCTAACTGGAGTGAGGTACCCAAACCAGCAAAACTCCCAGAAATGGGGCCCACTATTTCTTGAAGAACAGTAGTAATTTTGGAGAATGTGTATATGAACTGGAATTACACAGAACTTTCTAGAAATAATTTTTAAAATATGAGGATATTTGGGGAATTCTTTGGCTAAAGAATTTCTGCTTTCAAGGCTTCCTTTAAGGTGGAACTGGAGAGGTACTTATTTACTTATTTTTTAAAATGTATTTTTTAAAATATATTTTATTGATTTTTTACAGAGAGGAACGGAGAGAGGTAGTTAGAAACATCGATGAGAGAGAAACATCGATCAGCCGCCTCCTGCACATCTCCCACCGGGGATGTGCCCGCAACCCAGGTACATGCCCTTGACTGGAATCGAACCCGGGATCCCTCAGTCCGCAGGCCGACGCTCTATCCACTGAGCCAAACCGGTTTGGCTTAAAATGTATTTTTATTGATTTCAGAGAGGAAGGCAGAGGGAGAGAGAAAAAATATCAATGATGAGAGAGAATTATCAATCAGCTGTTTCCTGCATGCTGGGGATTGAGCCCTCAAACCAGGCATGTGCCCTGACCGAGAATTGAACCATGACCTCCTGGTTCATAGGTCAATGCTCAACCACTGAGCCACACCAGCCAGGCTTGATGTGTTCACTGATGTAAGTCCACACCAGTGTTCTGTGCTCACTTTCTCAGAGTTGGCTATGTGGTCCTCTGCCCAGCCTGACTCTTCAAGGACCATCCTATGTCCAAGCTTAGTGGTCCTCAGCCTATTGTTCCCTTTTCCTCATTTCGCGCCTGCAATCAGCTGTAACTATAATCACGTATACGTTGCATTCTCCACAGCGACCCCCCTGAAATCGGGATCCAGCCTGTCCCTCGCATGAGAGCCTTGGCCAATCTCTGACCACCTCCAGGTCGTGAAACCCAGTGAGCACTTTCCACCCTTACCTTCCTTTGCAGAATGTGAGATTGCTGACCATTCCTTTTCCTGGAAAACCCTCTCCCCTCTGCTGTTCCCGAGAGCACTCTCCCTCCACCCGCCCACACCGACACTATTCCTCAGGCATCTGCTGTCCTAGGCCCTTGAAAAAACAGTCTCCTGGTGAGAAGCACCCACCCCCTTCCTGAGCCACTTTCTCTCACCTGATTCTCTCCTGAATCACAGGCCCTACCACCAAATACCCACTGGCATCCGGATCTCCCGAGGCTGCCTCGTAGCCCCTTGGTGAACATGCTTAAACTGAACTCGCCTTTAAGTCTCATGGCTGCTTCTCCGCCTCAGTTCTCCTCTTGGCCAATCACCCCAGAAACTGGGAGGTCATTCCTGACGTTTGCTTTCCCTAACTGCCTCACCCAATCAGCCTCCAGGTCCTGTGGAGTCCCTTCCTGCAATGTCACTGGAGTGTCTACCTCTCTCCATTGTCAATGCCACAACCTCCTGCTTGAATGAGGGCCAACAGCTTCCACCATTTTTTTTTTGTCTCTCCTACTGCTTTCCCAACACCCCATCCTCCATCATGTAGACAAAATGATCTTCCTAGTACCCATGTCACTTCTGGGATTTAAACCTTTCAATAACCTAATGCTCTAAGAATCAAATCTAAAATTTTAAGTTATGCTCACATCCTTTCTTCCTACCTTCAATTCCACCCATGATAAACTTCACTTATTCAAGACCTACATTCATCCCCTTACTATATTTTTAAAAATAAAAGTCCCAAGTGCTTCACTTGGCCAACTTCTCACCCTCTTTAAAGTTCAGCGTAGGAAACACTTTTCCAGGGAGCCTGTCTAGACTTTCTACATAGGACAGGGTACTCTTCCTATGTATCCCGAGACACCAGAGAGTTCCCTTACTTGGACACTTATTTTAAGCCATTAGACGAATCTCATTTTATGGTGATTCTGGAGCTTGCCTCTACTCTTACACCCCTCCTTCCCATGGAATCACTGTTAGCTGACCACAGCGAACCACTCACAAAGCACTTGGGTGTTTGTTCTCAACAGCTCAAAATAGACGATTTGATGCTACAACTTGTTTCCCTTATGTTTATGTATTTAGTGTATTCTCATTTTGTCTCAAAAGGCATGATCTCATCAAAAGTCCAGCTAAAAAGTGTGCTTACCAAGTCAAAGTTCAAAAAGGACATAAGCAAGCTGGGCAGAAGTGTGAGCAAAGTGGCTAAGACCAAAGGGCTCTTCACTGTCCCCAAAGGGTCACACTATCCTTGGGCGCTGTGAGAACATCAGCAACAGGAGGGTAAGGGAGGAAGACGGTGGCCCCAGCGGCAAACTAATCAAAGTCCATCAGAGACTGAGGATTCTGACGTAGGAGATAAGGTGGGCCTGTGGTGGCCCTGGCACCAGCACTCACACACCAGGCGTGACTCTTCCCTACTGGCTAGGACAAACCTCAAATGCATAACCTAACAGCAACTTTAGGTGAAAATACACATTCTTAACAATTATTACATAGCAGGTGCTGGGCAAATGGCCACCTTAGTATGATCTCAATGCTAATAAGCATTTTTTGGAGTAAGAGCTGTAACACTACATGAAACCAAGCTCATATGGACTAATGTGCCTCAGATCGTCCATCTGCTGAGTGGCAGGGATGGGATTTGAACTGAGGAATATGGTTTAAGATCCCAACTTGTTCAGCACTGCCTCTAAGGCAAGCCAGTCCCAGCTCATGGGTAAAGAAGCCACGCACGGCCCTCAGAGTCATTTCAGGGTGTCCTCAAAATCATAAGGCAGCCCTGCCTGGGCATCAAGAATCGCAGGCAGATACAAGAGCAGCACAAGGACCCCAAAGCTCCCCGAGTGCCAGGGCTGCGTCCTCGCTCTGTGGAGAAACCCCAGGAGCACAGTCAACATGAACCGAGGTGACATGAGGACCACACACAGCCGACACCTTCAGAACTCGAGGAGCCAGCATCCTCCATCTTACGTGACCAACAGACTGGCAGCGACTGCCTGGATCAGGCCTACGGGCTCGGCAGAAAGGAGTGCTGTCTGTGACAGGAGAGAGAGAAGCAGTGACACATCCCCTACCTCCAGGATAGGCGATCCTTAGTTAAGATAAGCTTACTCCACTGGCCAAGTCTTCTGGGTTCTGCACCGACCTGAGGCATTTGCAATGACACACATTCCATATCACAGCGCTGATTATGGGGAATGGCCCAGCCATTCAGGCACAAGGACCTAAAAAACCAGAATCTTCCAATAATGGCACAATTCAGGCACGCGAACTGAATTTGTGAAAAGGATTTCTCGCCTGGTTGGTGTGGGTCAGTGTTTATGTGTTGACCCGTGAATCGGGAGGTCACAATTTGATTCTCAGTCGGGGCACATGCCCAGGTCGTGGGCTCGATCCCCAGTAGAGAACATGCAGGAGGCAACTGATCAATGATTCTCTTTCATCATTGATGTTTCTAATTATCTCCCTCTGAAATCATTAAAAACATATTTAAAAAAATACTTAAAAAAAAAAAAGCATGTTTCCGCTCTGTAGATGCTAAAGCAAACAGGTTGTGGCTCCCAAGACACCTTTAAAAAAGGGTCTGGCCCTGGTAGATGGCTCATTTGGTTGGAGCATCACCCCACATACCAAAAGGTTGTGGGTTTGATTCCGATCAGGGCACATACCTGGGTTTCAGGTTCGATCCCATGTCAGGGCGTGCATGGGAGGCTACTAATTGATGTTTCTCCCTCATCTCAATGTTTCTCTCTCCTCTTTCCCTTCCTCTCTTTCTGAAGTTAATGAAAATTAAACATATCCTCGGATGAGGATTTAAAAACTTTTTAAAAAAGGATCTGTGTGGTTGCCCTAGCTGGTTTGGCTCAGTGGATAGAGCGTCGGACTGCGGACTCAAGGGTCCCAGGTTCGATTCCGGTTGAGGGCATGTACCTTGGTTGCGGGTACATCCCCAGTGGGGAGTGTGCAGGAGGCAGCTGATCGATGTTTCTCTCTCATCAATGTTTCTAACTCTCTGTCCCTCTCCCTTCCTCTCTGTAAAAAAAAATAAAATAAAATAAAATATATTTTAAAAAAAAAAGGATCTGTGTGGAAGAAAGAAATAATTTTTCTTCCCACTAGGCAGAAATGTTTAAGAATATACACACTGCTCAAGGAAAGCAGCTCCTCCACCAGCCACTAAATCCCAGACAAGCTGCAGAATCAAAGTGGGCAGCTATGCACGGAGAGTGCACTCTGACCCAATGGATACCACCGCCCTCAGGAGAAAGGCTCAGGCACTCTGGCTTTGCTACCAGCTGTGTTCTTAACAAGTCTTCCTCTCACACAGCTCGGAGGCTGTGTTTAAGACACAAGCACCAGAAGAAACACAGCCTAAAAGAATGCATGGAAGAGTTCGGGAAAACACTGCGTGAACACGGCTGAGTGTATGCTGGCCGAGGAGGTGACTGGAGTCAGCCTGTAACTCCTTTAGAGCACAGAGCACGCCCACCACACTACCCTCAGTTCGAACATTAACTCTGTACCAGTCAGTCAGTCAGTCAGTCATTCTGCAGAAAGAAGCTGAATGAAGCCAGCGCCCCCACATCCGCAGCCCCCGGGAAGTGAGCACCTGTTCTGCAATGCTGAGATTACAGCTCAGAGGGATTATTGTTCCCTCTAAACTTAGGAAAGTGGCTCTGCATTGTTACTTGTGCACCTGTCCTGTCCTGGAACTAGGCATAAGCTCCCGAGGGGCTGAGTCTCCTACATATATGTATCTCTTCAACTACCACCAGGCTTTTAGTAAGTATTTGGTTTATTAATAAATATTCCCTGATGGTCACTTAGTAATATACTCAAAACCTTCCAAAAATATTTGTATTCCAATCTTTTAAACTAAGTGTTGTACTGAGTTCAGAATCTATGCATTCGAAATATAGTTAATGAATAAAACCACAAAGCACCCCCACGAATGTCAAGAGCCAATCAATGTGGACAGCACGGTGGCCGTCTCCACATATAGGTCTCACAAGTCTCCCGTCTCACAAGGAACCAGACTCAGAAAACAAATAGTGATTGTGCTGTATTTATTATTAGAACCAATAGTCCACAGTGAGTGACAGACTAACTGCTCTTTTGTTCACGTTGGACATTTTGATAAACCGGACAATACACAGGATAACTTTTACACTAAAGAGGTCACGTGTGGCCTCCGACTCCCAGAAGCGGTAGATTTGGGAATTCATGGCATTGAGCTTTGCCACTGTGGGATTCTTCCCTTTTCTTTGGGATTTTCTGTACAGGAGGGGAGCACCAGTGCTGGGTGTGAAAACAGGGAAAAGAGCCTGAAATAACCAGACCTCAGAGGGCATCAGGCACTAGAAGCATCTGTGAACATTCAGTGCCGAAACTGGCATACTTAGGGGATCACCAAGCCAAAACGTGTGAACTCAATGCCTGTCAGATCAGTCGGACTGAGGAGCCTACTATTTGAGTGGAGCCAGAGAAAACTGGCATCACCGAGGTGAAATGCAGACGCAACCAGAATAGTCCCAGGACTTCAAAGCTCCATCAAGATGATGTGTTTTCTTATGTTCGTTTAGGCTTTCTTCTTTCTTTTCTCTTTATTCTTCATTCCCTCTTTTTCCAGTTCCATTAGGTCTTGCGCCCCCTCCCTGACCTGGTCTCTTGAAGCTTGCTTCTTTCTCCTTTCATCTTGCTACTTCTGTTAGTGGCTAATACGTCATAGCACAGTGACATCTAAAATGTTCCTTTATCACAATTACGAGTCTGGTAACTGATAACTTAGTAAATTGGGTAAGTAGTAAAAAGGTGGAAACCTTGAAGCCAGAAGCTATCACCTCCCCAAGTCCATCCTCCACCCTAACAGGATGGCTAGGCACAGAAACACGTATGTGCCTGTCAGATTCCACCCCATCCTGTCTTCTCAGAAGACATAATGATATAATTATGGTGAAACTAACACCTGGAAAATGTTTCTTTCATACATATATGATGACCCTGGAACACAGGCTGAAGAATATCCAGTTACCAAGTATTCACGGAAAGCAGACAGGTCAGTCTAGACGAGTGCACTGAGTCTGGAGGCCAACACAGCCTGCTTCTGTGGCAAATCATTCCTAGAATCCTGCGATGCTGCTGGAGTGCACGAGTCCCAGGGTTTCTCTCAATATTTAAAAGATCAAAACTACTGAAACACACTTTAGAAAACAAATTGTGTGAAAACACTTAAGAAAAGATGCTTATCAAATCTCCCTTACTTACTTGCATTGTGTTTTTCCTGAGTGGTATCTGCATCAGTGTTAGAGCTGACAGATTGACTGTCTGAATTTTTGCTGCTGTCACCTAACTTTTTAAGCCTATTTAAACGTTTATCTGTTTCTCTGAGTCCATATTTGCTATTGATAACAGGAGCAGGCGCAGGCAGTCCCACTCTGGATTTAAAAGCACCAGTTCCTCGTCTGAAAGAGAAAACAGCACACGTCAAACAAACAGCGTACTTACTAACCATAAGGTCGGCTGCCGAGGGCTCTGGGACGCATCAGATCTACAGATGTGATGAACTGATGAGGCCTCAACCATCACTGGAAATTTACCAAGTCTAGGACTCTCAAAAGGAATTAAGTATGTATATAAAATCAACAAAAAACTCTAAACTTAAAATCACAAAACAAATTATTATGACTATTGTCAATTATTAACTGCCCATGAGAAACCATTGAACCCTATAGAATTTCATGTGTAGATAACTAATTCTTCAATTTCAAAACTGGTTGGTGCCATAGTTAGGTCTAAATTGTAGCTTAAATAACGCACCTGTTAATTATATTCTAGCTTTGTTCTGCACAATTTAACACTACATCACTGAATATTGAGAATTAAGAAATGAAAAAAAGAAACCAGAGAATTTCCATAAATGAGGCATTACTTAGATAGAACTGAATGTTAGATACAAATTCTAGATGAAATTTTGTCTAAGAAGGCTAGGCTGTATTAATGCAAGGCTCACTTTCTGAACTATAAAAACTATTAAATGATTCTTTAAAGTTAGTGAATTAAACATAAATAACCACAATTAAGCTATAAAAATGTTACTAAATAAGACACTACAAACTTGCTTTTCCCACAGGATAAGAACAATTTCTAACCTGCTCTAACTATTTGTATTGAAGTAATTTTTCTGAAGTGAGGGTACTTACTAAGAGAGTTCTTAGACTTCCTAAAGGATGTAGTTTTGCAAAGCTTTGCTTTATTCAGCGTATAAAGGAAAATTCCTACTCAGCTCTATTCAAAAGAGTGAGTAAATTATATGTTAAGAGGTTTTTAAAAAGCACTCCTATTGCATTTAAGAAGTGAGAAGTCTCTCTGGCTAGAACTGCCTTCACTGGCTGACCCTTCACTGGCCTTCCCTTATTAAGGAAAAGCCATATAACAGCTTCTGACCTGTGACAAAATCCTAACTGCCCTCCTCTGAAAGCGACCTGGCCCTGCTGAGATCCCCTGGAACTGATCTTCCAGGATTTCCTCCCCCAAGGAATCAGAGCGTTTCACTTTTTGCTAAAGGACAACAGTTTTAGTTTCTCTCCCCACCCTCTTACCTTTTCATGCTAGGGAACACAGACCCAAACCTAATGCCGAATCTATTTTTGTTAAGTAATGTAAGTATTTTTGCTTTCTTCATCTTCACAGAATGGATATGGAATTCTCTTTTTATTAAGGCTTTTGTAAAAACAACAACAAACTTATTGTGGGACTGCCTCAATTCTTTTTTTCAAAAGGTGCATTAGAAATCCTCACTGTGGCAGGCAACCAATTACACTCCACCCCACCCCAAAATATATTCAGAAAGTAAATCCATAAATCCCAAAGGCCATTTCATTTCATATGGACAAAGAAAATAATAAGTTATTTTTAGCTATTCCATGCCTTTTTACCATAACATGCAACATTTCTGGTTCATTTCTAGAAAGATGGGCCACATTTAAAGAAAGCTCTACTCTTCATCTGCTTCTCCACTACCCTCCCTTTTTCTTTTTAACTTAGGAAAGTAATACATGCTTATGCTTGCTGCAACAAGCCAAACAATCCTAGGATATAAATATGCATAAAGCAGAAGTTGGTAGTATTTCCTAACCCCTGGAGCCCAGAGCCCCGAGGTCCAGTGCTAACCACCTGCCAGCACACCAGCTTCCACTCCTTTACCACGGTCTACACACCTCCATACACTGTGGGAGCCCTCCAGGCAAACAAAACCAGCAGGGTAATGCCATACATTCACTAAACAACCATGCACAAATACACTGGTATTGAATACATGTTTTAAAAGTTGTACTTTTTACATAAACATTCCATAATTTATTCAATAACTCCCCATCCGTGATAGTAAAACCTATGGGCGATTTTGTTTTTGTTTGCCACCATGAATACAGCTGCTATACTGCTCTTGACACCAAATCCTTACTAACCGGTGCTCATATTTCCATAGGGTAAATTCTTCCATATGGGACTGACTGCCAGGTAAATGGATGCACTTATTTTTTGACACATATTGCCAGATTCCTTTCCCAAAAGGTTACAGCAATTCACAGCCCTAATAACACCTGCCTGTTTCTCTATGTCCTCACCAGCAGTATACAGTGCACTCCTTAAATTTTGCCACCTGATAGTGAAAATGAATACCTAACTGTTTTAATTTCTTTGTTTGTAGCCATCATTTTCTGTGCAGCATCTTTCTTACCTTTCTTTTCTAGTGGAATTTGCTTTCCCTTATGAGCTTGCTTCACAGGAGCTTTTTGTAATTACATTAATTCTTTGCCATATGTGTACTCCCCCCTCAGTTTATCATCTGTCTTTGACTTACTTCCAGCCATTCACGAATTTTTGTATTCACCATTTCTTGTCTTCTTTCAAAAGAACTTTACTTCCCCAAGGTTAGACATATAATTTAAAGTTTTAAAAATAGTTTTGCATTATATTTTAAAATTTACCTTTTTAAAATTTACTCCTATATTCCCAGCATCCAGCTGGAATTGATTTTTACATAGTGTGAGATGGAGCTTAGCTTGGTTTTCCTCCAGACACACGATGAGTTACAGCTGACCCTGAACAACGGGGGGAGTGGGGCACCACCCTATCTTGCAGTTGAAAATCCACATATAACTCCTTCAGCCCTCCACATATGCAGATTCCCAATCACGGATTGGAAATACTGCACCAACATCATACTCATCTCTCTTTCAGGACTCTCTTCATGCCCTCTTACCTATTTGTCCATTTCTGGGCCAATATCCATCAAGTTTTGATCACAATTATTTCATAGTAACTTTTAATATCTGTTAAGATAAATTTCCCCTAACTATACTTCACAAAATTTTTCTTGGCTATCAAACATACTTTCATATAAACTTTACAATAATTTTGTCCTTCATTAGATTTTATTCTTCAAATTTTCTAAAGTGAAATTTGTAGTACTTATTAGAAACACACTACAATCACTATTGTGTCAGGATGGTTACAGCCCAGACACATGCATCCAATGCACCCAGGACACTCCACTTGTGACCTCAGCATCTTGTTAAACATTCTGTCCACTCTCAACTCTTCACTGGGCCACCTCTTCTCACCCTCATGCCTGGCACTGTGCTAGTCTTATTTACCTTGCATTTGTAGGCCTAATATAAAGTACCTGTTCAGTTAACAATTGAATGAGTTCCTCTGACTAGTGTCATCCTCTCATCTAACTGGTGTTCCTGAGAATTTAAAGAATATTCATAGCCACCCTTTCAGTCAAACTGCTCAAGGAGTCTGATTTAGCCATGTCGACTGTTCTGTATATTAGGCCTTCCCACTTCGGAAGGACTTGCATGTTTCTATTGTTCACACTAAGCCTGGAGAGTAGGTAGGATTACCACTACATGACCAGTGAGAAACGGAGGCTCAATAAAGAGAACTTAGGAATTATGAAAGTATGTGCATAAAAAAAAAAAAAATCCAGAGGACACAGCTTGATAATACACAAAACTGTCAGGGTTTTTACATGACTGTCAGCGGCTGAACTTCACTTGCCATTTTCAGGGCAACCCCACCCTGGCTGTGGTTGTGGCTGTGGGTGTGGCTGTGTGTGTGTGTGTGTGTGTAAGGTGTTTCCCATTCTCTACTTAAGCGCATTTGAACTCTGATTCATTCATAAGAACAGCTGGTAATAATATTTTTAAGGGTCAGGTGCCAATGCCCTTGAAAGTTAAGGATGCTTTGATTTTGTTTATGCATGCTACTGGCTGCAATGCTCTAGAATGTAAAAGACTATTCCTGCATTTAAATAATGAGGAGATAATGTGATTTCATGCCCATGATCATAAGGTGGTTAAAAGAATGGAAAAGCTGAACATCTTACTTAATACTTTACCTTTCACACGTGTAACACTCGCAGAACTCATTATTTTCTCCAAAAAACCCATCTCCATAATAACAAGAAATTTCTTCTCCAGGTTCAATATCTCTCAGAGCCTTCACACATGCTGTATCTCGACCAGTTGACACAAACTGAAATAAAATGAACTTATTAAGAAACTCATACCTAAAGCAAAAACTAAATACTTGAGATAAAAAGTTTTTATGCTTACCTTACAGTTAGGTCTGCAATCTGAAAAATGTCCAAAAATAAAGTCAATTAACTGTTGATAAGATCTGAAACACGAACAATTACAGAAATCTGAAATAAGCTTTCCATGTAATTTTACAATCTTTGATAGAAATGTTATGTCTTCAGTTAAACTACAGAAATATTTACTTTAATAACTTGGGGCGGGGGGGGGGATCATATTCTTAACCCTACTTTAAAGGAAGATAAGGTCTTACTCAGATTGCTATGCCATTCTAATTTTGAGCAGTACCACCCAACATTAGTGCTGATACCTGAGAAATAGCGCTTACCATGGTTTATAAATGCGGCAGGGCCGAGCCAGAGCTGAGCACAGTTTTTCCTTGTGGAATACATGACACTGAAGTCGTTCTCTCCGTGTCTAAGTAGCATGTTCTCCTCAATTTCTGAAAGTTCGGCAATACAACCCACCAGTAATTCTATTTTGTCATTTCGTTTCCTATTTAAAATATGTGATGTTAAAAATTACTAGTAATTATAAATAAGGTGGCTTCTTTTATTAAAACAAGCCTGTGCAATAAATATCCAAGTATTGAGAAGACCCAGCTCTGCATATTTTAGCTGACTCGCTTGGATCCCCACCAGGAAGCCCCAGAACCTTTGCCATGGTTACTTGTGCAGCTGCCCTATTCCTACCAGAGGCTGGAGAGTCCTCCAGGACAGAACTGTGTACCTATCCATGTTTCTGAACACCCTGCAGCACCTAGCATAGTGCTTTGCAAGCAGAAAGGACTCAAATCCCTGCTGCATGGAATTCAACTTGCTGACACTGGATGAAGGAGACATAGATGAGTGTGGGAATGAGCTATGAGGACCCAGAATTGGGATGCTATCCTCTAGAGCAGCGCCATCCCACAGACAGCAAGCCAAGCACAGAATCTTCAATTTTCTAACAGCCACTTTAAGAAAGTAGAAACCCGTGAAATTACTTTTAGCAATGTATTTTAATCCAAAATACCCCAAATACTATTTCAGCAGGTCATCAGTTTAAGAAATATTAATGAAAAATTTAATTTAATATGAAATCTGGCATGTGTATCACATTTACAGCACTTCTCAATTCCGACTTGCCACATTTCAAGAGCTCAAGAGCCACATGTGGTTGGTGGCTACTGTACTGACAGCGCAGCTCTAGGACTGAGATCTCAAACCTCCACACCCATTGACACCATAGGGAGCCACGGGAGCTGGCAAGCAGGCATATTATTCCAAGATAAACAAGATGCGCGCGCACGCGCGCACACACACACACACACACACACACACACACACACACACATATATATTGAGCCTGAGAGTAATGCTCTCCGCCCTCCAATTTCAGGCACTTGACCCTAAATTTCTACTATAAAATATATTAGGGTGGTATATAAAAGGGACTACATGTTTCTTTTGGGAGAAAAGGTAGGGAACAGGCATCAGAGGAAAGAAGATATAATACACTCTCCCTTTTCCATATGGCTGTTACCGCTCAAATGGAGCTCAAGAAATATTAATAAAAAATTTACTACTTGTATTTCAGCTGTATATATATATTTTTAAAGCAGGCAATGTGCTAAGAAGTTTCCACCTGTCAACTTCCTAGGATCATGAAGGCGTCATACCCAACTTTTCTTCTAAGCCAGTAAAGGACCAACTCCGGAAGCCAGTCTGTCCAACCTTGGCCTCCCTAACCTTTCAGTAGCCCCGTCATTGAGCAAGGAACCCAGATTTAACCAAAAGAGAACAAAACACCTTTCAGCTTAGACATAGAATCTGGTCAACTCAGACTTCTAATTCTAAACAACAAAGATGGGAATAAGGAGCCTAGAATAGGCCCCAGTTGCTGGGCCAAGGCACTGGCCCTGCACTGGCTCCTCTAGGTGAGCTCTGGTTTCATCCCTTCCACGACTTCCTTAGCACTTGAACAGTAATTTCAGAGAGAACTTTAAATAAAATTACTTTATGGGTTTATACTAGTACAATAGTTACCACTCTTTTGTTGCCACTATTTTGGCTCCATTTTGTTCTGATGAGTATCTATTACAAGGCAGTATTTCAAATCCACTATCAGTTGCAAACATTCTCAAGTAAATGAACACCTAAAAAAGAAAAAATTTGACATTAACATCATAGAAAATTGTTTGTCCTGCTAGACTTTCATAGAATTATAAAAGCAAACCACTAACAACAATATAAAAATGTTGCACTTTTAAAATACTTTGTTGATATTTTAACATTTCACATATTTGAGTACCTAATGGCTTGGCCATATTACTCTAAAAGCTCACAACAAATTTCACTTCTAGATGACAAAGTTTTCTCTTTGGATAGTCAAAGGATCCTATATGTTATTAGATCTTCATACGATTAGTTTCACAAAAAATTGATTTCAAGTTTTCACCAAAATTTAGGCTTTAGTTTCCTTTTCTCTTATCCAAACATATAAACAGTATTCATCTTATTAATAAACCTACATGTTCCTTGAATAATTTCTCCTGCATTTTGTTCTTGTTGAGAAAATAGTGTCGCGCCCATTCGCCTGAAGTCAAACATTTGAAGGCTTTCTCCAAGTGCTCATCTTTCTTAAAACGTTCAATTACTTCCTTCAGCTCTTCTTGCCTTCCTTTAATAGGCCGAAATCTGAACAAAATCAAAACGATAACTTTAATTATCTGCCATCACTCATGGGCCACTATTAAGAGATACTGAGAAAGAGATAGTAACCTAAAAACTGCGAGACAGAACAAAAGAGAACAATCAATAATCTTTATAATTACTACTCAAGTAATACTAACCACCATGAAACATAACTTCTCTGTCTTCAAAATGCATTTTAATATTGTTATTTCACTGTTATCTCATTAACTGAGAAGTGACCAAATGACTCAAGTTAATGCTCTCTGATTCAGGCTTATTCCAGTCTGAAGGTACAAAATGAAAGACCTACAATAGAGCTCATCTAATTGTGGGTTAGAATGACAATTTTTAAAAACATGCAGAATCAAGCCAGAAGAGTGCCAGGCAATGAGCTTCAGAAGAATGACGAAGCAAACAAAATCATGCCGCTAATAAAACATTCTTTACGTACAGTTAGAAAAACCCCAAACCAAGTACCCCAGTGAGTCCTGAAATACACCTTGATGTTCCAACACCATGTCAATTAATCTTTGACAACTGCATTCAGAGAGCAAAAAGAGGGCAAAAGTACAACTGCTGTATGGTGATGTAAGGAAAAACAGTTGGCATAGCATTATAAAAGGCTTCTATTCTAAAATTAGCTGTAATGACTTCAGTATATTACATTTCTAGTCATAAAATAACACATGATACAATCATAGTCCAAATAAAATTAAGTTTACAAGTCCTTCATTCTAAAGTTGTGTTCTCAATAAAACATGTACTACAATTAAAGGTACTTGGATCTTAATTTTAAAATGTCACCCTGGCAGGTGTGGCTCTGTTGGTTGAATGTCATTCAGTACTCTGAAAGGTTGCTGGTTCAATTCCCAGTTGGGGCACATGCCCAGGTTGTGGGTTCAACCCCCCCCCCCCCCCCCATTGGGGTGTGTGCAGGAGGCAACCGATCGGTATTTCTCACATCAATGTTTCTCTCTCTCTAAAAATCAATATTTAAATATTTTAAAAATGTCTTTTCATGTCAATTTCATTTGGCTTATTTTCCCAAATAAAGTTAAAAAAAAAAATCCAACCAAAAAAAGGAATTACAGACTGCTATTCAAATAGAATACATTAAGAAAAAAAATATTAATGGCCAAGGAGTAAAAGAATTTGAATTATGCACTTTAACTATAACAATTAAAATTATGCACCCCATAAACCTGAAAATGCTAAAACTGAGACAAGATCTAGGAAAGGAAGCACTCAAACAGGATTTTTTCTAGATGAGCCATCATAAATGTAGTCACAACATTTCAGTAAAATTTTAAGCCACAATATTTCACCAAGGCTTATTTATTAAGTGCTGTGTACACACAGGTTTTATGGAGAAATACAGAAGTGACAGACAGGCCACTGCTCTTACATGGAAAATTTATCCAGGACTAAAAGACATACACATGCATCAACAGTTAAGCAAAGCGGCGATAGGCAAATGCAGGTTACTATGGCACAACTACACGATAGCACTTTAAAGTATGGAAATCATAACTGAAGTGAAGATATGTATGGGCAATGAGGAGTGTGAATTCAGCTTTCCAGAATAGGCAGGAAAGAATCAAAGGAGGGCAGGCAAAGTGGGAGGGAATTTAAGCAGAGCATCTTAAGGCTACATTCAAAGAGATGAACAGGGACTGAGGGAATCAGCTGGGCAACAAGAGTAAAGGAAAGAACAGGAAGAGAGAAGGCATGAGGTTGAGAACAGGCATAACACTACTGATGACAGGACTTCTGATACATTAATGCATGCTGACCCCTCCAGGAACTTACTAGCTTCAGACTCTAGCTTCGGTAAGCTCTCACAACTACTAAGCAGAACCATCTGAGAGAGTTCAAACATATCCCAGAGACGTCATATAAAGAAATGGACGTCAAATTTTATTTTCCCTGTTCTATTAGCATACCCACTCTGACAGATAGATGGGTGGAAATCCTTTAAACAATTCAGAATGTGTTTAACTAGGATTGTCAAAATAATCTAAAGATTTGCAGAATTGTGAAAGTCTGCAAACTTCCATCCAGTTATAATATTAAATGACTTGTAGACATCACAAGTGATTTTTGTCAAGATCGGGTTTCTTAAACCATTCTTGCTGCAAACCTACACTAGGAGTGTTTGCACATGAAGGACAGATAAGATAACCAAGCAGCTGTTACTAAGGCATGCCACTTCACACAATACAAAATATGAAATGTTAGGAAATGGATAACCCATGATTTATGCAGAGAACAGAAAAGCCAATACTAGTACTTCACTCTGAGCAAATACAATGTAAAATCCATGACGTTAATGCTACAAATAACAGAGAAAGAACCCAGAAATATTGGTATGTCCAACATGGAATTGACCAGTGGCAACACCCTATTTAAAATAATTGCATGGCTCAACACTAATATTAGCAAGCAAGTCAGAGTCAGGGCTAAATTCACCTAAGGCTTTAAGGACACAACAGACAAGTAAGTTGCAGCCCTGGAACGGACACTGGCTATTCCTATGAGCTTGCTAAGTGCACTCCACTTCCTGAAACCTGTAGCTTCCTACCTGAAAATGCCCTTCAGCTATCGTAATTTTGTTTACTCTTTGTTCACGATGCCAATTTATATGCTAAAACCAACACAAAATAATCTACTCTTGATCTAGCTGTATTCTGCTTTCCACGTTTCCTGTGCTGACTTTTGTTTCTGCTTTCCTGAATCAAACACAAGCAAAACTGTTACTTGCCAATAGCAAGAACCTCCGTTTCACTTAAAATATAATTTACCATCAAACTTCCTGTCACAGTTGGCTGACATAGGGGTGAAATGATAGTGAGGCAAAGAGACAGCTGTTTTCAATAATCCTACAAATAGACATTAAAATCACCAGGCTGACAGTTCAAGTCAAATCCCAGTATAACAAATACTGAAGGAGAAATAAAAATTACTTAATAGCCTAAGATTGTTACAACTATTAGGACCAGGCAATCAGCAATGAAGACCTTACAAAACATTAAAATAATTTTCTATTATTGAGTAGAAAGATACTCTCTGCCCTCTCCTTCATCACAATCGCTATAAATCTCCCATACACATTGTACAAAGCTCTCCTTACACCATGGTTCTTAAAGCTAGAAGAAAATTTAGACTATCTAAAACAGCCTTCTTATTCCATAAGTGAGGAAAATAAGGCCCATGAAGCCTTTCTCAGCCTGCTCTTATGTGGACTCAGAGGGCCCTCTCATGTTGTTTCACATACAATAGGATTTGACTTGTGTCTGCCATGGAACACCAGCCCAGAGCCCAGCCAGCAACAGAGCTGGCTGGTATTCTAGCAGTACAGTGAAAGGTACTAAATACTTTTAAATTTGGTATTTGGGGGTGAAGTGGGGTGGCAGTGGGGAAACAGGTATCTGGATTTCCAAATCAATATGCCCCTCCTCCCTCTCTAACACAAAAATTGCTACTTTAAATAAACCAAACATTTCTTTTCGTCTTCCCACATCTCTGATGAATGGCTGCTATAAGAAAAAAAGTCATTTACAATCATTATTAATAAAAGGGGCAGAAAAAAACATGAATTCACACTCCCACACACCTGTTCCCCACTCTTTCCAGAGACTGACTTCCCAGGTTTTCTTGCTATTTGGTTTTTCTGTATCCAAACCCAAGAGAGCACTGTGGCAATGAAGAAAGGCTGTAGATTTGTGTTAGCTGTACTACTGTCCCTTCCATAGCATGTACAACCAAGAGCTGACTGGAGGAGGGGGAAGAAGAGGAGGACAGAAAAAAGGGGAGCAAGGGAAGGAGAGAGGAAAAGAGAGAAAAATGCTCAAATATTTAAGATATAAAATAAGAAACCACGAGGCAACAGTGTGAACACATTTCCCCTTTGAAGAAAGTTTAACTGCAAACTGACAGCGCGCAGGTGCCGAGGAGGAGGAGGCAGGCCAGAGCCACAGCTCTTCGTTCCTTCTTCACCTGAAAATAAATAACAACCAGAGACATACCTGGCTGAGCTTTGCACTCAGTGCTCAGCTAATCCCAGGGAGTGACTCCTGATCTTTTGATGAAAGATTTCTCTTAAAATTACCCTGTTATGGAGTACAAGTGATTTTTTTTAAATACAACTATGACTAAGACCAAACTATTTTAAAAGGTTTGCAACATGTTCCAAAACTCATGTTTATGCTAACACCTCCATTATTTAACATCAAAGAACATCATAAGGCTGTGACAGGTTAACGGGCATCTTATTATTGTTTGTAATGCACTCTACCTACCTCACAGGGTTGTTGTGAGGAAAACTGTCAGATTTTGAAAAATGCCTTGAGCTCCTCGAAGGAAAGGCGCTATATAAATGCAAAAACAAACAACAACAATAAAAAACTATTTGTACAACCTGTACTTGTAATCTCTAAGCAGATTCACAATATTAGCTGTTGCAAAAATCCTTAAGACACTGGTATTCCAGTCTCAGCATGATAAAAGCCAGATTCTAAAATTCTTTCTTCCCATAGAACGTTTTACATTCTACCGAGTTAGAAGATCTAAGAATTTCTTTATGCTTTCTAGTCAAGCACTTAATTTCAAAGTGACACTTAACATGATTTATAAATTCATATCCAACAGTGGATATAAATAATCAAATACATAAAGTAAAATAAAATTAGATAATTACAGTAGTAGAAGGATGAGTAAGGACTATACAGACTGCAGTTTGGATCAGAAAAATTCCAAAGAAAAAGTGACTCGTGCATTTCTTTATAACATTATTTCCTGCTCAGCTCACTTCCAAGTCGCCCACTCCTCAGGACACTGTCCGATCTCTGGGTTCTACAGCCTCCACAAGGGGCATGACTGGAAGCACCTGTACCGGCTTTACTGTATCTGCCTCCCCACTTTGATCTTTTGAAAATCAGAGGTATTACTAACAACTCTATTTTCCAGCTAAAAGGAAAAATTTAATTTTCATAATTGATAAGTCAACTAAATCTAAATATTTTCCAATAAATTGAAATTACTATTTTGTTTATACTATTTCTAGGAATTCATGCTGTAACTCTGACTTGCTTATGAGTAAATATAGGGGTATATTAAGATGAAAGCATGAGCATTCATAATATAGCTAGTTTGGGAAATTTTCAAATCATTAAACATCTACTGTTTCTGAACACAGTACATTGAAAGAAGTTGAAAGGAGGAAAAGAAACATAAGAGGAAATGAAAACTGACAATCAATTACAAATGTATAAACATGAAACAAAGAGACCATTCTATAAGTAACAGACAGCGAGTATTAAAATCCAAGCTCCAAACTTCTCTCTTCCAGTCACTTTGTTTGAACCCCAAAGAGAGAAAAGCCCACAAATTAGTAATTTAAAATATATTTATGGTTTATTCAAATAAAGCACTATAGATTTTCCTTATTTTCTATAAAATGATATCTTTGAACATGACGTGAGTCAACATTCTGGTAAATCCTTGCTCAAAAGATGAGCCAGAGCAGATAGTTTCATATTCAAGTAAGTCCACCAAGATTTAAAGCTTCATTAATAAATTTTCTGTGTATTCCTGTTAAAGTACCTTTGCATCAACTGCTCGAACACAGGGGCTAAGGGTCCCCCCTGCTGCCAAACCAACCCGGTCTGCCCAGGGGGAGTAGGACTGTCTACACCATCAATGGCTATTTTAGAAACTGTATGAGAAGAATTAAGTGTTGCACTGAAAAATATATGTTTTCTTCTGCATGTTTAACTTGGTTTAACCAGTTTTTATTTTAGATCCTTCAATTTCTATTCATAAAAAATTTTACATACTGGATACTTTTTAAATTTAGGGGCACTTGGATAAGGTTTTGAGTTTTAATATTTGTGTAGCAATCTTGAACTTTACATTTTAGGACACAGTTTTTAAGTGAGTTCTAGGAAACTACTGGTAAGGAGCTTTTTATCCACTTAGATCAAAAGAAGGCGCAGTAGGCCAGGTGCTTTAGGACCTGCTAATGCAAGAGTAGGAATGGAGGCTCTCAGGCCCCACCCCACAGCTATTAACACTTGGAGTGGGGGAAACGAGTTAAGTCGGCTAGCGTGAATTGCGCGTACTCCGCGGGAGCCGTCTTAACTCGGTTCATATAGATTTGCGGTGGAGTGCGGGAAACGTGTAAACTCGGGCCGATTGTAACTGCGTATTACCAAATATTTGTTTGTTTGCCGTTCACAAAGATACCTACCTGCGTATGCGAACCGTTTCATACCCATTGGGGTAATAGGTATCATAAAAATCCCTGATTTTGCGCGGGAAACCTAAATAATTGCCCGCGCCATCTTATATTTTGGCGGGAAATTCACCCCACACCGGAGTGTTAAGTCAGCAGCTGCATCTTTTTTTTTTTTTTTTTAAGTTTTCCCCAATTGACACCCCCCCCAGCCATTCCCACCCCAGGCAAGTCCCCACCACCCCAGTGTCTGTGTCCATTGGTTAAACAGCTGCATCTTAATAAGATTCCCCAAGTAACTCTCATAAACTAATTACCAAGGAGGATTTTATAGAAAACTAGAGGCCCAGTGCCTGAAATTCGTGCACTCAGGAGGCGAGGGTCCCTCAGCCTGGCCTGTGCCCTCTTGGAGTCCAGGAGCCCTTGAGGGATGTCTGAATGATGGCTTAGGGAGCTGGCCTAAGCTGACAGTCAGACATCCTTAGTGCTGCCATGGAGGTAGGAGAGGATCCCGCCACCCGCTGTGCTCACCAGCCATAAGCTCAGCTCAGAGCTTCTGGCTGAGTAGCGCTCCCTCTGTGGGAGCACACTGACCACCAAGGGGCAGCTCCTGCATTGAGGTCTGCCCCCTGGTGATCAGTGCGCATCATAGTGACGGGTTGTTCTGTTCAGTCAATTTGCATATTAGCCTTTTATTATATAGGATAGGATAGGAGTTATTTCCTATAGCAGAAGCCAGTAACAGGTAACCCTTCACCCTTTGGAATAGTCAAAGCATGGGGATTCTGAACACACAGATTTTTTTCCTAAGCCAACTAAAAATGTTTTATAATTTTGATGGAATGCTTTCTAAAATGGTTTATATGCTTCCATATTTCAGTATATAAGGCTTAATGAAGATAATCCCTTTCTTAATGACTCCAGGTCATAATTATGGGCCTTTGCAGTAAAATCCTGAATGTTACTAGACCAGTGATGGTGAACCTATGACACGCGTGTCAGCGGTGACACGCGAACTCATTTTTTTGGTTGATTTTTCTTTGTTAAATGGCATTTAAATATATAAAATAAATATCAAAAATATAAGTCTTTGTTTTACTATGGTTGCAAATATCAAAAAATTTCTATATGTGACACGGCACCAGAGTTAAGTTAGGGTTTTTCAAAATGCTGACACACCGAGCTCAAAAGGTTCGCCATCACTGTACTAGACTGTTATGAGAATCAGTGATTCACATTTCTAACTCAGGAAAAAAAAAGGCTAAAGGGTGGCTTAAATACTATCAGGATCCTCTGCAAGCATGTCACACTCGTGGCCAGCAGGCCACGAGTGTGACATGCTTGCTCTAGAGCAGTGGTTCTCAACCTTCCTAATGCCGCGACCCTTTAATACAGTTCCTCATGTTGTGGTGACCCCCAATTTCATTGTTACAAATTGAACATAATTAAAGCATAGTGATTAATCACAAAAACAGTATGTAATTATATATGTGTTTTCCAATGGTCTTAGGAGACCCCTGTGAAAGGGTCGTTTGACCCCCAAAGGGGTTGCGACCCACAGGTTGAGAACCGCTGCTCTAGAGAATGGGCGCTGGTCTCCTATGTTCACTGGAAAAAAAAAGAGAAATGGACTTAAAATAATGCAAACTAGATTTTACTTGGACACTATGGCATCTTGAGTCTGCTGACTTTCCAGAGGACAGCCATCTGTCTGCCTATTTAGAAAATTTAGATATTTGCCCCTCTGAAGGCAGAAAAACTAAAGAACCTCTCAAGTCTATCCCAGCTTTTCACTTCATTTTACTAAGTAAAGATATATGATGACAGAAAATTACATGAAAATACCAAAGGCACATTTTCACCAGAATTACTTCTTTCTGGGTTTAGAGTGTAATTAATAAATGCATCATACAGTATTTTGTTTTCATTCTAGCGAGGGAGAGTTAAAAGGGAAAAAGATGAACACAGATTTTCCTCCAATCACCTTTACTCACCAATTCCTACCTCATCCTAGCTAATTATCCATGACTATCCACTGGTGATCAAGTCCTTCCAGGGTTGGTCACTGACACTGGAGCTACTGAACACAAGTATAGGGTGACTGAGGTAAGAGTGAGAGGTGGCCCAGAACTTGTTCTACATTCTAAATCCCTATACTTTTCCATCAGACTTGAAAATCCTTTGCCATGGAAGTTAAAGAGACAGAGAAAACTTGTAAAGCTCTGACTTAGTGTATGGCGGAAGTCAATTACAAAATTATCTAAGAGCCTTTTTGTGGGAGAGAAAGTATTTAAGAGAAGAAAATATAGAAATTTAAAGGATGACAGATTTCAAGAGTAATGCAGTAATATTTTATGTAGATGACATTTAATACTCAATAAAGCACTTGCACATCTATTATCTGCACACTGAATGTAAGCACGTCTTTAAAAATATTCATGCTTACTAAGTTGAATCTTACTTAGCTGAATGCTTTGCTGCATCGCAAAGATCAAACACAGTGGCAATTATTTAAAAAAAAGAAAAGTCTATAATAAAACTATGAAGGAAAAAAAAGGCCGTAATCTACTTTTAGTGGAAGATATACATTTTTAAGGTTGTACAGAATGCCTGTCAGATTTCTTTTCACTAATTAGCATCAACATTTAAAACAGAATAAAGATGCTCCCCCAGCTTTATATTTTAGTAATATCCTGAGTTAAATAAGAACACAGAATTAAAACTGACAAGATTCTCAGAAGCTTTTGTTGCTTTTCATGGCTCACATATAGAAAATCTTTCTGTAACAAAGCACTTTCCTTTAATGTCGTTTAAATTTTTGACTGAAAGTAAAAATCTATTTTCTTTCTTTCCATCTATTTTCTTAAATTCAACATCATCTGTGTCATTCAGGATAAAGACTTGAAATTACCTAGTATTCATTTTGTGTGTCTGAAAACCTAAATAGGGATCAAGAACCAAACTGGTTGCTAGGTCATCATTTTCACAGAGTTCCTTGGCGGACATTCCAGAAGATGGTACATATCGACTCTGTCCTTCGAATCCTGAGTTACCATTACCTGCAAAAAGAAAAAGAAAAGTAACTCAAATTGAAAATGACTAAAGTCTACCTTAAAAACCTTTGCCCATTCAAGCTAGTAATCAAGAACTAAAATTATTTCAATCAATTTTAATAATGGAGATTGGAGTACTATTTGCATAAACATAAAGGCAAATGCAATAAACTAAAACCCAATTATTGAAAGTATTTCCATTACATATAACACCAGGTTTCCCAAGAAGAGCGTCTCTGAGCATCTTGGGCTCAGATGCCTTGCCCCTCCAAGGAAGAGCTGAGAAATGGGAAGGTGGAGGTTCATTGAGGCAGCAAGAGAGCATCATAAAGGGCCACTACAGACAGGGCTGGGGTGAGGAAACAGGATGAACGAACACAAGACACTCTGCAGTAAGTGCCAGAAGGGGAGAGCTTGATTTTAAGTACCCAAAGGAGTCCCGTGTAGCTACCTCCAGCTTCCTGCTTTCAGATGGATGAGTGATTATTATTTCCACTTGGCTGGGAACAGGCCCAAAGGTTAAGCAATTTACTTGCCTAAGATTACAAAGCTAGGTAGTACAGGTGGGGAAAGGAGAAAAGAGAGAATGATAGGTCTATTTCTAACTGACCTGTCTGAAAAAATGTTGACTGAAAAATAGGGAAGATGAAAGAAATATATATGTGATGGAAGTCATTGGGTTTAATTGTGGAAGAAAAACACTGTAAAGAAAGGAAAGGAAGGCCAAATTTGTATATATCAGTTTCATCAGTGCTCATTTCAGTACGCCATTGATAGTCTTATCAGCAGTCAGTGAAGATACCAGCTGTATGACGTTAAGCCTCTCAAAATTAAGATGTGGAAGAACGAGAGAAACACACAGTGAGAGGTATAACTTCTTTTCATCCACTCTTAAAAAAAAATAAACACTTATATGAAAATCCCTGCCAAAGGATAGGTATATGAATTTGCATGTGGGTATGTGAAAAGCTATCAGATCATTTTATTTTCTGTAACAGCTTTATTGATCTATAATACACATACCGTATAATTCACCTAGTAAAAGTGTACAATTTAATAGTTATTTTTTAATATATTCACATAATTGTATAACTATCACCACAATCAATTTTGGAACATTTCATCATTCCCCAAAATAACCCCCATACCCATTAGCAGTCACTACCTACTTCTCCCTCCCAGCCCCATCAACTACTATTCTAGTTTCTGTTTCTATGGATTTGCATGCTTTGAAAATTTCATATAGCTAGAATCATACAATATGTGGTCTTTGCGACTGGCTTTTTTCAATTAGCACAATGTTTTCAAGGTTCATCCATGTTGTACCATGCATCAGTACTTCATTCTTTTTTATGCCTAAATAATATTCCACTGTATCGATATAGCACATTTTGTTTATTCATTAGTTGATGGACATTTGGGCTGTTTCCACTTTTGGCTATTATGAGTAATGTCTCTATGAACAATCACATGAAAGTTTTGTGTGTACATATGTTATCCCAATTCTCTTAGGTACATCCCTAAGAATGGAATTGCTTAGGTCATATGGTAACTCCATGTTTAACCTTTAGAGGAACTGCCAGACTGTTTTTCAAAGTGGATGCACCATTTTACATTTCCAACAGTAGTGTATGAGGGTTCTAAGTTCTCCACATCATCACCAACACTTGTTATTATCTATCCTTTTGATTCTAGTTTTTCTGGTTGTTGTATCTTATGGTTTTAATTTGCATTTTCCTGATGACTAGAGTCCTTTTTTTCAAGATTTAGTTTTTCTGGGTCCCTTAAATTTCCGTAAGAATTTTAGTATCAGCTTGTCAATTTCTGCAAAGAAGCCAGCTGAGATTTTGATAGGAAATGCATTCAATCTGCAGTTTCTGGGGCTAAATCCCTAGTGTGGGGCATGTAGGAGGCGACTGACCAATGATTCTCTCTCATCATTGATGTTTCTCTCTCTCCCCCCTCTCTCCCTTACTCTCTGAAATCAATAAAAATATATTTTTAAAAAAATTTAAGAGATACCTAATTTACTGAGCAGAGCCAACACCACTGCTATAGTCACTACATTTCTCAATCCCTTCAGGTTCCCATCACATGCTAAGGGGTAAGGAGGTGTCCATGCAGAAGAGAATCCATTACAAAAACAGTGACCTATCTGACATGGGAAGGTTAAGGGCAGTCTGGGCCCAATGACTAGCATAAACCCCTAAAAGGTAAAAATGAAATGAATCAGAACTAGAGCAATCTAACTGAAACTGCAGAACACTCAGGCTAATTCAATCTACGGGGAGTAGGCAAAGTCCAACACAAACTAAGGCTGTTTAGCAGTGGCTAAATTAACCTTAGGAAAAGTAAGAAATAGAAAAAGTTGTACTCCTTAACATGGTCATACACTTTTGGACAACCTTTGTATAGTTGTCTACTTAGGTTTATGTTTATCCTGGGTTGATTTATTACTTGTAGAAGAACTATGAAACTCTACAATTTCTCACAACTCTCAACAAGTCATTTCATTCTTACCAAGAGGTATAGAGGTAAAAAGGTAACTTCATATCAATAGTGCCTCCAGATAAAGGATTGTTCACCCTATATAAATATAAGAACTGGTGACAATTTGTGAAGCTGCCCTAAACTCTACTTATCACGCAAATCAGAGTTAACTTTATTCATATTACTTTAAGTTTTCAAAGACATACATATTTATACTTACATCAAATATAAAAAATACAGCTTGAACTTTTAAGAAACTCAGGTCAGTAGCAGTATTTTAATACTTTTTATAGAACAGATTAGCCATTTAGGTATAAATTCTACAAAATATAATTTAAAACCATGGATATAAAAGGATGATTGAAGTTATTATATTAAGCATTAAACTGAAGTTGTACACATTTGATGTGAATAAAAACTGAAACAACTTTGAAAGAGTAAAATACTATATTGTTAACTATGTGAGAACATAAAGAATTGTTTTGAAAACAACAGAGCACAGAATACATTACAAACTGGAAAGAATTACTGCCCCATATCACAATCAAAAGAGCGACAGTTTGAGTGTGTACATACATCTGCTCGACCTCCTCTCCACTGCGTTTTTGCCAGCCTTCACGGTGTCCTTTCCCGTGTGCTGTAATTTTGATTGATTCTGCTGATGGTCATTAGACAACTTGCCTCCATTTCTCCTGCCATTCACCACCATGTTCTTGGATTCTCCCAACCACTTCATACCCACAGACAGCCTGACCCAGGTGCATTTAGTCACTCTCTTCAAATAGCTTAGAGAATAATTTCAATGTTCTCTCCTAACAGAAACAAAATATGAAAAACAAAACAAAATGGGGAGGTAAATACATAAAAACCATGCTACACAGACTCGTGAGAAAGATACAGAGTATTAAAAGTACTATAGTAATTAATGTTCCCACTCTTTAGACTACCTGGGCTCCAGCCAGTCCTATCATGCTGAGGTCTTCAATGCCCCCAGGCTCTGAAAAGGGACTCATTGGGTCTTGCTCATAGCTTGTGCTTTGAATAGCAACTGGTAAATAGCAAGTGCTCAATAAATGTTTATCCTTCCATTACCATTAAGAATCATCTTTGCTCTTTATTATGCTATCTAGATATAGGTCAATAATCAGCTCAAATCACACATTTTGGTAACATTCTATGAACTCTATGAGTAAACTACAAAGATATATTTATTATCTCTTGTCTGCAACAGTTTTGTTACATCTTTTTGTCGTTAAAATCAACATTCAAAATATTTAGGGGTATTTTATCAAAGTACTGCCCATAATAAAATGTCTTACTCAGCATTCCTTTACAAAGGCAACAAAAACTTGAGATTACATTTGCTCATATAGAGGTATCTCTCACTATATGAATGCTAACTAGCTGAATTTGGGAACTGAATAATTTGGACAGTGAGGGATACCTATAATTTTAAGGACCTTTGGAAGTGAGAGTATAATAGATTGTTGGTAATGAGATGAGAAAAAGGATGTCCATGACATCACCTCATTATGGAAATATGCTTTTAATGTAAGTCAAACTAAAAGGCTCTAGGATAAGAAAGTGCAAAACATAAACAGGATGACACTCCAACCAACTGAACCACCCCACAAGAACTAGAAAGAATTAAGAGATGAAATAGCAAGTCATCTCTCCACAGAGGATCCGTAAGTCCCATCCCATCAGATTCCCACTCAGAGACAAAAAGCCGAAACCTGAAATGAGCCCCAGCAATTTGTTTTAATATGCCCCCCAGGTGATTCTGATCCAAGGTCCAGTGTGAAAACTGTTCTAAGTTCCTTATCCATTCAATTGATCAGTTGTTAAGGCAAAGGACAGATGCCAACATTTTAAGGAAAATTGTGGAATAAAACATTTTAATTGGAGGAAATTGTACCTATCAACTTAATCCCCCCCCCCCCCCCGAAAATTAGGAAAAGTTCACCAATAAATCATTCTAGTAGCACACTTCAGCCCAGTTCATGGAACGTAGACTGAGATCCACTCTAACTTATACATAATTTCAGCCAAATGTGGGTTAATGATCCAAACTGGAACAAATTCATAACTTCAAGTATGAGAGTGCTTGTGTCTGGATATATTCTAGCAGAGACTCCAATGCTCTTCACTCGTCCAGAAAACGACAGCTCATTAAGGTAAAAGACTAATGAATACCTGGTGAAAGCAGTTCTAGTGTAAAGCTATCAGAAATTTGGGGGCTATTTATAATGTTTTAGCTCAAGATGAGTATAAACAATAAAAATTCTTTATATACAATAAAAATAATTATCAGGTCATCGTTTGTTCTGCCCCATGAGTGTAGAATTTGTTCTTGTTGGCATGTTCTTCCCTGTAAGATTACAGTGGGAGGAAAGAACACTTATGTATCAGAGGTGGAGATGGAATTTCAAAAACTAACAGTCAATACGGAGGTAGACTGTGGAGAAACAGGCTGCAGACATCAGATGGCAAGTAAAACCTAGAGGCTTCGTGGCTACATGGAGGTCCCCCTCCTAACATAAGCAAGGGTGCGTCTCTCTGGCCTAGAACACAGCTGGCTCACATGGAAAGGCCACCATGGTCTCTGGCTTGGTTGACAGTACCTAGCTAACTGGCCACTGACTATATTTAGAAGTTAAAATTACCTAAAATTTATCACAAAATTGGCAGAAAAAAAGATTTCCAGAAATGAGTACTGACCACTTCTTAAATGGCATAACAGCTACAAATCTTTGTTCTGATCTCAAAATATAAAAATGCCAGGGAAATTACTAGACACCTACGATATTCCAGACACTGTTCCAGGCACTGAGGATACACCAAAGAACAAAACAAGGTTTCAGCCCTCATTTTTGCTTATATTCTAAAGAAGAAAGCCCCGGGAAATAACAAATTCACAAATAAATGCCAGCACTGGGAGACAACAAAGTGGTTTCTAAGCAGCAGGAAGTGTTTTGGGTGGTGCAGGGACCTGATGGGAAAGCTGGGCAGCAGTGGGGAGAGTGAGAGGCAAAGGGCACGGATGAAGCTGAGGAAGAGCATCTGAGGACCAGCACAGAGCCAGTGTGGCGGGGGCAGAGAAAGGGGCAGGTGGAAGGTCAGAGAGGCTACCAGAAGAAACATCATGCAACTGAGGGCTCAAAGCCTGCTGAGACTTGGACACTGACTCTCAGTGAGGCGCAAAGCAGAGCAGCGACATGATTCAACTTACAGTTGTAAAGGCCCCTGCTAGCTACTTGCTATGTGGAGAGCTCACAATGAATGCTTTTAAAAAAGAAGTTCTAATGAAGCTATTAATAACCTGTGGGGCAAGAGAGAAAACATCAGTTAAGAGACTACTGCACTACAGCAGAGGAGAGATCCTGGTGGCTTGCAGCAGCAGAGGTGGTGACAGGTGGTTAGTTTCAGGATCTTTCCTGAAGGTTTTGCTGGTAGATGGGATTTGCTAACAGCCTGTGTGGAAGAAAAAGGACTTAAATGTGCCTCCGTGTGTAAGAATGGAGTTAATATTTATGAAGGTGACAAAGATGACAGGAAAATCAGGTATGGGCAGGGGTCAGAGTGTAGGAGTTTGCTTTTGGTAACATCTGAGATACCCATTAGGGACCAAGTGGAGATGATGAGAGGCAGTTAGACACCAGGGCCTGGCGTGCAGGTTGGATAATTAAACCTGGTGTCAGTACAGTACTAATACTATTTCAAGTCAGAGGATGGAATGAAATCACCTGGGAAGTAAGTCTAGATCAGTGGTTCTCAACCTTCCTAATGCCGCAACCCTTTAATACAGTTCCTCATGCTGTGGTGACCCCCAACCATAAAATTATTTTCGTTGCTACTTCATAACTGTAATTTTGCTACTGTTATGAATTGTAATGTAAATATCTGATATGTAGGATGTATTTTCATTGTTACAAATTGAACATAATTAAAGCATAGTGATTAATCACAAAAACAATATGTAATTATATATGTGTTTTCCGATGGTCTTAGGCGACCCCTGTGAAAGGGTCGTTTGACCCCCAAAGGGGTCGCGACCCACAGGTTGAGAACCACTGGTCTAGATAAAAGAAACCTAAGGACTGAGGGGGCACCCTAGCATTTAAGGATCAACATGAGAAAACAGCAGCAGCACAGGACAGTGAAAGGAGCAACTAGGGAGGAGGGAGGAGAAGTCAGAGCAAAGCAGGGATCAGCACTTCAGGAGGGAGCAGCCATGCTGGGCACAGGCCGCCAGGCTCCGAAGGCAAATCCCTCCTTTATGAGAGTTGAAACTCACAGACAGGATGGTCTACTCACCATCTGTGAGCCTCTTTCAGAAATAGCAGAGAACTTCTAAAATAGACATCATGTCTCAAAACATAGGCTCATGGGAACAGAATTGGATAGCAGAGGGGAAATAAGGAATAAGGAATAAAAAGAGCCCTAAAATCTTTTTTTTTTAAATATATTTTATTGATTTCTTACAGAGAGGAAGGGAGAGAGATAGAGAGTTAGAAACATCGATGAGAGAGAAACATCAATCAGCTGCCTCCAAGCCCTAAAATCTTATGTCATCTGTTTCAAATAAGAGAAAAAGAGTAGAAATTTCACATTTAGAAAAGATATATGTAAATTAAATTCAAAGGGTAGGAGAAGAGGGGGATAGGTTAATTTGATAACAGTATGACCTGAGAGAGTTTATAAGGATCTTTTATATAAAAAACACTGAGCCCAGCCAGTGTGGCTCAGTTGGTTGAGCATTGCCCCAAGCACCAGGAGGAGGTCACTAGTTCAGTTCACGGTCAGGGTACATGCCCAAGTTGCAGACTCAATCCCCAGGACGGGGCGTGCAGGAAGTAACCTATCCATGTCCCCCCTCCCCCTCGCCCCCGCCCCTTCCCTACTTTAAAATCAATAAACAAAAGCGTTTTTAACCGAATAGATGTAGATGAGTACATCGCCAATTCTCTGGACTGGCATAATAAAAATTCTCTGGTAATGGGGTGGAATCCCCGAGAGTATAGTGCAAGTTTCGCTCCCTCTACTTTTATGAGTTCACAAGAACGATCAGGCTCTCTTAAGGAAATCAGTGTGACTGCCCCGGCACGGGAAGCTCACCTGACACTAAGCCAACAGGAAAGGAAGGTTCACCTGACAAATTTCACTGAACCAACGTGTGGGGAAGGAAGCACATGCTCCAGATTCTAGTACCAACCATAAACAAAAGGCAGACTACTTATGGCAATACAAAACATACTGGAAAAGTGCTAAAATAAGATTGCATTTAAAGAGGAAAGTAGGGAGAGAACCAAGATGGCGGCGTAGGGAGCGGACCTGTGTGTGCTGCTCTCTCACAGCATCATTGAAACTATCAACTATGAAGTAAACAACCGCCACTCAGAACCATGGGGAAGTTGGCCCAGTGGGAGATCTACAACTGGAAGAAAAGAAAGAAGCGCAGTGAGACTGAGTGGGAGCTACGGAGGCACCAAAACCAGAGGTACGTAGTCACACGCCACGCGGGCTGCAAATGGATTCTCGGTTTTTTACGAACCCTCGAATCCTCTGGGCTTGCTCGGGGCGGGTCTCTGAGGCCCCAGATCCCACAGGGAGAGGCGGCCACGGCCTTGCAGTGGTCGGAGAGCGAGGGAAGCTCTGACGCGCGGCTGCTCGCCGGCACTGAGGGACTAGAAGTCCTGGTGTCCCGGGGAGGCGAGGGGCGCGGAGACGCCGCCATCGCTATTTCCTCCACGCTGGCGACTCCCTGTGGCCCCGCCCTACCCTCAGGGCTGTCCCAGAGGCACAAGAGGGAATGACTGTGCTTTTACAAACTCTCAAATCCACTGAGCTGGTTCGGGCGGGTCTCTGAGGCCCCAGGCCCCAAGGCGAGAGACTGTACGGCCTTCCAGCGGTCAGAAAGTGAGGGAGGCTCTGGCGCTCGGCTGCTCGCCGGCACTGGGGGACGCAAAGTCCTGGTGTCCTGGATAGGCAAGGGGCCGCTGAGTCTCCGCCCCGGCGACTCCCTGTGACCCCGCCCTACGCAATTTACATTCCCATCTGGGCTGTGCCAGACTCACAAGTAGAAACGCCTTTGCTTCTGCAAACTTTCAAATCCACTGAGCTGGTTCAGGCGGGATCATGAGGCACCAGACCCTACGGGGAGAGGCAGCTCAGCCTTGCAGCCATCAGAAAGCGAGGGAGACTCTGTTGCACAGCTGCTCGCCGGCACTGGGGGACACAAAGCCCTGGCAGAGATTCAAGGGGCCGCGGAGACTCAGCCAGTGCTATTTGCTCCGCCATGGCGACTCCCCGAGACTCAGCCCTAATCAATTTACATCCCCATCCAAGCTGTGCCAGGTGCACAAAAAGACCCACCTGCGCTTTTGCAGCCTATCCCAACAAATTGCAGACTTCAACTGCTCGCAGCCATGGGAGACACACTCAAGAAGCAGACCCAGGAGAACCAGGATGGCGGCATAAGGAAGAGACCTGTGCGTGCTACCTCACACAACAACATCGAAACTACCAAATATCAGACAAACACCTATCATACAGAACCATGGGAAAGTTGGCCCAGTGGAAGCTCTACAACTGGAAGGAGAGAAAGAACATTGAGACTGAGTAGGATGTGACACCAAGTACAGAGGCCAACCCAACAAACTGCAGATTTCAACTCCTCGCATAGAAAGAAGCGCATTGAGACTGAGTAGGATGTGCAGAGGCACCAAGTACAGCGCCCATCCCAGCAGGCTGCAGATTTCAGCTCCTTGCATCTGGGAGGGACGCAATCGGGGGGCAGAGTCGGGTCCGGGGCCGGCCAGGGCTGGGCCTGACTGGGCCGGCACTGTGGAACTGCTGTACCAGCAAGCGCACAAACATGCCCACTGGTCCCAGTCTCTTGTGGGGCGCTGGGGGACAGCAGACAGGCAGTCTGTGCACTTGGTGGAGGGCAGGAGTGCTGGATGTTCAACCACCAGGAACGCCTGGAGATTTTGTCTGGTGGGGAGCCGCCGGCAGGGGACAGAGGGCCAAACTTCCTGTTTCCCCGGTAAGGCTGGGATGGCCCCGGTGAGGTCGGGATGGCCCCGGTGAGGTTGAAACGGCCCCGGTGTGGTAGGGACGACCCCGGTCAGGTTGAAACGGCCCCCGTGAGGTAGGGACGACCCCGGTGAGGTTGAAACGGCCCCGGTGAGGTTGAAACGGCCCCCGTGAGGTAGGGACGACCCCGGTGAGGTCGAAACGGCCCCGGTGTGGTAGGGACAACCCCGGTCAGGTTGAAACGGCCCCGGTGTGGTAGGGACGACCCTGGTGAGGTTAAAACGGCCCCCGTGAGGTAGGGACGGCCCCGGTGAGGTTAAAACGGCCCCGGTGTGGTAGGGACAACCCCGGTCAGGTTGAAACGGCCCCGGTGTGGTAGGGACAACCCCGGTCAGGTTGAAACGGCCCCGGTGTGGTAGGGACAACCCCGGTGAGGTTAAAACGGCCCCCGTGAGGTAGGGACGACCCCGGTGAGGTTGAAACGGCCCCCGTGAGGTAGGGACGACCCCGGTGAGGTTGAAACGGCCCCCGTGAGGTAGGGACGACCCCAGTCAGGTCGAAACGGCCCTGGTGTGGTAGGGACGACCCCGGTGAGGTTGAATCGGCCCCGGTGTGGTAGGGACAACCCTGGTGAGGTTGAAACAGCCCCCGTGAGGTAGGGACGACCCCAGTCAGGTCGAAACGGCCCCGGTGTGGTAGGGACAACCCCGGTGAGGTTGAAACGGCCCCCGTGAGGTAGGGACGACCCTGGTCAGGTCAAAACGGCCCCGGTGTGGTAGGGACAACCCCGGTGAGGTTGAAACGGCCCCCGTGAGGTAGGGACGACCCCAGTGAGGTTGAAACGGCCCCGGTGTGGTAGGGACAACCCCGGTGAGGTTGAAACGGCCCCCGTGAGGTAGGGACGACCCCAGTGAGGTTGAAACGGCCCCCGTGAGGTAGGGACGACCCCAGTCAGGTCGAAACGGCCCCGGTGTGGTAGGGACAACCCCGGTCAGGTTGAAACAGCCCCGGTGTGGTAGGGATGACCCCGGTGAGGTTGAAACAGCCCCCGTGAGGTAGGGACGGCCCCGGTCAGGTCGAAACGGCCCCGGTGTGGTACGGACAACCCCGGTCAGGTTGAAACGGCCCCGGTGTGGTAGGGACAACCCCGGTGAGGTTGAAACGGCCCTGGTGAGGTCGGGACGGCCCCGGTGAGGTTGAAACGGCCCCCGTGAGGTAGGAACGACCCCGGTGAGGTTGAAACAGCCCCCGTGAGGTAGGGACGACCCAGGTCTGGTAGGGACAACCCCGGTCAGGTTGAAATGGCCCCGGTGTGGTAGGGACAACCCCGGTCAGGTTGAAACGGCCCCGGTGTGGTAGGGACGACCCCGGTGAGGTTGAAACAGCCCCGGTGTGGTAGGGACGACCCCGGTGAGGTTGAAACGGCCCTCGTGAGGCTCAGACGGCCCTGGTGAGGTTGAGACTACTCCAGTGAGGTTGGGACAAATAAAGGGGACCAGTATGGACTGATGAACAGGGGTAGATATAGAAGCAGAGCAACATTGAACAGAATGTTAAACTACAGTGGGAAGCCTGGGGAGGGTTGGGGGGGGGGGGGGATTAAGAGACCAACTGAAGGACTTATATGCATGCATATAAGATTAACCAATGGACACAAGACACGGGGCAGGGGGGTTGGGGGGTAGGGGCCGGGGGAATGTCAAGGGGGGGAAAAAAAGGAGACATATGTAATACTCTTTGTAATACTTTAAGAAATAAAAATTATTAAAATATTAAAAAAAATAAAAAATAAAGAGGAAAGTAGTTAAAGAACTATGTAGAGTTATATTTAAAGAGAAAACGTCTAATCATGTAAATACCACTGCAGGGAAAACCGCGTGCACACCACATCACCCCTATCCCAAATCAACAACAGAATGGCTATCTTTGAGGGAATGGGATTAACATTAAAAATCACACCCACCCCCAAAATGTTTATAGTAAACCTATTTATGAATAATTGGGAAAAATTACTGATACTTGAAAATGTTTCAAAAGAAAGCACAGAATTGTTTCATAAAAAATGTGTCTGGTTCATGTGAAGTGCCCACTCTATTCCCAGCAGTGATGGGCCAACAGATGCCAACACCGTGATCACTCCTACTGTCCCCTATGACACAGAGGGTTAGAAACGTAAGTGACTTCCGAGTTAACTGTTCATGCCCAATTAATTTGAGAACTGTGGTTCCAATCCTTTTTTACTTAAAGCTTTTGGACAGGAGTTTTAATGAATGTTCTAAACACAAACCAGGATTTTTAAAAATCTGTTAGAAAAATAAAAACACTGATTCTGAATAACTAGCAAGAATTTTAACATAACCCAGCCGGTGTTGCTCAGTGGTTGAGCAGAGGCCCATGAACTAGGAGGTCACGGTTCAATTCCCAGTCAGAGCACCTGCTCCAGTTGTGGACTCGATCCCCAGCGTGGGAAGTGTAGGAGGCAGCCAATTAATGACTCTCTCTCATCATTGATGCTTCCATCTCTTTCTCCCTCTCCCTTCCTCTCTGAAATCAATAAAAATACATATTTTTTAAAAATGAGAGAAAGCACTATCCAAAGAGAAAACAAGTAACACACACCAAAAGAACAAAAGCGTCCACACTGGACCAGGAGTATTATTTCCAATAACATCCCACTAGTTAAGTGAGCCTTGTGAAAATTACATGCAATAGCAAGACTAAAGTATTTGGGCCGAAACCGGTTTGGCTCAGTGGAAAGAGCGTCGGCCTGCGGACTGAAAGGTCCCAGGTTCGATTCCGGTCAAGAGCATGTACCTGGGTTGCGGGCACATCCCCTGTAGGAGATGTGCAGGAGGCAGCTGATCGATGTTTCTCTCTCATCGATGTTTCTAACTCTCTATCTCTCTCCCTTCCTCTCTGTAAAAAATCAATAAAAAAAATATATTAAAGTATTTGGAATTGTTAAGAACCATTATTAACAGAATTTACCTAGCCCACGGCTACGGGATCTTGCAGATCCAGCCCAGCTAATATTCCAGACACAGCCTGGTTTACATCCCTCTAGAGCAGTGGCTCTCAACCTTCTGGCCCTTTAAATACAATTCCTCATGTGTGACCCAACCATAAAATTATTTTCGTTGCTACTTCATAACTGTAATGTTGCTACTGTTATGAATCGTAATGTAAATATCTGATGTGCAGGATGGTCTTAGGCGACCCCTGTGAAAGGGTCGTTTGACCGCCAAAGGGGTCGCGACCCACAGGTTGAGAACCGCTGCTTTAGAGTGCTAGGCATTTTCCCAGCACTGGCCTTTATACTTAGGATACTGCCAACCTGACAACCAGTCCTACCTCCAGCCCACCGCCTGCCTTGTTACATGCTTTAATATTTCTCCTTCATGGTGCTTGTTACAACTGTACTCACTCCTTTATGCAATTACTTGATGACACTGTCTTCCCCACTGCACTATAAACTACTGAGGTATACTTTCATATCACTGGAACCTAGCACAGGCCCAACACACTATAGGTCCATTCACAACCCCCTTTTTAGTCTCAAACCTAACTGCCAACATATAAGCCCAAGTAGTTATTAGTTCTTTCCCTCAAATCTAAAATTACAAAAGGACCCTACAACATATCAAAGAATTCCACATTGTCTTTATCAATCGTTACTCCAAATCCATCTGCAATAATATATATCCAAGGTTCCATGGAATCCTCTAGTAATAACCCACATGATAGTACCAATATAGGAAGCCCTGCAAAGCTATCAGGAGCATTTGTGATCAATACCCTCTCATAGACTACAGTGCAGTAAAATAGGGCAATTGTTCAGTTGCTAATTCATTAGAAAACTACAATGAATTCATGATAGCACCTGTAACCTTAAAACTTGCTCCTATAAATATTGTGGTCAGAAATAAACGTCATTTGAGAATTTAGGTGACTTGTCGGAGTTCAGCTAGTGCTATGAAAGAGAAACCTTGGGGAATTCTGTTTTTCTGAATTCACAATTAAGCCTTCACCTAAAGCAGAGCTGTTGCCGTAAGACTGGAGGTGTTGTGCAAACTTAATGATGATTGGGTATCTAGCACCAAACTCCAGAGCAAAAACAGGTTTTTATAGGTACCTATAAAATAATTACTTATCATGTTATTATTAAGTTTCTCTTCTGCCTTCTTTTGCCAGCTGTTGTAGTCAAACTGATATGCATTTTGCTTTAGCCAATTTAATAGCTTGCACAGGCAGCTCAGGTGGTGAAGCCCCATTGGGACAAGCAAGAGATAGCCTGTTTCAGAGCAGCTTCCCACCACTGCATAATGATGCTCCACCCACCACCCTTTTAGGATGCCTAGAGGACAGCATCACTCACTATGCTAAACGGGTTGCAATAACTGCTCTAAAGAACATTGTAGTAGCCCTAGCTGGTTTGACTCAGTGGATAGACTGTTGACCTGCGGACTGAAGGGTCCCAGGTTCATTTCCAATTCAAGGGCACATGCCTGGGTTGCGGGCTCAATCCCCAGTAGGGGGCGTGCAGGAGGCAGCTGATCAATGATTCTCTCTCATCATTGATGTTTCTATTTTTCTCTCCCTCTCCATTCCTCTCCGAAATCAATAAAAATATATTTTTTAAAAAATACTGTAGTAGGCTGGAAAATGATCCCCAAAGATATCAAACTGGCAAATGTTCATTTATAAGAAAAAGGGTCTTTAGAAATGTAATTAAATTATGGATTTTGAGATGGAAGAGATTATCTGAGTGAGCCCTAAATGCCACCACACACACAAGAGGAGAGGCAAAGATTAGAGTGATGTGGCCACGAGCAAGGGGATGCCACAGTCGCCAGAAGCTGGGAGAGAGGCAAGGAGCAAATTCTCCTAGAGCCTTTGGGTGGAGCCCTACCCATACCTTCATTTTGGCCCAGTGAAACTGATGATGAATGTCTGCCTTCCAGAACTGAGAGGGAATACGTTTGTTGTTTTAAGCCACCAAGTTTGCAATCATGTTACAGCACTCACAGGAAACGAATAGAGACCATGAAAAAGTAAACCAAAGTAAAAATGCTTTACAGTTAACAGACTTCAAAAACACACAAAATCCCAATGTATCACGAAAAAAAAGATGTTAAACACCTTTAAAAAGTTGTTTTAGATACACTTTAAAAAAGTCATTTCCCCTCTTCAACTGGAGGTGTGAAACAAAGCTTAGATAGAGCTACAGTGGAGTGTGAAGCTAAAGTCTCAATCCCACATGTAATTACTCACGAACTGTGCTTAAGCCCACTTAACCAAGACCTTCCTTAGAAATACTGTGATGGAACATGTTTATGTTTATATAAAATTAACAATAAAAATGAAAACTAAAACTACTAGAATTTTTCATTTAGAACTTTATTTTTTAAATTGATGAGAGAGAGAGAGAGATAGAAACATCTATCCATTGTTGCACTTATTTATGTATTCACTAGAAGCCCGAATTTGTGCATGGGTGGGGTCCAGCCGGCTGGTTGGCCCACCCCAATCGGGGCCCTGGCCAGCTGGGGGGAGGGGCCATGGGCAATTGGCCGGCGGGCCCCGCCCCCGACTGGTGTGTGTGTGGGCAATCAGGGGCAGAGCTGGCTGGGGGGAGGGGCTGCGGGCCGATGAGGTGGTGGGGCACATTGGGGTCGGAGGGAGGAGCCACAGGTGGTTGGCTGGCCGGCCCTGCCCCTGATCGAGGTGGGGGCCGCTCTGGGGTGGGGCCGGGTTGGGGGAGGGGCTTCAGGAGGTTGACCAGCTGACCCTGCTCCCTATTGGGAGGCAATCAGGGGCAGGGCCAGCCAGGGGCAGGAGCTGCGGCCGACTGGTGTGATGAAGGCCCATTGGGGGCAAGGCCTGCGGGGGCGGGGGTGGAGGGGTGGGGGGGGGCGGGGAGAGGCTGCAGGAGGTTGGCGGGCCAGCCCCACCCCCTGGTCAGGCAGGTTCACTCGCTGCAGTGGTCATTCTGGTCGTTACCGTGTTCCAGTAGCTGGCTTTTTATATATATATACTAGTAGACTGGTTGGTTCTTGTATGTGCCCTGACTGGGGATTGAACTTGCAAACCTTGGCATATCAGGATGACACTCTAACCAACTGAGATACCCAGCCAGGGCTTCAGAAGAATATTTTAAACAGCAAAATATACACTACTAGTAATTCGGCAATCAGATATTTACAACACAGCAACTGGGCATATAACAAACACCTCTCTAACAGCATCCTTACGGAAAATATTGCTTCACAGTTCCTTATTTACTCATGTCTGATTATAACACAACAAAGAATTTCACATAAAAATTTGTGTCTCAAATCGCCTTAGTGGGTATTTTTAAAATAAAGGTTTTAGCTGATGTAGATGTTCCAAAACAACCTGCTTGCCCATCTCTCCATATCTGACCCACCTACCTACCTAGTAGGGCCTATGAATAAAATCAAGGATGCTTCCTTTGTTACTGTTTTCTAAGACCTAAACAGCATTTTACTTTTCTATAAACAGGTGCCACCTAATGTCAAAAGCCTGCAAGCACAGCCCACAGTTCCTCAGGAGCTCTGAGGCAAGTAGAACAAAGAATAATTAATTCTTACTGGGCAAAGACAAAGGTGAGAAAAACTTCCAAAAGGCAATTCTTGGGGTGGGTCTTAAAAGCCAAGACTGCAGGATGTGGACTTTGCGGGGTGCAGAGTGCACAGTGGTTCAGGACATGGCTCTGGGTGGAGTCAAAGTGCCTGGTCCCACCTTGGCTTCCACTGGTTACTCTCAGTGTGAGCAGTGTGACCAGTGTGACCACGAACAAGTCATTTAACCTCATTAATGCCTAATAACAAAATGAAAACGGGGCCTACTTCCCTGGTTTTTCAAAAGGATTAAATGAGCAGAAATTGTTAATAAAATAAAGTTATCCACAGTCTCTTTTTGAGTAACTACAGCAGAATCAAAGAGGGCCAGGCATGTTGGCCCATTATTCACAAAACCTTAAACAATCAAGTAGAAATTTCCCCTTAACTCCTCACCCTACCAAAACTTCCCCCCCCCCCACCCACCCCCCACACACAAAACCACATCACCTCATCCATTAAACAGTACAAGTTTTCAGGAGAATAACCAAGGGCCAGGGGTGCGACTTTATGCTCCAGAGCTGAGACCAGCTCTGCTTTCCTACTGCTCCTGAACAGGGGGAATGTGACCTCTGGCAACAACGTGAAATTAAAAATTATACCAAACTACAACTCACAATCAACGTTCAGAGGGACTAACGATTTTATTATAGTTGAATTTAGCTTGTTGTGTATCTGGTAAAACATTTTTTCTTACTGTAACTCCATTTTTAAAAAAATACCAGTAAATCATAGCCCCTCTATTCATTTAGTACTTCCTATATTCATTTTATCAGTTAATTCTCACACCCTGTAAACCTGTTGTTAGAGAATTTGCTTAACTGTGCTCTAGAAAGGATCCCACTGGTGGAAAAGCATGTGATTGGAGACAGAGAGACCAGTTAGGAAATTAAATGCAACAGGAGCAAAGAGTGGGAAGGGAGAAAGGCGCTGGTGTTTCAAATATAAACTTGGCTAGATATGGAAACAAATTAGATTTAGGTGGTGAGGGACAGAAAGGAATTCCAAATGAGTCAGAAATCTCTAGTTGGGGCAAAAGTTTTAGTTGGGGCGACTGCAAGGTTGCCATTAACACAGAGGAAAAGTTTGGAGGAAAGATGAGAAAGTTTGGATTTGCAAAATTTGAGGAGGGGGCACTAACCAGGTGAAGCTGGCATAGGATGTTAGAACTCAGGAGAGAAGTGGGACTGTGAAAGAGTAACATTAACAAAAAGGACTTTACAGACTACCAAGCATTCCAATATTATTTTAATTCAAAGAATCACAGAATTTCAGAACAAACAGTCTTAGAATAAAAGAAGCAGGCTCAGGGAGAGAAATTACCTACCTAAAGTAATTCACTTCTTCTGACAACATAATGTGCTACCAATACATAAAACCAAACTTTTTTTTTTTTTTTAGCTTTATCAGTTAACTGAAAGTGAAAAGGGGAGGAAAGAGAGAAGGGAGTAAAATGAGCACTGGCACTGTGGAGAGACAGGTCTTGCAAAGCAGCATCCCCACTTACACTGTTGAGGGTTATTTGTTGTAAAGTGCCCAGCACAGTGTCCACCACACATGTAAATAACTATCTGCTCAAGACGTGAGTGAAGACCTGAGTGCCGTAGGGATGATTTGCAGTCTTGGGCACAACTGAGAGACACCTCTTAAGCACTGGTTTTCTGGGTACTATTTCACAGTATTGCCCTATGATCCAAGGTCTGTGCTGATAGCTTTACGTGTATGTCACTTGCCCATATCACAGTCCCTTAACATGTACAATATATTAAATATATTCATCCACATATAATAAAAAAATTAAATTATACAGTAACATAAAAGATACTACTATTATCAGCCCATTTTACAAATGAGAGCAAGCCTTAGAGAATTAGAAAAAATTAAGCCAAGGCTGGGGTTTAGAGACTATACACTCCTGACACCATATAAGCAATACAATCCTGACTCAAAATTTTAAACATAGACAGGTCCTCCAATAATGTCATTTTGTTGTAACCCTGATGAGATGCCTGCCATAGGAGCTTAACTCTTGTTTATATCAATTAACCTATGGTAAACTGGTTTCATTATATGTCATTTTGCTTAAAGTCACACAACCTATCAACGGTGTTATGTGAGGACTTACTATACTTTGCCTCACATTTGAATAAGACCCTAGAACAAAACAGACATGGTTCCTGATTTCACGGAGCTCAGAGAATAATGTGGGAAGAGATAAACAATCTAATAAGCATGAAACTATAAATTCTGGTAAGAGCTATAAAGGACACAAATAGGGTGCTAAGAGACAGAATAATGTGGGAACAGACTATAGACTGGATGACCAGGGAAAATAAATCAAAAGCATAAATACAGAAACAATCACCTTTTGGGGGTCAAAACATTCCTGGTACCTATTTATATCCAATGAACATAGTTTCTAAGGCCACTGGCTTTGTCTACTAGTAAATCCTCTTGGACCTGACTGAGGTCTGATTTTGTTTCTGTTGTAAGGGAGAGGGAGAAGGTTTCCATATGGCCTCTCTAGCCCAAGACTCCACTGGCTCATTGGCTGAAGAATCAGGCACCCCTCGACTCCTCAGTCGGGGAGGTCCACCTTCCTAAGAGTAGGTTGGTTTTCTTGCTAAAGAAATATATCCCTCCACATTGTGCCACATAAACATTTTCTTGAAAATAAAAATACACCTCATGGATAATTTATCAGATACTTCAACCTTGTTACACAAATCAGACAGACAAAAAGAATCATCCTGCAGATTTAGAATCCACTCAATCCAACGTTTATCAGGAACCTACTGGGAGCTACTGGGCACTGTTCGTGGTGCTGGAATACTGGTTGTGTCCAGGAACACTAGAGGGCGCACAAGAGCTTCAGCTTTCAGGAAAACCCGTCTATAGAACAGGAAGCTGAATGACCCTTCACTGAAGGCGTCTCTAGCCTAACACCTGAGAGGCAATCCCAGTACTATTAGAGATCTGCGGTTCCTATATTAGAGACCAGGTGTTTCTATAAAGGTGCACAATTAGAACACAGGCGTTTGTTTCACCCTAACACACAGGACCAAGAGTTTGCCAGCTTGGCAGCCCTATGATGTAGGTGAGTCGGGTATTATCACTACAAATGAGATGGCTAAAGCTCAGAAATAAAGTTGCTTTCCTGAAGTCAAATGGAAGTTAAGTGGTAAGGCTGGATCTAAAGCTCTAGTGCAGGGGTCCTCAAACTATGGCCCGCGGGCCACATGCAAATACAAATATTGTATTTGTTCCCGTTTTGTTTTTTTTTTACTTCAAAATAAGATATGTGCAGTGTGCATAGGAATTTGTTCATAGTTTTTTTTTTAAACTATAGTCCGGCCCTCCAACGGTCTGAGGGACAGTGAACTGGCCCCCTGTTTAAAAAGTTTGAGGACCCCTGCTCTAGTGTTTAAGCTGCAGTCTGGGGATTTACTCCAATATTCGAGCCACATGTGCTTCAGTCAGAAATAAAGAGGCTATCACTGAGGAATGCTTCCCCAGGTCTATTTACTTTTGTCTTTAGTGTACTGTTATAATACAGAAAATAAGACATCTTGCAGAGATGCAACTGACAAGTAGGAGCCACATAGACCTTAAGAATCAAAATTTTGGGACCAGTGATATACCCAAGTCTCTTGATTATAAAACCCAATAGACTGTAAGCTATATCATCAATTTGATTTTTTTAAAGGAGTAAAACTACTAGTATATGAATATACAGATGAACTATATAAACCAATTAGTCAAAATATGATTAAAATAGTCCTTAGAATAGGGTGGCAATTAAATGTAAAATATAAACTATAATATAGGATTGTCTACTGAATAAAAGAGATTAATGTTTCATTATTTTACAGATGAAGAAAGTTGGCCCTCTCGATGGTCTTATATAAATAATAACAGAGCAAACTGGAACAAAAGTTTGTTTTTAAATATAATACTTTTATTAGTTTCAGAGAGGAGGGGAGAGGGGGAGAGAGACAGAAACATCAATGATGAGAGAGAATCATCGACTGACTGCCTCCTGCAAGCCCCACACTGGGGATCAAGTCCCCAACCCAGGCATATGTCCTAACAGGGAATCGAATTGTGACCTCCTGGTTCATAAGTCAACCCTCAACCACTGAGCCACGCCAGCTGGGATGGAACACTAGTTTTGATACTTACTCCAGTGGCCCTTCAACTAGTCCCAGAATAGTATGTATATGTAACAGTCCTAATTATATACAACCCTAGAAGACTGTGTGGTGGTCGAGTTTTTCCTCACACAGACACAAGCCAGCCCCCAATCTGCCTGGCAGATGCAGGAACCAGAGACAGTGAGTGATCAAACTAGTCCATGGTCCTCGGAACCCTTTAGCGTGATGAAAGAAAAATTATGAAGCAAAACATAATTTAAAGCATCAATAATTATGGAAATCAGTGACTTATTTTCCCTTTTGTGAAGATATTTTACAGTTAATGTAAATGATTCCTGGTTCCATTAGGAACTATATAAAGATAATATACCTACACTAACTTACTGCCTCTGAGCAATACCAGGATCAACAGCTAACGTTAGCCCTGGCTGGTTTTTCCCAGTGGTTAGAACATTAGCCTGTGGACAAAGCATTCAGGCTTTAATTCCCAGTCAAGGGCATGTACTTCGATTGAAGGTTTGATCCCTGGCCCTGGTCGGGTGCGTGGGGGAGGCAACCAACTGATGTGTCTCTCTCACAATGATGTTTCTCTCTCTCTCTCTCTCTCTCTCTCTCTCTCTCTCTCTCTCTCTCGCCACCCCCTTCCTTCCCTTCCACTCTCTCTGAAAATCAATGGAAAAAATATCCTCAGATGAGGATTGGAAAAAAAGTTAACATTAGACCTTAATGTGGATTACAAAAATAAGGTGATGATTCTTTCCTGTAGAGATGGAGTCTCTCTACAGCATGCCTTTAAAAGAGTAAAATCCGAGACTGCATTTAAAATAAGATGTGCAATGCCGTAACCTGTTTGGCTCAGTGGATAGAGCATGGCCTACAGACCGAAAGGTCCCAGGTTCGATTCTGGTCAAGGGCATGTACCTTGGTTGCGGGCCCATCCCCAGTAGGAGGTGTGCAGGAGGCGCCTGATCAATGTTTCTCTCTCATCGATGTTTCTAACTCTCTATCTCTCTCCCTTTCTCTGTAAAAAATCAATAAAATATATATTAAAAAAATAAATAAATAAGATGTGCAAGCCCTAGCCAGTTTGGGTCAGTGGATGGAGCAACTGCCTGTAGACTAAGGGTCCCAGGTTCGATTCCTGGTCAGAGCACATGCCTGGGTTGCAGGCTTGATTCCCAGTGTGGGATGTGCAGGAGGCAGCCTGTCAATGGTTCTCTCCCATCACTGATGTTTCTCTCTCTCTACCTCTCCCTTCCTCTCTGAAATCAATAAAAATATATTTTAAAAAAATAATAAATAAATCTCTCTCTATATAAAAGGCTAATATGCAAAGTGTCCCCTTGGGAGTTCAACCCGGAGACCAGCAGTTCAATCACTCGCTATGACGTGCGCTGACCACCAGGGGATGGCACGAAATGAAGGAAGGCCCAGGCCGGCAGCTAGAAGGCCCCGATTGGCCCTGATCAATTGCCAGGCCCAGAGACCCTACCCGTGCATGAATTTCGTGCACCGGGCCTCTAGTAAATATATAAGAAGATACGCAAGACTAAAATTTGGGAACCTGTCTACTGAATAAAACAAGGTATGTCTGTGGGTAAAAAATGTTCTTTAATTTGACTAGAACAAAAAGAAATCCCAATCACATTAATAAATACTGGGTTAGATATTGATCAGGCATGATCTCTCCTCTCAGCCAACCCTTCTAGAAACACCCAATTATGGGGTACAAAAGGGATTACTAAAGTAACAGATTTGTAGAGGTTTTCTTTTGGGAGTGGGGATATAGCATTGGTAGAAATAATTTAAAGAAAACTGTTAACTTCCCCCCTGTTAAAAGTCCTTTAGAGCCCTAGCCGGTTTGGCTCAGTGGATAGAGCGTCAGCCTGCGGACTGAAGGGTCCCAGGTTCGATTCCGGCCAAGGGCACATGCCTGGGTTGCAAGCTCGATCCCCAGTGGGGAGCGTGCAGGAGGCAGCCGATTGATGATTCTCTCTCATCATTGATGTTTCTCTCTCTCTATCCCTCTCCCTTCCTCTCTGAAATCAATAAAAATATTTTTTTTTTTTAAAAAAGTCCTTTAGACAAAACCCTGCAGTACTCCCTCATTTTGGGATCCCCCCTTCCTTGCATAGTTGAGTCAATGGAACTCAGCCATTGAAACTACACAGTTTAATTCTCATTTCAAACTTAAGCACTTCTCACATAAAGTATATGTTTTGAAATTTCAAATTTGGCAGTCTAGTCAACAAAAAAATGACTTCCCAAATCACTGTGTTCTAATGTTTAGAACTCCCTAATGCTTATAATTTAAAAGCACTTTGGATAATTTTACATTTTACCTGTACTAATTTAAGTTTGTGGTTTTTATAGCAATTAAAACTATTTTCCAGACCAAGCTGAGTCAATAAAATAACTTTTTATAACTCTCCCCCAGCCCCACCCCGCAAATAAAAAGTAACTAAAAATCAAGTTGAAAATTTTTTAAATTATTTCTATTGCATAGAACTGTATCTAAGATACAATTACCCCTCTCTGCTCTCTCCCTGCATTTACTTAGTTTATCTATGTAACCAAGTGTGTCACAGTGGGACAGACACATGGCCTTTGTCTTTAATACTGTGTAGAAGACAAAAATTAGGAGTGTTCTAGGGCTGACAGAGTCCTGTAACTCTTGCCCTGGAGAAGGATTTTGGAGAGTGGAAAGTAAAGTTCATATAAATAATGGAAGTATGGAAGCACAGAACAGAGTGTGGAATCTCAGAGGGAAGGCGGGGGAGGGTGGGTGGGTGGGAGGTAATCAACCAAAGACGTTGTATGCATGTGTGCATATATGCATAACCCATGGACACAGACAATAGGGTTGTAAAAGGCCTGGGGTAGGGGGCAGGGTGGGCTGGAGGGGGCCAATGGGGGAGAAAAGGGGAACATATGTAATACTTTCAACAATAAAGAATAAAAAAATAAAGTAAAATGGAAGTATAAAAAATGGAATCTATGTGATTTATCTGAAAGGATTTCTCTCATAAGCCATGGGAAGGGCATTCCTGTGAACAGGGAGCTGTTCAGAAGCTACACACACAAACATGTGTCTTTATAACACAACTGGGCCACATACTCATGCCCTTTAACAAATGATACTCATGTAAAGAAAAATCAGGTTCAATGACAGATTGATATGACCAGGGGAAAATTTACAAACCAACATCCCCCACCCACAAAATTCTATGCTCAAAGGCGTGCGAACAACCTGCAACCACTTCCTTCACATGCTTATTCTGACGTCCTCCCAGCCTAGCCACCTCCCCCAGTGCTGCCCACTGGTGTCTGGCTCAAGCACGGGGAGTTCAAAGCATAAGCAATTCAGTGTGTACCCGAAGACATGAAAATACAGGCAAGAGAGCACTTGCAAATGACAGAGCTCAACTTCCAAGTTTAAGGGTGAAAACAGCCCTCCCTACTCTCCTCTCCTCATAAAGAATAAATATCCATAACATTCATTTCGCTCTAAGTTGTTCTGCTAATTGACAACGTTTTAATAACATTAGAAGATGTTATTAAAACAATTAAATACAAGCTACTGAATTTGCTAACTTGGGAGATTAACAAATTTAACACTTTCAAGTGTCTACTGAACGAGCACCTTCTCTGTCCCTGCCCCTGAATGGAGATAAGTAGCAACAAGCTCACAAGGAAGCGCAGAGGAGAGGCAAGCAAACAACCAAACGTAACACATATATATAAAGCACAGAACACGATGTAGCCGCTGCTCAGGGGCACAGGAAGTGCGCGTTCTCCCGAGTGAGCAGCCCCGGCACCGTGTGTGCAGGAGGAGGTTTCACCAGGAGGCTGACTGTCCCTCAGTCACCGCTGTGACCGGGGGAGGGTGCAGGACTGCGGGGCGGATGCGGCCCGGAAAGGCGCCGGGCACGGACACCCATGGGGCTGGCGCACAGGAAGGGGAGAGCAGAACGTACGAGGTTTAGAGATCAAACACTGAACACGGGGCCCGAGTTCCCACACACGCTGGGATTAAAAGCATTCGTGGACTTTAATCTCGGAATACAGATAGGGGAGCCCCAACAGTGACAGGGCCACACCCCAAACTGCTACAAAGTAAACTCGCATCTCTAGATACAAGTAACCCTCTGACACTTCCCACCGCGTGCAGTGATTTCTCCCTTCCTTTCCAACATGTTTATGCTTTTACTACTAATCCCCCAAAGTTACAGGCGTGCCCTCAATATTCAAGGGAAAAGTTTCCTCGGGTGGCCCCCACACAGCAAGCAGCCTCCAGGGCCACAAGGCCACGCGTGGCGACACTTTACATCCAAGTGGTTCAAACCTAAAAAGGTCCCGATGAAAATCGCAATCGCAACCAACCCGTTCCTCTGCCCCCCGGTCTAGATTCCCCCCCCAAACCCGGGGTGAGTTTCCTTCGGCAAGTCCTTAAAAAGTGGCTTCAAACAACACATGTCGCCCCCTCGGCACCCGCGAGTTCGCCCCCTCGGGGGACGCGAAGTTCGAGCGGGGCCCGAGGACCCGGACGCAGCGAGCGCGGTTCTCGGGGTCCCGCGCGCTCCCACGCCGTCCCGACAGGTGGGGAGGACGGTCCCCCAGAACACACGCCTCCCCCTCGCGGTGGGAGGGGCGCGGGACCCAGCGCGTGCGGCGACGGGGAAGGACGACGCGGGGGGACCCACGCGTCTTCTCGGGGCCGAGGCGCCGGCCGGCTGCGCGGGAAGCGGCCGAAGCGCAGCGGGGTCCGGGCCGAGGGGCCCGGGAGCCGGGACGCTCCGCTGTCACCGAGGGGCGGAGAGGGTGGGGGCCGGCCCGCGCGCCGAGCGGACGGAGGCTCGAGCCCAAACAAAAAACACCCCGAGGTGGAGCGCGGCCGCGGGAGCAGATTGGGCGAGCCGGCTCCCGGCCGCCCATTGGAGCAGAGGGAAAACACAGTCCCCCAATCGCGAGCGCCGGGGCCGCTCCCCTCGTGCGGCCGGGCCCGGCCCCGCGCGGCCCGGCGGCCGCTACCGCTCCCTTCCGGCGACGGCGCCCACTGCAGGCCCCGCGCCCCACCCGCAGCCCCGGCCCCCGCCCGGCCCGGCGCCCCCGCGGCCCGCCCCCCGCCCGCCCAGGGCGCCGCCGCCCCGCTCACCGCCGGGCGCCGCCCGCTCCTCGGGGCGCGTCGAGGCTCCTCGCCAGGCCGCTGCGCTGGGGGGGCCCGCGCTGCCCGGCGACACTTCCCGTCCCCCCCAAAAAATTAATCACCAAAAAATAATTCCAGAGAAAAATGGAGAGTAAAATCCAAGATGGCGGCGCGACCGCAGCACCGCCCGCTCCCTCCGCTGTCGAGAAATGAGTCCCAGCCGCGGCCGAGCCCCCCGCCCCCATCGCATCGCATCGCATCGCATCGCGCCGCGCCCCCGCGCCCCCGCGCCCCCCGCGCCGCAGGCCTCACCTCGCCTCGCACGCGGCCGCGGGGTCCCAGAGGCCGCCGCCAGCTTCGAGGCTCGTGTCCCGGGGGCTGGCGCCGCGCTGCCACCTCCTGTACCCGGGCGCCCTCACCTCATAGCCCCGGAGTCTCGCCGACCGCGCCGCAGTCGCGTCGCCGCCCCCGGTGAGCCGCCCGGACGCCGCCCGGGCACGGTGGGAAGACACGAAAAGGAGTGCCCTCGGCCGGGCGGAAGGACACCACTCCGGCTCGCGCGCCCCAGTCACCTCTGTTGCTTTTACGGGACTCCGCGGGGGGAGGCGGAGAAACCCGAGGAAGAAAGGAGTCCCCGCCGGTTGCTCCCGCGGCGGAGGAACAAAAAGCGAATTTGTTGGAGCCGAGCCGCCGCACTCCTCCCGCGGCGGAGGGATCCGCGCTGCGCAGCCGGCAGGGATCCCTCCGCCGCTCGCTGCCCTTTAAATCGCGGCTGGAGGCGTCGGTGCCGCACGCCCCTTGGGCGCCACCTCGCTGCGTGGTTTCCTCGCGAGCCCCCACCCCAGACCCTCCGCGCCGCCTCACCCACCGGGACAGCCCCCGGGCCGACCCTGGGGGCCTCTGCGGGGCGCAGGCTCCTCGTCCGCTGCTCCCACGGCGCCTCCCGGGTGCGCCGAGGCGAGGCGGCCCCACGGAGGCGAGCTTCTTTGTTGTGGAAATGGGTGTCGTTAGAAGCAGCTACACCCCTGAAGTCCGTGTGGGCAGCCTCAGCATTCCACCGTGTCCTGTGCGAGGGAGGGAGGGAGCGTGCACGAATCGGGCCACGGGCTTCCTGGTGTCAACCGGCCATGTCGTGAGCACCTACTGTGTGTCCGGCTTTCCTAGAAGCAGGGGTATTGCCACTTGCCTCCTAGCTGGGCAGGGCCGGCACCGAGCGTGCACGCCCCTCTAGGTGCCTAGGCAGGTTGGGGAGAGGCTCAGTGCTTCGCACCAGGTGCTGCGCTGGGGCCATGGTGCGGAGCCCTGCCCTGGGGATCCCGCAGTCTGATGACAGTGACCACAAAATAAATGATGACAGGAGCATGTGCACAGCCGTTAGCCCGGCTGTGCATTCCTTACAACAACCCCCAGGAGCTGGGACCCTTGTGGTTCCCAGTTTACACACGGGGAAACTGAGGCACAGAGAGGTTAGGCCAGCTCTCCAACAGCCAGCCGGGGCTTGAGCTGGAGCCCGAGCGAACCCCGCAGACCTCGAGGAGAAGCGGAGGCGGCCACAGGCTGGCAGACGCTGGGACGGTGTCCCCAGGGAAGCGGAGACCTAAAGGGGTGGGAGTACGTTCGGGAAGACGGGGCCCATAGGAAATGGGGGACCAACTGGTGCAAAGGCCCTGGGAGGGGAAAGAGGCGGCATCTTCCTGAACTGAGGGGACCCGACGCAGCTCCTGCAGAGGAGCCGGGCAGGGCGGGCAGGGGGGCCCCGCACCCAGGGGCCTGGCACAGAGTAGACCGCACAGGTCAGTGGAGGGTGGATGGCCATGGGAACTGGGACCCACCAACACCCACAGGGGCTGACCTCCTCCTCCCTCCTCCTGGACCAAGGGTGGTCCGCACGGAGGGCTGGTATCTCTCCACAGGCGGGACGGAGGCCCTGTGTTGCTGAGGGTACCTGTCTAGCAGAGGCAGGAGCAGGTCTTGAACTTCAAAACCAGAGCTCCTCCCTGCGCCCTCACCCTCCCTCCTGTTTCCCTGCTCTGCTCTGGAGGCGGACTTGGGGGGTGGGGGTGGGGCCGAGCCCTCAGGTAAAGCAGACCCAGGCCGTTGCTCTGGGCCTCCTGCTCTCAGCCTGGGGCCCTCTGTGATATCAGAATTCGCCTTGTCACTTTCCTCTCTGCAGACACACCTAGCACATGACGGCTTCGGCTTTGGCTTTATTCGCTTCTGATTTATCACTAAACTTTCTCTCCGGTATTTTCCAAGTGCGTGGCTCCAAATACTCAAATTGCATCCCACGGAGACTGCCTCTGCCCACGGGAGGGGTGCACACCTGCCTCCAATGGGCAGCCACAGCCCTGGGTGGGCCCCCGGGGGCTCGGGGCCTGGGCAGCCTTTGCAGCCTGGACCGCCCGCCAGTTGCCTCCACACGCCAAGCTTTCCAAAGTCAGCCCGAGCACAGCGGTGCTCTCCATGGCCCCTGGGCTGGCCCCCAAACCCCAGCCCTGTGAAGGCCCCCGAGTCTCAAGATGCTGGCACCTCCATTTAGTCACCGCCCAGTGCCAGGCTACGCGTTCTGGGCAGTGACTCTCAAGGGAGCAGGCCGGGCCCACAGCTTGGCAGGGGGCAGTGAGCAGACCCAGGCAGAGCTGCCTCCAGGCTCCGGGCTGGGGGTCTGCCCTCCCCAAGCACCTGCATTGCAGGCTGCTCTTCCAGCCTCAGCTGAGAGGCCCAGGGCAGGCAGAGCTAAGTTGGGGCTCAGGACCTCCATGGAGCCATGCTGAAGGCTCGGTGCCTTTGGGGGGGGGGGGTCCCTGCTGGGATCCTGTGCCCAGGGAGGTCAGGGCTGAGCTGGTCAGAGGGCACAGCCGGGAGTGGCCCTCCGGGGGAGACAACAAATTGCACTTTCCACAGAGTGTGGCCAGCTGGAGGCTCCTCCTGCCAGCTGGCAGGGGAGGGAGGAGGGGGGACAGGAAGTAGTGCGGCCAGGCACCTGCCCAGCCCCCACGTGACAGGAGCCATTGGCATTTTCACTTCGAAGCCTCTGGCTGCCCCAAAGTGGAAGTGCTAAGCCACAGAGGCAGTGGGGCCCCACCAAGCCCGGACAGGCAGCGAGATAGTAACAGCTCTAAAGAAAGACCTAGTCAGCTAGTCAGCAGAAGGGCCCGGCCAGCCCCGGAAGCCTCAGGAGTGCCAGCCCAGCCCGGCGCTGACCCGGGAGCGGTGCCCTTGCCAGGAGCTGGCTGAGGCCACAGGCCTGTTCCAGGCCCCCAGCAGGGCCCAGGGCACTGCAGAGACCCCGCCCGGTCCCACCAACCCTGCATCCCTCTCCAACTGCCCTTCCTCCAACCCTGCCTGGCAGGGGTTTGCCTGCTGGGATCCTGTGCCCACAGGGAGGGCCCCCCGGTCATGCTGAGCCTGAAATTCCAGGCAGGGTGATGGGTGGCTTCTCATGTAAAGTGACATGTTGGTTCTTGGGCTCTGTGCCCCGTCTCTTCCTGGAAGACTTGACTGTTCCGATGAGAGCAGGGGTCTGAGACTGGTGGGAAGGGGGCAGGGGGCACACCCAGAACCATTCTGGTGGCCCGTCTGGGGACCTGTCTGAGCACCACCAGGCCCCCTGCATCACCCCCGTCTTCCACCTTCCCCTCCACTGCCCACCTCCCCTGTGATGGGTGAGGAAACCAAACCTCTGAAAGGTCCAGCGACCTGCCCACAGCCCCACGGCAGCAAGACTCTGTGGCAGCTGCAAACAGGCTTGGCAGGTTCAAACCCCAGCTCCGCCACCCACCAGCCACGTCATTTTGGGCCGATGAGGTAGCCTGTCTACAGGGTCTTCTCAACTGTGAGAAGGTGCCAGCCCTTGGACCTGCTGAAGTAACCTCCCTCATAGCTTCAAAACCATTGTTGTACTCAAGGTACCCAAATTCCTGCCTCCAGCCTGGCGGAAGGCATTTCAAACACAGCGTGCCAAAATTGCACACACACACACACACGCGCGCACACACACACACACGTGCAAACTTCTGCCTCTCAGATATCCTGCCCATTGCTCATTCCGATACCTAGCTTTCATTCTGCCTTAACTGCCTTCATTTTTTCTCTCCTTAGAACGCATCACGGCCTAGCATCCTGTAACTTTACGTATTCATCGCGTCTCCTGGCATCTCTCCCTTCCCCGGCTGTCAGCTCCTTGAGGGCAGGGGCCTTGCCTGCCTTGTTCAAGTTGTATCTCCGCATCCCTGGGCTGCTTGGGTGGAGGCTCAATCCCCAAAGGACAGCCCCTCCCCGGCCTGCTGCAGGGATCTAAGGAGGCGGAGGCAGGTCTCTAATCGTGGTCCTGGTTCTGGGCTCAAGCGGCTTCCCCGGTGCCCTGGGGTTTGTGTCCACCTGGGCAATCCTGTGGCTGTGGTACAGCCCTGAGTCCCGGAGGGACAGGATCTTTGGGGTTCCCCCCACTCACCCTCTTTTATTTTCCCACCAGCACCAAAAGAAGCCCAGCCTTGCGCACCCTGTCCTCCCACACACGCCTGGAAGTAAACACAGAAAGACCAGCGGCAGCTGAAACACAGGTTTCCTCATGGGCAGGGAAAGCTTCATCTCACTGCTGTTTAATAATTCCCAAGTGACACAGACTGCTTCTCCTTGGTCATGGGACTGTATGGCGCCATCCAGAGGCCCGTGACCTCTGACACGGTAGGGTGTGTTTCCTTCCAGCTGAGCTGCCCTCCACAGAATCAGGCTCCGAGGACCACCAGAGTCAAGAACTTAACATTCCCGCCCTGGCCGGGTGGCTCAGTGGGTTAGAGCACCACCCCGATACGCCAAGGTTGTGAGTTCGATCCTCAGTCAGGGCACGTACAGGAAGCGACCAATGAATGCATCAGTAAGTGCAACAACAAATGGAGGTTTCTCTCTCTCTCTCTCTCTCTCTCTCTCTCCCTCCCTCCCTGCTTCTCTCTAAAATCAACAACAACAAAAAGAAAGGAACATTCTTAGTTTGCTGCCATAGAGTCTTCAGACCGCATCCAGGTTTTCCCGAATCCGGCACCTTGGCTGTCCTGTCCGCTTCCTTCGCTCTGGAGCGGTTTCCCCCTCTTTCCTTGACTTTAATGACCTTGACCCCCCCCAAAAGGTTACAGGCCAGTTATTTTGTGGTATGTCTTCAATTGAGGTTTCTCTGATGGTTCCTCGTGATTAGATTAAGGTCAAGTCTCTTTGGCAAGAACTTCACAGCAGTGAGTCTTTTTCTCCTCCAGCGGTGAGTCCTTTGCGTCCAATCAGGTGGCAAAGAATTCCACTTGACCCATGAGAGAAGATGTTCCCTTGGGTCACTTGATGGAGGGATGTCCTCCAGGCTTCTCCCCAGAAAGCCACTCATTTTCCTTTGTAACAAGTGAGTATTCTGGGGAGAGGGACTGGGGGAGGACGTAAACATCCCATTCCTCCCAAACTTTCAACGTGTTCATAGATTCAAACCAGTATAGACTTACGTTCTTGTTTATATTTTTGTTAATCCTCACCAGATGATATTTTTCCCATTGATTTTTAGAGGGAGTGGAAGGGAAAGAGGGAGGGAGGGAGAGGGAGAGAGAGAAAGAGAGAGAGGAAGAAAGAAACATCGATGTGAGAGAGGAGAGACACATCGACTGGTTGCCTCCTGCACGCACCCCGACCGGGATTGGGATGGAACCTGCAACCCAGGTATGTGTCCTTGACCAGGAATCGAACTCGAGACCCTTCCGTCCACGGGCCGCCATTCTAACCACTGAGAAACACAGGCCAGGCATGGGCTCCAGTTTTGTTGAATAAGTTATAATCTGTTCCTGTCTCTCCCTCCCCCTCTCCCTCCCTCCCTCTTTCTTTCCCTCCTTCCTTCCTTTCTTTCCTTCCTTCTTCCTCTCAGATATTTGGGACAGCTTCATTTAGAATGGCCTCAATCTGGAAGCAACTTGAATACCAATGAACAAGAGAAAGGCTGCACAACTTGTGGTCCGTCCCCGGGTGGAATCCTCCTCAGAAACAGGGAATGAGCTGCTGTTAGAGGCAGCAACACAGACACATTTCACAAGCATCATGTTGAGGGAAACCAGAAACCATGGAGTACAGCTCATTCCAAATACGTGATGTCTTAGAACAACAACAACAAAAATCCCCCTCCACATCGGAAGAGTCGTTCGCTTCCGGGCAGGTGGGGTTGCCTAAGTGGGGACATGAGAAACCCAAGGGGTGGAGGTGGGGGGACTGGATAAAGAAAGTGAAGGTGCCCTGGCCGGTTTAGCTCAGTGGATAGAACGTTGGCCTGTGGACCAAAGGGTCCCGGGTTCGATTCTGGTAAAGGGCACGTACCTTGGTTGCAGGCTCTTCCCGGCCTGGGCCCTGGTTGGGCGCTTGCAGGAGGCAACCAATCGATGTGTTTCTCTCACATCGATGCTTCCGTCTCTCCCTCTCTCTTCCACTCTCTCTAAAAAGATCAATGAAAAAATATTCTCGGGTGAGGATTAAAAAATAAAATAAAATAGAAAGTGAAGGGATTCACTGAAGAACGTGTATGCACACCCATGGACATAACAATAATGTGTTGAAGGCCAAAGGACGGGGTGGGTGGGGGGAGGGGGTAAAGGAGGGGAGGGGAAAACCTGGAATAATGTCAACATTAAAATTTTTAATAAAAAAGAGAAGCCCTCTGGCGTGACTGACACCTGTGTGGGAGCGGTTTACCCAGGTGCGTGCCTTGTGAGGACTCGCGTACTGCGTGTCTAGGTTCTGTACACGCCATTAGACACTCAAAACAGGGGGCGAGTCTGGGGGGAGAGGTGAATGGGACTGGGCTCCTGCTCAATGCAAACTTCTCCAGCATGTCCAGGGCGGGCTTGCGGTCGGTAGCGCACTTGGTGAGATGGTTTTCCTTGGGCGTTTCCCGGACATGGCTTCTAGGAACGACAGGTTCAAAGTGCAGGATCCCGGCTCCAGGTGCAGGACCCTGAGGTTCTTCCTCCTCCATCCGGGCACCGTCCGCGCTGCTGTGGCTGAGTTTTATGCAGAGGAGGAGGACAGCCTGCTCCTGCCTCTAACGGCCTGGCCGGATGGAAACTTCCACCACCAGGCAGCACCCCTGCTGTCGTCCGCCGCACCGGCCTGGAAGCCTCCAGCCAATTTTAAGTTGACCTCGATCTTGGCCAGATCTGCATGCTTCCCTGGGGAGTTAGCTTGTTGCTCTCTCCCGTCACCCTTAATCCCCTTGTCATACCTCACAGATACACTGGGGCTGGGGCTCATCCTTGGTACATTCCCAGGGTGGTGCTTCCTGAGTCAAAAGTCAGACAGTTTCCTCTGGAGCATCTGGCTGGCCGGGCAGAGAGGTGACCGGGGCCTCGGCCGTGGCATTCGGGGTGGAGGCCCTGGTCTCAGAGGTGGGGCCCCTAGTGGCTCAAGGAGACCTTGGGGTTGAGGAGGGAGCTGGCTCACCCAGGGGGGAAGGAGGGCATGCCAGTCTTGCTCCTTAATCAGAACAGAAGAGCTGACAAGCCCCAGCCGAAAGGATAAGCTCCCAGGAGTCAGAATCTCCGTTCCTTGTCCCCACGATCCACAGGCACGAAATTCACTCCGTGGTCCCAGGCCTTGCCCACTGCAGGGCCCAGGCCTCGGTGAGGGCCCTCAGTAGACTGGACTCACTGCTCAGCGTGGGGCGGGGTTGTCGGGGAGACAGCCGGGGAGTCGGGGCAGAACTTGCTGGAGAGATGGAGTTCTCCAAGAACAAGGCTGGGTGGACATGCAGACGGATCCCGAGGGTGAAGTGGGTAAAGGAGTTCCCCAAGTGCTGGAGCGGGCGTGCAGGGCTCGCGGGCCAGGCACAGGCCCCTCCCACACTCCCAGTGCCACGGGCAGCGTACACGCTGGTCGGAGCCCCCGGCATCTGAGTCTGAGCCTCGGACGGCAGAACTGGTTGTACCGGATCTCATGCCAGCCTGACCCCAGGCACAGGCTCCCACAGGGTCTGTCTCTTTTCCAAAGGCCTTGAACCAAGCAAGGAAGTCACTCAACCTTGAAAGGGCTCAGCCCAGAAGACGGTGGCTGTCTCCTCTTTGTAGTTTCCTGTGGCTTAAAACAGAAAACTATTCCCCCATGGTTCTGGAGCCAGAGCTCCAAAATCAAGGTGTCACAGGGCTGTGTTCCCTCTGGAGGTCCTGGAGGAGTGTCCTCCTTCCCCTCCTCCAGCTTCCGGGATGCCAGCTTCCCTTGGCTTGTGGCCACATCCCTCCAGTCTCCGCCCCCGTCTTCACATGGCCTTTCCTCTGTGTCACTGTTACCTGCCTCCTTTCTCTTACGACACTTGTTATTGATTTAGGGCCCACCCACATAATCCAGAATGATCTCATCTCACGATCTTTCATTCGTAATTACATCTGCAAAGACCTTTTCCCCCAAGAAGGTCACATTTTGGGGATTCTGGGGATTAGGATGTGGACACATCTTTCATGGGGCCACTATTCATCCCCCCACATCATTATTTCTTTGGCTGCCCAAATAGCCCCCAATTGGGCCAGTGGGAACCTCTTAAAACTGGCTTCTGTCTCTTTTTTTTTTTTAAATATATTTTAGCCCAACTGGTTTGGCTCAGTGGATAGAGCATCGGCCTGCGAACTCAGGGGTCCCAGGTTCGATTCCAGTCAAGGACATGTACCTTGGTTGCGAGCACATCCCCACTGGGGGGCGTGCAGGAGGCAGCCGATCAATCTCTCTCATAGATGTTTCTGGCTCTCTATCCTTCTCCCTTCTTCTCTGTAAAAAAATCAATAAAATATATTTTAAAAAATAAAATAAAATAAAATATATTTTATTGATTTTTTACAGAGAGGAAGGGAGAGGGATAGAGAGCCAGAAACATCGATGAGAGAGAAACATCGATCAGCTGCCTCCTGCACACCCCCCACTGGGGATGTGCCCGCAACCAAAGTACATGCCCTTGACTGGAATCGAACCTGGGACCCTTCAGTCCGCAGGCCGACGCTCCATCCACTGAGCCAAACCGGTCAGGGCTTCTGTCTCTTTTTTATAGGGTCTCCATTGTTCTCTGAACCTCAACCCACAATCAATCAGTTCTCTAAGGAGCAATGGTTCCTTTCAGGGGAGCCGAGCTCTGGGTGTGAGGTGTGCTTAGGGCCGCTGTGAGGGTACTCTTCCTGGTCCTGCATGTGCGTGCGTGTATGAGCATGTGTGTGTGTGTGTGTGTGTGTGTGTAAATATAGAATATACTCATGTTTGTATGAGTGTATATATTTATAAATACATTTACATCTATCTTTCTATATATCTAACTATGTATAAAAACAGATTTCAATCCAATTCCAATCCAACATCACAGGTTCATTTTAGTTTCTCCCTTTTCATCTTTGCAACTCCCTCCCCAATAGTCATAGCCTGTTACTACTGTTATAACTCATGGATTGGGAACATGAGTCTGAAGAAACATTTATTTCTCTCAGTTCTGATGCTGGGGAGTCCAGGATCGAGGGGCTGGCAGATTCCATGTCTGGTGGGGACCTGCTTCCCAGTTCCCAGAGAGCTACCTCTCATTGTGTCCTCAATGGTGGGTGGGGCGATGGGACTCTCTGGGGTCCCTCTTTAAAAGGGCACTAATCCTATTCATGAGGGCACCTCCTTCATGACCTCATGACCTCCCAAAGCCCCCACCTCCCCAAAACTATCTCACTGGGGATCAGGTGTCAACATATGAATTTGGGGAACACAAACATTCAGTCGATGGCACCACCGTTACTTACTTTGGCCAGTAGAATCCACTTTCACTGCCTCTCGTCTCTCTGGACATGATCCTGTGGTGCTTAGAACATTGCCTTACTTCCCGAAGCCTGATGCCGTAAGAAATCCTAGGATCAACTTGTGCTTCTCCCATCCCACCCCTGGAACCAATCATAGTTCTAGAGGGCTTGCTTGCTTTCAGTGGAGAATGGATCTAGAAAGCAAGATCCTGCTCTAGCTGGTTTGGCTTAGTGGATAGAGCATCGGCCTGCGGACTGAAGAGTCCTGGGTTCAATTCCGGTCAAGGGCATGTACCTTGGTTGCAGGTTCCCCAGCCCTGGTGGGGTGCGTGCAGGAGGCAACCAATCAATGTGTCTCTCTCACATTGACGTTTCTCTCTCTGTGATTCTCCATCTCCCTTCCACTCTCTCTAGAAATCAATGGAAACATATCTTCGGGTGAGGATTAATAACAACAACAAAAAGATACAGAATATCTCCATCACCCCCAGAAAGCTCTCCCCTGTCTCTTCCCCCGTCTTCTTGCAGAGGCCACCACAGGCCAGTTCTTGAACTTCATAGAATTGAAGCACAATGTATTTGTGATTCATGCAAGTTGTTGGATATATAGGGAGTTAACTCATTTTTCTTGCTGAGAAGTATTACCTTATATGGATACTAGAGGCCTGGTGCTCGACATTTGTGTACTGGCGCAGGGGGGTGGTCCCTCAGCCTGGCCTATGCCCTCTTGCAGTCCAGGTCCCCCAAGGAGTCCTTAGCACTGCCATGGGGGTGGGAGAGGCTCCCGCCACCAACGCTGCACTCACCAGCTGTGAGCCCGGCTTCTGGCTGAGTGGTGCTCCCCCTGTGGGAGTGCACTGACCTCCAGGGGGCAGCTCCTGTGTTGAGTGTCTGCCCCTGGTGGTCAGTGCATGTCATAGTGACCGGTCGTTCGGCCATTTGGTCAATTTGCATATTAGGGTTTTATTATATAGGATGATACCGTTGTAATTAGCTAGTTATTAATAATAGGAAAGGAGCAGAGGGAAGGCCAGGCATTATAGTCACGTTGTTTGGGCAGCTTCTCCAGGAAGCTGCAATTCACACTCCCAGGGCACCACCGCCCATTCCCCACAGATCACTGCGGGAAGGGGTCCAACAAAGAGGAGATAGATGCCTGCACGGTGAAGCTGGGGTGACTAGGGGAGGTGCCTGTCAGGCACACCTGGGAACAGAGATCATTGGCCACTGCAAACCCATGAAAAATTGGGAATGCACAATCCCCTAAACCTGTGGTCGGCAAACTGCGACCTCCGAGCCACATGCGGCTCTTTGGCCCCTGGAGTGTGGCTCTTCCTAAGCCTTAGGAGGACCCTAATTAAGTTAATAACAATGTACCTACCTATATAGTTTAAGTTTAAAAAATTTGGCTCTCAAAAGACATTTCAATCGTTGTACTGCTGATATTTGGCTCTGTTGACTAATGAGTTTGCCGACCACTGGCCTAAACAAAAGCATTCTCTCTCCTGTTGCTCTTGGCTCTTGGCTCCTGGGGCTCTCTCATTCCTGCTTCCTTGCATTCACCCTTATTTCCTCCATAGCCATGTGGCCCTGCAGACACCACATGCAATGGCCTAATCGATTACAACTTGGAACACAAACTAGGCTAGCCTGATGCTGGATTGGGTTGCTCCAACATGGAACGGCAACTCTGAATACTTGCTTTGTTTTTCTTTTTAAATATATATATATTTTAATTGTTTTATTGCTTAAAGTATTACAAAGAGTATTATATATGTCTTCTTTTTTCTCCCCTTGACCCTCCCCCAGCCTCCCATGCCCCCCAGTGTCTTGTGTCCATTGGTTATGCTCATATGCATGCATACAAGTCCTTCGGTTGATCTCTTACCCACCCCCCTCCCCGACCTCCCAACCCTCCCCAGCCTTCGCGCTGTAGTTTGACAGTCTGTTTGATGTTGCTCTGCCTCTGTATCTATTTTTGCTCATCAGTTTATAATGGTCTGAATTATCCATAAATGAGTGAGATCATGTGGTATTTTTCTTTCATTGACTGGCTTATTTCACTAAGCATAATGCTCTCCAGTTCCATCCATTCTGTCGCAAATGGTAAGAATTCCTTCTTCTTTACAGCAGCATAGTATTCCATCATGTAGATGTACCACAGTTTTCTAATCCATTCATCTGCTGATGGGCACTTAGGCTGTTTCCAGATCTTAGTTATGGTGAATTGTGCTGCTATGAACATAGGGGTGCATATATCCTTTCTGATTGGTGTTCCTGATTTCTTGGGATATATTCCTAGAAGTGGGATCACTGGGTCAAATGGGAGTTCCATTTTTTACTTTTTGAGGAAACTCCATACTGTCTTCCATAGTGGCTGCACCAGTCTGCATTCCCACCAGCAGTGCACGAGTGTTCCTTTTTCTCCACATCCTCTCCAGCACTTGTCGTTTGTTGATTTGTTGATGATAGCCATTCTGACAGGTGTGAGATGGTACCGCATTGTTGTTTTGATTTGCAATTCTCGGATGATTAGTGACTTTGAGCATGTTTTCATATGTCTCTTGGCTTTCTGAATGTCCTCTTTTGAAAAGTGTCTATTTAGGTCCTTTGCCCATTTTTTGATTGGATTGTTTATCTTCCTTTTGTTAAGTTGTATGAGTTCCCTATAAATGTTGGAGATTAAACCCTTATCGGTGATAACATTGGCAAATACGTTCTCCCATGCAGTGGGCTTTCTTGTTGTTTTGTTGATGGTTTCTTTTGCTGTGCAGAAGCTTTTTATTTTGATATAGTCCCATTTGTTTATTTTCTCTTTAGTTTCCAATGACCTAGGAGCTGTATCAGTGAAGAAATTGCTTTGGCATATGTCTGAGATTTTGTTGCCTTTGGATTCCTCTAGTATTTTTATGGTTTCCCGTCTTACATTAAAGTCCTTTATCCATTTTGAGTTTATTTTTGTGTATGGTGTAAGTTGGTGGTCTAGTTTAATTTTTTTGCATGTATCTGTCCAATTTTCCCAACACTATTTATTGAAGAGTCTGTCTTGACTCCATTGTATGTTCTTGCCTCCTTTGTCAAATATTAGTTGAGCATATTGGTTCAGGTCGATTTCTGGGCTCTCTATTCTATTCCATTGATCTATGTCTGTTCTTGTGCCAGTACCAGGCAGTTTTGAGAACAGTGGCTTTGTAATACACCTTGATATCTGGTATTGAGATCCCACCTACTTTGTTCTTCTTTCTCAGGATCGCTGCAGCTATTCGGGGTCTTTTTATATTCCAGATGAATTTTTGGAGAGTTCGTTCTAGATCTGTGAAATATGCCGTTGGTATTTTAATGGGAAGTGCATTGAATTTATAGATTGCTTTGGGTAGTATGGATATTTTAATGATGTTGATTCTACCAATCCAAGAACGTGGTATGTTCTTCCATCTGTTTATGTCTTCCTCTATCTCTTTTTTCAATGTCCTGTAGTTTTCTGAGTAGAGGTCTTTTACCTCTTTAGTTAAGTTTATTCCTAGGTAGCTTAATTTTTTTGGTGCGATGGTAAATGGGATTGCTTTTTTAGTCTCTCTTTCTGTAAGTTCACTATTGGTGTATAGAAATGCCATAGATATCTTGGCATTAATTTTGTATCCTGCTACATTGCCAAATTCATTTATTAAGTCTAACAGTTTTTTGATGGAGTCTTTAGGGTTTTTTATGTATAATATCATGTCATCTGCGAATAAGGACAGTTTTACTTCTTCTTTTCCAATTTGGATGCCTTTTATTTCTTCTTCTTGTCTAATTGCAATGGCTAATACTTCCAGTACTATGTTGAACAGGAGTGGTGAGAGTGGGCATCCCTGTCTTGTTCCTGTTCTTAGGGGAAATGGTTTTAGTTTTTGTCCATTGAGTATGATGTTGGCTGTGGGTTTGTCATATATGGCTTTTATTATGTTGAGGTATGATCCTTCTATTCCCACCTTGCTGAGAGTTTTTATCAGAAATGGGCATTGGATTTTGTCAAATGCTTTTTCTGCATCAATTGATATGACTATGTGGTTTTTTTCTTTCAATTTGTTTATGTGATGTATCACGTTTATTGATTTGCGGATATTGTACCATCCTTGCATCCCTGGGATAAATCCTACTTGGTCATGGTGTATGATCTTTCTGATGTACTGCTGGATCCGATTTGCTAAGATTTTGTTGAGGATTTTGGCATCTATGTTCATGAGGGATATTGGCCTGTAATTCTCTTTCATTGTGTTGTCTTTACCTGGTTTTGGTATTAGGGTGATGCTGGCTTCATAGAATGAGCTTGGAAGTGTTCCTTCCTCTTGAATTTTTTGTAGTAGTCTGAGGAGGATAGGTTTTAGTTCTTCCTTGAATGTTTGGTAAAACTCCCCTGTGAAGCCGTCTAGCCCTGGGCTTTTGTTTGCTGGAAGCTTTTTGATGACTGCTTCAATTTCTTCCATAGTTATTGGCCTTTTGAGATTTTTAGATTCTTCCTGATTGAGTTTTGGAATGTTGTATTTTTCTAGGAATTTGTCCATTTCCTCCAGGTTGTCTAGTTTGTTGGAGTAGAGTTGTCCATAGTATTTTTTAACAATCATTTGTATTTCTGTGGAGTCTGTTGTTATTTCGCCTCTATCATTTCTGATTTTGTTTATTTGGGTCCTCTCTCTTTGCTTCTTGGTGAGCCTGGCTAGAGGGTCATCAATCTTGTTTATCCTTTCAAAGAACCAGCTCTTGGTTTCGTTGATTTTATGTATTTTTTTTTGGTCTCTATGTCATTTATTTCTGCTCTGATCTTTATTATCTCCTTCCTTCTGCTCACTCTGGGCTTTTCTTGTTGCTCTCTAATTCTTTGAGATGTAGAGTTAAATGATTTACTATCATTTTTTCTCGTTTTTTGAGGTAGGCCTGTAGGGTTATAAACTTCCCTCTCAGGACTGCTTTCATTGTGTCCCATAGGTTTGGATTGTTGTGTTTTCATTGTCATTAGTTTCCAGGATGTTTCAAATTTCTTCTTTGATCTCATTGTTAACCCAATCAATATTTAATAACATGCTATTCAGCTTCCAAGTGTTTTAATATTTTGGTTTGTTTTTATTGTAGTTTATTTCTAATATTATGCCATTGTGATCTGAGAAGATGCTTGGTTTGATTTCAATCTTTTTGAATTTGGGGAGACTTTGCTTGTGACCCAATATGTGGTCTATTTTTGAAAATGTCCCATGTGCACTTGAGAAGAACGTATATTCCGTGGCTTTGGGGTGAAATGTTCTGAAGATGTCAATTAAGTCTATCTGATCTAGTGAGTCATTTAGGATTGCTGTTTCTTTGCTGATTTTTTGTCTAGAGGATTTATCCAGTGATGTCAGTGGTGTATTAAAGTCCCCTACTATGATTGTATTGTTGTCAATCTCTCCCTTGATATTTTCCAGGAGTCTTTTGATGTATTTGGGTGCTCCTGCATTGGGTGCATATATGTTTATCAGGGTTATATCTTCTTGTTGTATTGATCCCTTTAGTATTATGAAGTGGCCTTCCTTATCTCTTGTTATGGCCTTCACTTTGAGGTCTATTTTGTCCGATATAAGTCTTGCTACCCCAGCTTATTTTCATTTCCATTTGCGTGAAAGATATTTTTCCATCCTTTCACTTTCAGTCTGTGTGAGCCCCTTATTCTGAGGTGGGTCTCTTGTAGACAGCAGATGTATGGGTCATGTTGTTTTATCCATTCAGCCACTCGATGTCTTTTGTTTGGAGCATTTAGTCCATTTACGTTTAAAGTTATTATTGAAAGGAACTTGTTTGTAGCCATTTCTATTTTTTGTGCCTGTTTTCTTTCTGAGCTTTTTATTTCTTCTTTTTACACCAGTCCCTTTAGCATTTCTTGCATTGCTGGCTTGGTGGTGATAAACTCCCTTAACCTTTTTTTGTCTGTGAAGCTTCTTATTTCCCCTTCAATTTTGAATGATAGCCTTGCTGGATAGAGTATTCTTGGATTCAGTCCTTTGCTTTGCACCACTTTGTAAATTTCCTTCCATTCTTTTCTGGCCTGATGTGTTTCTGTTGAGAAATCATTTGATAATCTAATGGGAGATCCCTTGTATGTAACTTTCCGTCTCTCTCTTGCAGCCTGTAAGATTCTCTCTTTGTCCTGAACATTTGCCATGGTAATTATGATGTGTCTTGGTGTGGGTCTTTTCGGGTTCATCTTGTTTGGCACTCTCTGTGCTTGTGTGACTTTTTTCTTCCCCACCTCAGGGAAGTTTTCTGATATTATTTCTTCCAATAGGTTTTCTAACCCTTGTTCCTCTTTCTGTTATTCTGGCACCCCTATTATTCATATGTTGTTTCGTTTCATGTTGTCCCGTAGCTCCCTTAGGCTTTCCTCCTGTCTTTTATTTTTTTCTCCAATTTCAGTTCAGTTTGGGTGTGTTTTGTTTCCCTGTCTCCTAATTCGCTAATTCAGTCCTCCGCTTCTCCTAGTCTACTGTTGAAACTTCCAATGGTGTTTTTTATTGCAGCTATATCACTCTACATTTCTTCTTGGTTCTTACATAAGTTATTGATTTTTTCATCCATTTCTTTTTGATTCTTACATAAATAGTTGCTTTTTTCATCTGTTTCTTCTTGATTCATGCATAAGTTGTTGATTTTTTCCTCCATCAGGTTTATGCACTCTAGGACCCTTAATCTGAATTCTTTTTCTGACATGTTGCATGCTTGACATGTTGAGCGCCTCCTTCCCTCCCTCCTTCCCCAGTGGCGCTCCCCCTTTGGCCCCCTCGCCTCTGGGGAGGAGGGAGGGAGGAAAAGGCAAAAATCTCTCTCTCTCTCTCTCTCTCTCTCTCTCTTTCTCTCTCTCTCTCTCTCTCTCTCTCTCTCTCTCTCTCTCTCTCTCTCTCTCTTGTCCTGGGCTGCCTCAGGCCCTTCAATCCCCAGGCCGATGCTCTATCCACGGAGCCAAACCAATCTGCACTCTTCTCCTCTATTTTTTTTTTTTTTTAGGGCCTAAAGTAGAGGGTTTCAATCACCTTCTTTTTTCTGGTAGACTCAACTAACACCAGTTGTTGAAGTCAAACCACTCACATTTGCCTCTAGTTGATCACTGAGAGAGAACGAATTCTACAGGGCCCCTATAGTTAAATTGTGAAATCCCTACATGAGGAGAGAGAAAAGGAGAATATGTCATTTCCTTCCATGTCTCTAATATTCAGAAATATTCCCCCAAGAAAATTGGAGAGAAGAGACAGGGAATAAGGTTATGTGTGCCTAGCTCCTGAGAAGCCTTCTCAAACTCTGAAAGAATAACAGGAGAACTCCCTGTGGACTAAAAGGCATCTCTGGTCAGCCTCGGTCTTGAAGAAAGTCTTGGCTTAGTAGTCCTTTTCCTGAGAGCAGGTTGCCTAACTTAGGGAAGAAGTTGCACCATGGGTATGTTTTCCATCCCATTCCTCTGACCTCATCTTCTTGGATTTCTTCTCCAAAAAGCCAATTGAACAGTTGTATCTCAGGCTCAGGCTCAAAAACCTCTCGGATGAGTTGTCACACCTGTATACTACTCTCACCTCACCCTAGTATAACCACGTGTACATGTTTATTTACATTAAAAGATGGTGAGAACATCAAAAGAGAGCTATGGGCATATGACTACTTATTATCTCATCCTAATCTCTAATTTATTATGGCAGTTCTTCCAAAACACTAGTATTTTGCTGTGCTTTTCTCTGAAGTTTTCCCTGCCCCTGTACTTCACCATGGACTGCACCCACTCTACAGGGACTGTCATGTTTTCAAAGCACAGTGTAACTAATAGAAATAAACAGTGCAATGCCCTCTCCCCTAAGGTATTCCTTCTACATGGAGTCTCTCACGGATGGTCAAAGACAAACAACAGGGTAGATGGATGGTAGAGGGTTCAGTGGGAATGGGTAGCAATTGGAGAAACAAAACCTTAAAAGAATGGTTCTTTCTCTCCTTTTTCTTTTTGGAATGACCTACCTGTTGCAATTCCAGTGTGACTGGTTGAATGAGAAGGGACTGGGATCTTCTCTCACCTGTAAGAATGAGCTTCCCTTCTGAAATGCTCATCGACTAAGACTTTATGAAACACTGACGGTGGGGTGGGAGGGAGAAGACTGCTTAGACTGCCAGTAGGGGAGGGAGATCATGTTGAAAGGGAGAGGAAGGTGACATTATGTCCTTCTTGTGAAAAAGTCAGCCCTTAGATTCTGAGAATATGGGGTCCTCTTAACAGAAATAGGATGGATGAACAGCTTGGAAAGAAAGGTTCTGAGTTGGATTATATATATGTTGATTTTATTAATCTTTTTGCTGGACATAAGTAGGTGGATTGTTGGTTCCCAGTAAACTTCTCATTGAAAATACCCTTCATAGCTCACCCCTTTCTCTGGGGAATCCTTTTTCTTTCCCCCACCTTCCCCTCACACCTACACATAAAGCAAAAATGCAGTCATGTGATTTGTCTGGAAGCAGCCATTCTCTTACTTGACCCTGTCTTCTTGACTTTTATAATGGAATAAGAAGAGCACTTGACTCATGCGGGACCTCTCTTGGTCTCCACAGTGATTGGATCTGGGATTGACATATGACTCAGCCTGAACCTACGAAATAAGGGTGTCCCAAAATTCACGCAAGAGGTAATTTTGATAGAAAACACAGGTTTATAATTAGAAATTGTAAATTTTTTATTGATTCATAAAGTATACAGTATAGGGTTATGTATGGAATAGCATATCGGGTAAATGGATTATCATGTCGCGATAGCGAGCACCATTAACTGTTATTGCCTGACCAGCCGCATTAAAGGGTGACGGCATTAGGGAGGTTGAGAAGCACTGTAACTAGAAAAGAGGATCAGAGTGGTTATTTCCATCCAATATGACTAGAACCATGACAGAGACAAGCACAGGCTAGCACCGGGCCCCAGGGGAGAGGACCTGGCACAGACAGGAAAAGGTAGTTAGAAAGACTCTCCTGGAGTACATACCCTTGACCAGAATCGAACCTGGGACCCTTGAGTCCACAGGCCGTCGCTTTATCCACTGAGCCAAACCACTCAGGGCTCTTCTCCTCTCTTCTTTTTCCCTAGAAGAAGGAAAGGAGAAAGGCAGAGGGTTTTGAATCCGTACCAAAAGGAGGGAAAAAGAACTCTACTTGGACACAGAGCAGTCCAAGTAAGACCCCAGAGGCTTGACATAGTGTACAACTTGGGGAATTATGATGTGTTCCAACCATAAAGTGAAAGAAAGGATGGAAGGGGATGAGGTTGGAGAAAGGGGGGTCCCAGGCTGTCCTCACGTGGAAGTCATTACAAAGCCTCTCTTTCCCACACTCCCTCCTCACTCTCTTTCTCCCTTTCACCAGGTTCGTCTATTTGCTTCGAGGTTCATCCTCGCTGTACATGTGTCAGGACTTCAATCAGTAACTGCTCATCTGTACGTCATTTCACTAGATGGCGTGTCCTGTGGCAGGGGTCATAGTGTGTATTTTTTGGATGTACATTTTATATTTTATTTATTTTTTAATGTCTTTATTGTTGAAAGTATTACATATTCCACGTTTTCCTCCCATTAACCCCCTCCTTCCCCCCCACCCCCCTCCCCACCCTTCAGTACCCTCTTGTCTGTGTCACTGGGCCATGCATATATGCACACGTCAGTTACTAATTGTTTACATGTTTAGCATTTGGGCTGCGGCAGCGGCAGCGACTGCCCTTCGAGCAGGGTCTGTTCCTGAGTCAGCAGGGCCTGGAGCAGGAGGCATCATCAGATTCCCTTCGGGGCAACATGCGGAGATGCCAGGCCAGCCGGGTCCGGGAGATCACTGCTTCCCGTGCAGATGTGTCGCTCCGTGTCGGGGGCAGTGATTCAAGGCGAGCATCAGCCGTCTTACAAATTATTCGCCGACTCGTTCCGAAGTTCGTCATCGACGTGTGGCAGCCAAGATGATTTCTTTAATTAGAGAGTATTCTTTCTCACAAAGCTGTCTTCTGTAAATACTTATTTTATGAATCCCTTGTTCCTTTGTTCTCTACTGGAGCCAACTGCCCACCCCACGAGGCGTGGACTAGCCTCATTTTTCCTGTGTTTCGGCAAATCTGGTTGTGCCACTTGACGAGGTTAGAAGCTTCAGCGTTTCCCAGAGATGGACAGAATCACACGAGTCCCTCTGAAACCGGCTCGGCGGCCGAGCCGTTCCATTGCCGATCCTAATGGCTCATTTTGATTTTTTTACGTCTTTTTGCAATGCCTTCGGAGTTCTGTTTTGCGGTTATAACAGAAGTCAACTCTTGGACTTTCTCAGATCTCAGCACAACCTGATGCCAAAATTCCATAAAGTACTTGTGATTTTCTCTTTGATAAAATGTCTCCCATCTTTTCAGCTCCTGTTGGACAAGCTTTGCTGTCTGGTCCCTGGCACACACACAGCTCCATTCCCTCCCGCGGCCTCTGTCCTGGAGACAGGGTGCCAACGGAGCACACCGAGCGGTCATGTTTCCACGTCCCAGGCCATGCGGGCCTGACCCTCCCCCTGGAAGACAGAGGGCCTCTCCCGTGGGTGGTCCCGGACGGAACTGGGGCTCGCCTTGTGGGTGCCGTCCAACGTCAGTGAGCCTCATTCCTGTACTAAAAGCCCTGGTCACGATGGTGCGGAGCTCGTCCTGCAACCTCTTCTATAACAAAAGCCGCGAACCAGTGTGACACACAGGTCCCACCCAAACCACCCCTCACTCTCCCGCTCACACGGATCCCGCCCACCGTCGGGCCACCGTCTCCTTTTCCAGACCGCGGTCTCGGTCCCTCTGTGGACGCTCACGCACGGGAGCAAGTCCAGCTTGGAGTCCAATGCGCTCTGGTTTGGTTTCCAGCTCTCGCCTTGACGAGCTGTGTGATTTTGGTGAACGTCCTTGAACTTTCTGAATCTCTAAAACTGAGGTAATAACATCTCTCCCATAAATATTTTTTAACTTCATTTTTACTTAATCTGCATGTTATTTCCTTCACATGAGATCTATTCCCCTAAGAGACGTGTGAGCATACGGCACGGTGTTGGTAACTGTAGGGACAATGCTTACGGCGGGTCTCAGCTCACTCACCTCGCAGAACCCACACTTCACGCCCGCTGGCTGGCAGCTCCCCACTCCCCACCCCCTCCTGCCCCGGTGGTGGCCGGCGTTCTGGTGACTAGGACTGTGCTAGGCGTCTCATACACATGGGATCATGCAGTGTTTGTCCTGCCGTGACCGGCTTGCTTCACGGAGCATGATGTCCTCGAGGTTCATCCATGTTGTTGCACAACCACACGGTTGCCTTCTTGTTAAAGGCTGCGTGTTATTCTGCGGCATGGACACACCACTGTTTATCCATTCACACTCCATAGATACTGAGGCGGTTTCCATGTCCAGGCTGTGTGAACGGTGCTGCAGTGAACATAGGGGTGTTAATATCTCTTTGATCCCCGATTTCACAAGTTTTGGGTAAATATTTGCCATTGTGATGGCTGGGTCACATGGTCTAGCTTCAGTTTCTTTCTTTTTTTAAAAAAATATATTTTATTGATTTTTTTACAGAGAGGAAGGGAGAGGGATAGAGAGTTAGAAACATCGATGAGAGAGAAACATCAATCAGCTGCCTCCTGCACACCCCCTACTGGGGATGTGCCCACAACCAAGATACATGCCCTTGACCAGAATCGAACTTGGGACCCTTGAGTCCACAGGCTGATGCTCCATCCACTGAGCCAAACCGGTGAGGGCTGAACACTTGCTTTTATCTTAGCCCTACTGAAGCCAGAGCTACACTTCTCCCTTGGCGGGACGAAGGGAAAGGGGACCCTGGAAACTCACTTATTCCACAGAAATAAAGCTTTCTACTGTCTCTCATCCTTCCATGCGAGTCTCAGAAAATTCTTTTCCTCTGGCTGTCGCAAGGGTTCCACTCCCACTGGCAACAGATGGGGACGGGGACCCCTCCCCACCAGTAACAGAGACAGCAGATAAATACCTGATTGTTTCCAGGGGTCCTCAAACTTTTTAAACAGGGGGCCAGTTCACTGTCCCTCAGACCGTTGGAGGGCCGGACTATAGTTTAAAAAAAAAACTATGAACAAATTCCTATGCACACGGCACATATCTTATTTTGAAGTAAAAAAACAAAACGGGACCAAATACAATATTTGTATTTGCATGTGGCCCGCGGGCCGTAGTTTGAGGACCCCTGTATGCTCTTGTGACAGACTTCTGGATTGTTTTCAGTTTGGGGCTATTGTCACTAAAGTTACTATGAACGTTTATATACAAGTTTTTTTGGGGGGGGCAAATATTTTCAATGCTCTTGGGCAACTAGGGGTAGGAGAGCTGGATTAGAGAATGTGTGTGTGTGTTTAACTATAAGAAACTGCCCGATCTTTTCCATAGTGGCCGCACCATCTGACATTCCCACAGGCAGTGTGTGAGGGTCCTGTTTGCTCCACATCCTCCCCAGCATTTTGCACTGTCAATCTTTTTAAGGTTAGCCTTTCCAGGGGGTGTGTAATATTATGACCTTGTGGTTCTAATTTTCATTTCTCTGATGACGAATGATGCATTTTTTTATGTGCTCATTGTTCACTTGTATGTCTTCCTTTGGCAAAGTGTCTTTTCAAATCTTTTTCCAATTTATTTTTATTTTTCAGAGAGAAAAGAAGGGAGAGGGAGAGGGGGAGGGAGAGAGAGAGGGAGAGAGAGAAGCACCGATGTGAAAGAGAAACATCAATCAGCTACCTCCCACACACAACCCTACCGGGGATCAAACCTGCAGCCCGAGTATGTGCCCTGACTGGGAATGAAACCAGCAATCTTTCAGGACATGGGACGACACTCAACAAACTGAGCCACACCGGCCAGGGCTCTTTTGCCAATTTTTAACTAAGTTTCCCATCTTATGATTGAATTATAAGCATTCTTTATTTATTTGGATACAAGGCAAATACATATATATTATAAGTAAGTTAATTTTAATAAAATTGACAAGTTATATAAAATGGGCATATCTCTTGAAAGACAAAAATACTACAACTGACTAAAGAAAAAAAATGAATAGCCCCAAATCTATCAGAGTAAATGAATTCATTATGAAAAATATTTACACACACACACACACACACACACACACGGACAACAACAACAACAGCAAACACCAAATAAAACAAACTAAAACCTTCTTGCCCAGATGGCTTCAATGGTCAATTCTAGTACATATTTAAGGAAGTAATAACATGTCTTATACAAACTTTTTCCAAAAAATGAAAGAGAAAGGAATACTTACAACATCATGTGTCATTTAGGGAATGGCAAACTAAAAGAACAAACACAGAAGACTTCTCGGGCCTGAAACTGCTCCATGTAATACTGTAGCCCATATAATACCATAACCCATATCTTTATCTATAAAAGGCTAAGCAACTGGCTGACCGGCCAGTAGGTATGATGCACACTGACCACCAGGGGGCAGACGCTCAATGCAGGAGCTGCCGGGCAACAGCAACTTTGCAGAGTGCCCTCCCCCACTCCACTCCGCAGACACCCTTCGAGCCCCAGCACCACCCCAGGTGCGGCCAGCCTGGGCAGGACCGAGGGAGGTTGGCTCCCGGGCGTATTCGGCCCGTCTCACCCAGTCCCGCCCCGCAGGCCACCTTCCAATTAATTTCCTTCCAATGTGCACGGATCCGCCCACCAGGCCTCTAGTAATAGCATAATGACGGATATATAGAAGGGTACAACACAGAGAGTGAAACTTGGCATAACTATGGGTTCAGGTAATAAAATGTATCAGTACTGGTTCCTTACATATCACACTAATAATACAAGAATTTACTAACAGGAAAACCAGTGGGGGGGCGGGGAGGCATCGTGTGTGAGAACACTCTGTACCGGCTGCTCACTTTTCTGGTAGATCTAAAGCTGTTCCAAAAAAAGGTTTTTATTTGAAAAAGCAACTGAACAGAGGATTTGAATTATGAATGCCATTTGTACCGTGGGTCTCCCGAATTAGGGTCGAGAAAGACCAAAGTCAGGGCTCGAAGAACAACTACTTAATGTTGCTGTCTTTCTGGTTTCCTGTTGTAGATTCTGGGGCAGCCGTTCCCACCTGTGGGGTCCATATGACACCTGTAAAATGGGACAGTTTCATTCCTACCTCAAGGGGGGGCGGTGAAGACTAGGGGTGTCCATGTCAGCGTTCAGTAAACGTCAGCTTTTATTCAGCCATCGTTAGCCGGGAGTTGTTCCGTTAAAGCCTCCGTGGCCCTACCTATGTTGATTTGTCTTGCAGTTCTTATCATTAGAAGAGTCCTGACTAAGATGAGAATATTCCCCGGGGAGAGGGTGAGGTGTGGACCCTGGGCTGCCGGCTGGAGGGAGAGGACAAGGCCAGGTGGCCTGCGTCAGGCTGAAATGGCTGCAGGGGAGTCGGCGGCGCGAAGGTGCCGGTTCACGGATCGCGGCTCAGGCAGGCTCTCTCCATCTTGGCTCCCTGGACATCTGCAGCTCAATCATTCTTTGTCGTGGGTGCTGTCCTGAGTATTATAGGATGTTTAGCAGCATCCCTGGTCTCTTCCCACCCCATCCCAGTCATGACAACCCAGATGTCTCCAGGCAGTGCCAAATGCCCACTGGGGGCACACAACCCCTGCCGATGGCTTAGACTCTAAGGCAGTGATGGCGAAACTTTTGAGCTCGGCGTGTCAGCATTTTGAAAAACCCTAACTTAACTCTGGTGCCATGTCACATATAGGAATTTTTTTGATATTTGCAACCATAGTAAAACAAAGACTTATATTTTTGATATTTATTTTATATATTTAAATGCCATTTAACAAAGAAAAATCAACCCAAAAAATGAGTTCCCGTGTCACCTCTGACACGCGTGTCATAGGTTCGCCATCACTGGCTTAGAGTCTAAGCCTTAGACTCTCAAGTGGTTCTCAACCTTCTGGCCCTTTAAATACAGTTCCTCATGTTGTGACCCAACCATAAAATTATTCTCGTTGCTACTTCATAACTGTAATGTTGCTACTGTTATGAATCGTAATGTAAATATCGGATATGCAGGATGGTCTTAGGCGACCCCTGTGAAAGGGTCGTGCGACCGCCAAAAAGGTCGCGACCCACAGGTTGAGAACCGCTGGCTTAGAGAGCGGTGTGTCTGAGGTAGGGCAGATTTCGGAGGGAGAGTAGTCCTGGTGGCAGTAAGACGAGGGTGTAGACATGGGAGTAGGCGGCTGGACTGGAGGGAGGAAGAGAACCGGGAGATAAAGAGTTCAAAGTATCAGGATGTTGCCCTGGCAACAAGGCGGGGTAAGATACCCTGAAAACCCCTCTGCTACAAACACCTGGAAATGCTGGAGAAAAAAGAACAAAAATTACTTCTGATGTAGAGCTAAGTTTTTTAAATGAGATGTATTGGATGAGGTTACCCACTTCTCTGCCTATGCATAGATTTGGGTACCCCTCAACTCAGCGAGAATATAAAAGTCTCAAGTTTCCTCATGCTACCTCTTTAGAGTCGAACCACCCCGGGCCCCTGGGAATCCCTGGTCTGTCCTTTCCTGCAGTGACCCTCAGCACATGCTCTGAGAGCCTTTCACGCTGTGGTTGTATCAGGAATTGGTTCCTCGCATTTCAGGGTAGCGGTTCATTGCATGGGCGGACTTCCCCGTGCCCCTCCCTCTCCTGGGGCAGGACATTCGGGTTATTTCCAGGACTTCACTACCATGCACGCTGCTGCTGTAAACGCTCATGTATGGGTTCTGGTGTGAATGCAAGTTTTCATTTCTCTCGGGTAAATAACCAGAAGAGGGATTGTTGGGCCAAACGGTATATTTTTAATTTTATCAGAAAGTGCCACCCTAGCTGGTTAGGCTCAGTGGATAGAGCGTTGGCCTGCAGACTGCAGGGTCCCGGGGTTCAATTCCCAGTCAAGGGCACATGCCCGGGTTGCGGGCTCGATCCCCAGTAAGGGGGCGTGCAGGAGGCAGCCGGTCAATGATTCTCTCTCATCACTGATGTTTCTATATCTCTCTCCCTCTCCCTTCCTCTCTGACTTCAATAAAAATATATTTTTTTTATAAAAGTGCCCGCCCTGACCAGTTTGGCTCAGTGGATAGAGCGTCGGCCTGTGGATCGAAGGGTCCCAGGTTCAATTCCAGTCAAGGGCATGTACCTTGGTTGCGGGCATATCCCCAGTGGGGGGTGTGCAGGAGGCAGCTGATCGATGTTCCTCTCTCATCGATGTTTCTAACTCTCTATCCCTCTCCCTTCCTCACTGTAAAAAGTCAATAAAAAATATATATATATATTTAAAAAGTGCCCAATCATTTTTCAGATCCCATACCATTCTACATCCCAGCCGTGGGTGAGACCCAGCTCCTTCACAGCCTTGTCCACACTTGGTATGGCCAGTCTCATTTTAGCCATAGGTCTGGAAGGGGCATCTGTGGCTTTAATTGGCATTTCCCTAGCGACTAATGATGTTAAGCATTTTCTCATGGGCTTATTTGCTGTTTCTATGTCTTCCTTTTTTTTAAAAAAAATGTTTTTATTGATTTTTAGAAAGAGGAAGGGAAAAGGAGAGAGAGATAAAAACATAGATGAGAGAGAAACATCAATCAGCGGCCTCCTGCACACCCTCTACCGGGGATAGAGCCCAAAACCCAGGCATGTGCCCTGATCTGGTTCATGTGTCTCCACTCAACCACTGAGCCACACCAGCCAGGCTTGGTTAATTTTTATGTAAGGTGTGAGGTATAGGTTGAGGATCTTCTCTCTCTCTCTCTCTCTCTCTCTCTCTCTCTCTCCTCTCTCTCTCTCTCTCTCTCCCCCTCATCTCCAATTGTTCCAGCAGCATTTGTTGAAAGACTATTCTCTTTTCATTTACTTGCATTTTCATCTTCATTAAAAATCCAGGGAGTGTGTGTGTGTCTTTCCAAATTTGTTTTGCTTATTAAATCGGATTGTTGATCTTTTCAAAACTGCCAAACCTTTAGCTAGATTAACTGAGAAAAAAAGAAAGAAGACTCAAATCATGAAAATCAGAAATGAAAGGACAAATAGTGTATGTTCCACTCTATCTTGAATGGGCCAGTTCATAAAGACAGAAAGGAGCACAGAGCTTGCTGGGGCTGGTGGGGGGCGGGGAGTGGGGTGGGGGCGGGGGAGATGGAGAGTTGTTGCCTAATGAGAAGTTTCAGTTTGGGACGAGGAGAGAGTTCTGGAAGTGGTGGTGATAGTTGCCCAATAGTGTGGATGTTCTTGATGCCCCTGAGCTTGTTCACCTTTCATTGTTTTAAAATGGCAAATTGTATGTCATGTGTCTACATTTTACAATAAAATAAAAGATCTTGATGTTGACCTTGCTTGGAGACCCTCTCCCGTGCTGGCTTTGAAGAAGCAGCTGCCATGCAGGGAGTGAGCCATGTGGCCGGGAGGCGAGGGAGCCCCCAGCCTCCAGCCAGCAAGGCCCAGAGGCTGACGAACAACCTGCAAGGAACCGATTCTGCCCAGAACCACGGAGCTTGGGAGCAGATCTGTCCCCAGGAGAACCTCCTGTGAGGAGGCAGCCCCGCCCACCTCGAGGCTCTTGGACCCTGAAGCGGAGACAGTCACTGGCACAAATGCCCTAGTTCCCCGGAGACCCCTGGCCTAGGAGCACTGAGAGGTGAGCTCTTCCAGCGTGGGAACCAGGAGCTTCCGGTGCGGGGAGCTGGGCTGGAGGGATCCCCCGGGCACTGTCTCTGGCCGGGCAGCACCCACCGGGAGAAGATGCTGGAAGGAGCCGCGGCCACCAGGTGGCGCCCGTGCACTTCCCTTGAGGGAGTGGGGTCGGGAGGGGCGATGCTGGCTGTCCCAGAGGAAACCGGCCCCGCCTGCGGGGTGCCAATGTGGGTGTGGCCACGCCCCCAGGCTGTCTGTGCCACCTTTGTAGACAGACTGACAGACAGACCTGGAGCGCATCCTATCCTGCCAATTGGAGGATGGCCTTGGGCAGTGACTTGGCCTTCCCCTGCCTCAGTTTCCTCACTGTGACGGGAAGCGCGCCCCCTTGGGGCCACGCCGGTCTCTCGCTTCTCCCGTGGCCTTTGTGTGGACTTGGCTGCATCGAGTAGACCCCCCACCCCCTCCCCGCCTCCGTGTGCCAGTCTTGTTCTGGGCACTGAAGCGGCATGGCAACAGGCCCGGAAGAGAGGCTCTGAGTGGCCTCTGCTGGGCAGCCCTCCCTGAGCTCCCAGGAGGGCCTGGTGCCTCCAGTGTGTGCCCACCTCTTCCTCTTCCCATCTTCCTTGTGCCTCACCCACTACACGTGTGCTCCTGGGGGCAGGGTGGGCAGCTTCATCTCTGAATCCCCACTTGGTTAGCAAACAGTGGGCGCTCAATAAGTGCCCGGTAAGCTAATGCTAAACAGGCCTTTCCCGCAGGCCAGGAATGGCTGCCTGGTCACTACAGTCTGGTGGCCTCCAAGGCAGGGGACAGCCCAGGGCTTGGACCTGCGGCCCCCAGATTGGGACAGCCTGCGTGGAGGGGCTGTCTGGAGTCCAGTGCTGGCCCTCGTGCTCCACTCGGCAGGGCCCCCCTAGAAGGGTCTGCCCTGGCCTGGGATGCTGGGCACAGCTTGACTTGTATCCCAGGAAGGGCTATTGGTAGGAAAATTGCAGGTTTTCGCCTGGAGGGGTCCCTGGCTACAGGTGGAGAGCGCTGGGTTGGGCTGGCCGCCGGTGGTGGGGCCCCAGCAGGCAGCAGCAGGGCTCGGGCAGGAGAACGCCCTGCTTGTAGGAATATTTAGGATGGTCCGTTGGACTCAGGGACGAAGCACAGGTTTCCAGCTCAGGTGAGCAACAATGCACGTGGAGTCCCTGGCTGGGGCTGAGGGACAGGCAGGCCCTGTGACATCCCATGCCTGACTCCTTGAATGTAGGGGTACCAGGCAGAGGCCCCTGATCACAAGCTGAGCCAGCCCAGTGGGGCCCCTTGTCCTACCTGCCCGGAAAGGAACAGGGCACCTGGTCGTGAGAACGCCCTCTGCACCCTGGCTCATGTGGGTTCGGGGCTCACGTGGGTTCGGGGCTCACGTGGGTTTGGGGCTCCCATGGGTTCGGAGCTCCCGTGGGTTCGGGGCTCACGTGGGTTCAGGGCTCACGTGGGTTCGGGGCTCAGGTGGGTTCAGGGCTCACACGGGTTCAGGGCTCACGTGGGTTTGGGGCTCACGTGGGTTCGGGGCTCACGTGGATTCAGAGCTCACGTGGGTTCGGGGCTCACGTGGGTTCGGGGCTCACGTGGGTTTGGGGCTCACGTGGGTTCGGGGCTCACGTGGGTTCAGGGTTCATGTGGGTTCGGGGCTCACGTGGGTTCAGAGCTCATGTGGGTTCGGGGCTCACGTGGATTCAGGGCTCCAGCTCCAGGTGAAACTCAACCAGCGACGGGTGAAGCCTGCCCTTCACAGAGCAGCCTGTCTCAGAGCAATGCTGCCAGCTGGCCCAGAGCTCAGGACCGCAGGGATGACAAGGTAGCACTGGAACGCCCGCCTCCCAGCCACGGCCCATGCAATCACAGCCCCTGCGATCACCTGTGCAGGAGGGCTCAGGTGTGACAGGGAGGGAGAGGCAGGAGGGCTCAGGTGTGTGACGGGGAGGGAGAGGCAGGAGGGCCCAGGTGTGTGACGGGGAGGGAGAGGCAGGGGGGCTCAGGTGTGTCACAGGGAAGGGAGAAGCAGGAGGGCTCAGGTGTGTGATGGGGAGGGAGAGGCAGGGGGGCTCAGGTGTGTCACAGGGAAGGGAGAGCAGGAGGGCCCAGGCTGGTTGGGCTCAGTGGCTGTTCACAGTCGGCTCAGTCAGCGGAGGCCTGAGAGGGGGAAGGGGCCCCTGGGCCCGTGGACCAACCAGTGAGGAAAGACGGGCTGAGGACTGGCAAGGGCGGCGTGGAAGTTCTGACCCCGTCTCCCCTCCCTGTGTCCTCTCCATCCCTGGCTCTTATAACATCTCAACCGATCTGGGAGTTACTATCCTGGTCTTTATCACGGGCCATTTGAAATCCCTTTTTGGAGGAGGAAGAGCTCAAATGAGAGGAGCTATTACCCAGGCCTGGCTCAGGAGACCTCTGTGATGGGGACCTGGGGTCAGACGAAATCCGTCTCCTCCTCAGGCTTCTGGGTAGAGAAGCAGGAGTGGCCGCCCCTCCCCCGCCCCAGGTCCATGACGGATGCTATGCCGTTTCCCCACTTCACAGGCGAAGCCGCCAAGCTCCAGCACATTCCACGCTTGCTCGGAGCGGGTGGCAGCGGCTGCAGACCCGGCCTGGGTACCCAGCCTTGCGTGCTGCCCGTCAGCTCCCGCTGCCGTGGACAGGGGAAGGCCCACTCACTCACACGCAATGGCTTCGATGGAGCCGTGCGGTCCGAGAGAGAGAGAGAGAGAGAGAGAGAGAGAGAGAGAGAGAGAGAGCGCACTCGCCCTGGGAATCTGCTTGCGGAGAGCCAAGTGCGGTTACGTGGGGATTGCCTGGTGCCTTCAGCCCTTGGCGCTGCTCAAGGGTCAACTCTAGTTAGAGAGCCGGGCTTACCCTGACAGCGGCCCCAGTGGAGGGTTGTCTCCTCTGTGCCACAGTGGGCACGTTTTAAAACGGGGAGGGAAGCCCTAGCTGGTTTGGCTCAGTGGATAGAGCATCGGCCTGTGGACTGAAGGGTCCCAGGTTTGATTCCAGTCAAGGGCACATGCCTGGGTTACAGGCTCAATCCCCAGTAGGGGGCATGTAGGAGGCAACCAATCAATGATTCTCATCATTGATGTTTCTCTCTCTCTCTCTCCCCCTTCCTCTCTGAAATCGATAAAAATATATTTTAAAAAAGAAAATAAAATGGGGAGGGAAGCTGATCCTCCCCAGGTTCAGGGGGAGCGCAGTGCGTTCTCTGCATCAAGCAGGACAGTAGCTGGTACACGGCAAGGACACAGGTGTGGCTCTGAGGGCCACTGGTGTTGGGAAGCAGGAGCCAGGAACCCAGGGCAATTGTCCCGCCGAGGGGAGCGGGCCCTGCACTCGCTGGGGCCTGGGGCTCCCCAGGTTCCAGGGTGACCTGGGTCAAGGGGCTAATAATGACCACCTGAGGCGAGTGCACACCTGGGGCCACTGCGAGTGGGGGCTCAGCAGGTCCAGGCTGAGCATGTGGCTCAGGTGCGGTTCACATGGTGGGTGCAGATCTCATGCCCAAATCAAACTCCACATGGTTCACCACCTAATGGTCCAGGGAGAGGGGGATTAGAGGAAAGGGCGGTCTCCACAGGGCACCAGAGACCCCTCCTGCTGAGTGTGGGCAGGTCTGGGCACCAGAGCGAAGCCCAAGGAAACGGCCCAGGCATAGCAAACTCCAGGGCCTCTCGTATCTGCAAAGGCTCCCCTTGGCGAGGTGGGCGGGCGGGGCCACAGAATGGAAAGCTCTGAATGGAAAGCGGTCATCGCTTTAATTCCTGCCAGGGTCTGACACAACAGGGCCCACCCGCCCCAATCACTGCCCGCTCCATCACCATGATCGTTTACAAAAATAAATATGAAAAAAAGCAACATTTTAGTGACCGTGGATTAATCCGACCGTAATTAAATGTCGTTAAACATCTGGCGGAGCTCCTGAATTGCACCAAAGGATTTGGAAGCACTTGGTTTGGTCTCAGGGGGAACATGGAAGGAGGGCAGGGCCCAGCCCCCGGAGGGTCCAGCTGGAGCCCAAGGCCGCCTCCGCCACCTCAGATTTCTGAGTCCGCGTACATCCCGTTAATCAAGTAGTCCACCTGCGTGTAGTCCTTCTTCTTGTAGTTCTCGTAGGCCTGCAGTGCAAACAGGACCAAGACCGCGAAGAGAAAGGCCGTCCCAAGCAGGAGCATGGCCAGCAGCGCCCCTCTGTTCACCGGGGACAGGGGCAGGGCCCTGGTGGTGACGGCCAGGTACTGGCCCTGGGTGCTGAGCTGGCATGAGTCTGTGGTTGGCACCTTAGGGTCCCCTGAGCTCCCGGGGGTTGAGCTGGTGGAAGCAGGGCCACCTGTGGCCTCAGGCCACACCTGCTCCGGAGTGGAGGGCGTGGCAGGCCCCGTGGCCCCCCGTGGAGATGAGACAGGGCTTAGCGGTGTTGTGAGGGACGTGGCCTCCGCCCCAGGTGTGGGGCTGGCCTGTGGCACAGGAGCTGGCACTGTGCTGGCCGCTGGCCCCTCAGCTGTCACCGCCGTGGTGGACACGGCAGCCACGGAGGGGGTGGGCTCTGGGGTTGTGTTCTCGAGGGCCGGGGTGGGCCTACTTGCTGTGTCTGCCACGGGTCGGGCGGTCGACGGCTGGGTGGTGGGACCTTGTGTGAATGTGTTAAGTGCGTGGGGACTCGTGGGGAGCGTGGGGCTGGCTGTGGAGTGGCGGGGGGTGTGCTCGGCGGGGCCCTGCGAGCCCTGGGCGCTGCTGGCATTTGCCATGGTGGCGGCAGCAGTCTGCGTGGTGGTGGCCAGCGTTGTCCTAGGTGCTGCTGTTGCCAACGTACCGTTGCTGGGTGCCTGGGTGTGGGGTGTGCTGAGAGCGGCCGTGGACGCCGGGGTTGGCTGTGTGGACATCGGCGTGGGCACCCTGGAGTCCGTGAGGTTGGCGGGACCCACGGTAGCTGCTGAGGTGCTCCCATTGGTCCCGGGTGTCTTCCCTGACGTGACTGCAGGGGAGCTGTGGGCGGCTCCCGAAGTCTCTCTGGCCAACGTGACAGGAGAGGGTGTCGTCGCGCCTTCCGAGGTTCTGTTAAAGATGCTGTCAGTCGTTTCCCTGGATGTGCTTTTTGTGACTAAATCAGCCTGCGTCTGGTTTAAGACGAAGGTCCCTTAATGTCAGGAAGGGGAGAAAAAGGCACAGTCAGGGGACTAGCTGGCGGCTTCGCTGGCCTGTCTCCTGGGCCCGGAGAGACGAGGGCGGGGTGTGCGCAGCTTCCCGTCTCCTCGCTGCCACACCTGGCCTGCAGCCCACCCCAGGGGCAGCTGGCACTTTGGTTTTAAAACTGCTCTGCCCTCTCTGAACCCCAAGCCCATGGAAGGCTTAAGAGCTTCCCTCTTTGATCCAATCCCCAAAACAGCAGACAGGGTGAGCCTCACATCACAGGTGTGACCCCTCATTAAACCCTCAAACACCGTGTGGCTTACAGAGCAGATAACCCGCCGCCCAGGTATTCCCACCAGAGGCCTCTCGGCTTCATGAAGGCTCTGCAGCGGGATGCCTGGGGGGAGGAGGGGAGGCCCTGTCAGAGCGGCAGCCACCAAGTGTCTGAGGTCCGAATGGACAAACTCCCCAGCAAAGACCAGGCTTCTGGAAGTAAGGAGGCTTTGCAGGGTCCAGCCAGAGACACTCTCAGGGCTCCGAGGCCCGGCCCAGTGGGGGCTCCCTACCCTCACTGGGCCTGCAGAAGCTCCGCCTGACAGCCCTTCCCAGCCTGGCTCCCGTGGAGCTCGGGGGCTCCCCACTCTCAGCCAGGGCTCGCAGACACCCCTCGGGCTGAGGGTGCGCTGGGGCCCCTGGGGCCTGTCCAGCAATCCCCCCGCTTTCTCACTCACCTGGATCCCGGGGCGCCACTCGGCTCTCAGAGAAGGATAAGGAGGAAATGCAAGCGAGCACCAGGGCTGTCCACATCTTGTGGGTGAGCCGGGAGCAAGGCTGGGCAGTCCCCGAGGCTCCCAGCTGCCGCTCAGGCTGCTAACGATGCCAGCTATGTGGCCGAGGGATCTGTGATCAAGAGACAAGGCGTCCGGTCAGTCACGCACAGCCTGGCCTGGCCTGGGCACAGCACTGCACCATGTGCAGGGCTCTGGCCTGGTCTGGCTGCCAACGAGCCAAGTGCCTCGACCAGGCTGGCACCGGAAGAGCGAGCCGCGTCTCAGCCACAGCGGTTAGTGATCTGACCAGCGTCTGTGTTTGATGGTTTAAAGCACCTCCTGACCCAGTTCCACTGAGTCTCAACCCCACAAGTGCCCACTGCCCACCCCCGAGCTCAGAGTTTGAAGGAGCAGCAGGGCAAGGGCCGAGGCCTCCTGATCACCAAGATGGGCCAAGTCTTCCTCCTCAACGTCTCCTGTGGCCACGGGACACAGACCGGGCCCACGGCACCTCTGTGCGCCCGGGACGGCGGACCAGGCCCTTCACATGGAGACGCCACTCAGCCAGCCACCCACCCGCCCAGCCACCCCAGTGCCCGCTCCTGTGCCAGGCAGCGCACAGGACAAGAAGGTGGAAGCCACACAGCTCCCTCCAGGAAGCCTGCCGTCCTCGGGAGACACAGAAAAGAGGTCCCTGCGGGCTGGCGCAGACATGGAGCGGAGGTGTGACTCGAGCAGGAAGCTTGGAGGAGAAGGCTCCTGGCGGGTCTTGAAGGGTAAGTTGAAGGCGGGTCCTCTGGGAGACCGGGTGAGGGTGGGAGACAGGGTGCTGCAGGGGCCCAGAGGAGGCACTGAACTCAGGTGGGTGGGTGGGTGGGAGTGGGTGTCAGAGAAGGTTTGCTGAGAAAGTGGCACCTGAGCCATGTTCTAGAACAGTGATGACGAACCTTTTAAGCTCGGCGTGTCAGCATTTTGAAAAACCCTAACTTAACTCTGGTGCCGTGTCACATATAGAAATTTTTTGATAGTTGCAACCATAGTAAAACAAAGACTTATATTTTTGATATTTATTTTATATATTTAAATGCCATTTAACAAAGAAAAATCAACCAAAAAAATGAGTTCGAGTGTCACCTCTGACACGTGTCATAGGTTTGCCATCACTGCTCTAGAAGATGGATGGGATCCGCCTAATGGGAGGCAAGTGGGAGACAGTAGCAGGGCGGGGCCCAGGGACAGTGTGGCGAGAACTACGATTAGACTGGACAGGTAGGTTGTCCTCCAGGTGAGGGGTGGGGAGGGCACAGGCCGGCAGGCAGGGACGAGGCCCCAGGAGGCTGTGGAATTGGTGAGGGGGCGCCACTGTTGAGACCAGGGGAGGGGGCAGGCTGAGAGGACTGGTTGCAGGAGCCCAGCGTACATCCCATTAATTAAATAGTCCACCTGCGGGAGACAGCCTGACGGCAGAAACTTCCGGAAATGCCACCATGGCCAAGCCTCACCAGGATGAGGACTGGGGTGCACGGGGGTGTTGCCGCACTCACCCCAGGTCCCTCTCAAGTGTCGCAAGCTGGGACTCCTTGCTGCAGGGGTGCCACGGGGAGCTGAGGGGCCAGCTGACCTCAAGTGTCCCGTCACCTCAGCCCTGCCCAACGGCCCGAGTCCCACCTGGCCTTCCCCGGACAGCAGCCTGGCCACACTCGGTCAGGCTGGTCCCTGACTCACCGCTCGATTGGGGCAGAGGGCAGGCCGGTGGAACTCTAAGGGCAGGCAGGCAGCAAGAGTGGGGCTCCCCAGCGTCCCTCAAAAGTCAATCCTGCCTGAAGCCACCTTACGCCTTCGGTTTCCCCACGGGGCCCTCACCGTGTGGGTCCCGAGTTCCACGGAGCATCACGGGAGGGACCGAGGGCACGGAATGAACATCCTGACCGGCTCCTCGCCCAGCACGGCCCTGCAGCCAGGTGGCTCCTGGTGACCGGCATAGGCTCTCTGTCTCCTCCCGCCCCCATCAGCCAGAAGCGTCACAAGTGAATCACCGCTGCCCTGACCCACTTGCCCCCACCCCCACCCCCACCCCACAGCTGCCCAAAAGGCCCTGGCAACCCACAAAGTTGACCCTGCCTCCACGGCTCAAACCCCCACCTCCCTAGATAACCCCAAAGCTCCTTAACACGGCCCAGGCGGCCTCCAAAGTCTGGCCCCACTGGCCTCTCCGCTACCCTCGGCCCCGTCCCGGGCACGTGGAATACCTGTCGTTCCCAGTGCAGAGCCTGGCTTAGCCAGCAGCCCACAGACAGCCCGTGCAGCAGAAAGGGATGTTTCTGGGGCAGCCACATGGTGGCTTTCTGCCTCCTGTGGTAAGTGCGGACGGTTGTAGGGTGGCCCCATGACTGCAAACCCCATCTGAGCACAAACTCTTCCGGAAGCCGGCACATCCCCTGGTGCTTCTGACCCCTCCCCACGAGTCACGGACTTTATCTCACTTCATCCTGCACTTGCCCTCCAGAATCATCTGCAAGGGCTCCTGAGCTCACAGGTTTGGAAGGTTGCTCAGCCCTACAAACCACAGATTTGCATCCATCCTCTAGAGAGCAAGGGCATTCTTTGTTTTGACAGACAAGTGGGGGTGGGGAGGGGAGAGAAGAAACAGTCACTGTCATGAGAGAGAAGAATCGGAGTGAAGGTCCCAGGCACGAAGAACTCGCCCCTCCACCCCCCATCTGCCGAGGCCATGCAGCTGGGCTCCTGGTAAATGAATGCATTTAAATGGCTCTCTCCAGCCAGTCACATCTGGGCATGCGTGGCCCTGCGCCTGAGCCTGGAGCTGGGTCCCCTGGGGTGGGATGACGTGTCAGGGCTTCCTGAATGCACCCCAGGCCCCAGGCCCTCCGATGTCCCCTCGCTACAAGCCTCTAGAGCAGAGTTGGCAAACATTTCCTGTAAAGAGCTAGACAGCAAATATTTTAGGCTTTGTGGGCCACGCAGTCCTGGAGGATATGTACACGATGGGCGTGGCTGTGTCCCGCTAAAACTTTGTTTGCAAAGACAGGTGGCAGGCAGGCCTGGTTTACAACCCCTGCTCGAGCAGTGAACTTCGGGGTTCTTAGACGCAGGGAGCGCCTGATCCGATGTGCCGAGCGGATTTCCTCCTCCCCGCCTCACCCTGGGACAGACGTGGACCATTTCCCTCCTGTCCTGCGACAGGTCTTCTCCCAGAGCCCCTTCTGACAGAGGCACCTCCTTTACCCCGGCGTCAGCGAGGTGCTGTGCACGGGAGCTCCCGCAGTATTATGGTATGGCGACAAGCAGAGAAGCTTTTGCGGTGACTGGCATTTGTGTCACAGAAACAGATGAAGGCCACAGCCCACCACACGGTCCCCACCTGTCCCCACCTTTGGACCACCCTCCCCGAGGACCTCAGAAGGCAGAACCTCTGCCGTGAAGAGCCACAGTCCGGGCCCCTCCTGGATATTGGGAGGCTCGGCCCTCAGGGCTTGGCTGTCTTTCCTTCCCCTTGAGGCTCCCTGAGCTTGCAGGGTCCCCTCCGAGCTCACTGTGCCGTCACCAAGCAGGTGACCCCGGCCCTCAGACACTCACCAGAGGCAGGTGCTCAGGGCACGCCCCCGGGCTGGGCCATCCACCTGCTCGGAGAGCTGCGGGCTCGGTGCGGTGTGCTTGCCAGGCGAGGTCTGGCTCTGCAGGAGGTGAGCACAGCTGTGAGGAGCGCTCCCGGGCCGCGGCATGCTTTGTGGAACATGCGGGACACGGGCAGATGCTCCGCTCTGGTAACTGTCGCATCTGGGGTTTGAAAAAGAGTGAACACTTCTTAGGAAAAGCAGGAGGAAAACGGTCCGTGAGGAGGGGGGCAGCATTCAGTAGATCATGGCTGGGAAAACGAGACTATGATCAAAACTTTCCCTGGCACAGCTTCCGGGGAGCACTTCCACTGCCTGCATTCCTCCTAAGGAAGCAATAGGACAGGTGTGCAGAGTGGAGAGCGACAGAGATGTGCATCACGGTGCTATTTATAATAGTAAAAAATCGGAATGGTTACGTAAAATAGGGCCCCATCCATATATATAATACTACGGCAGCTGTTAAAAAATACACAAATGTCTATTTACTGGCATGGGAAGATGCCCAGCGTGGAATGTGAAGTGAAATGAGCAGGTCACACACAGCACACACACCACGATCCTGTTTTTGGTTAAACAACCGTCTGGAAAGATTTATACCAGAATGTCCATAATGGTTATCCCTGGGGAACAGATTCACAGGTGATTTTCATTTTCTACTTTAGATCTTTTTATTTTTTAAACAAGCTTGTATCACTTCTGGGAAACACTCCGAAAGGCTCCAATGAAAGAGAGCAAGGTCTGATTTTCTTCAAGTAATTTGAGCTCCCAGGCAGAAGAGGCCCACCTGACACAGTTTCACCCGCGGATTTTATAATTTAGAGAAACTTTATTATTTACATGACAGGAGATGCATTTTTTTAAGAGCCAATCAAAACGTTAGAGGAATCCAGGGATACGACAGCAATGCAAAGATATTAATCAGCATAAAGGCCCACTCCCTAACACAAATGCTCACCTAGGCACACATATACATATCTGCACAGGCACACACATGTGAGCATGCAGTCACACTCGTGTGTACACAGCTGCTTGCATATCCATTGACACACAGTTACACATATATGCGCACTGCCACATGTATACATATGCAGTCACACCCATGCATGTGTACAAACAATCACACACACAATTACACAAGGCGAGTGCACACACGGAGCATTTCTATCAGGCTGTATCAGGAAACTCCACAAGATTCTCGGTTAACTTCTGCCGGATGCCATCACTGCCTGTTCACTCCCACGGAACCGGGAATTGGCTGCTGTGCAGACTCGAGAACAGGCCCTTGCTGTGCCATGACTTCATCCCTCTGGTATGGTCCTGCCTCCACTTTCCAACAGCCTACTCGGAATGTCAGGATTAATTTGTGGGGACCTGTGCTAATCTGGGAAGTTGACTCACAACAGACAAACCATTCACAAGATTTAAAATAACAGTTTCCCCTGCAAAGGCTTCAGTGAACCTTAAAAGAGGGTCAGGCCAGTTATTCTCATCATTATCTGGAGACTAGGCAGATCACGATCTCAGACTACGCTAGATGGAAAGTAAAGAGACCCCTGGGCAAGAGGGAAATAGCAAGAAAGAATGAAGTTAGTATTAAGTGGGAGGGAGACCAGGGCAGATGGAAAGATAGGAGGTTAGGCTGGTGCTGGGAGTTCCCCCTTTTCAGGGGGAACAAGTTCTGCAGAGAAGAGGCAGCACCCCCATGAGCCAGGCGCCACTCCATCAAAAAGGCAGCCCCATGCTTGGCTGGCCTGGCTCAGTGGTTGAGCATCGACCTATGAACCAGGAGGTCACAGTTGGATTCCCAGTCAGGGCATATGCCTGGGTTGCGGACTTGATCCCTAGTAGGGGGTGTGCAGGAGGCAGCCGATCAAGGATTTTCTCTCATCATTGATGTTTCTCTTTCTCCCTTCCTCTCGAAAATCAATAAAAAGAGGTATTTTTTTTTAAAAAAAGGGAGCCCAAGACAGCTCTTGGTGTCACCTTCCTGATCCTGTTCTGGCCTCCCAACACCTCCTGTCTCTGATTACTTGTGTTCCCAGCCTTGGCTTGGTTTTAAACTCTTTTATGAACCTGTTTGTTACATGCAGGGTGCTGCGTGCAAGGTACGTGAAACCAGACTGCTTCCAATGCTTGATTCCTTTTTCTGGCTTTCACAGGTTCCTAAGACTCAACACGGGAACCCTCAGGCTTGGCAAGGGACTACACACCCGTTACCCCACGTTCCATGGTACTGGTAATACTTATGTATCAGCAGCGTCATGACCCCAGCCCCTACTCCAAGCTGGAGAAACTGTACGTACCAAGGAGTAGGGACTGTGAGAGCAAATACAGGATAGACCGACGGCACCTATCCTGACACACCACCTGGCTGAACTTTGATAGCAGAACCCAAGGGACACAGGCGTGTGGTTTTGTGTATATAGACGTTGTCCTGTGGTCCAAAGGGTGTGTCCCTGTGGCAAACGGGGCCTGGAGCAGTGGACATTGTCTTAATTACACTGATTGCTTCCGGGTTTCTGAAAGTTTTGGTATCACAGTTAAATGCTGATCGACAGCCTAGTTTTTGTTCGCAATGTGCCTGTGTGGCAAGTTTGGCATATAAGCAGAAAAACCGGTATTCTAGGTACTTCCCTCGCCGATTTATTGAAATTTTAGAGATGCTTCCTTTGGGGAGAAAACAAAACATTATAGGCAGAATTGTTAAGTGCCACATATATGTTTTATGGCAAACTCTGTGGATGCTGACTCCTCGTATTAGCCTAACAGTTAAATGCACACACTGTTAAGCAGCCACCCAGACACACGGAGGAGGTAGAGAAGTAGATGGAAAAGTACAACCCCTCCCTGATAGAAAGGGCCCGCCGAGGTCTGCGTCACCTAAAGGGCCAACACTCCCTGGGCCCATCCTTGCCCTTGGAGGACCTTTCAGTGCCCCGCCTACACGGGAGTGTCCCAACTTCCCATCTGCTGCTCCCAAACTGGAACACCCTGGCTCCTGCCTCTCGGGCCCCCAGCCAGGCTCCTCCTTTGGAGTCTTAGCCCCCAACTGACTCCTTCTGTTTCTTCCTCTCCCCCATTCCGTGCCAGTGTGGCGGAAAAAGGGACCACGTACTAAAACTGACAAGCTCGGGGGAGGCCAGCATGGCGGGCGCTGCAAACTCAGAAACGGAAAGTAACCACACAGGATGGTCTGAACATAAGAATCCCTAGCGAGAAGCGGGTGATGGCGGTGGTATATCCTAGGCCCGTAGCTTCCTTGACCCATTACTTTACGTGAGCCTGTCTCCTCTTTTGACATCCAAGATAACATACCTACAGAATGTCAGAGTAATTTCCTTTTCCAGACAACTCAGGGCACACCCACCAACCAGAACACAGAACCCCCTCATTGTCATCTTGTTCCCCAAATACTGTCTATGCAAATGGTAACTCGCTTCCTGTGCCCACCAGTGTAAAAGTATGTGTGTGTCTGTCCGGGTTACTTTGCATTCGATCCCAGAGGTTCCCCCCACTTTGCTTTCTCCTGCCCCCTTAATCTATCACCAATGAATTCCAGGCAACCCTCCTCAAGTCTCCTCTAAGCTGCAAACTGCCCTTCTCCAGAGCATTTTCTCAACTCCGGGAGATTTTGCTTCCCAGCAATGGTCATCAGTTTGGCTCAAATAAACTCATAAAAATTCTTAATAGGTTTGGACATTTCTTAGTGGACACCTCCAATCCTCAGCACCTTGCACTCTGTGCCCCGGTTCACGTTTTCTCTTCTCCCCCGACTCTGCCTCTCGTGCCCCATTCATTCTCCGGCCCCCCACCTCCCTCTCTCAGCCCCAAGCCCGTCCCGGCAGCCGTGGCCACAGCATCCCGATGGCAGCGCAGGCCTCTTACCCGGGCGCGGCAGGCCTGCAGCGGCCGGGCGGCCCTCGGACGGCGTGAGGCGCCCGCGGTCCGGCGTGGGGACGTGGCCGGCAGTAGAGCAGAACCACCCGGAGCCAGAGCGCTAGGGCAGCCGCCCGGGCCCGCCCCGCCCCGCCCGGCCCCAGGAAGTGACGTCACTGGGAAGGCGTGCCCGAGGTGGGGCGTGGCGGCCTCTGCAGGCGCAGGGATCCGCTAGGCGGTGACTGGCGCCGCCGAATGCGAGTCGAGAAAGGGGCGTGGTTTATACAGGCCCCGCCCACTAAGGCGGTCCAGCTATGTCTCCCACGGGCCGGAAGTCGCTGTTCCAGACTGGTCTTTGGCGGAAGTGGTCCTTGCGGGTCTCTGTGGGCTTGGATGTGGGCACCTCGCTGCAGCGATCGGGGTGCCGGGCCTGGGGCAGGGTCAGATGAAATGTACCCCAATGGTTCACAGAGAACCGAGGGGGTGACCCTGCCATATTCCTGCCCTCCTCCCTCAGACTTGATCCAACCCCTGGGTGCCCGCGTTGGGGAGGGAAGGGTCTTACTTTTAATAGCAGCGATGGCAGCTTACAACTTGCCAAGCCTTGTGCTTGGTTCAGTGACTTTCCGGCAGGTCTGGTGACTTAATCACTGCAGTAGCACTGTGAGCTGCTTCGCCTCCATTTTACAGATACAGAAACTGGGATAACAACGGGGAAGTGGCGTATAGGGTTATGCTTATTTCAAAGGTATGCTAACCTAGATGCACAGGAACAGTCCACAGGGCCTGCTTAAGCCAAAGATAGGACGTTTACTAAGGAAGTTATATGCCTGGGGTGTGACTATGGACCATGACCTGCCCAGTTGGAAATTTATGATCAGACCATCCAGTGAGGTTACCTTGCATAGAAGCTCTTCTTCCTGCACGCATGGCAGTACACCAAAGGCTTTATTTTCAGACAGTTTTATAACCTGTCTTGCAGTCATGGGCTAGGAAACTAAACCAGACAGAAAATTAAGGTGTACAGAGACAGGATGAACTCACCAGCTCTGAGCTCTGGGAACAACTGAAAAGCAATTCGGAGCTATCACCACCCAGTTCAACCTCATAGTTTTAAATTGTGTGGAACTTACCCTGCATAGGAATTTGCTAAGACCTAGGCCAGTTGGTAGGGTTTGTGAAGACAAGATTTCTTGCTTTGTGTTTGCTTTAATTTTCCCAACTAGCTCAGATCTAATGTGAGAAGTGCTGTGTCTGTATTCACTTCACATGTGAAAATACACCAAAACATCCAGTTTTAGTTCTACTCTTGCCTTCTTCAAAAATCGATGTCTCTGTGACTCTGTGTTCCCATTTCCTTCTTGGCAAAATCGGGACCGTTTTACTCCTAGTCTGAGCCTTTCCTCTCAAGGGGCTCACGGTCTAGAGCGGGGGTCTGCTAGCCATTTGCTTTTGTAAATAAAGTTTTATTGGGAATACAGTTATGCCACCTGGTTGTGTATCATCTGGCTGCTTTTGCACCACAAGGGCCGAGTTGAGTAGTTGAGTAGTTAGATTATGGCTCACAAAGTCTGAGATATTTACTGCCTGGTTCTTTACAGAAAATGTTTGCCAACCCCAGTCTAGGATGTTACTAGAAAATGGGTTTCAGGCAACAATGGAAATATCTTGCCTAGATGGTCCAGAATACAAGGAAACACATTCTTTCATAGGGGAATCTGGTACCTTTTTGGTAGATTGGGTCACCTGGAGCCTAGTGCCTATTGAGCACAGCCCTGGACACTGCATAGTGTCTCTTCTGAAGAGTCCAGCCGGGTGGGCCAGTTTCTTCTGATGGCAATGATAAATTAAAGAAATAGAAGGATACACTAAGTCCTCAAGCTTCTGTCTCATGGCACAGGTCATGTCAGGCTTTCTATGCAGAAATAGCCAATAACAAACGCAAAGCTTTGTCCTCTTAGTTGTTGAATTACAATGTTATTTGAATTTAAGGCCATGCCAGAGTCCACATATGAACGTAGGGCTCTGGAGTAACACTATCTGGTGTCATATCCTGGCTCTCCTTCATTTTTAAAATATATATATTTTTTATTGATTTCAGAGAGGAAGGGAAAGGAAGAGATAGGTAGGAACATCAATGATGAGAATGTGCCCAGAATGTGCCTGCCACACGCCCCACACTGGGGATCGAGCCTATAATCTGGGCATGTGCCCTGACTGGGAACTGAACCATGACCTCCTGGTTCATAGGTCCATGCTCAACCATTGAGCCATGCTGGCCAGGTTGGTTCCTTCACTTTTTAACTGAGTGATAGCAGGCACAAGGCTTGGACTAGACCCTCTGTGCCTCAGTTTCACCATATAGTCAATTCTCATTACAGTAGTTTTGTTTAATAAAGTCTCTATGAGCACTGACCTAGTGAATGCTGAACCAAGACTCCTGTGCGGGATAAACAAAGCCAACACTTCCCTTCATGCTCTACCCTTTATTGATATTATTAATTGAAGGTTCATTTTATGCTCTGAACACAAAACTAAGGGCATTTAGTTGGAATGGGGATTGACAAACATTTTCTATAAAGGACCAGGCAGTAAATATTTTAGGCTTTGTAAGCCATACCGTGTGTCTCAGTGGTTGAATGTCGACCTATGAACCAGGAGGTCATGGTTTGATTTCCCAGTCAGGGTGTTCAGGAGGCAGCCGATTGATGATGTTTCTTTCTCATTGATGTTTCTATCTCTCTATCCCTCTCCCTTCCTCTCTCTCTAAAAAATCAATAAAGCCCTAGCTGGTTAGACTCAGTGGATAGAGTGTCAGCCAGCAGACTGAAGGGTCCCAGGTTTGATTCCGGTCAAGAGCACATGCCCAGGCTGTGGGCTTGATCCTCAGTAGGAGGGCGTGCAGGAAGCAGCCAATCAATGATTCTCTCTCATCATTGATGTTTCTATCTCTCTCTCCCTCTCCTGTTCTCTCTGAAATCAATAAAAATATTTTTTAAAAATCAATAAAAACATTTTTTAAAGGATTTCTTGGTTTTAATTTCTGAAATGGTATATATCAATAGATCAAACCCTTAGAGAATTCTTTGGGATCCTCAAGTCAATTTTATGCTCAAAAGCCAAGAATTAACTCCTGTGTGTGTGTGTGTGTGTGTGTGTGTGTGTATCTGGCCACCTGTGCTGGGATTAGCTTGGACACTTCCCTCACTACCGCCCTCAGTGAGGTCATGGTTCCCAGGACTCGCCATGAGCCCCGTGGCACAGAGAGCACCATGTGGGAGGGAGAGTTATTACTGCATTACTTTGGGAGGGGTGAGGGTGGGAAGAGGAACATGAGGCTTACCTGTTCTTTATGGAGTTCAGAAAACAGTTTTGTAACATTTAATGAGATGGGGAAATGCTCTTGAAATAATAATAATAATTATTATTATTAACGAAGCAAGCAGGCACATTCTGGGCCCATGAGCTTTGCATTGGCTATTCTTCTGTCTGCAGGTTCTCCCTCCAGACCTCTTGACCACACCTCCCCTTCCTGCTCTCTTGGTTTTTTTTTGTCTGAAAAATGCTCTTGAAGCTCGTCTTTCTGGGTTAGAATGCCAGGTTGAGGGTATTTTCTGCACTTTGACCATCTTGTTTCACTGTCGGCATTCTGTCATTTTTCTCTGGCTGGCTTGAAGAGCTTTCTTTCTGGTGTTCTGCTGTTTCGCTGTTGTGCCAGTTATTAACTTACTTGCCCACGGCAGAGGGTCCCGAGCCACTGGGGTCTGGGTGGGACAGGCTGGCAATGGAAACCTACCTAGAGCTCTTCTTCCCAGTGATCCAGCAAACTTGGGGTGGAGGTGGGGAGGACAACCATCAAAGCGTCCATCAGCAGCCCCCACCTTGGTTGAGGGATTTGGGAGGGGTTGATATCCCTGACCCTGCACAGGTGACCCGGGCAGTGGTATGTGGGGGTTTGTACAGGATGTATAGGGCGGAGCCTTTGGTCCCGGTTCTGAGGTGGACATAGGTGTGGCCCGTGGCCCCAGAGCACCTGCTCAGCTTCTCTGAGCCTCAGCTTCTGTATCACAAAATGGAGATGACAATAGTCTCCCTGTGGGGACAGCATGGATGCTCAGGGGCCAGCAGGGATCTGCAGATGTGCAAGCCCCGCATGTGAAAGTCAAGGGCAGACCTACCCTTCCTCCAGGCAGGTGCCAGGAAGCCCAGCCCTTCTCTCAGCTGGTGACTCAGCCTGGGGCCCTCTGCACCCTGGGGTAATATTTTATACTTATTACCTGGTCATTTCAATTCCCAGCACAACCAAGCTGGGCAGCTATTATCCCCATTGGCACAGATTAGAAAATAGGTCTCCAGCCTGACCGGTGTGACTCAGTGGTTAAGCATCGACCCATGAACCAGGAGGTCACAGTTCGATTCTCAGTCAGAGCACATGCCCAGGTTGCAGGCTTCATCCCCGGTGGGGGACGTGCAGGAGGCAGCCGATCAATGATTCTCTTTCATCATTGATGTTTCTATCTCTCTCTCCCTCTCTCTGAAATCAATAAAAAACATATTTCAAAAAAATAAAGAAAACAGGTCTCCAGAGGTTCAGCAACTTGGCCAAAGGCATGCAGTGGGCTTTCGGCATTCGGCATCCCCCGGAGCCCACGTCCTTTCCTTTTATCTTATCTTGACAGCATCAGTATGTGCAGGTCCTGGCGAGGTCCATCTTGGGAGCCGCCCCCCTCACCCCCTCTCCCCCTAACCCTCCCCCCCCCTTCCCCCCCCATTTTCACAGCTGTTTCTTCTCTGAAAGCAGCGCTCCGGGAAGAGCCTGGCAGGACTAGATACTGCTGCCCCCTCGTGGCCGCATGGCTCACTGCAGGACCCAGCCGGGAGCCACTTCTATCTTCCCTCTCCAAAAAGACACAGGGCGTTCGCTGTAGGAAATAAAATAACGGGGTCCGCAGCTCCACGCTTTGCTCGCGGAGGGATCTTCGTCAAGATTGAGATCCAACCTGCCCCGGGCCTCGGTCTCCCCCTCTGTGGAATGGGCGTCAGGAGGGCTCCGAGGCGTTCCTGGGAACCTAGAACACAGACTCGGAGGAACACGCCCTGCGGCCTCTGGCCCAGATTGCGCAGCGGGAGGCCAGGGGTTCGCCCCTTCCTGGCAAGGAGAAAACAAAGTCTGGGTACAAAGTCTGCAGGGAGCTGGTGGACTGTGAGGCGGGGCCGCCCTTCAAAGGCGCCGCGTGCTCTGCCCGCTGCCCGCCTTGATCTTTGGGCAGAGATTTATGGACACGCAGGGAAGCACCGTGACCCGGCCGGGAGGGGCGCGGGCAGCAGGCGCACCTCTCCGCCTCGCTGCGCACCGAATGGGGCTGAGGGCCAAGGGCAGGGGAGGTGCCGGTGAACCCGAGGGTCTCACTCGGACTTTAAGAGGGTTCGCCCTCCCACTGCAGACCCCAACCCGGGGCGGAGGAGGTGCCGGCCATCCTGGGCTGGGTCTCGACTCGCACCGGGCTCGTACAGGAACCCAGGGAGCCCCAAAAGCTCCATGAGGCACCGCTTCCCGGGTTAGGAGATAGAACACCCCACAGTGTTCCACAGTCTGCGGGCTGGTTTATAACCTTTTATTTTATTTTATTTTTACACTGACCACCCATCATTTTATTAGTTAGCTTTATCTTTTGTTAAGGTTTTGCCACATTTGCCAAACATGTAAATATTGAAAGTACATCGCAGACTGTTATGACGGATCTGCATTAAATAGTTTAGAAGAGACCTCCAAAGAGCACGCTCTTACGTAAACAGAACAGCTTTGTCACATCTTTAAAGAAACATTCACAATTCTTCATATCAGCAGTTATTTTTTAAACATTTTTTTAAAAAAGATCAGTCAGGATATCTCACATGTCTGTTTTTATCTAGAAAAATCCCTCATCATCATCATCTTCTTCTTCTTTTTAATGGCATTGATGTTTTGAAGAGTGATTTTTTCACTTGTAAGTGGCAAGCACAGAGCAGGGCCTGCTTTGCTCTTTTGTGCCCACATCCTCGGGTGGGCATGGCCCAGAGGGGAGACTGTTTGCCAGGGACTTTCCCAGTCTTAGCCCTGGCGGTCCTATGTCCTGGGAACCCTCAGTTCTAGGCCAGCCCGGATGGTGGTCACCCGTGAGCCCTCCACCCACTGTGAGAGTACAAAAGGGAGCGGGTGGAGTGAGAGAGAGAGGCCCTGAGGTGCGTCCCCTTCATCTCAAAACTGACAAGAGGGGCTTCAGGAAACCAGGGGAACATACGTCCCCTGGAGCTGGGGTCTGGAGGGTGGGAGGGACAGCGCGTGTGTCTGGTGCTTGCTCCATGCCTCAGAAGTGAAAGGTCAAGGCTGTTGCTATCGCTGCGTGGCCAGCCTTGGACCTGGGCAGGTGGCTGTGCTTCCTGGGCAACTGGTGTGTGTCCTGGGATCAGCGGCCATCTGAGAAAGGTGTCCACACAGAGGCCATGGGAGAAAGAATCAACATTTGCAATCCCCCAAACTACAGGGCCCCCGGCTGGGCCCCAGGGGCTGCAGTCCCACCCCCACACTTTCCTGTCCTTAGGTCTCCCACCCTCCTGCCCCAGCCATCAGGGAAAGAGCAGAGGCTGGCTGCCAACACCCCCCACCCCGCCCCCTGCCCCTGCTGCGGCTCCCCACCTGCAGCCAGCAGACCTGGGAGGGGGGAGAAGCTGGGACTGAATAATCATTATTTTTGAAGCTGGGACTGAATAATCGTTATTTTTGATCATTTTAAATAGAAACTGGAACTGCAGCTCCTGAACTGAGGCTGCTCTGGGGACCAGAAGTGGACCCACGAACTTCACTGCACTTGAGACTGAGCGGAGCGGTCTGGCAGCTGCCCAGGGTCCCACCCAGGTGTGGGCAGGCGCTTTCTGCCTCGTCCCTGCAGAGCCCTGCATATTCACTCAGTGTGAGCATCATGCCGGGTCCCCAGGAAACGCCAGGTGCGTGGGACACTGCTCACAGGCCAGCGGCCGCCTGCTAGGCCCAGTGGATGATGCTCCAGCCCGTCCCGCTTGCCTGGAGCAGCCCACACTTGGCCCTCCCCCTCCCTCACTTTCTTTCCTGGCTTCTGGAACCCACTCTTTCCTGGCCCTTCTCACCCGTGCGGGGCGCTCGGAGAGCCCCATCGTGCAGCCCTCGAACCTCTTTCTTCATAGCTCCTCCTCCAGGATGATGGCCTCCAGAACTGAAGATGCCACGTTTCTAGGCCCAGCCCAGGTCTCTTCCCTAAACTCCAGACCCTCCACCGGGAAATCGGACAGGATCTGGGCTAGACAAGTTCAAGGCCGACTTCGCCCCCACCCTAGCCTCTCTTCCCTTTTGCACACTGGCTCTCAGGTCTCGGTCTCAATGCGTGGCAGCCCAGCCTTACTCCTGTCAAACGCTTTGGCATCATCCTGGACACCTCTTCTCAGCCTTGACATTCCTCTCCACATCCTCTCTGCCCTCAGGGAGACCCAGAATCCAACCACTTCTCGCCATCTCTGCCTTTGCAGTCTTGGTCACCACCCTCTTGAACTTGGACCCCTGCAACGGCCCCTTCAGTCTATTCCTACACAGGAGCAGAGACATCCTGTGCAATGGAAACCCAAACTCATGCCTCCTCTGCTCCGGGCCCCAGATGGTCCTCCCCTCTCACTCAGAGGAGGTGTCCTCCATGGCCCCGTGGAGCTGGCCTGTTCCTCTCTGACCTTGTCTCTCTCTGCTCTGACCCCTCCAGCCCTCACCGCGCCTCAGGGCCTTTGCACTGGCCTCTCCTGCTGGCTGCACAGCTCCCTCCTGCCTTCCTCCAGGTCCCTGCACTAATGTCGCTTTCCTAGTGAGTCCTTTCTCACCCCCCGACCTTCTTACTCTGCCTTATTTTCTCTAGAACAGGTATCACCATCTGACATTGCCCACCTAGTACAGGGGTGGGCAAACGTTTCAGTAAAGGGCCAGATAATAATCATTTTGGGCTTCACAGGCCACACCGTCGCTGTTGCAACCACTCACTTTTGCCAGATGGAGATGACGTCCTGACAAGGCCTTACCTCTCTGACCTCACTTCTCCCTTCCTTGTGCGGAGGTGAGGGTGGGGGGTAGGGGGTGGGGAGAGGGGGGTCTGTGGAGATTGGGGGCTGTATCAGTGGCCTGGGGCTCTAGAACAAATCGCCACCAGCAGGCAGGCTTACAACAGCAGAACATCGCTCTCTCAGGGTTCTGGGGCCCAGGGTTGAGATCATGCTGTCGGAGGGGCCGGGCTCCCTCTCATGGCTCTCAGGAAGGGTCCCTCCTGCCTCTTCCAGCCTCCGGGGCTGCCAGGCTGTCCAGGGCTTGTGACCGCATCAGTCCAACCTCTGCCTCTGTCTTCTTTCTCCTCCTCTGTCCATCTCAGATCTCTCTCTGCCTTTCCGTCTTAAGGACCATTGTCACTGGATTTAGGGTCCACTGGGATAATCCAGGATGATCTCTTCATTTTAAGATCCTTCACTTAATTACACTTGCAAAGACCCTTTGTCCAAATAGGTTAACATGCACAGGTTCCTGGGATTAGGATGTGGACATAACTGTTTAGGGGCCACTGTTCAAGCCACTGCAGGTGTCTTTAAAGCGTTTAAAAGGGGAATCAAACCTGAATGTCGACGCCTTAATCTGCATTGAAAACAACACTGCCAGGTGGGCCAGACTTCCAGGCCTTCTCCCCCGGATGTGAGTTACGTGATAGGCCACCTGATCACGAGGGGGAAGCTCAGGGCTACAAACTCCGGGCTGATGGCAACTCTGGGAAGGAGAAGAGCACGCGTGTGTGTGTGTGTGTGTGGGGGGGGGGGGGGGTGCCTACCCCGAGTGCGTGCCTGGCACACCCAACCTCAGGTCAGTCATTTTTTCAAATCTCTTGTCTGAGTTTCCCATCAGCACCCAGAAAGAAGCCGGGCAGATACCATCATTCCCATTTTATACACGAGGAAACTGAGGCTCAGAGGGGAAGTCTAGCCCGTGTCCCTCACACCCCGGCCATCTCCATAGAAACCATGGCCCGCTACCAACGAAGCTCCCAGAGAGATCCCAAATCCAGTCCACGCACTGGTGGCCGCCTTCCCTCGCCTGCTCCCGGCGCAGGTTGCTAGGAGGTGGTGCTGCTGTAGGGACCAGGCCTGTGGGGGCCCAGGGGCGGGCTGGTGTGTGGACATTTCCTCTGCCCTCCTCCACCGAGCTGCCCTGTGGAGGGTGCTCGTAGTTCAGAGATGGTGGAAGCCCAAGGCACACCTCTGCCCACAGGCCAGGCCGGGCCGGGCCGGAGGGCTCTCGTGCCCAGAATAACTGTCCGGAGTCAGCATGTTCCAGCCGGGAGGCAAACCAAAGAGGCAAACCCAAGTGTCACGGGGCGGACGTGGCACCCTCGGTTGGCCCCTAAAAGGACCCCCATGGAGCCCCTGTCCCCGCAAATGATTCCATCCGACAGCTGCTGAGCCCCGTCACCTCGCTGAGACGCAGCCTGCCTCTGAGGAATGCGTCGAGAGTGAGCATTTCCAAACGGGGCCAGAGAAAAGCTCGGTGGCCTGAGGAGGTGACAGCAGCCTTCCGGGGAAGTGGGAGCTTAGCACAGTCTCCGGTTGCTTCTGACATCAGCGAAGAGTCTAAAAATCACTGTCCTTGTGGTGTCAGAATAAATAGTGACTGGTTCTCATTTGTGCTCCGCAAGTGACTTTCTCAAGGTTCTGAGCGGAGTCAGGCCAGCTGGGATCATGGTCTGATGCCTGGGGCACAGTCCTTCCCTCTCGGGGGTCTCTGGTGGTCCCTCCAGAGTGGGCAACACAAGGGTTGGCACAGGAAACTCCGGGAGCTGCTGCCGGCCTCTGTCATCTCCTGACTTAAATGGCCTCTTCTCTATTTACTGAATTCTCCCATTCTGAGCTTTCGAGCTTGCTGTCTCTCTGAGAATAGAGTCTCAGTATCTGTTTTTTATATTCTTGGTTCACTTTGCTTTTAATCATCTGCATAACTGAGTGCAGGGTCTTCAGCTTCTCAGATTTAGAGCCTTGACTTGCTTGAACTTTGGCCAGCTGTGTAATGGGTCCACTAACAGAGTGCCCCATGTGCCCCCTGGGCCCCCTTCCCCTCATCCCCACAACCAGTGCCCTTCCCCAGTCCCATGTGCTCTTCCTAAAGCACAACTCCTGACCCCAACTCCTTCTGGCCATTCCTGAGCTCCCTCAACTCCCGCCACCAGTCCAGAACGCCATCTCTCCTGGCTGTTACCATGGTAACCATCTACTGACCAGCCACCTACATCCCCTCTTTCCTCCTGGGAGCCTTGTCCCGCCCCCCCCCCCCCACCCCCCTCAGCAGCCAGAGTGCTCCTTTGATAAATGTAAGTCAGATCATTTCACTTAATTCATTCAACAAACATTTATTGAGCACCTGCTGTGTGCTGGGCCTTGGTCTAGGCCAGGGGTGGGCAAACTACGGCCCCCGGGCCGGATCCGGCCCGTTTGAAATGAATAAAACTAAAAAAAAAAAGACCATACCCTTTTATGTAATGATGTTTACTTTGAATTTATATTAGTTCACACAAACACTCCAACCATGCTTTTGTTCCGGCCCTCCGGTCCAGTTTAAGAACCCATTGTGGCCCTCGACTCAAAAAGTTTGCCCACCCCTGGTCTAGGCTCAGGGGATACACAGGGAACAAAACAAATGAAAGTCTCTGTTCTCCTGGAGCTTCCATTCCCATGGAGGGAAGAAAGTTAAGTAAAGAGTTTGTCAGATGTCAGTCAGTCCAAAGGGAAAAAGTCAAGCAGAGAAATGAGCACGCAGTGCTGGGAAGGGTGGGTGTAGGAGGGGCCTGGTTTGCAATTTTCAAAGGGGCTTAGGGGAGACCTGGCTGAGGAAATGAAGATGTAAAGAAGTGAACCATGCGGATAACTAGGGATAAGAGAGACCAGAAGAGAGGCCAGTAAGTGCAAAGGCCCTGAGGCAGGAATGCGCCTGGTGTGTTGGAGGACCAGCCAGGAGGCCACAGAGTCTGGAACAGGGTGAGGGAGAGCAAGGAGGGTGCATAAGAAGGCCGGAGAGATAAAGGGAGAGGTATGGCCAGATCAGGCCCAGTAGGTGCCGTAAGGCTTTTTGACTTCTATTCTGACTGATACAGGAGCTTTAGAAAGTTCTTGAGCAGAGGAGGGATGTGATCTGACTTGTTTTAACCTGCTCACTCTGGCTGCTGTGAGATTAGACTGAAGGGGTCAAGGTGGGAAGCAGGAGACCCATAGGGGTGGTGATAGTGGAGGTGGGAGAAGAGCAAGGAGTCTGCATCTGTTTTGAAAGTAGAGCCAACAGTATGTGCTACTGAGATTGGGCATAGAGTGTGAGAGAAATCGGCAAGGATTTTATTGTTTAAACTAGAGGCCCGGTGCACGAAATTCGTGCAAGAGTAGGCCTTCACAGCCCCAGCAGCCTAGACCCTGGCAGCCATGGCTTCGTCCGGATATTACGATTTTTTTATTATAGATGCCTACAATGGCTCCCCATTCCTCTTTGGATATGTCTCGATTCCTAATCCAGGTCTGATCCACACTGGCCCAGCTGGCTGTTCTTGCTGCACCATTTGCCGGTGCCCACTCCTTTGTCAATGTTCCCACCTCCCAAGTCAGAATTCCCCAGACATTGCAGCTCAATAATCTTCATTTTTCATGGAATTCCTCACAGTCTGCTCATAGTGTTTTGGAACTTTTTGTTTGTTTTAAATTGATCTGTCTTCTTGATTTGGCTTGCCTCCCTCCCCAGAATATAAACTCCATAGGACAGAGACATTCTGCCTAGCTTTGTGAAGTTGTCACAAATACAGGAAGAATGCTGGCATCGTGAGCACAGGTTGTGATAGTTCACGCTCACCTGCAGGGCACTGCTGGCCCTATTCTGTAAGGAAGGAAAGTGCAGGGGGAAGGTTATATTTAGACCTGCCCAAGGGCACAGCTGGTTCTGGAGCCAGAGTTTGAACTGGGGCCTGCGGGTTCCAGAGCTAGTGCCATGGCCCTCCCAGCCCCTCCTGTCCCCTGAGGGTCCAGGCAGAGCTCCATGGTCAGGTGGGGACAGAGCCGGGGAGATGGGGAAGGTCAGTGCCTGCTGGTTGAATGAGTCAAAGGCGGCGTCTGCCACCCCAGGGCCTTTCTTGCTCAGCCCGCCTGGAAGCTGTTGGGAAGACCAGCGTGTCTGCGCTCAGTCTCTGTATCATAACGCATGTAGAGGGCATTTAGTTTACAAATAAAACCTCAAGCCCACTCCAATCGCAGCCCGCGCAGCTCCTGCCTCTCTCCATCAGCTACTTCTGTTACTCTGTGCTCTGCCCTCCTGGGCGCCCTCACCAGTGCGAACAGGTGGGGGTTGCCGTCGCGGGAAAGCGCACAGACCTTGTTCCGGGAGCCCCTGGCTCACAGCCCTCAAACTGCCTCACCGTGGGCCTCGGGCAACACCCCTCCCCCCACCCCGCCCCCGGGCCTCAGTTTACCCATCGGTAAAGGCCAGGTCTGTGCAACCCTACAGGTGACACACCTGCTTCCGGGACTTCATGGGCCCCCGGCCCCCACGGGGTGGAAGCCCGGAGTCCAACCCGCGCCCCGTGGAGCCCCGGCGACTCCAGAGGAGGCGGGGGTCGCGGGGAGGCCCGCGGGGCCGGCGCGCAGCGGCAGCCTCGCCGCAGGCCAGCTCCGGGGGGCGCCCGCGGGAGGGCGCGGCCAGCGCGGGGGGCGCGGACGGGCGGCGGCGGCAGCGGCGGGGGGCGGAGACGCGGCGCGGCTTCCGCTCCCGCTCCTCCTCCCTCCTCCCCCGTCGTCCTGGTCCGCGGCGCCCGAGGGGGAGGCGGCAGGCGCCGGGAGCCGCGCGAGGAGCTGCCGCGCCGCGCCATGGAGCCTGAGTGAGCGCGGCGCGGGCCCGCCGGCCCCGGACAACATGGAGGCGGCGCCGCCCCGGCCGCCGCCGCCGCCGCCGCCGCTGCTGCTGCTCGCGCTGTGCTGCAGCCTGGCCCCCGCCGCGGGTAGGTGGGCGCGGGCCGCGGGGACAATGGCCCGGGAGCCGAGGCGTCTCGGGCGGCCCACGGCCAAGTGCGCGGTGCGCGGTAGCGACTTTGCAAGTTGGGGACGAGTTGGGGCGCGCGCCGCGGGTCCCCGCCGCCCCCCGTCGGCCCCCGCCGCCCGGGTGCCGCGCGCGGCCCTTTGTCTCCACCGTCCGGGCCCCTCCGGGGACGCAGGGCCCGGTCCGGAGCGTCCTGGGGCGGCGAGCGGGGCGCGCGGGCGGCGCCGTCCCTGCCAGGTGCGGCGCGGGCGGGCCCTCACCTGCCCGGGCCCCGGCGCGCTCGGCAGTGCGCCCGCGTGGAGCCGGCGGGCGAGGCCGCGCCGGGACCCGGGGACCCCGGCCCCGCGGGCAGGCGCCGAGCGAGGACTTTCGGCCGGAGACAGGCCTGGCCGCCCTGCGCCGGGAACTCTGGCGAGCCTGTTTCCGATGGCCGCGCGGCCGGCCTGCGAGCTCCGAGAACTGATTGAAGTTGCAGAGAAAGTTCTGAGACCCGCGCGGGCGGCCTGGCCTGTCGCGCTGGCTTTTCGTCGGTGTGGCTGTCGGTTTTCTCACCGACTGACACCTGCCAGGTGCCGCAAGGACCCGTCTGGCCACGGGGACCCCAAACAGTGGCCTCCGAGGGGCCGGCTGCGTGGGGCCGCCGCGGAGGACGGGGTTCTGGGGCGCGGCGTGGCGGGGCCGCGAGCTCGAGCCTCGGTTGTGCACACCCGTGGGGAGACCGAGGGCTGGGAATCTTCTGCAACTTTCGGTGTGTCCCAAGGGGTGGAGTTGAGGTCAGGAGGGCTTAGGAAACCTAAGCGCCTGTGAAACGCTACACATGTTCTTTTAATTTGGAGATTGCCATGTGGTTTTTGAAGCAAGTCTCTCGCTACCTAAATCATTATCCTCAGACGTGAGTGTTGTTAGTCTGGAGTGTGGCAGGGCCGGTGGACATGGCCAGCGAGGCCCGTGCTATGGGGGTGCTGTTTTGCTGGTGGTGGTTTTTTTTTGGGGGGGGGGGGACCTTGGGTTCCTTTGTCTGGGCCTCTTTAAGGCAAACAGCTGTCTCCCTGAATATTTCCAGGGTGGACATTGCAGGGAGGTGTCCTGGCCTGGCTCTGTGGTCACGTTCCCAGTGCTGCGGCCCCTACATTGAGGTTTGGGGGGACCGAGAAGGGATGGTTTCCTCAAGTCCTCCTGCCCCCCAGTCCAAGCCTAGAGACTGTTGGCGGTTTCACCCCAACTTGGTCTCTCTCAGGAGTGTTTTTACATTTCTCGGCCGTGTCCGATCCTAGCAAAACAAGGTGACGACCAAACAATGACAGTATCTGGGGAGTTGAGGCCAACGTGCTCCTTTTCTTTCCGGAAATGCCTGGATCACGGAGGCAAAGGGATTTTTTTGGGGAAGATGTTTGTTTTAAAGGTGGGGTTTCTCAGCTGGCTCTGTTGCTTTGCACTTCGTTGCAGTTTTGGATTTCCTGTAGCTTTGGGGGTGACGTTGCCAGAGGCAAATGCCTGCCGCTGTGCAGTTCAAGCCCCCAAGGAGAAGAATCCCATCTGTGGAGCTCAGTTGTATGTGAGGCAGAAATAGAGTTGATTATTTTAACATTAGGAAGTATATGAGCCTGAGGTTTTCAGAGCACGGCCGGCGGGGTGACCCAGGCCTAAAATGGAAGGACCAGGCGGCATTTGCAGAAGCGCTGGGACTGCTCTCGATGGGCTATGTCCCTGATTCCTGGGCTCGATTTATGCCTCCGTCCAGACTGAAGCCAGTAAGTTGGTAGCTAATTATTTTTCCTGATTGCTTCCTGTTGCAATTTGAAGCTCTGAGCCCACTGAAGTGCCTTTGTTCTCGAGGTTCCCTTGCTGGGAACGGCCCAAGGCTGCTCCCCTCTGGCCCCACAGCACTCACTCCAGGCCGGGCCTGTCCAGGATCCCCCAGGGAGGTTACTGCAGATGCCCAGGGCCTGGCCACTGGGAGGGCCCGGCTAGTGGGTGTTAACTAAATGGTGTGTGGAGTCCACTGAGACAATCTTCCCAGCAGACGAGCTTTCCAGAGCAGGGCCCGCGTGCCTGTAACCCTCCCGTGTGGATCCAAGAATGTACCCAGTCCATCCATATGGTCCAACACTTGCTGTGGAGATCCTGTCCTATTTGGAACCCGTCTAATTTCAGCCGCACTGTCTCACTGCTCAGGCATGTAGCAGAGTTTGCACACTGGTTGGGGCGGGGGGTACAGTCAGGTGAGGACTCAGCATGCAGGACTCCTGCTGGCAGCGGCCGCTCGCCAGGGCTGAGCAGGGGCCTGGGGTCAGACCCACCTGGTGTATGTGCTCAGCAGCTGGTTGACTTTGGACGACTTATTTAGCTTCTGTGTGTTCAATGTCTTCATCTGGTCCCCCCCGACGCTGGGCGTTTGGGAGCATTACATGCCATATGTGAAACTCTTAGCGCCATCCCTGTCCCACATGAGGGACTGGTGGTGGCAGAGCCGCATGCAGTGCCTGTTGTGTAACAGGGGCCTGGATCTTGCCTGGAAGGTTTAGAAGTTGTTGTTATACACTCTGGATGTTTCTTCTGCGTGTGACCTTGGATATCTTGTCTGCTGTCTGACTTGTTGATCGCTGACATCAAGTGGGGTGCCTTGGAGTGGTTAATAGCAAGGACATGGACCCTGAGTGGTCCAGAGTCTTGCTACTTGCTTTTGGGGGGTTGAGGGAGAGCTTTGTGTGACTCAGTTTTCTCTTCTGTGAAATGGGCATAATAATACTTCCTACCACGGATTCAGTGGCACAGCAGCCTGGCACTGGATCAGCTTCTGCTGTGGTTGGTGTTACTCTTGGGCATTTGTGTGAAGTGTTGGGATAGAATAGGATAGAAAGGCGGTGAGGCCAGTCTTTGCTGCCAGCTGTTCCTGACTGTGGAGCTAGGAGAGACCTGGGCCTGGGGCCTCACCCTCACGGACCAGAGGTTCTCCACTGAGAGAGGCTGGATCACACTGCAGAGTCTGGATGCGTGCCAGAAGGCGATGGAAGCTTCCGGAAGGCTTTGGTCAGGCGGGGATAGGAAACACAGGCTGGAGTCAGATCTGTTCTAGGTGAAAGGTGTTGAGTTGACCTTTTTTTTTTTAAGTTGAGATGAAGTACACATAAAAGTAATTTTTTTAAAGTGCACAATTTGGAGGCATCCTAATATATAAAAAGCCAGGGGCCATCACACCTGAAACAACCGGACCGACGACCAAACAGCAGGCTGCGTGCAGCCACAAGGCCGGCAAGGGGGTTGGTGAGGGACGACCAAACAACTGAATAGCAGGCTGCGTGGGGTGACCAGGCCAGCGGGGGGGGGGGGCAGTTGGGGGCAACCAGGCCTGCGGGGGGTATTTGGCAGTTGTGGGCGACCAGGCCAGCAGCGGGGGGCAGTTTGGGGTGACCAGGTTGGCGGGGGGGGGGGGGGCAGTTAGGGGTGATCAGGCAGGCAGGCAGATGAGCAGTTAGGAGCCAGCCATCCTGGATTGTGAGAGGGATGGCCGACTGCCAGTTTAGGCTGACATCCTGGGGATCGGGCCTAAACCGGCAGTTGGACATCCCATGAGGGGTCCCGGATTGGAGAGGGTGCAGGCTGGGCTGAGGGACACCCCCCCCCCCCCCCCCGCACGAATTTCGTGCACTGGGCCTCTAGTTTCCTATAATCACAATGTTGTATGATTAACCACCATTTCTATCAAGTCACAAAACATTTCAGCACCTCGAAATAAGCCTCGGTACCATCAGACAGCACCTCCCCGTTCCCTCGGCTGCCGCCAGTCCGCTTTCTGTCTCCGTGGAGGTGCCTGCCCTGGACTTTTCATGTCCATGGGATCATATGGTGTGGTCTTTCTTGCCGGCTTTTCCTCTTTAGCGTCAGGGTTTCGAGGTTCGGCCACATGGTAGCATATGTCAGCGCCTCATTCCTTTTCACGGCCGAGCGATCTCCCATTGTGTGGGCAGAACCGCTCCAAGGGACATCTTGCTGGGTGTAGGCTGGGGGCCATGGTGTGGGCTGGAGGCCCTGGTGTCCCCCTGGGGCTGGGACGGTGAAAGCTGTTTTAAGCTGGGCCAGGACCTGGGCAGATTAGCCCTTAGATCCTCCTGCCTTGATTCAGAGACGTGACAGCTGATGGTGAAGGGAGCCGAGGGGACAAGCTGAGGGCCGGTGCTGGCCTCCAGGGAGGGTCTCTGGTCAGTGTGACAGGAGCCCTGAGAGAAACTGGGCCTCTGAGGCCTCTCCCACGGCCACTAATGCTCTCAAAACGGGAGGCTCTGATGGCAGCGAGGGGCTGTGTCCAGCCCTCACCTCAGGGCTTGTTGACACGTGGGCTCAGACGGTGGTGTTGTGTCTGCTGGAGACGGGTCCCGTGGGCGTCCTGGGGACAGCGCGGTCCCAGTTGCTGACACGTGGAGGCAGCTGCTTCGCACAGGGAGCGGCCCAGGGTCCCGCCTCCGGGCCTGGCTGCTCGCTGCTTTCTCTTCGGTTTTAGAAAGTCCTTTGCTAGCTCTCAGCTATGGTTTCCTCATTTGCAGAGTAGGGACCCTGGTTCTGCCTTGCAGGGCCCTGGCGGGGTTCGGGGAGCCAGTGTCAGGAGGTAGCGGGAAGCTGTTCCCTCAAGACAGGCCACTCTGGGAAGGATTTGAGAGCCCTGCCCCAGGCCTCCGGATTTCCTTTCAGAAGTGCCCCAGGAGCCCAGGCCCTAACACCCTTGCCCAGCTGGGGGCCCGGAGGTAGTGAAAGATGATGGGGGTCTGTTTCTGGTGCCGGTTTGCCCCTGAGGGGTGGCTGGCAGCTCCAGTCCAGGCCTAAGCGCAGCTGGAAGTAGACCTGGCTGTTGGTCCTTCCCCTGGTAAGTGGGGGACTCCGTGCCCCTAAGCCTGTGGTCAGCAAACTGTGGCTCACGAGCCACATGCGGCTCTTTGGCCCCTTGAGTGTGGCTCTTCCACAAAATACCACGTGCGGGTGCGCGTACATTGCGATTGAAACTTCGTGGCCCATGCGCAGACGTCGGTTTTCGGCCTGGGCGAGTCTATTTTGAAGAAGTACTGTTGATACCTGTCTCTGTTGACTAATGAGTTTGCCGACCACTGCCCTGAGCTATGTGGGGTGTGTGCCAACCAGGGCACATCCTTGCCCACATCGGTTCCGCCTGGACTTGAGCCTGAAGCAGCCCCATTATCTGTGCAGCCCCCCAGGCCGGCCTTTGCTTTCCGATTTGTCCCAGATGGACTGTCGCTTGGTAGGGGACTTAGCTCTCTGCTGGCACCCACGGGCTCGCCCTGCCCAGTGAGCGTGGGCCTCAAGCTCACAAAGTGCCAGCAGCTACGAGGCCCTGGAACCTCAGGTTGTGATCAGTCTGTGCCCAGATCCTGAGTCCTCTGTCCCTCTGTCCTCTTGCCTGGACCCCCTGGGAGGTTGCTCTGGTGACATCACTTTCCCGTGTCTTTGAATTAGCCTGTTCTAGGTACCACACATTAGTGGGGTCATGCGCTGTTTGTCCTTTTGTGTCCGGCTTATTTCTTTGGGTGATGTTGTCGAGGTTCATCCAAGCTGTAGCATGTGTGGGAACGCCATTCCTCTTTCTGTCTGAAGAATATTCCATCGTACGGGTAGAGCATACGTTGTGTGTCCATTCATTTGTCGATGGACACTTGCGTCGGTTTCCACCTTTGGCGACTGTGAATAAAGCTGCTGTGAACGTGGGTGTGCAAGGGTCTGTTTGAGTCCCTGCTTGCACTGTCGGACTTGCTGGACCATGTGGTAATCCTGTGTCTAATATTTTGAGGAACCATCAAACTGTCCTCCACAGCAGCCGCACCGTTTTACATTTCCACCAGCAGGGCCCCAGAGTGCCAGCTCCTCCGTGTCCCGGCCAACACTTAATTGCCCCTTTTTTTGCTTCAAGCCATCCTCGCAGGTGTGAAATGGTACCTCATGGTGGTTTCAAGTTGCATTTTCCTGGTGAGTAATGACGCTGAACATCTTTCCATGTGCTTGTTGGCCATTGTCTTTTATGAAAATATACATATGTTTAAATGCAAGACCAGCTGGTGTGGCTCAGTGGTTGAACATTGACCCATGTACCGAGTGGTCACTGGTTCCGTCCCGGGCAGGGCACATGCTCAGGTTGCAGGCTCAATCCCCAGTAGGAGGCGTACAGGAGACAGGCGATCGATGTTCCTTTCACATTGATGTTTCTATCTCCCTCTCCCTTTCTCTTTCTCAAATCAATAAAAACATATTGAAATAAAATAAATACAAGGCATACACGAGTACATATAAACAGCTTAAACATTTACCATGGCACTTCTTTCTGCAAAGTGTCCTTTTTTTTAAAAAATATGTTTTATTGATTTTTTACAGAGAGGAAGGGAGAGGGATAGAGAGTCAGAAACATCGATCAGCTGCCTCCTGCACACCCCCTACTGGGGATGTGCCTGCAACCAAGGTACATGCCCTTGACCAGAATCGAACCCGGGACCCTTCAGTCTTCAGGCCAACGCTCCATCCACTGAGCCAAACCGGTCAAGGCCAAAGTGTCCTTTTTTATTGCCTGTTCTAATTCTCTTCTCAGGGATGACCAGACCTTTAACACATATGTTAACATGTTACGTTGTTTTGGACTCATATTTTTTACCTACATCCATTCACTCTCTACCTGTCATTTCATAGCTTTCCTTTTTTACTTACATATTGTAAAAATTTTCTGTATCTTCTAGATCTTCATTCTTGCTTTTTCTTTTTCTAGAGAGTGAAAGGGAGTGAGAAGAAGAGAGAGAGAAAGAGAGAGAGAGAGAGAAACAGAGAAACATTGACGTGAGAGAGACACATTGATTGGTTGCCTCCCGCATGCGCCCCTGACTGGGGCCTGGGAATTGAACCTACCACTGAGGAGCCTTTAACCTGGAATTGAACCTACGATCCTACCTTCTGTGGGGTGACTCTCTAACCACTGAGCAGATCCAGCCAGGGCTAGATCTTCATTCCTTTTAAAAGCCAGGAGCTATTTCATAGTGAGGGCATACCCCATGTCACCGCTTTTACCCAGAAGAGCGTTTCAGTTCTTGCAGGCTCTGTGGCTATTGCAAGGCATGCCACGCACTTATGTCTGTGCATGTCGGTCCAGTATTTCTGTGGGATACATTCCTTGTCAAAGGGTAGATCCATTCATAAGTTTGTGAAGATGCTGACAAGTGCCTCCAAAAGGCCATGCTGAGCCACACTGGCTGGGTTATATATATTTTTCCCAGTTTTTTCTTCCGGTCTGTAGCTAGTCCATCCTTGTTTTGGGTGGTTTATTATTATAAAGACATGAAAAAGTGTTATGTTATAAAAACTCTCATTCTTGCCCTGCCGGTGTGGCTCAGTGGTTGACCGTTGACCTATGAACTAGGAGGTCATGGTTCGATTCCCGGTCAGGGCACATACCCGGGTTGCGGGCTTGATCTAGTTGGGGGCTTGCAGGAGGCAGCCGATCAGTCATTGATGTTTCTCTCTCTCCCTCTCCTTTCCTCTCTGAAATCAATAAAAATATATTAAAAAAACAACAACACAAACTCCCATTCTTTTCCCTTATGGCTTCTGGGATCTGTGCCTGGCTTCTCTACCCCCAGGTTATAAATACATCTTCCTTTATCTTCTCCACGAACTATTACTGTTTTGTACTTTATAGTTAGACATTCTCTCTGGTTTTTGAGAGGATGTGTGGTTTGAGGTAGGGATCTGAACTGTCCCTGCTACCAGTTAGTGGGTATGGAATGGTCCCGACACCTTGACAGAATGGCCCATCCTATCCCCACTCGTTTAAAATGTCACCCTTTCACCTGGAGAGTATCATGAAATAAATCAGTCAAAGACAAGTATCAGCCCTAGCCGGTTTGGCTCAATGGATAGAGCGTCAGCCTGCGGACTCAAGGGTCCCGGGTTCGATTCCGGTCAAGGGCATGTACCTTGGTTGCGGGTACTTTCCCAGTGGGGAGTGTGCAGGAGGCAGCTGATCAATGTTTATCTCTCATCGATGTTTCTAACTCTCTGTCCCTCTCCCTTCCTCTCTGTAAAAAATCAATAAAACATATTAGAAAAAAATGACAAGTATCACATGATCTCATGCATACATGGAATTTAAATAACAAAATAAACTGATGAACGGAGTGGATTCAGAGACATGGAAGCATGGAACAGAGTACAGAATCTCGGGGGGAAGGCAGGGGAGGGTGGATGGGTGGGAGGTAGTCAACCGAAGACTTCGTATGTATATATGCATAACCCTGGACACAGATAATAGGGTGGTGAAGGCCTGGGGTGGCGGGTGAGGGGTGAGCCGGAGAGGATCAATAGGGGGAAAAATGGGACATACGTAATACTTTCAACAATAAATATTTTAAAAAAGAAAAGAAAAAAAAGAATAAAGTCACCCTTTCATATGCCGTGTCCATAGATGCTCGGCTGTTGATTCTGGAACCTTCTCCGTGACCTGTTGGGTAGCAGCAGGCTGCTGTTTTAATCTATGTAGCATCACAGTATATTTTGAGATGGATGGTGCAATTCCCCCTTCATTGTTCTTTCCAAAGAAGGTTTGTGTTGACTCCTATTGTACGTTTACTCTTTTGCGATAAACTTCAGAGTCAGCCTATCGAGTTCCATCCTTTGATCTTTGGATCCGGGGACAGTAAATGGTGACATTGAACAGGTGTCGGAGGGCCGGACTTTAGAAGTGCTCTCCGACAGGCGAGCTGGTCTCTGGCTGTGGACAGAAATGCATCTGCAGCCTCGACGGGGCGGGTCTTCTCGTTTTTTTGGTGGCTGGCAGGACCTGGAAGGAATCCCAGGTGACGTTTGTGCTGGGCTGCTTGAGCCACATCTACTCAGGAAACGAGCGCTAATGCAACTCATTCCAGCGTTACCCGAAGGCAAATATAATTACTGTGTAAATTACTGCTCCCCTCCCCTCCGTTCATTCCAGAACAAAATGTGAGCAACTTTCGTTTCTTCCCCAGGCTGCACCCCTCCATTAGCCCAGACGGGAGGCGGTACCTGCCTCACAAAACTCGCAGGAAATTGCTCAATGGGGCGTTCAAAAGCCGCCTGAGCTCGTGGCCAGAGCCAGAGCACGTCAGCCCTGGTGCCTGGTAGCCTTCCAGACTCTCCACTGGCTCTCCTGGTACCAGTCGAGCTGGTGATGGGAGCGAGGGGACGTCCTCACTGCAAGGTGGCTTGGGAGCAAGACCTGCTTGCCTGGGGGACAGGCCAACTCCAAATCCCCGCCCCCCCCCTGGTTCTCCAAAGGAGAGTGAGTGGGGGAGTCTGGGTGTGGGGGCGCTGTGTTGGCCTCCCACGGTCCTTACTGAGCTGACTCTGATGCCTGGGCTCCCCCCCGCCCCCCAACAGGCCCCGTGTCTGGTCTGTCCTCATTGGGAAGCCTGCCACGCTGCTCAGAGGCCTCCCCTGTCCCCCCCCCCCCCCCCCCCCCTCTGAACTTGCTGTGGAAGACAAGATCGGAGTGGAGGACATAGGTTTCTGTGTGGTCTCCTTCTTTCTAGAACCTTCTTCCCCTTGCCCATTTATGTAACTTTCTGGCCAGATTAATTTTTCTACAACGAGTTTCATCGTATTCTTCCCTTTCCCGGAAAACGACACTCGTTTCTCAGGATCCAGAGTTGGAGATTTTCCGCCCACCGTCCCCCGCTGCCCCTGAGCTGGCTCAAGCCCCCTTTCTGCTCCCCAGAGTGAGTGTTGCTCCAGCCAGATCCAACTCGGAGTCCGGAACCTTCCGTGGCCCACCCAGCCTGAGAGGGCCTTGGGGACAGAGGCTCCATCCTTGTCCTTCCGCCCCTGGCATGGTGTCTGCTGCGGGGTGGACGCTCGGTAGCTGTCTCAGGGTTCCGGAGGCCTCGTCTGTCCACGGAACAAATCTGCCCCATCCTTACTTCCTCTGGCCCCTAAATCTGCTGTGTCGTGAGCTCCCTCCCCCTCCTCCCATCCCGAAATCCAGCCCAGCTGTTTCCCAGATTGAAGAACATCTGTCCTGCTGTGTGGGGCCGAGTGAGGGACCCCCGCCCCCAGTAAGAGCCCGTATTTCCGAGGCTCGGACTCAGAGGGCCTGCTCCAAATAAAGCTGGTCTTTGTTTTACTTCGAGGAACCGGTGCATCCCAAACGCACTTGACTCTGAGGTCCTGTGTCCACTGAGTCCCTACCCACCTTCCTCTTTTGGGCTCCCGTTTCTAGTTTTTAAAAAACGTGCCTTCTGTTTGAAAGATTTTATCCTTTCAAGGAAAGTATGTTTGTTAAGTAATAACCTTTCCTGCTTATGGATCCCAGACCTGCGCAGTCGCCACGCGGAGCTGGTGGGAGGCTGCTGCAGGGTTTCCGTCAGCCCCTCCCGGAGTTTCCATGGGCTTTTCAGGCGCCTGGAGGAGCCAGTCCACCTCCTTGGGCTGTGGACCCGAGCAGGAGGAACTGATGTGGAGGGGTCAGGCAGGGCTGGCCTCGAGGCGGGTGTGCAGGGTTTTGGGGAGGCCCTGTTCTGCTTCATCTGTGAGGGGCTGGGAAGGCCCGCTCAGAGCTCTGCTCGGACCAGCATCCCCACCGGCTCCAGCATCCCTGCATGGCCAGTCCTGGCCCATGGGCCGATCTTCCTGCCGCTTCCGCTCTGTGTACCGAGGCCTTCCCGGTGCCCCGCCCCCAGCCAGGATGGAATGTGGCTGAAGGTGGGACCCCTGTGCCTACAGGGTCGGATTAGGGAACTGCCTGCCTGTGGGTCTGTGAGGGTCCAGTTTTCCGGGATCCTGGGCCGGTAATCTCTAATCCGGGGAGGCTCAGGGTGTCTCCCAGCCTCGCTGGCTGTGTCAGCAGAGCTGGATGGTGATGTGGGTGGGAACTGGTCCTGATCCGTGATCCCTGAGATCCTCGGGTGACAGCAACGGTGGGTAAAGTGCCCCCTCCTGCTGGGGCCACACTCGGCCCGAGTCTCCTTCCCTTCTGCACCCCGCTCCTCCCCCACCCCCCGCAGGTTTGCTGTGAACAGCTGAGGGGGCTGCAGAGGAATCCCAGCAGCCAGCCTGGGGCCCCCTCCCAGCCCCAGGCCTGGAATCCCAGGGCCCCTCCACCTGTTGTGGCCTGGCTCGCATTCCTGGCTCCACTCAGCTTTGCAGCCGGGACAAGCCGGTTAACCCTCTGGACCTCAGCCTCCTCACCTGTTGGGCTGTGATCACAGTGCCCCCACCTCCACGTAGACACGCGTGGGGATGCGACGGGGCGAGGCTGTAAAGTGCTTTTAGCACAGGTCGGCCGCCCGGTGAGCGCTCGGTAATGATGAACTGTTAGGATGATTATGGCAGTCGCAACCGTTATTCTCTGGGGAGAGCCCGTGGGGGCTCTGGAATCGGGTGTAACTCAGCTGACAGTGGTCTGGTGGGAACCATTGCACCTCCGACCGTGGGCCCATCTCCAGTTAGAAGGAGAAGCAGTGAGTTGAGTTAATTGCCTAATTTCTATGCAGAGCCTGATGGCTCCCGGAGCGAATCTTGACCCTTGAGGCCAGGGGAGCGGCCAGGGCCCTGCGGCCGGTGGGCGGGGGGGCGGGGGCAGGTGCAGGTGTCAGAGGGCACTTTTCGTCGGGCCTCCACCGGCAGAGGTGTGGGCAGCAGGAGTTTCTGTTTTGCTCCTTCATCCGGAGGCCATCCATGCATGTGTGGGCTTTGCCAGTGCACCCCTGCCCTCCCTTCTCAGATGGCTTTGTTAGGGACCCTACTTCCTCCTCTCCCTGGTGCCTTTCTTCTAACAGCCTGGCTGACTCACAGGGCCAGGGCCTCCTCTCTGGAGAGCTGACCGGCAGCCCCCCTCCAGTCCCCTTGCATCCGGCAGCCTGCCCACCTGCCTTTCCCCTTGCCCCCCCCCCCCCCCCCCCCCCCGTCAGCTTCCCCCCTGCAGGCAGAGGAGGGAGCTGGGCATCCCTCGGATGGTCCGTGCCTTTCCCCAGGACTGCTGACTGGGCTCTGCACCCAGTAGGTACTCGGAGCGAGGGCTGCTGCTCTCCAGGCCGGGTGCCGGGTCGCGCTGTCACTCAGAGGATGCAGCCCTGAGCTCCTGACCTTCCTGCCACACCTGCCCCCTGGCCATGAGTCCAGGTGGGACCTGCCTCTTCTCGGCTGGACAGGCGCCTGCTTTCCTCATTTCCTGTTGTGGCCTCTAGCCTAGGAGTAATTTAAGCCTCTGGCAGATATGTGCTGACTCGCTCTAGTGTAACCAGCTCAGAGCTAGGCCCCTGGGAACAGGCAGGCACAGGCCCGGTCCGGGGCAGCACGCACTGACCCTCGGCCAGCGGTGCGCGCCACGGTGAGGGCTGTGATGGGGAGCCCCGCCTGCTGCTGGTCCCTGCTCCTCTGCCACCTGGACCCTGGCTGTTGTGTCGCTTGGATGGGTCGCCCTCTCCGGAGAGGATCGCCAGGTGGCCTCTCCCCGAAGCGTTTGCCTCCTCCTGCTGCCGGCCGGTTACGCTCCCACCCGGAGGAAGGAGGCGGCTGCGTCTCTGCGGTCACCGAGGAGCCGGCACTACTGGGTTCCCAGCCCCCGTGCGGGTTTGGGGGCGGCCGTAAAGGTCAGCACCCAGGACCAGCTCCGGTTTTCCTGGGAACCGTGCTCAGCGTGGGGTCTGGAGCCCAGGACGCATCACCAGGGGCTTGTCCGGGTTTCTCTGTGGAGAATTCTGTCCCGTCTTTCCAGACCTGCCTGCATCAAACACTGGTCCCTGCCCAAGGGGAGGTGCCCAGCGCTGGAGGAGCTCCCCTCGGGCCCCGCAGAAGCCCGGTGACGGGTGTCTCCTTGTTCTTACGATCCTCCAGACCCGACACTGAGCTTGGCTCCCAGGGTAGTCGGAGCTGGTCCCGGGGGCTGAACATTCCGGCAGCCGTAACCCTGCGTGGGGTCTCGGAACCAAGAGATGCCAGCGGCTCGAGGAGTGTCAGCTCCCTCGAGGCTTCAGCAGGGACAGAAAGCAAGAGGTTACGAGCAAACCACAGAGAGGACTTTTGAATTTTATCTGATGGTTTTCATCTGTCCACATGCTGGACAGACACGCCCTGCGGCCGAGGCCTTGTGCTGGGCTCTGGCGGCAGCCTGCGGACCTCGGCACCCAGGTAGCTGCCTTTTTCCAGGAACAGGGATCATTTGAAAGCAGAGCCTCCCCATTTTCCCGTAAAAAGGAGATTTTGCAGCATGATGGTGAATTTGGCACGTCTTCATTATTATGGTTTTTGTGCAACACTTAAAGAAAATAAAAGCTGGTACAAAGGTATGTTTGTTTCTGAAATGTGTTTCCTCTCCCAGATGTCCTTTTCTGCCAGTTCCAAATCACGGTGAGCTCAGCTCTCCAGTTTCCTCTGCGGGCAGAACAATGAGATCTCTGTGAGCGCGTGGGGGGACGCCAGTGTGTGTGGGGGGGGCTTCTCTTGCCTCGGTGGAAACCACCAGCCTCTGCCAGTCGGGTAGGGAGCCCGCTGACTGGTGGGGGCTTGGCGGTCTGCTGGCCCGTGGTGGTGACTGGCAGTGTGGTGGCTTGCAGGCACCGCAGTCTGCACCTGTGTTCAGATCCTCGGGTTTGCTGGGTGGCCTCGAGGGAAATGCTTGCATCTGCGTGGCGTGTGTGGACTCTGGGACTTGGTACTGTATCTACTACCTGCGTTTGATCTGGCCTCTTTCTTCTTCTTCTTCTTGTCTTTCTGGCATCAAACACTGGTCCCTGCCCAAAGGGGAGGTCTCCAGGACACAGGGTGGGTGCAGAGTCGGCCGGAGAGCCAGGTAGAACTGAGTGGGCATCCCCAAAGTCCAGCGTCCCTCGGGCCCTCCTTGGCTGCTTGGTCTGTCACTGCTTTCTTGAGACCAAGTGTGTGTGTGCTCCTTGGGAGAGCTGTGAGCCACACACATGCACACACAGGCGGGCTCACGTGATCACACACGAACGCATGGGCGCGCACACACGAATACATGTGCGCACACACACACACACACATATGCATGTATGCACACACACACAGGACCCTCAGAAGTGCCTCCTTGGTTGACTTCCAAGGACAGCTAACAGACCTCTACCAGCTTCCACTCGGAGGTTTTGATACTTCTCACCATTGAGAATGATCTCTAAGGAGTAGCTTTCTTTGGGGCGCACATTTAGTGAAATCCTTATTTTTTAATAAGTGCCTCCTGCCTCAGAACACCTGAGATACACGCATCTAGCCTTAATAGATGAAAACAGCTAACACATATTGGCATTTGCAGTGGACTCAGCAGGTTCTAAGAGATGTTCATCGATTCTCTCGTTTACTCCTTCCAGCCGCTCTGCAGGCAGGGTGCCATCACTACCCCATTTTGTAGATGAGGGAACTGAGGCTGGGAGAGCCCATGGAACTTGCTCAGGGTCATGGGGTGCTAATGTCAGCAGACTGAAGCCCCAATGCCTGTCTCTGAGTTGCTATTTGAATTATAAAGTGTTTTCTTTCATCTCTAAAGGAAATTGGCTGGAGAGTCCCCAGTGCATTTAAATAACTGTGCTGCTGGGCCCAGACCACAGTCACCTCATTGAACAGATGTGGAAGCTGAGGCCTGGAGCGGGTGGTGCCATCAGAACCGCTCTCCTGGGTGGCCCCGCCTCCTGTATGAACCTAATGCCTGTTTCAATGGGGTCTCAGGGTTTTGGGTGAAAGCGATGGACTTGCCTTCCACCAGGATGGACCGCCAGCGTCAGCTCCCCTCTGCCCCTCCGCGGGCCCCCAGCCACTGGATCCCAGGACTGCTTTTCTCAAAGTCTTTGCCATGGCCTTGGGCCACTTCCGGGAGCCTGGCAGGCTGGGAGCCATTGAACCGAAATGGTATGTAATCAGAATGCTATATTTTGTCGAAAATAAGAATGTTAGTAACAGGCTGGTTTCTGGCAAGTCAAACTGGGACTCTGAAATACATATTTTTCCCTGCTCTGCCCTAAACCTTCTAATTAGAGAAGGCGCACATTTGTGGATATAAATCAAACGTCATATTCCCTACAAACTTGTCCTAGGTATCACTGAGTTATAACATTCCATCATTGCTAAATGAGGGCTTGCAGAATGTGTGTGTGTGTGTGTGTGTGTGTGAGAGAGAGAGAGAGAGGGGGGGGGTGAAGAGAGAGAGAGAGAGAGAGAGAGACAGACAGACAGACAGACAGAGGTGCCCTTAGGTGAGCCCTGGCCGCCCGTTTCCTTCCCTCTCAGGCCCCTGGGCCCCTGTTTCCCTGCTCCCCTCCCTTCTGTCAGCACCTGCCCGGCCGCTGCGGTGAAATATATACATTTGCCCAATTAAAACATACTTAGCAGGGGAAATGGCTTTCGGGGAGAAGCACTTTCCCTCACAGGAAAGTCTCTGCTGAGCAGTGTTCCGTGACCAGACCCCGACTTCCGCCCCGTTAATGGCCTGGGTTTTGGAAAGGTGGTTTGGCTCTGGTAACGGGCCCTGTGTGGGCTGTTCTCCCTTGCTGGAGTCTGACCAGACTGAACCAGCTCTTGGGCTCGGTGGCCTGGGTCCTGGTCAGTGGGGGTCACCCTGGTCGTGCGCCGTGTTGGTGGACGGGATGTTTCCTCATCAGTGTGGACCCATGTCCTGGGGGCTTTGGGTCATTTGTATCTGGGCTGGTTTGTTGCACACGGTTTCCCGGTAACCAAATGAAGAAGTCCCCTCCTCAAGGCCAACACCTCCTGGCCGCAGCCAGAAGGCGGCCAGTGGTGTGGGACGCCCGAGGCATGGCCCCAGGCGGCCCCCAGCCTCCGAGGACATCTGTCTTGTTCGTGAAGAAGAGCGGCGGTGGCCGTCGCCAGCGTGCCGGGATTCCTGGCGCCCTTGCCGGGTCTCTGCTGACCCGTCCTGTTCAATGTTACTTTTGTGTTTTCCATTTCACTTTGCCTCCAGGCCTGTGTTTTTTGAAATGTGTCACCTGGGTCAACACTACACAGTGTTTTGTGACCAGAGACATTTGGGAAGTCCTGGGATTTAGGAAATGAACTGGGCTCCCTCACTGCAGGACTTTTCAGAGCCTTTACAATGGTCACAACACGCCAGGCTGTGTTCCCCGGTGTCCAGGTGCAGAGTCTAGAATCTGAAGGGCAGCGTGTGGCATTGTGAGAGGTCGAGGAGGAAAAGCCCAGCTCGGGACGGGGGCCCGCTGCCCGCCCTGCCCATCATCACCTGCGTGGCCTCCGTGAGCTGCGTCACCTGTCAGAGCTTCTGAATCTCCACCTGCTGGAAAATCAGATGAGACCGCTGCTCCCTGGGGAGTTGCCGGGATCCGTTGGGGCAGCCCGAGGGTGGTTAGCAGGCAGCAGGCCACCAGCAGATGCTGGTTTCTCCCTCTGCCCACCCCAGGAAGTGCTGTCCCGTGTGGGTGCTGGGCTGGGGGCCAGGAGCTGGTGGCTTGAGACTGGCAAGGTGGGGGGACTCAATGGCCATCTGATGGTCATCTCCTGCACTAGGGGTGACCTTCTGCTAAGTGGGAATGAGGGCCACACAGTCACTCCTGGAAGGGGCCCAGGTCACTTGGGCCAGGGTCAGGATCTTGGAGTGACCTTTGGGAGCACTGGGCTGCCTCGCCGGACACCCAGGCGTCCCTCTGGCAGGGACAGAGTGGGCCTGCTCAGGTCCTGGGCCTTTGCTTGTCTCCCAGGACTTTCCAGAGCAGCTGACCTGGCTCCTCCTAGAGCAGAGGCCCAGGCCTGTCGTCCGCGTGGCCAGAGGTCCTCCCACCTGCCCCAGGCCCAGCCCCCACTGCGTGCAGCCCATCCCTGTAATGGAGGCCGGGAGGTCCATGTCCTGTTCTCTGTGCTCCAAGGTTTTCTTTTTATCTTTTGCAACTGATTTCTTCTTTCCTGCTCCACCCCCCAGACTGACCTTGGCTACTTCCTGCGCGCCTGCTTCCCTGACCTTTGCAATGTGGTCCCTGCTCGGGAAACCTGCCCGGGCCTCGGGGTTAATTGCTGCCTTCCTATAGAGCCGCGGGCGTGTGTGTGTGTGTGTGTGTGTGTGTGTGTGTGTGTGTATTAGACTGAGATAGGGACTGGGGGCAGCAGGAGTGAGTGACTGAGCCAGGAGGGGGAGAGAGTTGGGGGTGGGGAGCAGGAAGGAGGCACCAGGACCCCAGCAGGTAAGAGGCAGGTGTGAGGTGAGGCAGGTGCGAGTGAGGAGGGAGCAGGGTGCTGCCCTTGTGCTGGGCTGGGCCTGGGAAGTTGGGGAGAGAGTTGGTGGCCTTTGTTCTGCAGCCCTTGACGTTTACAGACTGCAGGAGAGCAGCGCCCCGCCCCCAGCGCACTGCCTTAGCCTAGATTGAGAGTAGAACTTCCAGTGTTCCAGAAGGTTCCCCCAACTGCTTCCCAGCCCTCACCTGCCCGCCCCGCCCAGGAGGGTCTAGTCCTCTGTTCTGAGCTCCCCGCCCTGTGGTTGTGATACAAGCTCTTTCTAACTGAGCAGCCCTGGTTTAGGAAGCAGTGGGCCGTCCCTGGGGCCAGGATGCAGTCCTGTGCCCACCTTGGCTATATCCGCCCTGATTTGAAGCAGAATATGGTCTGTAGTCAGTACGTTTACACAATGCCAGCAGCTCACAGATCGATCCATCGGTCGATCGATCGTTATCTCGGTGACCTCTGGGGGGTGGTGCGGAAGCAGGGCCCTCCCCCAGAAGCCCCTTGGCAACCGGGCCCTGCTCTGCATGGGCCCTGGAGTGGCATCAGCCATCCCTGCCCTGAGCCTCGGGCTGTGGGTCCTGTCTGGGGAAGTTCAGACAACGCATTCAGGGAGGTGGGGCAAGCTGGGCAGGCTCACGGAGGCCCCGGCTGTCACCTGGGCCAGGTGTAGCAACCATGGAGGGTTTGTGGGGGTGGGAACAGCAAACAGCACGGAGGTGGAAAGGTTGGTGTCTGCTGGAGTCTTGGTGGGATCCATGTAGGGGAGCCTGGGGGGCCGAGGCCACGTTGGGGAACCAGGAGAATTTGGGGGTGTTCCCTGGATTCGTGGGTCCTTAGGTGTGTGGCTAGATGGGGGGCTATGGCAGCTCAGCTGAAGGGGCGAGTGGAGCCACCTGGGGTGTTAGATGTTATCGAGGGTCCCGCCTGGCTCAGCCCCTCAGGCCTGCAGGTTGGAGTGTGCTGAGCTTTCCATAAAAGGCAGGACATCTGTTCAGTTCAAGGAAACCTAAGGTTTTATTGTCGTCGTAAATGTCAGGCCTGCTTCAGCACATGTGGACAACTGCAGAGCGGTGTCCCGGGCGCGCTGGCTGAGCTGCGGAAAACCCCGAGATAAACGTGGGGTTCGTCGCTGGAATGAATGGTGGTCGTCCCGGCTGCTGAGGCCTCACGTGGCCGCCGCTGAGCTGGGTGCCGGGGACGGAACATTGGGGGCGGGGGCGGGGGGAGTCCCGGCTTCAGGGATTGGTCACATAAAAAGTGAGTGTGGTGTGTATACTTCTCCCACCTTCCTTAGGAATGTTCCATGAGCAGCTTAGGTATGATTTTCTGAGAATGCCGGCGTGAAGTTTCCAGCCATTTTAAGGCCCCTGAGCGTTGTTCCAGGCAGTCAAGAGCGCGGTTCTCGCATCGCACGTGGAGCCGAGGGGCTGAGCCGAGGGACTGACCCTCGCGGCGAGCCGGGTGGCCCCTTGCACGCACTCGTGGGACTGCACAGATGTCTCTGTTTCAGCCAGATCAGTGTTTTTCACGCGTTTCCTCTTGGACGGGAAGTCGGGCTTTCCTGCCTGGGGACCGGGAGGGAGCCTTGGACAGGCCCCGCCCAGCCCAGTCTCTGTTGAGGATCCATGTTTTACCATAAGATTCGTGGGAATTGTCCCGTCTCCTTGGTAGTCCTGCTAGTTTTTATAAAATGATGATGAACTTGAGTTAAAGCACCTAGAATTATATCTAAGTAATAATGGCCAAGAGTGTATGCAATAAATAATACAATTTTACAGAAAGACACGGAGGAAGACCTATATCATTGTTCATGGATAGGAGGACAGTGTCTCAGAGCTGCCACTTCCCAAATGGATCTATAGATGCCATATGATTCCCCACAGTGCCCTCCCCTCCTCTCCCCTCCCCTCCCCTCCCCTCCCCTTCCCTCCCCTCCCCTCCCCTTCCCTCCCCTCCCCTCCCCTTCCCTCCTCTCCTCTTCCCTTCCCTCCCCCGTTAGAAATGTTGGTGCCTGGCGTTCAATGAAGCGGGGTGGCAAGGGGTGCCATGCAGAGGGGCCAGTGGTGATGTGGCCGGGGGTGTCGGCGTCTGAGAAGTGAGGTGGGGCGGGTGAGAAGTGGCAGGCCCGCAGGCTGCAAGAGTGGTTGGGAGTTGGTTATATTGAGCAGGAGTAAATATATAGACAGTCACAGAAGCCAGGTACCGTAGGTCCTCGGGTTACGTCGGAGATCCGTTCCTACGGTGCGACGTAACGCGATTTTCACCGTAAGTCAGAACCCACCTACATAAGCACCTACGTCACTCACATGGAGCACATACGTATCAGTAATGAAGTGAAACAGTAAAAGAATTTAAAAGGAAGATAACAATTCTGGACCTTTACTTGTGGTAAATAAATAATAAAAAACATAAAGCACATATGTACATATGTTGAAATGACGGAACTTTTTTTTTTTATATAAATAAATGGGAGATGGCGACGTAACCATGAAACGACGTAACCCGAGGACTGTCTGTATCTACTTTGAAGGTACTGACAAGCGTAGTAAGTAGGAAGGTTAGAAAATACCCTGAGGACATGTTTAAAATCAGCAGGACAGACAGACACACACACACACACACACACACACACACAGCTAGATGTAGGAATAGTATAGGTGTGTGTATAAAAGTGCACATATGTATACACAGTTGATTCTTACACGTGGCACTTACGTTCTAGAAAGTTACCGTAAACATCGAGTTTGCCGATACTGATCCGTAGCTCCCAGTGGAAGCACGGGGTTAGGTTCCTGCGAGCCTCTGGCCACAGCATTTTCATCCACCCATCAATACACAACCTTGTGTGCGTTTCTGTTTAAAGACGCCTTGTGTAGTATATATTGTTGATTGATTAACACTGAACCCACGCCCTGCAGCTCTCACTCAGGCCCGAACAGCACTCACCTAGCACACATTTTCCCCGCGAAGCACGTCACCCCTTCTCGAGTTTACAAACAAGACGTGCAGCACCCCAGCACTGTGCCGGCACCGCCTCAAGCAGTGACATCACCAGCAAAAGGCACAGACGTGTGACCGGGGGACGATAACCACACTGCGAAGAGGACACTGTTTACGGCATGAGCAGAGCACCGCGGGTTCCCCCTCATGATGGACGAGGCCCAGGAGTGGCCACAGCGGCCCCGTTGGCATTGGTTTGGGGATGTGAATACATTTCAGCGACTAGGGATGCTCTCCAGGTGGAGCCTGGGAGGGAAGAGGATGGGCCGTGGGTGGGTTCCTGGCTCTGTCTCCCGAGAAGGCCCGGAGGAGTGACCCCCAGCAGCAGTGAGCACACCCAGTGCCCAGGTCGCGGCTTCTAAACATCACTCTCCACATCCCACAAACAGGAGTATTGGCTCTGAACCCGTAAATGAACTAGGAATAGATGCGTCTACACTGGTTTAAAAATGCAAATAAATAGTATGTTGTAGATATGCTTTAATGACCAACCACCATTTAAAAATCCTGAGTGGAGGGCTGGAACTGTAGTTCTAAGTCATATTATTTAGTGGCTTATAATCTAAAAGAGAAAGATGCAAATTGACTGTACCTTTGCGACACCCACCAGCCAATCAGGAGTGAGTATGCAAATTAACCCAACAAAGATGGCAGGTTAATTTGTATATGCAGGCGCCGAGCGTCCAGGGGTGGGGTGGGATGCAGGCGTTCCGCACCGCCCCAGCCACTTGGGGCCTCTGGGCAGCATGGGAAGGCGGAAAGGCGGCTCCGGTCCGGAGTGAAGGCGGTGCCGGCTGCCAGGGGAAGGAAGGCCCATTCTTGCACGAATCTTTGTGCATCGGGCCTCTAGTATCCTATAATCTTACTACACCCTGTTTTTATTATTTACATTGTTTTGAGTTGTGGTAAGTTACACATAACGTGAAGTTTATACCATCGTAACCCAAGTGTCCAGTTCAGTAGCTTTAAGTACATTCGCATTGTTGGTCTTGCACCATAATTTAATTATGGATTGAAGCCATTTTCATACAATAAAGCAACATTGTGTATCTCTCTGCCTCCTGCCCCCAGCTAGGCTGTGACATTGTTGCTTTTTTATACTGTAAACATAATGTAAAATGCCATAAAAATTGCAACAGATTTTGTAGGATTTGGGAAGCTGGCTGTAAAATGTAAGGGAGTGTGGTGGGCTCATGTCAGCCTCAAGGAGTGATCAGGAGGGACCGGCTGGGCAGATGGTGGGCAGATGGCAGAGCCCTTGTACTTGGGCACGTGGTTTTGGCGCAGGGGTAGGCCGGCAGACAGAAGGACAGCGGAGGGAAGGTGGGAGCAACCCAGGCATACCTGGAGGTGTGGCCCCGGGCAGAGGTGGCAAGCAGGAACTCCTGCCCCTGGGGATGGGGGTACAAGGTGGTGCGGAGGGTGGGTAGCGGTTGGGAATAACCAGTTTGAGAAATTCAAGCTAGAAGGCACTCAGAGCTGTTAGGCGTCAAGGAAATTCTTTATGAGCCGTTGTGAGTGGAATTAATTAACTTGAGTGCGTAGATGCATCTTGGTGTCAGGCCAGGGCATGCTCAGCATTTGCTAAGTCTTGTTCATCTTTGAAGGCTCCAGTCTCCCCTCCTCCAGGAAGCCTGCCAGGGCCACCCATAGCTAGCTCTTCCTCCTCCCAGAAGACTGCCAGGGCCCTCTGACAGCGTTTTCTCCCCCGGCTCCAGGCACCGCCTGTCCTTGTCACTCAGCTGCCTGTTCTTCTTGCTTAGGTGGTTAACTGCATGTGTGTGTGTGTGGAGCGCGCTCACACACACGCGTGTAAAATGTCCTGGCGTTGGGCAGATTACAAAGCCCTTGTAGGCTCCTTGAATGTGGCCCCGCGCTGATTTCCATCTCTTGGCCTTCCCCATGGGGCTGGCACGGGACAAAGGACCGTTCCTGACGGATGAACCCATAGTTTGCGTCCAGGCCCCAGCCTGCTCCAGTGAGCAATGTAACGCTTGGTGAATATCAATAAGGCATGTTCTTAAAATGTGGCTGATTTTGGTGCAGTAGCAGGGGATTGGATTACCTTGAGTCGGGCTGTGTTTAGTGTAACCATGTGAACAGTGTAAAACACAGGCTATCGGAATGGAAGCCCACACATCTGTTACGAATTCTATATATAAAAGCTGGATATGCTTACACGGGTTAAAATGGGGCTGTTGGCACCGGGACTCACTTTCAGACTCCCGATTCCACCGGGCTGGGCCTGGAGGGGGGACAGGCCTTTTCTCTGGCACCGACTGGCCGAGGGTCTTGGGAAGTCAGACACACCCCACCTCTGCTCCCACTGCCCCACCTGGGAGGCACAGAGAACCCACAGGACTTGAGGGGGTGTCCCGAGGGTCGTGCCGAGCAGGGGTTGTATACATCCGGGGTCACGGAAATGAATCTGTGCCTCGTGAGACAGACTGGGAGGCCAGGACGAAGAAAGACGGTCATGGGGAAATTAGTGGTCTCAGGGCGCAGTGATGCCTTTAAAAAAATTATTTATTGAGGTGAGATTCGCGTAACATAAAACCAGCATTTTAAAGTGAACGCTCGAACGGCACTTAGCACAGGCACCGTATTGTGTAGCGACCACCTCTACCTAATCCCAGGACATTCCCATCACCCCCCAAAATGCCCGTCACGCCTCATTCCCCTCCCCTTGCCCCCGACAACCATGAGTCTTTGTGGATTGGCCGGTTTGACACGGAATCATTATAATTCGAGTCTCGCTTCTTCACGGAGCGTCATGTTTTCAAGCTTCATCTATGCTGAGTGTGTCCGTACCGCATTCCTGAGGAATATCCCATAAAGCACAGTTTGCGTCTCCGTTCCTCCGTCATGGACATTCGGCTGTTCCCACCTCCTGGCGATGGTGACTAATGCTGCCGTGGACGTGGGTGTCTATTTCTCCGAGTCCCTATCTTCAGGGACCTTTCGGGGCTAGACCGAGGCGCGGACTTGCTGGGTCACCTTGGAGGAGCTGTGGGACTGCTTGCCCCAGCAGCCAGCACCGCCTGTTAAGAGTAGCGACCTCCTCCTGCTTTGTACGTGAGGAAAGTGAGGCTGGCAGTGGAGATGAAAAGTCTTGCTCCAAACCTCACAGCTGGGGGCCAGGCTGGGATTCGAACCTGAGTCTGAATCGATGCTCTTTCCTTTGTAGCAGAGCTCGCCGGGGACTGAAAGGATGAAACGTTGTATGAATTACAACTGCCTCGGGCAGCCTGGCTGGTGTTTATCCAGCGCTTAAAATGTGCCGTAACCAGACTGTGCTGTAACCAGGCGGAGCCTTTGTATGGATTGTCCTGACGCAGCCCTATAGTTTCTGATGTGGGGGTGCGGTGATTGCCCCATTTCACAGACCGGACGTCGAGGTCCGAGAGGCCCAGGTCTGAGCCGGTCCTGCTCTGAGCCGGCACCCTGAGCTGGCTCCCAGCTCACACCTGGAGGGCTGGCCCCCTCTGTTGGCCCTCGTGATACGTGGCCTTGAAAAAAAAGTGTACAGGTAACTTCATAGAGACATAAGCGGAATACGGGGTTCAGACATTAAGAATCTATTTGCCCGGAGACTCAACAAGGTCCTCTTTCCCTTGCCCCGTCTCCTTGTCAGATTTTGTCCCCACCTCGCATGTTCTCGTAACCACGGTCCCAGCGTACATCCAGTTGAGAGCCACAGTCGGTGTGTGTGTTTTGACTTAGCATTTTCTGATGTTACTGCCGTCATTTTCTATGCTTTAATGGACACAGCTTTCCACTGAGAACAGCCTAGTTATCCTGATATTGGGGATGTGTTGCTTGCTTGTTTGTTTTTTTTCTTCTTACAAATAAGGCTGCTGCAGCAAATCCTGTGGCTGGGACCTTTCCCTTCCTTCGCATTGGTCCTGGAGCGCGGCGGTGGCTGGGCCAGCGGCTCGAGCTCTCACGCTGTCCCCTGGCCCCTCCTCTTTCTTCTCGCTGCCCAACGTTCAGGCCACCAGTCACGAGGTCATCCTGGGTGGAGTGACCTTGGACCGGTCAAGGCACCTTTTTGTGTGTGTGTGTTTTTTTAAATCCTTATCTGAAGATACATTTTGTTTTGTGTGGTTTTTTTTTTTTTTTTTTTTATTGATTTGAGAGAGAGAGAGGAAGTGTGTGTGTGGGAGAGAGAGAGAGAGAGAGAGAGAGAGAGATCAATTGGTTGTTTTCTGTACACACTACAACCAGGGATCAAACTCCCAACCTTAGTGTGTGCCCTGACAGGGAATCGAACCCGAAACCTTTCAGTGCACAGGATGATGCTCCAACTAACTGAGCCACCCAGCCAGGGCCAGGCACCTCTCTAAGAGCCTTCTTATCTGGCAGATATGCAGCTGCGACCCCTGACCTGGGGGGGCTGTGAGAGGAGGGGGTCTTGGGCACACGGGCTTGTCCGTGGGGTAAGCATGGGGCACCAGGGTCTGCCTGCCTCCGTGTGCTCCCCCGGGACGTTCACACCGGCTGTTTCCTCCGCCAGGGACGCCTCCCTCCAGGCCTCCCTCGCCCCCTTCACGTCTTTGCCCGGGCGGTACTTTCTCGGTGAGACCATCGAGGCCGTCTCATGTGACAGGCACACCCAGCCCCTCGCCCTGCTCTGCTTTTCCACACACAGAGTGTACGTCCCCGGAGCCACGTCTCCTGACCGCGTGCAGTCACTGCTGGTCTGTCTCCCGCTGGGATAGAACACGAGGGTGGGTTCGCGGTTCCGTCCTGTGTGCGCAGGTGGAGTCTGAGCCCCCTGCGCGCCACTCACCGTGCCCTTCTGGTCTCGCCGGCCCCTCCTCCTTCCACCTGGCCCTGTTCCCACCCGCCCCACCCCGGCCTCCCTCTGTCCGTCCTGTCCTCACCTTTCTCCACCTGTGGGAGAGGAGGACCCGTCTCCCGGATGAGCTGGGGCACCCGGCCCCTCGTTGGCACGGGGCCACGTTAGCTGGGGTGGCCCAGGCCCCGAGGAGGGGACTGGAGGGAAGGTGCAGCGGTGCCAGCTGGGGAGGGCGGGCAGCCACCCACGCAGAGGCCCCCCTCGCCGTGAGCTCCCAGGTGACGGAGTGCCGCCGCGCACTTAGGAAGTGAGTTGCTAACTGTCTTCGACGCAGGGAAGAGCCGCCCCTCCCCGAGTCTCCGTTGGGAAAGCACAGAAAATGGAAAAACACCCCCGTCCTCGTGGGCCTTTGAAGGGTGCACCTGAACGGCCCAGAGTGTAAACCGCGGGGAAATGTGGTCTTTCCAGTTCGGGGAGAAAGAACAGAGCAGAGCCAGGATCTTGGCGGGCGCCGGGCTTCGGGCAGCTTCTGAGAGTTCCTTCCCCTCCTCCCAGCCCTGTCCGCCTCTGGCACGGACCCGCTCCTGTCACCTCTCCTGTCACCTCGGGGACTTCTCCTGTCCCCAGCTGGGGCTGGCGACTCGCCCCCTGCGCACCGCCCTCCGCCACTTCCTTTCCTGGCTGGAAAGCAGCCGGCTGGCGACTCCGGTCTGTGGGCCATCCACCTGGTGATGCTCACACCTGGGTACCTCTGGCGTCGGGGGCCTGCCCCCTCCTGAGACCAGAGATGCTGGTTTAGAGTGGGAGCAGGAGCCGACGACCCTCTCCCCGCCTGCTTCAGCAGGGGGTGCCCGGGCAGGAGCCGGGTCAGCCTGGTAGGGGGACGTCCCGGGGCCTGTGACAGCACCATGTGCGCACCTGCATCGAAAGGGCCCGAGTGGCGAGGCGTGGGCCTGTCCGACCCCTTCCTAGCAGCACCTTAGGGAGCGGCAAGAAGGACGGAGGGCCTTGGGCTCGGGCTGGGTGGGCGCCAGGGTGGCGGTGCCATAGCCCCTGCCCCAGGCTGTGCGCCCCGGCCCAGCCAGTGGTCCTCACGGGTTGCTTCTGTTCCCACAGCCTCGCCGCTGCTGCTGTTTGCCAACCGCCGGGATGTGCGGCTGGTGGACGCCGGCGGAGTCAAGCTGGAGTCCACCGTCGTGGTCAGCGGCCTGGAGGACGCGGCCGCGGTGGACTTCCAGTTCTCCAAGGGGACGGTGTACTGGACGGACGTGAGCGAAGAGGCCATCAAGCAGACCTACCTGAACCAGACGGGGGCCGCCGTGCAGAACGTGGTCATCTCCGGCCTGGTGTCGCCGGACGGCCTGGCCTGCGACTGGGTCGGCAAGAAGCTGTACTGGACGGACTCGGAGACCAACCGCATCGAGGTGGCCAACCTCAACGGGACGTCCCGGAAGGTCCTCTTCTGGCAGGACCTTGACCAGCCTCGGGCCATCGCCTTGGACCCCGCTCACGGGTAAACCCAGCGGCCGCCCCCATGGTGGGGTGGGGTGGGGTGGGGTGAGGTCATGATTTCCTTTAGAAGTTACTTGAGCCTAAGTTGCTTTTCCTTTTTAAATATATTTTTATTGATTTCAGAGACCAAGGGAGAGGGAGAGAGAGATAGAAACATCAGTGATGAGAGAATCCTCAATCGGCTGCCTCCTGCACGCCCCCTATGGGGATCGAGCCCGCAACCCCGGCTTGTGCCCTGAGTGGGGATGGAACTGTGAAGGCAGAGCCAGCGGGATTGGCTGGCACTGTGCCTGTGGGTCAGAGGGAAAGACAGGAAGCAGGGTGAGGGGCGCTGCTCCGTGCCTCCCTGTCCCCATCTGTGCAGCGGTGTGACCAGGTCACACGTCACAGAGAACACCGGGAACGTTGAGTGGGTTCCATCAGGGTGAGCTGCTGTCACACCGAACACGCTCCCCACCCGGAATCCGGTCTCCGTGTCCACGTGAAGGTTTCTTTCTCCCTCCTGCGGCCTTTTGCCATGTTGCTGGGAGGGGCTTGGCCTTGGTGGTGAGGCACGTGGTGCTTGGCTGGGAGCGGTCTTCCCGCTCCCGGCCAGGCAGGCTGTGCCTGTTCCACCTCTGGGAGCCGGCCAGCCTCTGGCTCTGGCTTTTCTCATTAAATATTTGAAATCCTTTCTGAAATCCTGCCTCAGAATTCTCCCCCAGATCTACCCCAGGTCCCCCCTCTGCCCCGAGGGGCAAAGTTGACTGCATGGGCGTCCTGGGCAGGACTTGCTGAGGCCCCAGCTTCCCCCGTCTACCTCCCCCCAACGCCTGCCCTGCTCCAGGAATGGGTCTGAAGAGCAAGGCAGCGCAGACAGCTGTGGTCTCCCCCACTCGCCAGGTGACGCAGCGGGGAGTGATGGACCGTGGTCCCCGGACCCCTCTGTGCTTGTGATGGAGGTAGAGATGCCTGCTCTGTCCCCCGAGGCACCATGTCGCCCAGGAGGGAGGAGTCCAGGTCAGGCCCTGGGAGTGTGGGCAGCACTGCTGCCCTCGCCAGATCCTGGTCTCCGAGTCCTGGGGCAGGACGCTGCCTGCGAGTGGGGACAGCGGGTTTTGTCCTCCGTCCTGGCCTCAAGCACAAGGTGGCAAGGAGCAGCTTTGCCTCCTCCCAGTCCTGTTGGAGCTCCTGCCATCTCCTTGTGCCCTCCCGTGACACCATCCCCCACGGGGGTCCTCCCTCAGATAAGGGGGGAAACCCCTGGCTCCCATCAGGAAGGTCCTCCGTCCCAATGTCCACCTCGGTGTGTGTGTGACCAAGAGCCCACTGCTAGGGGGACCACGGACCCCAGAAGCAGGACGTGGTGCAGTGTCAGGGAGGCAGAGTGGGCCAGACGGTCCCCCCCACGAGTCCCTGGAGGACAGCAGCCCAGTGCTGGGGGCGGCCCAGCCGGTGCCACATGAGGGGCTGCAGTGGCTTCAGGTCCCCGGTTAAAGCCGGGCTAAAACCTAACCCCCTCTTTAAAATGCAGAGCGGCCCTTCCCTAAAATAACACAACCACAACCGCAGCCTCTGCACAGAGCCCAGGCCGCACTGCTTTCCTTCGGAAGTTGATTTTCCTCCGTGGAATTTGGCCGGGCCTGTGGCCGCGCTCAGGACGTTGCAAGAGCACGTCCACGCCAGCCCGTCTCTGGTAACCGAGTGGCTCGCAAATTCCCCATTTAAGGAAACCAGCGGCCTCTGTTATGAAACTCGGGGGAAGGAATGTGAATTATGCTCCTCCCGGAGGTCCCAGCCTTCCCGTTTTCTGGCCTGTCCCGTTGCCCGCAGCAGAGCACCCGGGGAGGCCGAGAGGGGATTGCTCGGAGATTTATCCTCCTGCCACCTCCTCCGAGGGCGGCGGGCAGCAGGAGGGCCGGGTCCTTCCAGGCTGCAGGGGAGAGACCGGCCTCTGCGCCGGGCCGGCGGGAGCCTCTGCCGAGCTGGCCGCCAGCACCTGCGAGCCTTGGGCTGCCAGGAAAAGTGCACCCACCCCCAGGCCGCTGGCAGGGGCTGAGTCATATGATGGCCAGGACCTGGCCTTCACCCGAGCACCGCCCGGCGCTCCCAGAGCTGCCGCTGGCACGTGACCTGGGGCGGGCCAGCCGTGCAGAGCCCGGTTTTCTCATCTGCCCCCTGGGAACGGAATTCCCGCTCCCCCGTGTCGTCGAGTTCTCACTGGATGCAAAGGAGACAGCAGCCTTTTGGAGAGGTGCTCTCTCCTGTCTGTCCCCCCAGCCCGGGGCCGGGGAGCTCGGTGACCGCCGCTGGGTGCCGTTGGCCACCATGCAGGGAGGAGGGGGTGCATTTTGTACGAAGCGCCTGCTCATTTTCAAGTCCTCACAGGAAGGTGGTGATGGTACCGGCTCAGAGATGACCCATCTCAAGAAGCCGGCATGACCCCACGGAACGGGGTGGTGGGGGCTCAGGTACCCGCAGCTCCTGTGGTTACAGGCTCCCCTGGGGGGCACATGGCAGCTGTATGTGTATCATTTCCCTCTCCCTGATGACCACGCTGGTCGTGAGGGTTGGCAGCTCGGGCTTTGCTGAAATGGGATGTGGTTTGACCTCTGAAGAAATGGAGGCCGAGAGCGGTCGGCACAGAGAGAAGCAGCTCACACAGAAGAGAGCCCGTGGGCGCACGGAGTGACTCTGTTCTCAGACTCACATGATGTCGCGGGCGCCGCCTCCTCCGTCTGGGCAGGCCCTTGCGGGCGTTGGCACAGTTGGCTCCTGGGAGCCCCTGCCTTCCCAGCTGGGGTTCCAACTCACCCCCCTCAGCCCAGCGTGAATGAGCCGCTGTCTCTGCAACAGTCGCTGAGGCCCAGGGTGACGGGTTTGCTGACGCCAGGATCCGTGTCCACGCCGGGGGAGGGGACTGGGAGACCATGCCACCTGGGGAGCTTCATGCACCACGAGTGGGCGAGGGGCTCCGCGAAGCCGACACCGTCCCCCTTCTCTGCATAGAGACTCAGGTGGAAAACTGGGACAGTCTCTGGGCGCTGGTGGGTGTGAACCTGTCACCTGGCTGCCTGGGGTCACACCTAATGTCTTTGTTCACTTGCTGGGCCATCAGATGGGAAGCCTTTGAGGAGGTGGAGGTTTTGTGTGGGTGGGTGCCCCTCGCTGGAAACGTGAGAATGTGGATGAACAAAAACAAGTCCGCCCCCTCCGCCCCCCAGCCCAGTCCCACCCAGGGGCACCTGCTGTGATAGTTCAGTGTCCACTCCACGTACATGGTGCTGTTTTTTTTTTTTAATAGGCTTCACTTTTTTTTTTTTAATATATTCTTTTTTTATTGATTTTTTTTACAGAGAGGTAGGGAGAGGGATAGAGAGTTAGAAACATCGATGGGAGAGAAACATCAATCAGCTGCCTCCCGCACACCTCCTACTGGGGATGTGCCCCCAACCAAGGTACATGCCCTTGACCAGAATCGAACCTGGGACCTCTTGGTCCGCAGGCCGACGCTCTATCCACTGAGCCAAACCGGTGAGGGCAGGCTTCACTTTTTAAAGCAGTTTTCAGTTCACAGCAAAATTGAGGGGAAGGTGGAGAGTTCCTGCACTCCCTTGCAGATACTGTGCGTTTGACAGAGGTTTAATCGTAGCATCAGACAGAGCAGTGTCACTGCCCTGCAAGTCCTCCGTGCTCCGCCTGGTCACCCTCCCCCCCGCCCCCCATCCCCTGGCACCCCAATCTTTGTACTGTCTCCACCGTTCTACCTCTTCCAGAATGTCATGTGGTCGGATCCCACAGCGTGTAGCCATTTCAGATTGTCTTCTTCCACTTAATGTACTTGTAAGGTTCTTCCTTGGTGTTTCATTTTAGTGCTAAGTTGCATTCCATCTCACACGTCTGTAACGGTCTTTAAGAGGTTCATTTACAGCATTGTCATAGTTGCAAAATATCAGATTACAATTCCAACACCCATTGCGAAGTTATTTAAATAATTTATAGTACTAATTGCCATTAATAGAATAAGGAGAATTTCTGTTAAAAAGATTGGGTGCCCGGAATATATTGCTAATGAGAACGATTGGAAATGGTATATTTTGATTATCCAACTTTGTTAAAAATTATTTTACGTATTACTAACTGCTTAGAAAACCAATCGGAAGTAGTAATAGCCCAGGCCCTAAGCTTTGGTTGTCTCTGCTGGCTGAGTCTTTGGGGCACCTTCACTCTCTCTGTTTCCTGTTTGCATTTGTGGAGGCAGAAAATAAAAACAAAAAGCAGATCTGTTACCTCCTCCCCTGCCCCCTCGTTAGGTACATGTACTGGACAGACTGGGGTGAGACACCCCGAATCGAGCGGGCGGGGATGGACGGCAGCACCCGGAAAGTCATTGTGGACTCAGACATCTACTGGCCCAACGGGCTGACCATCGACCTGGAGGAGCAGAAGCTGTACTGGGCCGACGCCAAGCTCAGCTTCATCCACCGTGCCAACCTGGACGGCTCGTTCCGGTAAGTGGCTGCCCAGTTGTGGGCCCCCACTGCACCCCAGTTGCCAGCAGGGCCTTGGCCAGGCCACGCTGGAGGTGGGCAGGCGTCCTTAACTCAGGCCCATCGTCTTATGTCTGAATCCTGGGGGCTTGAGGACTTCACAACTCCTACTTAGAACCGTAATAGAGCGCACACACCTCATCTAACATCACGCCCGAGCAGGGTCTGGGGTGGCGTCTGCCATCGGCCACGTGAATATCTTTATAGCAAGATGTAAAGTGCTCATTCTCAGTGAAATCGAAGTGATTTAGCCCCGCATCCATGCACAGGTTTGGCCGTTAAATGAGGAGAAAACGCTTTCAATTTTCAGACTTGTGGATTTGCAGACAAGGGATTGTGGACCTAAAGCCCCAGGGTCCGACCGGGTTTTGAACAGGTCCCTGCACCCCCGTCTTCCTCCACACCCGCAGGCAGAAGGTGGTGGAGGGCAGCCTGACGCACCCCTTTGCCCTGACGCTCTCGGGGGACACGCTGTACTGGACAGACTGGCAGACGCGCTCCATCCACGCCTGCAACAAGAGGACTGGGGAGAAGCGCAAGGAGATCCTCCGTGCCCTCTACTCGCCCATGGACATCCAAGTGCTCAGCCCCGAGCGGCAGCCCTACAGTGAGTCGGGTGGGCGGGTGGGGCAGGGGCTAGTGCCCCGCCCCCCCAGGGGCCCGTGGTCTGGGGGAGGCCTATCCTCAGGCTAGTGGGGGAAGAAGGGGATGCTTGCTAGAGCAGAGGGAGATGTGCAGAGTGCAGGGGTGGGCTGGGAAGCGGCCTGGGTGGGGCCCCCCTGCAGGGCTAGTGTAGAGCCTATTCCAGAGGTCCCCCGTCATGACCATATAGGCAGGTTCTGAGATCCTGCCAGGGAAGGCTGAAGATGGCCTTGCTGGAGGAGGTGTCCGTTGTGGGGCCCTGCAGGAGATGAGGGCCTCTTGTGGAAGATTGGGGGCGGGAAGATGCCCACACCTGGGCCGGGAGGGAGGCTGGGAGAAATGGGAGGAGTTGGCGGGGCTGATGGCCGGGCGTGGTGGGATCAGCGGGGAGGCGGGATGGGGTGCCGTGGTGACCCCCAATGCCCCAGGAGGATGGCTATGGGGCAGAGGGACACACTGGGGCTCCCAGGGCATGGGAGGTCGGGGGCCCTGTTCTGGAACTTTCTCTCACCCGGCCCCGTTTCCCCCAGTCCACACGCAGTGTGAGGAGGACAACGGGGGCTGCTCCCACCTCTGCCTGCTGTCCCCGCGGGAGCCTTTCTACACGTGCGCCTGCCCCACCGGCGTGCAGCTGCAGGACAACGGCAAGACGTGCAAGGCAGGTGAGACGCGTGGCGCTGGCTGCGCCGCCCTGGCAGGCGGGCTCTCCCCCGTCGGTCCCCGTGGGGTCGTCCTGTGATGACCCCGGGGAAGCTCGGTGGAGAGCAGGTTCCTGATGGGACCTTCACGCCCCGGTTCCCTTGGCCTCTCCCACACGCCGTGTCTTTCCTTGGCTTTTAGGTATTTCACCACCTTTTTATTCTCCCCCTTAATTTCCAGGCACTCGGTGCTCCGAGGGCTCAGACGCCGACTGTTTCAGGAAGGGCCCCCTGCTCTGTGGTGGTGTCTGAGCCTCGGGACTGCAGGTGGCGGCCCCTGCGGGCTCCTCTGGAAGTGGGCGTCCCTTGGAACCTGCTTCCCTGTTGGGTGTTTCCCTTCTGTCTGTTTTTGCTGTTTCTGACTCGTGCTGCCGGGAGAGGGCCGGCTTGGGCCTGGCCCTGGACTAAGAGGGATCTGCATCTGGTGTTGATTGGTGATGCCTGGCTGAGCCCTGTGTTGGATCGGCTTGTGATGTCTGCTCTGGGAGAGGGAGGGGTGGCTGGCGGCAGGATCGGTCGCCATCTCCGCCCACTCGGGGTGTTTGGGGCCAGGCTGCATGTGGGCATTTGGGGAAGGAGTGGGGGGTGGACAGGACTCCCTCCCAGAAGGTGGATTGTGCAGGCGCCCGGCCCGGTGGGGACGCGTGCAGGTAGTTTTTGTTAAGGGGCTGGTGAGGCTCCCGCGTGCACCAGAATTCCAGGAATGTCTCAGGATTTGCAGCTGGGACCTTGGGCGTGACTTAGGTGCCTGGGACTCTCGCTTCGGGTGTCTGCTTCATGGAGTTGAAATGAAAATTTGTGAGAATTCTATTTTTTCCTGACTCTGAGCGAATGAAAGCCAGCCTTATATAGGGGGTCGGTGCCTTCCCCAAGAAAAGGGCTGAGGTGGTGGGGATGCTCGGACCCGGGAAATGGGTATGGCCTCCAGCAGTGTGCAGGCATCCCCCTCGTAGGGGAGGATGGAGTGGGGGCGGGCCCTCTGGCTGCCGAGCGCAGGTGGAGGTGGAGTGGGGCTGGTTGCGTCAGCCATTCCTCGCCCGTGTGAGATGGGAGCGCAGAGGATTCCCCTCCGCACGGGGGGGGGGAGGCGGCGGTCAGAGGAGAGGCTGCTGTCCAGGATGCCTGTGTGCACAGGATGTGGGGTCCACATGGACCGAGCGTGAGACTCGGATCCCTTCCTTTGGGCTCAGGGGTGCATTGTCTCAGGACCCCCAGCCCCTCCTGGTGAGTGGCCCTGGTGCGGGTCCTGAGGTTTGAGACTAGGAAGGAAGTCACACCAAGCGGCCCCAGGTTTGCCAGGGGCTTGGGGGGACTCGGGGGGACCCAGTGACTCTTGTCCCTGGAAACCAGCATGCAAGGAGCCCTTGGGGGCTGGCCCCGATCTCAGCGCCCGCCGCCTCCCGCCCAGCCTCCCCGCCCCCTCCTCCCCTCCGAAGCCGCTCCGCTGAGGCGCCCAGCTGGCTTCGGTTTCCCCCATGTTTTTCCAATTATGTGGAATGGGCTAAAAACAGCAGTAGCGGGGCCTTATTTGGGAGTTACCACCCCGTCCGAGGAGGCCTGCTGATTCCCTCGCTCCAGCCTCTCAGCGGTCGGCTTTGTGGGACGTGCCCCTGTTGTTTTGACTTTTGTCCCCACACTGGGTGCTTCTGGGCAGTGCACCCCACTTCCCCCCACCCCTGCTCTGGGCCTGAGCGACCTGGGTAGGTGGCTCACGGGAGTGTCCGGGCCCTGGGGCTTCACCGCCCAGGGTGGCCGGGCTGTGCCGGGGCGGGTTCTCGGTCCCCCACCCAGACCGTGGGCTGTCGGGCAGGCGGGCGGCTGCGACGCCGTGATTTACGGGTCCGCCTGCCCCACCTCGCCAAGAAGTAGTTTTAACAGATGTTCGCAGGCACAGGAAACAAAAAGACGATGGCCGGCCGAGGCGGGGCGGGGGGAACAGAGGCGTCACTGTTGGGTCTGAGGGGCAGACTGACAACTGGCCGACGTCTCAAAGCCCCTCACATCCATCCGTCTGTCCGGGCGGATTAAGCCGAGGCTCGGGGCTGAGGAATAAGGGGCGCATTTGTTCCCAGTCTGGCTGTCGTCACTTAGGGAAGTGGGTCAGAGGGAAGAGAAAGGAGGCCCTTGTGGCCCCCGCCGCCGCCACCCGTGCCGTGATTGGCGTTGACTCTGCAGACGGAAGGCAGCTGCTGGTCTCGGCCGTGGACCGTGAATTTTTCAGTGAATTTTTAATGGCTGAAAAGTGAGATTGCACAGTCCCAGGAAATGGGATGACAAGGCCGAGCACTGACTTTTATTTTGTTGGAAATCGAGGCATAACTTGCAGACAGTAACGCGTGCAGATTCTAAGTGTGCGTCTGGTTTGCTTTGACAGTTGTATAAACCACCGCCCAACCCGATACAGAACCTCCCCGCTACCCAGAACCCCTCCCCGCCCCGCAGCACAGCCGCTGTCCTGGCTTCTAGCTCCAGATGAGCCCGGTCCGGAACGTTTTAGAAATGGAACCACACAGGCTCTTTATGTCAGAGCCTGAAGACCAACGTTTACGTCGAATAAAAGCGGAGAGGAGAGCATGCCCTGTTCTTGGAAAGAGAAGACGGTCGTCCTGGGCTGTGGGATGAGACCCAATAGCCCTTTCCTTTCTGGTCTGGCTCGCTCGCTGCAGCCACCCCAACACTGGCCCTGTCTCCCCAGCCTGCCCGGGGTCCCCCGTGCTCCGGGCAGCCCCAGCCCAGCCCCAGCCCGGCCCCAGGTGGCCCCGGGGCTCAGATGTCTCCCCTCGCTTCGGAGTCAGGTTCTGGGCTTCTAGAGTCCAGGTCCTGGCAGAGCCCCAGGCTGCCCAGAGGAAGTCCCACCTGCCCAGCCCCGCCGGGTCGCGTGCCCCTGATACTCGCCCTGGATTGGGTGACGGCTGCCCGTTCCCTGCCTGGGTTCCTCTGAGCGTGGCCCTGTTCCTCTGCCTGTGCAAGTTGGCGTGCCCTGGGGTGGTGCGCAGAGCGCCCCTGTTGAGCTGGGCTGATGCCTTGGGTTGCCGGCTTGTCATCAGAGAGAGACTAGGAGGGTCTTTTCCACCCGTGACCTCCTGTTCCCATAGAGGTGGGTTGTTTGCTCCTTCCATCCCACCCTCTGAGCGCCCGGCTCTCTGCCTTTGCTGTGCCTGCTGCCCAGAGCACCCTTCCCCTTGGCCCCAGACCTCCATTTATTTATTATTATTTTTTAAAATATATTTTATTGATTTTTTACAGAGAGGAAGGGAGAGGGATAGAGAGTTAGAAATATCAAATGAGAGAGAAACATCAATCAGCTGCCTCCTGCACACCCCCTACTGGGGATGTGCCTGCAACCAAGGTACATGCCCCTGACCGGAATCAAACCTGGGACCCTTCAGTCCGCAGGCTGATGCTCTATCCTCTGAGCCAAACTGGTTAGGGCACAAATATATTTTTTAAAAACACACACACACAAAGATGGGCGGCCCTGAAACTCAGAACCGTGGGTGTGTGGGGCTTGAGAACAGGCAGTGACCTAGGTGGGGAGGAGGCTGCGTCCCACCGCTCCAGCACGTGGCGTGGGTCTTTAAGAAGCCGTCCCAGTGCCGTTCCACAAACAGCAGGGACGCCCCTCCTGATAATCCCCTGTCCTCCGTGAGACAGCCTGGCTGGGCGCATGGACACGCCCCTCTGCCCTTGGGGCCCAGGCAGCATAAGGCACGGGGTGGGGTACAGACGAGTCCAGGGCTCAGCAGTGTGCCGGCCCAGCAGGCTCAAGAAGAGGACTGCTACCACCCAACCCACCCCGTGGTGGCCGTCCAAATCTCGGATCGGCTGAACCTTATGACAATGCCACCTCCCAGGCCCAAAGGTGGCTGAGCCTCAGCGGTTCACACGGCTCAATGCAAGGGCACCGCACTTCACAGTTTATAAGGCAACTCCAGAGACCGGGCAGGGCCACTCATCTTTAATTTGCCCAACAAACCACCTTTGTGTCTCTGTCTCTTTTTTGAGCCCATCTCTGCCCGGGGCATGAGCCTTCAGTGTGCAGCTGTCCCCTTGTGCGCAGAGAACGTGGCGGGCCTGGTCCCCCAGCATGAGGACCGTGTGCTGGGGCTGTGGCCTTGGGCTGCCGGGCACATGGGCATTGTCAGGGGACTCTCCCCGCCTTGCTAGGGGGCCTTATCCATACCTGGGTTTTATCTGTGAGGGAGCAGAAGTCAGGGTGCTTGCTCCAGGTCACTCAGAGAGGAAGTGGGGGTGGGGCTGAAGTCAGGTGCCACCGGGTGGTGAGCAGCCCCAGGCGGCGGGGGAAGAGCAGGTGACGGAGGACCAGGTGAGGGGACGACACCTGGCGACGGGAGGAAGGGCCAGCTGCAGGGGGGTCCCCAGGCTGGCACTGACCTTGCTGCTCTCTGGTTGCCCCAGGCCTCTGGGCAGAGGAGCGACCCCCGTTTTAGAGCTGGGCCGGCGGTGCCCCTGCCGCTCCTGGCAGCTGCAGCCTCATCTCCGGGAGCCTGGGGTGGGCCAGGCGGGTGGACAGCTGCTCGGGCCTCAGGTTTCCAGTGGAGCCAGCGCCCGGCCCGGCCACTTCCTCTGTGCCTTGTGACCCCGTGGTCACTCGGCACGGTTTCCTGGGCCAGGATGCTGGGCTGCGGTTTTAGCTTTTGTCCAACCACTTACCCCAGGGGGGCAGTGGAGAAACTCAATCAATTGCTAAAAAACAAAAATAAGCCGGCCGCCTGCCTGCTGTGAAGCTGTTTATGGCCTTCGACTCTGCAGAGTGGACGGCAGCCTGGGCTGGGGCCCGGCTGTTTCCACACGGCTTCAGACCCGGGAGGTGGCCCAAGTCGGCTCTGCCTGCTGTGGGGCAGCTGAAGGGAGCCTGGGCTGGGCGCAGGCCTGGCAGGGGTGTCCGGGAGGCGAGGGAGGCTGTTCTCTGCATCCATCCCCAGCATGGGGTGGTGCTGACCTCTGGGGGGGCCCGTCCTTGGGCCATGACCTTGGAGCTGCAGTGGTTCATCGGGGACCTGTGGTGACGTCCACTCTGCCTGCTGGGTGATGGGTGGGGGGGCCCTTCCACTTCCGTCCGGGCTGCTGTGGTCACTCCTTTTTCTGCTCATCACAAAACCCCCTTTTCCCACGTTGGGGTGTGGCGATTAACCGAGAGGACCTCTCAGGTTCCCCCGCTCTGGCCGACCTGCTAGCAGGCTCTCCTCCTAGGCTGTGGGGACCTTCGGGTTCCCCTCCCCGTTCCTCCCTCCTCCTGTGGCTCTTTTCTCCCACTCGGCTCAGAACCCGAGGCCACGTCCCCGAGTGGCAGTTTAATGCAGGCCTGGGTCATTCGTTCCCGCGTCGCCCGGGGGGACCCGCCAGGTCCGACCGGCCTCCCCGCTAGACCTCCAGATCCTCGAGGGATAAACGCGTGCACCCACCCGTGTTTTAAAAGTCTTGGTGTTTTCTTGTTATAAAGCAACGTTTGTTTTCACTGTAGAAAGGAAAACATCATAAAAAATAATGGAGAGAATAAAATCCACCCATCACTTTGCCACCCAGAAATCGCTGCTCCGAGTGTTCTGCTGCGTTTCTCGTTCATCTTCCCTGCGGGATTTGTCCAGATCTGGTTCTGCGGGATTTGTTCACGTCGCGAGTGTGGCGTCGTGTCTGACTTCCCCGTGGACCGTTTCACGAGCGCTTCGGGCCTGCGCGGCGCCCTCAGCCCGGGGCCTGCTGTCACCTGACGCCGTGTGTGGTGGGACAGTGAGACTGTTCGCAGGCTCTGTGCTTCGGTTTGGGTTTTGCTGTTTTCGTGCAGAGATGACAGTGACTCTGCTGACCAGGAAGCGGTGACCAGGGTCCACATGGGCCTCGGGCTGGGTTCTCAGGGGGGACCTCGCTGGGTGAGGGGTCCCTGAGCCGCGGCGCCGTCCAGGGCGCCTGTGCGCTGTGGGTCCCCTGGGAGGCGGGGCATGTGGCACCCACAGTGAGAGCGGCGCGAGCCTCTCCACCGAGGTGGCAGCCGTGGGCCTCTCCTGTTTGCATTTCTCCGAGAGGTGCCTCGTTGCTCACGTTTACCTCCTGTGCTGTTTCTCCTGTTAGTTTGTGTTTGTGGTCTTCGCCTGAGCATTGCTGAGGTTGGGTGGTTTTCTTATTGACTTACCTGCCTTTAACTAAAAACACTAATAGACTCTAATTTTGAAGCAGCTTGAGGTTTACAGGAAAATAGAGGGAAGCGTATGTGCGATTTCTCTGAATCTAGTCTCTTACACAGTTCCGGTCACTAGAATTTACACTCTGCTGTTGTGACAAGTCATGTACTTTTCATACGAGGGTGAGCAAACCGCCTGTGGGCAGAAGGCTCGCTGCCTGTTTCTGTGCAGCCTGGGAGTTAAGATGGTTTTGACGTTAGAATCCCAGGGAGAACGTTCTGTGACGTGGGACACGATGGGACATTCACGTTCCGTGTCCACAGAGGACGGTTCACACTTCTGCTTACGCATCGCCTGTGGCGGCGTCGGGGCCGCAGTGAAAGCGTTGGGTGCCTGTGGTGGAGACAGTCGAGGCCCAGGATCATCTCCTGCCCTTTGCAGAGAACACGCTCGGGCTTCGCTGGAGGCGAGCGGGAGGGCCTGGGCCGTCCAGAGATGACACAGCGGACACATGCGCGGGCTTCCTGCCGGGCGCTTGTCTCAGGGTTGCGTGTTGCCCTGCGGCTGGGCTCCTGCGGTGTGCGCAGCGTGCTGTGTGCGCCAGGCGTCCTCGAAGACAGGGCTGCGCCCAGAGCTGTTCTGGGAGAGCTGTGGCCTGTGTGACAACTCAAACCCTCGGTGGGCCCCCGGCCTCCTGGCTGAGATCGGCCTGATGCGGGGCGTTGATAGGTCAGTGCCTGTCCTGTCCGCGCCCCCCCCCCCCCCCCCCGCCTCCCCCCCAGCTGCAGGTGGACTGCTGCTCGGCCTCCGTGCTGTTGCCCAGGCTGTTGCTTTTGTCCGCAGTTCCCTCCCTTGGAGCTTCGGAGAAACCTTTCCTTTCACACTCTGCTCCCCGCCTGGTGTGGGTTGGATTGTGTCCCCCCAGGAACCTGTGAAGGTGACCTGGCTTGGAAAGAGGGTCTTTTCAGATGCAACCCAGTTAAGATAGTCACACGGGATGAGGGTGGGCCCTCAGTCCAGTGGCTGGTGACCTTGTAAGGGGGAAACGTAGACACAGACGCGTGGGGAGGAGGCCGCGTGCAGATGAAGGCAGAGAGGAGTGAGGCAGCCTCGAGCCCCGGAGTGGAGCGGCAGGGTGGCCGGCGACCCCCCGACGCTGGAAGAGGCGGGAGGGACCCTCCCCTGGAGCCCGCGGAGAGCACAGCCTGTCAGACCTTGATGTTTGACTTCCGGTTTCCAGACTGTGAGGGAGTCCGTTTCCGCTGGTATAAGCCCCCCAGTTTGTGGCCGTGTGTTACAGCCGCCCCTCTCTGTGTCTCACCTTGTCTGTGACCCCGGGCTTGGCACAGGGATGGCGCCTGGGGTGGAGGGCGCTTGGCAGGGAGTGTGTGTGTGGGGGGGATGACATCAGGCCGCCCCTCAGGTCTGAACACCCTCTGTCAGGAAGGCCGTGTCCGACCCGGCCTGTGCCCTGCGGCCCGGGCTTGGCCCTGAGGCCGAGATGCTGCCTTCCTGCCTGGGGGTGTGTGTGCAGGGAGGAAGGGGCGCGGTCAGGAGCCCCCCCAAGGAGGAGGCTCCAGGGACTGCTGCCCAGCCAGGGAAGGGGAGGTTTCACTTTTCTTGGCAGCGCTGTGAGGCCGGCTATTTGTTTAGACAACCCCAAGGAAAGCCATTTGGCCAAACTGTTAGTTTCTAAACAGTTCACTTCCCTGGTGTTTAAACAAACTCCTAGCTAGGCTTCATGTCTGGTCCCAGGGAGGGGGTCGGCCTGTCCGCCTTATGGCCGGCACCGTGCCCCGCACCTACCCCCAGGTAGCCCGAGGCCAGGCTGCTGCTCTGACCTCGCTGCGGACACCCTTCGGGGATTACCTGTGGGCAGCAGCCTTGGTGAGTGGCCTCAGGGCCCAGGCCAGTGGCTCTGTCTGCACCCACACTGGCCTGGCCCTGGACAGAGTGCCCTGCTACCTCCCTGCTGGGCACGGTCTGGGCCTCCTCAGACCATCAGGCAAACGGTCTGGGCTGCGGCTCCCTCCCTGATTCCTCCTGGTATCGGAGTCTCTGCAATTTTCTCATTTTCTGGGCAAAGCTCAAATAAGAACCTCAAAGGCTCTGCAGCCGAAGGGATGTGGGAGACCCCCCTTCGGAGTCAATTAACACCCACTAATGTTTCCCAGCATTTAATCACCACCTCAGCCACTGAGGCTTCTTTCTAAGGGACACTGATAGTGGGGTTCCCTGATGGGGGGGTGCTCCAGGCTTTGTGTTGACCTGGAACTGGAGGGCTAGGGCTGGGCACACGTAGCCCCTGCTGGCTCTGCTGAATCTGCCGAAGGTCGTAGCCACACGGATCCCAGAAGCTCTTGCAACTGGAGGCCAACCCCCCGGTCTCAACCGTCCCCGTACCCCAGCTTTCCTTCCTGGCACTGATTCACTGGTGGTCTCTGCCCTGTGACCCCAGGGACACCAGGGGGGCTGATCCGTTTTTTCCACCCCCATGCCAGCACCTGGTCCAGGACCTGGCTGAAAGTAGCTGCCCTCAAAAGTCTTGGTGGGGTGACCGAGCCAGCTGGGTAGCTGGCGTGTGCCAGCTTCAGGGACAGAGTGCTCGTGGGCCCTGACTTTCCCACTGGCTGCTGGGTGCTTGGGCGGGGACCCTAACTTCTCTGTGCATCAGTTCTTCATCAGTAAAAGGGGGCATAATCGGGTTGGTGTGAGGTTGGTGCTATTTTAGGTGATTGTGTCTGGAGGATCATGGGAACAGGGATGGGCAAAACAGGCTCAAAATGTGTTTTGGGGCCAAGTGTCGGTTTCCATCGGGCCCAGTGTTTTCTGTGGGGTTGTGGTTGAAGTGCTACTTGAGGTCAAGTGGGGTTTGACATACACTCTTACGTCTTGCGCAGTGAGGCTGCCCGACCTTCCCTTGGGAGCCCGACAACCTCTTTGGAAAGTTTTGCAGATGCCCTCTGGGGCAGGGCTCTTCCTGGTCGTGCCTGGGGGGCTTCTCCACTCCCCCCCACCCCCCGCCGTGGCAGATGAAGCCAGAACATTCTGTGGAGTAAGGTCTCCTTGATGTCAGGGCTAGACAGGGTCGGCCTGATTCTTCACTCTAAATGAGGAAACCAAGGCCCAGAGAGGGTTAGGCACCTGCCCACAGTCACACAGCAGAGGCAGTGCGGGAGGTTTCCGCCCTGAATTCTCCCTGCTTGTCCTAGGATGTTGGCACTTGCTCTGAGCCTGGCCTTGTGCTGGGGCTGCGGAGAGCGAGGGGGCAGAATCCCCATGGGTGGTGCCCAAGCAGAGGGGCCGACAGTGCGTGACAGTGCGTGAGTGTGGTCAGCCCATGCACTGGGGAGGGGAGGCAGGAATGGCTTTTAGGGGAGGAGGAGGCCTGTGACCGGGGCCTTTAAGGACAGGTCAGATGTCAACAGAACATTTTGGGAATGGAGCCCAGAGGAAGACAGTCTGTTGAAATTCAGAATTCCCCTCCTCTTCCTCCAACACACATCAAATCTGAGCTTGCATGACCCCCTCTAACTAAATCTGGACTTGGATTTCGGAAGTGTCCGGTGTCGTCGCGCACTTGGGGCACCTTCTGAGCCTTGCCCAAGGCCTGCTCAGTTTGCCTGGTCCTGGCTTCATGAAGCCGTGGCTGGCACGTGTGCGCCCTCTAGTGGAGGCATCAGATGGTGACCTCTGGGCCTTGAAGCAGGACAAATGCAGGACACCTGTTGGAGGGCTTGGCCCTTGCGGCCTGAAGCTGGCGTTGAGGTACAGGAGGTCTGACCACCAATGGCTTGACCAGGAGCTGAGGAGGCCGGGCAGTTGGCTGTGCCAGGGGGCCTGGGAGCCTGGGTGTGAGGGAGGTGCCGGCGGTCCTGTCCCTGTCTGCATCCTGTCATGCTGTGTGACTTCAGTGGGGTCCCTCCCCATTCTGGGCCTTGCGTCAAACCAGGTAAGTGGCCCCAAAGTGCCAGAAGTGGTCTCTGGGCCTCATCTTGGTTCTGTGGATCCTTGAGACGAGAAGGGGCCAGAATGAATGAGTGAGTGATGGCCCAGCTCTGGGCGAGGGCCGCGTGCTGACCCAGCGGTCTCCGGAGGTGTTCAGGTCGGGGTTGGGAGCACCCCAGGGCCCCGGAGTCCACATGAGGCTCCATGTGCCCCTCCTACTGGGAGTTCTGGTAAACCCCCGCAGGGAGGACCCAGGACAGCACCAGCTGTTAATTCTGCTGGGTGACAAAGAGGAAGCCTGGGGCGCCTGTCCCAGGCGCTCACCCTGGTCCACGAGCGGCCACCTGGGAAGGAATCAGACTGCGATGACAGGTGTGGTTGTGGGACATGAGACTGCCTTGTACTGTGCGCTGATAGGTGTGGTTGTGGGCCATGGGGCTGCCTTGTGGGGTAGGCAGAGTGGGGGAGAGGGGTGCTTCAGGGAAGAAGTGGCATTTGAGCTGAGCCACAGAGGGTGAGCGTGTAGAGAAGGTGGGGCCCAATGGGACCACCAGTGGGGTCTGGAGCCCAGTGCCCAGGCAGGACTTATAGTTGGGGCTGGTGAGGCAGCTCTTATGCTGTGCCGTGGTTGACACCAGATGGCTGTGTGGCTTTCAGCTGGTTGCTTAGCCCCTCTGTGCCTCTGTTTTCTCATCTATCATGTGGTGATACAAATAGTGCCAGCCTCGTAGAGCTCCTTAGAGGATGAACTGGTGACTGTGTAGGAAGATCGAGTGACCGTCACCTAGCATTACCCTGGGGACCTGCCGAGCCCCTCCCCTGCCGAGCCACCCTGGGCTCAGTCTCTTGTCCTGCCTCAGGCCTCACCCCACTGCTCGTGTACCCACAGGGGCCGAGGAGGTGCTGCTGCTGGCACGGCGGACGGACCTGCGGAGGATCTCGCTGGACACGCCAGACTTCACCGACATCGTCCTGCAGGTCGACGATATCCGGCACGCCATCGCCATCGACTACGACCCGCTGGAGGGCTACGTCTACTGGACGGACGATGAGGTGCGGGCCATCCGCAGGGCGTACCTGGACGGGTCGGGGGCGCAGACGCTGGTCAACACCGAGATCAACGACCCCGATGGCATCGCGGTCGACTGGGTGGCCCGAAACCTCTACTGGACGGACACGGGCACGGACCGCATTGAGGTGACGCGCCTCAACGGCACCTCCCGCAAGATCCTGGTGTCCGAGGACCTGGACGAGCCCCGCGCCATCGCGCTGCACCCAATGATGGGGTAAGGCTGGGGGCGGCGGGGCCTCCCTCCCTGGCTGGAGCTGGCAGCCAGGCCAAACGCAAGTTCTGGAACTTCCTCCTGCCTCAGAATCCCCCACGGAGGGCTCCTTAAGACGCACATGGCTGGGCCTGGTCCCCGAGCTCTGATTCAGGAGGTCTGGGTGGGATGCTTCTGCTGCCGGTCCGGGGACCAGACTTAGAGGAGCTCTGACAGGCTGTTGTGTGTGTGTATAGAAAGCCCTGGAGACCTCGGGTGCGTCATTTCCTCCCCTGGGCTTCAATCTCTGTGTCTGCAAAATGGACCGGTCCCCAGGGTGAGTTCTGGGCTGGTAATGGCAGCAGTAGTGATGGGCGCTGCGGCCCTCACCACGCAGGGGCTGGCCTCTTCTGAGCACCTCATGTGCTTCTGTAGATAAGTCTTCTCCTCCCCCCTCGCCCTGTGGGGAAGGTTGAACAGTGGAGGAAGCTGAAGGCCAGAGAGGTTAAGGGATTTGCTCAAGGTCAGGCCGGTAGACGGATGCGGCTCTGTGTCAGCTGCCAAGGGCAGGACTGTCCCCCAAGGAAGTGGGCAAGGGTGTGAGGGGCAGGGAGGCAGAGGCGCTCCTGCCGGCCCCAGGGTAGGGACTGTGGCTCCGGGTTGTTCTCCGCTGGGGGTGGGGAAGCAGATTCCAAGGCCCCTCCCAGCTGTGGGTCTCAGGTCCCCGGGGAAATGGGGCTGGGAGTCGGGTGTGTGAGATCCGAGGGTCGGGCACAGCTCAGGCAGGTTGTCCGAGTGCTCACCCTCTTCCTGGAGCTGCCACCTCAGTGTCTAGTTTTGCTTCTCGGGGCCACAGAGAACGTGTCACCTGCTTTGCACACGGGAGCCCCTCAGCTCTTTGGAGAAGGTTATACTTGGCCTCTTCCTCCCTCTCGGCGCTCAGCCCCCCAACACCCGGGGCCCTTGTCAGGGCGTCTGCTCTCTGTTGGTCCTTCCAGTCCAGGGGCCCCGAGCATGAAGCCAGACCTGGGGCACCCCTGTTCCCGCAGAGTCCCCGGTCCTGCAGACGGGCTCGGCGCCCATCCGTCCCGTTGGCCAGCATTTCCCAAGCTCCTCCCATGTGACGCTCGGGCTCTGTTCTCAGCCCTGGGGATGCAGCAGGGACAGGACAGACAATGTGCTTCTTCTTCTCCAGCCTCATGTACTGGACGGACTGGGGGGAAAACCCCAAAATTGAGTGCGCCAACCTCGACGGGCAGGAGCGGCGCGTCCTGGTGAACACGTCCCTCGGCTGGCCCAACGGCTTGGCCCTGGACCTGCAAGAGGGGAAGCTCTACTGGGGAGACGCCAAGACGGACAAAATTGAGGTGAGCCGTCCCCACGGTGAGCGTCGGGTCAGGAAGCGGTTCAGTATAGATGTCGGCCCAGCCGACCTTGGGCTCTGAGCTTTTGGCAGCGGCCAAACCTGTCCCTGCCCCCATGCCCTGCCCCCGACCCATGTGTGTGTCAGGACCTGGGCTCTGTTCGTTGGGCAAATAGAATCCTCAAAATAATAATTACCACACATTTCTTTTTTTAAAAAAATATTTTTTATTGATTTCAGAGAGGAAGGGAGAGAGAGAGAAACATCAATGATGAGAGAGAATCATCAATCAGCTGCCTCCTGCACACCCCCTACTGAGGCTCGAGCCCGGACCTGGAACTGAAACGTGACCTCCTGGTTTATAGGCCGACACTCAATCACAGAGCCACGCCGGCCAGGGCCCACGTAGCATTTCATCACCTTTTTGTATCTTCCTGTTGTGGGGCCAGAACGGGAACCGGCACCCTTGACCGATTCGGGGAGTTAATCCATCACCCGCCATCTGCGTTGACCCTTAAACAACTCGGTTTGATTTGCCTGGGTCTGCTTGTACGCGGATTGTTTTCAGTAATTTATTTTCTCTTACGATTTTCTTAATAACATTTCTTTCCCTTGGCTTACTTTATTGTAAGAATACAGTCATATATTGCGTATACAAAATAAGTGTCAGTCAACTGCGTTGTCGATAAGGCTTCCAGTCAACAGTCGGCTATTAGCAGTTAAGTTTGGGAGGAGTCAGAAGTTATACTCGGATTCTCGACAGCACGGGGGTGGTCGGCGCCCCTCATCTCCGTGTTGCTCAAGGGTCAACTGTACCGGTGCCCCGAGGGGCCAGGAAGCGGCGCCCAGAGTCCCGTAGGAAATCCGTACAACCTGAGGCCTGCCTTCCAGGTGAGGCGGCCACTCCCCAGCTCGTGGCACAAGGGGATGGTCTAATCTAGGGTTCGCCCCCGGGCTGCTGGCAGGACCCACACCTGGGCCCAGGGCCTTCCAGTTCCGATGGAGTGGCCCCAGGTTGGGGTCCAGCTGTTGTTCTTCGCTTGGTTAAGTGCCCCGGGTTAAGTTTCCGGTGGAGAAACTGAGATCCATGGGGTGCAGGGCCTTGCCCATGGGCAGAGCTGAGGTGGGGGCCCTGGCGGCTGGCCCTGCTGCTTGGCCAGCGGCTTTGTCCGGAACATCCAACAACAGAGGACCGAAGCCTTTCTGCCCCGCACGCATTCGCTCTGTCCCGGTGTTTGCCGCCTGCAGAGCGGAGGGCTTTCGCTTTTCTGATGGGCGGGAAGCATCGTCTGTCTGCGGGAGGCCTGCTGAGACCTGCTTTTGATGTGCTTGTCACTTTCATCGGGGCCGGAAAGCCCATGCTTGGATGTTGCGTTTTTATCGTCTTCCTTTTATCAGAAGCTTCGACACGGTGCCCCTCGTCAGAATCCCGTCCTGGCCGGTGTGTGCGTTCCGGTGGGGAACGGCGTTTTGTGTTGGACGGCAGTTTTCTCCTCTGTGGCCTTTGTGGTTGGTGCTTTGCATCAGCACAGACGCAAGAGCAGGGCTCAGCTTGTGCCTCTCAGAGTAACCGGCGCTGGTGTGCGGGGATGGGGGGCATCCTGGAGCCACAGCTCAGTCAGAACCAGAGCGCCCTCAGCCTCAGCTGGTCCTGACCGGGCGGGAAGCTCATCCACAGCACCCCAGTAGATAAGTGAGTGACGGTGCCCAGGGCCCGCAGTGCCGCGGTTGTACGGACCTCTGAAACTCAGCTCTGTGTCCGAGTGTGGTCCAGGCTCCCTGTGCTGCCTGGGGCAGGCTTGCTTCCCGTGGAGCCCACCCCTGGGCTGAGACCCGGCCTTGGTACCGGGCAGCCACCCCCAGCTGAGCAGCAGTGGTGGGAGCAGCCACCTGTTTGCCTCACCTGCTCCCAACCACGCTGCCCCTCTCAGCATAGCAGCCGCCCGGAGAGGGAGGCTTCGAGGAAAGGCCCTGACCCGGTCCTCGCTGTGGTGGCCTGGTGAGGTGCGGATGGAGCTGAGGCTCCTGGAGTCGAGCCCGGCCTGTTTCAGGCAGCTCAGGCCTCGGCTGGTTCAGACTCCTGTCTCCGTCTGCCAGGTGATCAACGTCGACGGGACAAAGAGGCGGATGCTCCTGGAGGACAAGCTCCCCCACATTTTCGGGTTCACGCTGCTGGGGGACTTCATCTACTGGACCGACTGGCAGCGGCGGAGCATCGAGCGTGTGCACAAGGTCAAGGCCAGCCGGGACGTCATCATCGACCAGCTGCCCGACCTGATGGGGCTCAAGGCCGTGAACGTGGCCAAGGTCGTCGGTGAGTCTGGTCAGCCTCCAGCCATGGGTCAGCCGTGCCACCTGGTGTGCGGAGGAAGCGGCAGGGCTGTGGCTGCCCTTTGGTCCACGGGCGGCCCCGTTTGGGGGCATACGTGTCCAGCTGGGGAGCCTCACTGTGGTCTGGGCAGGGAAGGAGATGGTGAGCGTATGTGGTTAGGGATGGGTGGGCATGGGGTGGTGTACTGACCGGGGGTAGTGTCGAGGCAGTGGATATGGACGGGCGCTGCTGGCAGTAACTGTTACAATAATGGCTAACACTTACTGAGTGCCCGCTGTGTGCCTCAGTGCCCAAAGCCACCCTAGATGCTCATTACAATATTGCCCATTCACGCTGGGGAGGCGGAGATAAAGCCACGCAGCTAATGGTGGGCGGTGGCCGAGCTGGGACTCACGCCTGGGTCTGCCTCCACCTCATCGCCAAGATTTGCAAAAGAGCTCCCTTCATGCAATTTTGTCTTTTTATCAAAAGGGTTCCAAGTGCAGGTCCACAAGCTGCATCGGAGAGAGTAGCGTCCAGGTGGGCTGGGCCAGGGTGGGGGCTGCAGGCTCCATGGGGCAGGGGCTCTGCTCCCAGCGGAGGCCCCGTGGCTGGTACAGCACCTGCACATGGTGCTCAGCAGACCTTCGCCCTCAAATACTTACAGTCGGGTGGGCGAGACTCCCCTTAGCTCCCAGGCGGTGGCTCTAGCTGGGATGTTAGAGGAATGCCTGGCTTTAAAATGCAAGGGAGGTCATCGGAGCTTGGAATTTCAGGAGCAGGTGGGGAGTGGGGTTTGCTGGAAGAAGGAATGGTTGAGCAAAGGCCCGGAGGTGAGGCCGTGGGGGCTGACCTGGGAGCGGCCACTGCTTCTGCGTCTCAGGGCCTAGTCCCCACCTGCCCTCCTGAGACAAACGATGGAATCGCACGCTCCCTTTTACCGCCACCTCGTAAGACACACTCGTCACCAATGTGGGCGGTGGGACCACTGTGAGTGATGGTTTAAAAAAACAAAACCCCAGAGATGATTTTAAAAAGATGTATCCACAGGGTGTGATTTAGAGTTGAGAAATTAGGCTCATCCCCCCCCACCCCACCCCCGCCCTTCTCTCTGTCTCATCTCAGGATTTACTGAGAGAGATGGGGAAAAGCATTCTTTTTTTAGCTGAAACACTTGACATTAAGTTAGAGCCCATTTTAACAGCACCCCAGTAGATCAGTGCGACTAACAGGCTGGCCAGAAATGAATGAACATGCTGAGCACCATCTACTTGAGTGAAAAAGAGTGGTGTTTGGCCGTCCTGGGCACGTCGGAGTTCTTGAGGTCGCCAAGAGAGTCGGTGAATCGGAGGAAGCCTCTGGGTGGGGTCTCAGGCTCCGGTCCGGTCCGCAGGCCAAGAGTCCGGCCCGGGGAGGGACGACTGTCTTGTCATCGCCTTGTGCCATTATTGCGTCCACCCGGGGTCGGAGCTCGGGCCAGGGGGCTAGACCTCCTGGTTCTTGTTCTCGCGGAGCTGCTTCCTAACTTCCTAACTGTGTCACCTTCACTAACCTCTCCACACTTCCGTTTCCTCGACGGAAAACCAGGGATGGGACTAGCTTCCGCCTCCCAGATCGCTGTGTGCTCAGAGCCAGTCAGCACACGGGGACCCGCTGGGACCCTCGTCACCGCCTCTCTGGTACCAGGGAAGGCCTGGGCTTCCGCCCTCACCTCCCAGGGTCCCCATGTGCGTCTGGTGGAAATAAAGCCACGTGACTGTGGACCGATGGCACGCTCCCTGCCGGGCTGCTGACGTGTAGGGCCTGTGTGTTGCCTTCCAGGGACCAACCCGTGTGCGGACCAGAACGGGGGCTGCAGCCACCTGTGCTTCTTCACCCCCCGCGCCACCAAGTGCGGCTGCCCCATCGGCCTGGAGCTGCTGAGCGACATGAAGACCTGCATCGTCCCCGAGGCCTTCCTCGTGTTCACCAGCAGGGCTACCATCCACAGGATCTCCCTGGAGACCAACAACAACGACGTGGCCATCCCGCTCACGGGCGTCAAGGAGGCCTCCGCGCTGGACTTTGACGTGTCCAACAACCACATCTACTGGACGGACGTCAGCCTGAAGGTACGGTCCGCCAGGTGCCTGCACACAGCGCTCCGGCGAACGCCTTGCCTGCAGGGGGCTGCCTCAGAGGCTTTTAACTTTTTTAAAAAATTGATTTCAGAGAGAGGAAGGGAGAGAGAAAAAGAGAGAGAGAGAGAGAGAGAGAGAGAGAGAGAGAGAGAGAAACATCAAGGATGAGAGAGAATCATTGATCGGCTGCCTCCTGCACGCTCCACACTGGGGATGGAGCCCATAACCCAGGCATGTGCCCTGACCAGGAATTGAACAGCAACCTCCTGGTTCATAGGTTGATCCTCAACCACTGACCCACGCCGGTTGGGCAGTTTTTTAAAATATTTGTAAGTCGACTCAAGCCAGTAAAATATTAGTGAGCCTGTTTTAATAAACTAACGTGAATGACTGCAGTGGGCAGATCCAGGAGACCCACAAATGGGCTTTTCTAGAGCGATTGGGTAGCCGAGCGACGTCTGTGACACTGTCCTCAGCATCACCCGCCCTCTCCTTCCCCATGTGCACTTGCTTAGCCAACTCTTCACTCACGTGCAGGTATGAATATCCTGGATAAATACAAGGAAAGCAGGGTTTGGCAGGCTGTCCGAGGGCTGGCCTCCTCCTTTTGCAAATAAAGTTTTATGTGAACACGGCGATGCCCATTTGTTTACGGATTGCCCACGCCTGCCTTTGTGCCACTAGGTTGAACTTGGACAGATTCGTGTGCCCCGTGAAGCCTAGAACATTCAGTGCCCTTTACAGAACCAGTTTGCCGACCCCTATTCTGAAGTACAGTGTTTACAGCCAGAGCCGTTTAACCATCTGTCTTTTATTCTACCATTTATATGATGTTTCTGAAAGATTGTTCTGATTCTAAAAGTCACCAGGGTTCATTGTAGAAAGAGGGAAATACACAGAAAAGTATAAAGAAGAAAATAAAAGTCACCCATCACCCAACTTAACCATCCCTCCTCACACTTCTGTGTATTTCCTTTGAGGGTTTTTTTCCTACGATAGTATTTCTCTTAATCACAATCATATGCTACACAGAATTCTGTTTCCTGGTCTTTTCCATTTAGCATTTTCACGGGCATTTATTTTGTTAGCCTTTTATGAACTCTTTAACAGCATAAAAGATTCCACTGCACAGCTATTCCCTACGTGACCATTCCTTCATTTTATGTGTTTTCCGGTCACTTCTGCTTCTCCCAGCTCTCAGCAACCACAGCGGCAAAGGTTTCGCGTGCAAAGCCCCTTCAGTATTTCCAGTAGCTCCCCATCTTTTGTATTTTTGTTCATTCTTTTGGGTACAGTTCCAGGAGGAGGATTACTGAGTGGAAGGACACAGCTGTTTTTAAGATTCATGATCTATCTATCTATCTATCTATCTATCTATCTATCTAGAGAGATAGAGAGATAGATGTATAATATGTAATTATAACTTATTTTGTTTTATAAGTATGTAAAATATGTAGTTATAAAACATATATTACATATAAGGATAGCTAAAATTTTTTCTAAAATGTTTATAGTTGACAAGTGTATTTTGAAACTCTCGCATGTTGGTGATCCAGTCACCAATGTGGTGAGCAGCTGCTCCAGGTGGCGGAGCAGCCCATAGTTAAATGTCTGCCTGAATGCTGGTTCCTAACCGTGGCCTCTGTCCCCGCCCCCCAGACCATCAGCCGCGCCTTCCTGAACGGGAGCTCGGTGGAGCACGTGATCGAGTTTGGCCTCGACTACCCGGAAGGCATGGCCGTCGACTGGATGGGCAAGAACCTCTACTGGGCGGACACCGGGACCAACAGGATCGAAGTGGCCCGGCTGGACGGGCAGTTCCGGCAGGTCCTCGTGTGGAGGGACTTGGACAACCCGAGGTCGCTGGCCCTGGACCCCACCAAGGGGTAAGGACCGTTTTGTCGGGCACGTGTGTCCCCGTCCCCCTCCCACCTCTGTGCCCGCCAGCACGGGGATGACCGGAGACCGAGGCGGTGGCTGCCCGGCTGGCTCTCTGTGATGAGAGCGGCACTGACGCTTCTAGCGTTGAGGTGGCCGGAGCTGGCCGAACCTTTGGAGATCATGTAGTTTGTTTCACGGGGGAGACTGAGGTCCAGAGCCGAGGACGGAGTGGCAGCCACTGTATCGGGCTGCGCTGGGCGCTTTCATGTGGGTTGTCTCACTGCAGTGCCCAGGAGGCCTGTGGCGGGAGGAGGTGTTTTGTTCCTGATTTTACAGAGATGGAGACTGAGGCTCAGAGAAGCTGAGCGCCTCACCCAAGGCCACACAACCAGCCAGAGCAGGGCTGGGCCAGGAAGGGCTGTTCTGTCCCTCCCGTGTCACCAGGCTCTGCCTTCTCGGAGCTGGCTTTGAGCCTTTGGATTGCACTTAGCCGAGGGTTAGCACCATGCTTTGTGTCCGAGGCCTGGGCTCTGCCCCGGGGCTTTGGGGCTGGGGTGTGGCGGAGGGGGCGTCTCCCTCTGCTCCAAGATTCCTCTTCTGAGCAGCTGGGACAGTGCTGGTCCCATAAGGCATCAGCCATGTGGAGGGAGCACCCCAAACCCGGCCTGCCGCTTGCCTTATTAGGGGTGGCAGAACAGGGAGGTCCAGGTTTTAGCGAAAGGGCAAGTCCCACGTGCCTGATTCTGGGAGGAGGACGGGGTTTCTCTTCGTGGAGCTGTCGGGAGGCGGCAGAGCTGTGTGCGTCCTGGTCCTGCCGCGCCTGCCGCCTCGGACCTGTGTCCTGCTCTCCCACATCCTGCTTCGCCCACGTTCGTCCTGGCTCCCCTGTCACCCAGCATCCCGTGCGGGTTAGTTAGCATTTGTCCTTGACAAAGGCACTCCAGCCTGGTGGTTCTGTTACACGGCCACCTTGTCTGTGCACCTGTGTGTGCCTGTAAATGGGGTGACCACACTTCCCCTGCAGGTGAGCTGCTGCGGGCATTCAGGCGGCAGGAGGTGGCACAGTGACACAGCCCCTGGAGGGATGGTGGGTGGTGGGGACTCTGGCCTCTTCCCTGCTTCCCGGAGGGATGTTGTGGAAGTGGCTTTCTCTGGGACGGGGAGGACCCAGCTTAGGAGACGGTGGCGGCCGTGTTCCCTGCCTTCCCGAGAATGTGGACGCATCTGAGCCCGACCCGCCTTTCTCCCGTGTCTTCCAGCTACATCTACTGGACGGAGTGGGGCGGCAAGCCACGGATCGTGCGGGCCTTCATGGACGGGACCAACTGCATGACGCTGGTGGACAAGGTGGGCCGGGCCAATGACCTCACCATCGACTACGCGGACCAGCGTCTCTACTGGACTGACCTGGACACCAACATGATCGAGTCATCCAACATGCTGGGTGAGGGCCGATGGTCCTGGGGGATGGGTGTCCTTGGCTGGAGCGCCCCCTGCACTGTGCCCTCTGGCCTTCGAGTCCCCGGGCCCTCCAGGAGGTGTGGGCACGCCCTGAGTGATCGTCCAACTTCCCCTCTCTCGAGGGCTGTCCCTTCCCGCACTGTGCCGTGGGCGTGTCGACAGAGGCCCTGTGACCACAGTTTTGGGCACCGAAAGCTGGGCTCCAGCTAAGCCCTGGGGTAGCACTCTGATTTGACACAGCACCACATGGCCTAGGCTTTCACTGATGGGGAAGCAGGCCCAGGGAGGTCACAGGACTTGCCTCAGGTCACAGAGTGCCGCTCAGACGCCAGGGCCACATACCCATCTTCACCCTGAGCACCTACTACGTGGTAGTCTTGTTCTGGGACCACTCACAAGCTATACCCAACACCCTGGGATTAGGTAAAAAACACATCGCTCCAAGTCACCCAGCAGTAGGGGCAGGATTTGAACCCAGAACACGTAACTCTGGGCTCTGTCCTACTGGAGGGGCCTGGTGCTGTCAGCTTTGTGGGGCCACGGGGCTGCCCTGTGCAGCGGAAGGAATCTGGCTTCCTGCCTCATCTCTGCTACTCTCACCTGGGGTGGGCGTGGTTGTGCCCATGTAACAGATGAGGGAACTGAGGCAGAGGCAGGCTGAATGGCTAGTTCCAGGTGTGAGCAGAGCTAGGACCCAGTGTCACAGAGCAGAGCCACACCCACCCTGCAGGCTGACTGTCCTGGTTTACGGGCTAATGGCCAGCTTTGAGTGTCTTTGAAGATCCCGTTACCTTTCCTTCATTCTGCTTTTTGATTCTCACAGCCAGTGGCTGCCACCCACACTCTTGTCCGTATGGTGCAGGCGCACACCCTGTGCGAACGGGAGAGGAGTCGCCCGGTCCCAGGGTGGTGTGCATCCAGTGTCAGTCAGTCCTGTTCGTTTTCCAAAGTGGTCGAACTTCCTGGCCCCGGCGCAGGCTGCCAGGCTGCGGGGCGCCCTGCGCTGCGGGCGTGCTGTGCTGCTGCTGACGCCCTGCCCGTGTGTCCCACGCAGGTCAGGAGCGGATCGTGATCGCCGACGACCTCCCACACCCCTTCGGCCTGACCCAGTACAGCGATTACATCTACTGGACGGACTGGAACCTGCACAGCATCGAGCGGGCCGACAAGACCAGCGGCCGGAACCGCACCCTCATCCAGGGCCGCCTGGACTTCGTCATGGACATCCTGGTGTTCCACTCCTCCCGCCAGGACGGCCTCAACGACTGCGTGCCCGGCAACGGGCAGTGCGGGCAGCTGTGCCTGGCCGTCCCCGGCGGCCACCGCTGCAGCTGCGCCTCCCACTACACCCTGGACCCCAGCAGCCGCAACTGCAGCCGTGAGTGCTCGCGTCCCCCCCGCGCCCGTGTGGGGCCAGGCTGGCTCCGGGGCTGGGAGGGAAAGGGTGCCTCGGTGCACGAACTGCACAATGTTACCTGGAGGCCTGGCTGGGCGGAGGACCTGTTGCTTCATTAAGACACAGGAGCTGGCACATCCCACGGGGAATCGTGGTCCCTGGGAGAGAGCACTCACTCGGGGAGGCAGGCCCTGTTCTAGTCCTTCCTGTGGCTCTCGTTCAGTCCTCACGCCTGCAGGGAGGGAAGTGTCACTGTCCCATCTCGCTCACAGGCGAGGAACCTGACACAGAGCTGGGCCATGCAGCCGGGAAGCCTGAGCCCGGTTTGAATGCAGGCAGGTTGGCTCCAGAGTCCCTGCTCTTGACCCCTTGCCAGGTGGCCTCGCATTCACACGTGTAATCCTCACACTGACGCTCTGAATTATGCAGGCCTTTTTAAAAAGCTCTCATGTCAGTGATAAAAAAGTGAGTTCCAGGGAGCCTGAGGGCGACTTGCCCACGGGCCCAGGGAGAGCGGTGGCCCTGCTGGCGGGCTCTTCCCCTGTAGCATCGGAGCCGTCATGCCTCAGCCTGTGTGCAGCACCGGGCAGCGTGCAGAGCTCTGTTGCCTGGGCCTGGCCTGAGGTCACACATCCCTCGGCACCAGGAGGGCTGGCTTTCCTCATCCCCTCATGTCGCTGAGGCCCCTGAGCTGGTGCGAGCTGGGCCTGGGCCGCAGCCTGGGACCCCCACCCCTGGGCTCCCTTTGGTCCTGTTGTCCCTGCCCACCTGGGGGCCATAACCTTGAAGCAGAGGTGCAGGTAACCCTGCACCCAGAGGGGACGCCTGTGGCTGGTGACCTGGGCAGAGGACGGCGCTGTCGGACAGTGGCTGCAGCCCGTGGCCTCCTGCACATTCTGAGAGATGCCGTTCCTGCAGCTGGCAGCTTTGCTCACTGACCCCCAGGCAGCGTGCCCTCCTGGGGTCACTGTTCACCCCATAGGCTCCTCGCAGTTCCCTGAGCACGTGGAGACATGTCACCCGAGCTTGACGGAAACTTGCAGTGGGCCCTGGGTCCTCACTGCCTTCCTTCCTGCCGTCTTGAGTCTTGATCACTTACAGATGAATTGATACCTATTTTTAAAAAGACAGGCACTCGTAAAAACTGAAACCGAGACATGTAACACGGAGGGTAAAATTCCCCGTGGTCCACCCCGGAAGCAGGTTTCTGTCCTTCTGGCCTTGTCCCATGTCCCCTGGGGGCTCCACATGTAGATCTGCTCTCCCTGCGGCTCCCGGATGCTGACCTGCAGCCCCCTCTCTGTTCGCCTCACCCTAGCGCCCAGCACCTTCTTGCTGTTCAGCCAGAAAAATGCCATCAGCCGGATGATCCCGGACGACCAGCACAGCCCGGACCTCATCCTGCCACTGCACGGGCTGAGGAACGTCAAGGCCATCGACTACGACCCACTGGACAAGTTCATCTACTGGGTGGATGGACGCCAGAACATCAAGCGAGCCCGGGATGATGGGACCCAGGCAAGTGTATCTGTCAGCGGCGTGAGGGCACTTCCGTGAAGAGCTCGCCCTGGGACTCTCTGGGCTTCACTTTCCTCAGCAGTGGGGGTGCCCACCACGCACGGCTTTGGGTCAGCAATGGTTTGAGCTCCGATTCTGCCATTATTGGGTGTGAAACTCTGAGACTGGTTATGTGTAGAAACTGGATTTTATAGTTTTTGAACTCAGAGAGGGCAGGGAGTGTCCAACCCCATGGGATATTTCTTCTTTCCACATTGGTTTTGCACAGGGTGGCTGGTATTGCTTACTCTGGATTTGTTCTTATTTCATAGGAATCGTGTAGTCAGTTCTGCCATAATGCAGTCTGTGCGTTCTGAAAATCACCATGGTTTGCAGAATCACACAGCACACACCTCAGGGCCATGGGGGCAGGGGGCTGGGGCGCATTACGTACCGACAGGAGCTCCATATAGCAGTGTCATGCAGGCTTAAATGGCTCAGGACGTAAGTGCCACAATGGAGGCCTGACGTTGGCTGAGGATTTGGGCGTCCGAAGGTCACGGCCTGTGGGTTTTTGTGAGACGGTGGAGTGAGTGTGGACGTGGGGCTCCCAGGGAGACCGTGCTGGGTGCACCCACCTGGTGCTTCTCATGGGTGAGAGTGCCTGAGAGCAAATGTGAAATCCACGTTCTGCTCAAGTGGCCCCAGTGCATCACACATTCGTGTTTTCGAAATTTGCGTCCTGACAGGACTGACGGTTTAGGTATGTGACCCGGTCCAGAAAGGACACGCTCACTGCAGCCTCGGGCCTCACCCGGTGTCTCCGTGCAGCAGGAAACTGTGACCACCATGAACGTGTTTGGCTCGTTCTGCCGGTTTCCAAAGACCCTTTTACAAAAGCTGCAGAACTGAGCGGCCCCTTTCTCAGGCCAGGGGTCCGTGCAGGGGCCTGTGTCACCGTGGGGAGCTCTTGAGACCGTGTAACGGTGACGAGGCATGCTCGTCGGTGGAGATTTTCAGATGATTGTCGTGTGTGTAAAGTGGATTTTGCTGTTCCGTCCCCTGCACTGGATGCTGTGGCTGTCTAGGTGGGTTGGGCATAACTTCCAACAAGATGCTTCTTCCAGCAACGATGGGAAGTTAGCAGGGCACCTTTGAGGTTTGTGCCTGGTGGAAATGGGTTTCTTTCATCCTGCTCAGAGCAGGTGCCGCACCACTGCGCATCCTTTTGGAGGATGGGGAGGTGTTAATTGATGGGCTGTGGCTTCCCTGCTGTTAGGAGGTGTAAATTGCCTTAGGGTCCTGTCCAGGCATTCCTTTAGAAAGCTGAGCAAAAGCATGGAAAGATTGTGAAGAAAAAGCCCTTTTAGGAGCAGCTTCCGGGTTTTCACTGAATTTGGAAACATGGTTCGCTCCTTGTCTCTTGCTGAGCCTCCCGCCTCTGGTGGCTCTGGTTTTGAGTCTTGTTTGTTTGCTTGTTAATCCTCACCTGAGGATATTCTTTCCTTTGATTTTTAGAGGGAGTGGAAGGGGAGGTGGGTGGGGGAGAGAGAGAGAAAAACATCCATGTGAGAGAGACACACTAATTGGTTGCCTTCCACATGCACCCCAACTGGGGCCAGGGATCGAACCTGCAACCCAGGTGCATGCCCTTCACTGTGAATCGAACCTGCGACCCTTTGGTGTGCAGGCGGATGCTCTTAACCACGGCTGGCTGTGATTCTTTCTTAGGGTCCCCCGCAAACCCCCCACAGATGATGTTTTAAGTTATTACACTCTTGGCTAAGTTGTCTTACCTATGCATCTAAAATGTTTTACTGTGGCAAATATTCATAGCAGAACCATTTTAATAGTTTTGAAGTGTATGGTTCAGTGACGCTAAGTACGTTCGCATGGCTGTGCGAACAGAACAGTTCTTGTTCTCCAACTGACACGCTGCCCCCATGACACACTGGATTCCCCACCCCACCCGCCAGCCCCTGGGACCTACCGTCCTACTTTCTCTGTGAATTTGACTGTTCTAAGTACTTCATATAAGCGGCATCACACACTTAGCGTGTGTCTGTTTGTGTCTGGCTTATTTCACTGAGCGTAACGTGTTCAGGGTTTATCTGCGCTGTAGTATGGGTGGTTCTTAGCTGGCTTTTCTAATGACTGGTGTCCCAAGTCTGGTTTTAGGCCCCCACCTGGCCCTGCACCCTCACTGGGCCTTGAACCCCTGGCCTCTCCCTCGGAGGAGAGGGTTGTGCGAGGTTCACCTCCGTTCTCTACACTTGGTTCTGGCACCTTCAGTTTAAAAAACAGCAGGAGCCTAAGAAAACAAGAAAGCAGAGCGATGTCTCGGAAGGGGTCTGTGATCCTGGGTTCAGCTGTCAGGCGGCCCTTGGGTGCGGTGCGCGCAGGAACGGGACCGGGAGAGTGACAGTGCAGGTGGGGGGCAGGAGGCCTGAATCCGAGTGGGTGGGCCTGAGACCTGGGTGAATGGCGAGAGCTCTCCCCGAGGGAGGCTGCTGTAGGTGTCAGTTTCGCTCTCCAGTGCGTGTGTGGGTGAGAGCCGATGGGATATGGTTGGAGCCTGAACTCGGACACCGAGGCCTCGGCCCTCCCGGCCCTGCCTTAGCCGGCGTTCCTTTCTCACTGCTTTACAGCCCTTCATCCTGACCACTCCGAGCCCAAACCAAAGCCCAGACAGGCAGCCCCACGACCTCAGCATCGACGTCTACAGCCGGACGCTGTTCTGGACGTGCGAGGCCACCAACACCATCAACGTGCACAGGCTGGACGGGGACGCCATGGGCGTGGTGCTCCGTGGGGACCGCGACAAGCCTCGGGCCATCGTCGTCAACGCCGAGCGAGGGTGCGAGGCCAGAGGGGCAGGCGGACACCGTGATGTGGGGGGCTGCACCCCGCTGGGGCTGGGAGGGGTCTTCCATCCCCGACTTTCCGATGGGTCAGGAGTCCCGCCACGGCAGCCAGAGCAGGACGTGGGAACGCTAGCTCGTTCCCGGCCTCAGCGGGAAAGCAGACACCCGGGGTGGCCTTCCCAGGAGGCACGTGTGGGGAGGTGCGGGTTTTGCTGAGAGACCGGGAAGGATGTAAGTTCTAATTCATGGGTTTTGTACCATCCCCATCAAGCTCGAACCCTGTACGAAAATCCCTTCCATAGCATCGCAGGTGGTGGCTGGCTACTCACTCGCATGTGTTCCGCCACAGGGAGCTCACTACCTCCCAAGCTGGCTGTCCCTGGCACAGCTTCCCCTCCTGAGAGCTCTTTCCCTCCAGGAAGGCCCCTGGTGCGCCCCCTGCAGGCCCGCGGGTTCTCTGACGGGTGGGAGGCACCTGGGACATGTTGATAGACTTGGAGGGTCCCGACGGGATAAACCTGGGTGGGAGGGGACCTAAGCCACATGACAGGAAGCCGACTGGCTGGTGCTGTGCGAGCTGCATCCTGACAGGAGATGGCACCTGTCCCCCACCTGCTCCCCTCCCACAGGTACCTGTACTTCACCAACATGCAGGACCGGACAGCCAAGATCGAGCGTGCGGCCCTGGACGGCACCGAGCGTGAGGTCCTCTTCACCACGGGCCTCATCCGCCCGGTGGCCCTCGTGGTGGACAACACGCTGGGCAAGCTCTTCTGGGTGGACGCGGACCTGAAGCGCATCGAAAGCTGTGACCTGTCAGGTACGTGCCCTGGGTGTCCTCGGCATCCGGTCCCTAGGCAGCCACAGGTCTGACCTTCCCGGGGACGCCCGGCCTCCCTTGTCATCAGTAACCGTAGTAGTGGCCGTGGTTGTCGGGGACCTGCTGTGAGCAGGCACAGCTGGGGCTTCACGTTCACCTCGTGGCAGAGGCCGAAGACAAAGCTCAGAGAGGGCGAGCAAGTTGCCCTGGGTCCCACAGCACGGGGTGGGGCAGGAGTCCGACCTCAGCCTCTGCCTCCAGTGCCCAAGTCCCAGGTGGGCCGCCTTCGACCAGGAGGCCTGTGGCTGGAGAGGAGTGGGAGTGGGTGCGTTGAGGGCCTTTTCTTCCATAAGATGGGGTGGGGTGGAGGGAGGGGTCCTGTGTCCCTGATCCCAAGGCTGTCGTGGGTGGGAGCAGGGGGAGTCCGGGGCTGGTCTCAGATCTGCCCCAGCTCCAGCCCCAGCGTGGAGTCCTGCAGGCTCCCTGCCAGCCCCCCCTCATCCTCCCGAGCCAGGTGTGGGTCATGCTGTCGCGGTCGGCTGCCGCTCAGGGGCACTTGTCCCATCTGCAGGGGCCAACCGCCTGACCCTGGAGGATGCCAACATCGTGCAGCCCGTGGGCCTGACCGTGCTGGGCAGGCATCTCTACTGGATTGACCGCCAGCAGCAGATGATCGAGCGCGTGGAGAAGACCACTGGCGACAAGAGGACACGAGTCCAGGGCCGTGTCGCTCACCTGACCGGCATCCACGCCGTGGAGGACATCAGCCTGGAGGAGTTCTGTATGTGGGGGGTGGGCAGCGGTGTGGGGGGTACCCAGGGAAGGGTGGGCCTGGGCTCACAGCACAGTGACCCCAAACTGGCCTCCTTGGGGAGAGAGGAGGTCGGGCCACTGTGCGGAGGGGCGGTGCTGAGGCCCTGTTCTCGCGCTGGGCTCCTGGAGGCCGCCCTCAGGCCCGCTCCCTGCCTCCCAGCAACAGATCCGAATCTCCTACTTCCTCCAGCGGGAGAGCCCGCTCTGCTTTTCAAGGGCCCGTGGTTAGATGGTTCGATTTGGCCCAGATTTAAGTCTCCCTTGCAATTAACTCAAGTCAGCTGACTAGTAGCCTTAGTTACATCTGCAAACCCATGGGCGCCCTAGCTCATCGCATCCCCTGTGTTGGGGGTTTGGGTGGGAAATTGGGGAGCATTGAGGATTCTGCCTGCCACAGCCTGCTGTCTAAGCCAGGACCACTTGTTCCTCTATCCCCTCCATATATGACCATGTAGGGTGCGTGTGTGTAGGTGTCTACCTGAGTCTGTCTTCTCACTCTTCATTCAATCAATACACCTGGGCTGACAGCAGGCTAAGCAGGGCTATTGCTTTCTCTGTCCTGTGATGCCCAGGGTCTAGCCAAGTTCAAGGTGCTCGCCTTCAAGGCCCTGGGGGATGCCCGGCTCACCAGCCTTACCCCAGGCCCTCATCCTCCCACAGGCCAAGTGCCTGCTCCCCAGAGTCCCTCTGTCTGGTCACCTTTCCTTCTCCGTCTGAATAACTCCTACTAATTCTTCACTCACTCAGCTCAGGTGTCCCTCTCTTGTGGATGAGCTTCTACCCTTGGACCCCCCTCCCTGCCACGTGGTGACTGTCCTGCCTCCCAGGCCCTGTGCTCACTGTGTCATTACCTTACCTGTATTTCACAGTTGTGCTACTTTGCATCTAAGGAAAGCAGGTCTCAGAGAGGGTGTTAGCTTCCCCTTGTCAATTGGCCAATGAACACGATGGGGCTTGGATTTGAGGCCAGAGCTCATGATTTAGCTCCTGGGCTTGTCTGTTGCTTACCTCCAAGTTGGCTACCACGTTCATTAGAGTTACCTGTGAAGTACAAAGCCTGGGTCTGAGTGAGGTCTTGGGTGTGACCTCTGACACAGTGAATCTGTCACTTGTATGTTGATTGCTAGGGGCGGAGCCAGTGCTTTCTGCCATTTCTTCTCACCTCGGGGAGGTCAGCCACACCCCCCTCCCCAGGCTCCTTCCTCTGGGTCAGGTGTGGATGCATTGTTAGTGGAACTGAAGTATGCGCACTCCCCATAGAGTCAGCACCTGCTGCTTGAGCTCCCCTGCTTATTTGTATCCTGCAGTCCCTGTAATAAATCACCACAAACTGGGTGACTAAATGCATCAGAAAGGTGGCCTCCCGTAGTTATGGAGGCCAGAAGTTTGGGATCATGGTGTCTGTGGGGTCAGCTCCCTCTCCAGGCCCTGGGACGGTTCTCTGCCCCTTCTAGTTTCTGGCGGCTACAGGCGTTCCTTGTGGCCACATCGCTCCAGTCCCTGCTTCTGCCATCACACGGCCTTCTCCCCGGTGTCTGTCCCTTCATTCCCCTGTCGTCTCTTATACCCAGATAGTTCAGAATAACCTCAACTCCAGATTCTTAACTTGATTGTATTTGCAAAGATCGTTTTTCCAGATAAGGTCCTATTCACAGGTTCTGGGTATTTGGATGTGGACATACCTTTTTTGGGGGCCACCACTCAGCTCTCTACACCATGAGAGGCAGACAGGTGGGCAGAGTAGAGTGACAGGTGTAGGCACAGTGAGAGCTGGGGAAGATGCACTGGGCTGTGACGTTGGGTAAGTTTGGTAACTGCTTTTGGCCTGCGTTTCCTCATCTGCAAAATGCAATGTCACTAGACACAGACTCCGGAGGTTGCCCTGGGAATTAAGTGGGAGGATCTGTAGGAGCCTGGCCAACGCGAGTGCCGGCTCTTGTGAGTTCTCACCTGGCCCTCATCCCCTCCACCCTCTGGACTGCGGTCCTGAGGTGGGAGGCAGGGCTTGACCCCCTCCCTTTTTGTCTCTGCAGCGGCCCACCCATGTGCCCGGGACAACGGCGGCTGCTCCCACATCTGCATTGCCAAGGGTGACGGGACACCACGGTGCTCATGCCCAGTCCACCTCGTGCTCCTGCAGAACCTGCTGACCTGTGGTGGTAGATATGACCTCAGTACTTTCTGTTGGGACCTAATTCTCTGCCCACTGGTTGCTGCCCTGCATTCTTTTATTAAAGTTATAGTCCCTGTTGCATTCAGTCTCCAAAGCAGACTGGCTCTTTCTCATCCTCTCTTTTCTAACATAGGCATTCAGGGCAATGCATTTCCCTCTAAGCCTGGCTTTGGCTGCAGCCACAAATTTTCATAATTTGCATTTTCATTTTCAGTTAGTTCAAATATTTTTAAATTTCTCATATGGCTTCTTCTCTGATCCATATGTTATTTAGAAGTGTGTGTAATCTGTACTAATAATAGAGGGATATGCAAATTGTCTGGGACACCGTCACAGTAACAATAACAACCAAACAGCAGGCTGCGTGGGGCGACCAGGCCAGCACGGGGGGGCAGTTGGGAGCGACCAGGCCAGCAGGGGGCCAGTTAGGGGCAACCAGGCTGGCAGAGGGGGGCAGTTGGGGGCGACCAGGCAGGCAGGCAGGCAGGTGAGCAGTTAGGAGCCAGTGGTCCTGGATTGTGAGAGGGATGTCCGACTGCCAGTTTAGCCCGATCCTCAGGGGTCAGACATCCCCTGAGGGGTCCCGGATTGGAGAGGGTACAGGCTGGACTGAGGGGACCCCCCCTCCCGTGCACGATTTTGTGCACCGGCCTCTGGTCTCCTAATAATTGGGGATTTTCCAGGTATCTTTCCGCTACTGATTTCTAGTTTAATCCCACTGCGGTCTGAGAGCAGACGTATGATTTCTATCCTTTTAGTTTTGTTCAGATGTGTTTCCTGGTTCCGCATGTGTCTGTCTTGGCAAATGTTTCACGTGAGCTTGAGAAGAATGTGTCATCTGCTGTTGTCGGGTCCCGTGTATCCCACCTCCTGTGCACAGTCTTTGTTGGTGGCTCAGCCTGCAGACATCCACCACTGGCTCCTTTCAGACGCCATTTGCACCCACTGGCTCCTGCTGCCCCAGCATGTTCTTTGTGGGTGGGCCCAGTGGGGACAGCCAGGCTTCTTTGTGAGTTTGCTCACGCCCCCTCCACTGCCTCACGCCCTGCTCAGCTTGGTGAGAACCTGGCAGTTATGCAGGAGGCACACAGGTACCAAACGATGAAAGGCTTACATGCATTGTTTCAGGATGAAATGAATAGTTTTTTCCTTAGGTTTCAAGGGCATTGAGGACAGTTGTTAAACATTAAAATGAGCCCTAACCAGTTTGGCTCAGTGGGTAGAGCGTTGGCCTGTGGACTGAAGGGTCCCAGGTTCGATTCCAGGCAAGAGTATGTACCTTGGTGGTGGGCACATCCCCTACTGGGGATGTGCAGGAGGCAGCTGATCGAAGTTTCTCTCTCATTGATGTTTCTGGCTCTCTATCCCTCTCCCTTCCTCTCTGTAAAAAATCAATAAAATATATTTTAAAAAATTAAACAAACAAAAAACATTAAAATGAAATTCTGGCCCATTTTCTGGCCTAAGTTGGTTTTCTGTGATTTTCCACACAAAGGAGAGGAGGGATGTGATGGGATCCCTGGAAAATGGGGCAGCCCTAGGCTGAGTGGCAGCTCTCCCTTCTCTCTGCTGGTGCCCCCTCATCTCTGCCTGTCTGCATCCCAGCCCTCTTTCCCTCCACAATGAAAAAACACACACAAAGAGAATTCATGTCTTTTAGCTCACATGCATTACCCCGTCTTCTACACTGGGGCTGGGGCAGCGCACAGGACACACCCACAGTGGAGACCAGCTGCACTGGGTGGGGCTGCCTGTGACGGTGCTTCTGTCCCCCCCCCACCCCACCCCCAGAGCCTCCCACGTGCTCCCCGGACCAGTTCACCTGTGCAACGGGGGACATCGACTGCATCCCCGCGGCCTGGCGCTGCGACGGCTTCCCGGAGTGTGACGACCAGAGCGATGAGGAGGGCTGCCCGGTGTGCTCTGATGCCCAGTTTCCCTGCGCGCGGGGCCAGTGCGTGGACCTGAGACTGCGCTGTGACGGTGAGGCTGACTGTCAGGACCGCTCAGATGAGGCAGACTGTGATGGTGAGGCCCCACCCCCGTCCAGCCCTACCCAATCCCCATCCACCAAGGCCCTGCTCCTACCCTGCCGCCCCGCCCCCCAATCTCGCCTCTCCCCGGTTTGGCCCTACCCAGACTCTGCCCTGTACATATCCTTTCTGGAGCCGTGCAATTCCCCTGAAGCCACTTGTTCTACCCTCCTAGGTCTCTTACTGGCCACAAGGGTAGTATCTCTGTAAAACCTTTGCCAGGAGAGAAATCGCCAGGTCCTCCTCAGCTTGGGAGGGAAATAAGTTACTTTTTAGGCCAAATGTGGAAAACCTTGCCATTTGCTCCCATCCTGCCCTGCCAAGCAATTTAACTTGAAGGCGGAGTGTAAGAGTCAGTCCTACCTTCCTTCATTCAGTCCACAGTTTTACAGAAACCAAGACAGGTCCAGTAGCTGGATGTTCATGGTTTGCACCTGGGTAAATCCCACCCCATAAGGCAGGCTGGCCTCCTGTGACCTGTGTGTGGGGTAACACTTACCCTGAGTAGGTTCTAGCCACTCATGGAACCAGGAGTTACAAAGAGATGGGCTTTGTCATCCCAGGTCCACTGTGACCAGCAGGATCTTCCTTTAGACCAGTGGTTCTCAACCTTCCTAATGCTCCGACCCTTTAATACAGTTCCTCATGTTGTGGTGACCCCCAACCATAAAATTATTTTCGTTGCTACTTCATCACTGTGATTTTGCTACTGTTATGAATCGTCATGTAAGTATCTGATATGCAGGATGTATTTTCATTGTTACAAATTGAACATAATTAAAGCATAGTGATAAATCACAAAAACAATATGTAATTATATATGTGTTTTCCGATGGTCTTAGGTGATGACCCCTGTGAAAGGGTCGTTCGACCCCCAAAGGGGTCGCGGCCCACAGGTTGAGAACCACTGCTTTAGACCTTGGCAGGGAAACATCTCTCTGTTTCCCCTGTGAATTTTCCTTTTATAAGTGACCTGCTTGGAGGTTCCTGTCACATGTTAACACCACGGCCCAGGACGGCCACTGAGCTCTTAATGGGTCGCTCTTCCTGCCTCCCCTCGTAGCCGAGGGTCCTGTCTAGATAACTCGGGTGCTGTCTGGTCACGGCCTGCCGCCCCTGTTCACGATTAGCGTCATTTCCCTAGATGTGTCTGTAAAGTCACCGTTGTGAAGTCTTTCCAGCTAAGAGACCCTTTGGGAATTTGGACTGGCACACTGGCCTGAGGGCTAAATCCAGACCACACCTGTTTTGGTCAATAAACTTTGATTGGGACACAGCAGGCGCATTGGTTTCTGTCTTGTGCTGGGACAGCGAAATCGAGCAGTTGCAATAGAGACCAATGGCCCTTGGTGACTAAATACTTACTGAGCCCAGCTGTACCCTCATGCCCGGCACTGTGTTTGGCCTCGATCATGAGGAGGGCAGGAGCCCCATCAGGAACTGTCCCCTCCCCTTCCCGTTGTAAATGCTGCTTCCGGTGCACATGCTGCACTCACAACCAGCCCCAGTGCAAGCTCTGGGCGCCACCCTCTGTTTCCGAAGCCTCCCAAGTGGTTCTGGGGCATCTGGGCAGGGCAGGGAGGAGTTCAGATGGCAAGTATGCCCGGTGGCTGAGCCCCTGGGCAGCTGCCTTCCTGGTGGGGCTCCAGCTCCTTCCCCGACAGCATGCGGGCGCAGGAAGGGAGGCGGCAGCAGTAATCAGTACCCAGCCTCTCTCTTCCTCCCGCCGCCAGAAAGGCTGCGAGCTGCGTTGGTCACTTGTGTGGATGCCTTTGCCTTCACAGTTGAGCTCTGCTGAGACATCACCTGTGTCCTGCCCCCCCCCCAACCCCCCGCTCTAGGGAGCCAAGGCTTCTCGTGGGCGATCCTCTAGTTGGCTCACCTCCTGTACCTGGGAGAGCCTTGGGCAGGGGCTGGGTGAGTCCCTGCGCTGTTCGTGCCAAGGAAGGAGCCTGATCAGTACCGTCTCTCCCCTGCCGGCCCTGACCCCAGCATTGCAGCAGCTTTGGGACAAGGGCCATCGAGGGGAGGGTGGAGGCTGGATTTGCCATCTCCCTGCCCAGGCCTAGAAAGGGTCCGTGTGTCCCTCTACATCTGGAACCCAGATCTTCCTTGGGTCCTGGGTGGCGGGGCAGGGAGCCACACCGCGCCCTCTGACGCCTCTGAGTGCCAGCTTCCCTCCTCGCAGCCCTCTGCCTGCCCAACCAGTTCCGCTGTGCCAGTGGCCAGTGCATCCTCATTAAGCAGCAGTGTGACTCCTTCCCCGACTGCATCGACGGCTCCGACGAGCTCATGTGTGGTGAGCCGGCTTCCCAGGGAGGGCGGGGTCCCCCCGGTGCTGAGGTTCTGCCTCAGAGTTGGGGTCCAGGAGGGAGAAGCGGACTGGGGCAGGGTTCACAGAGGCTAGGAGGTCGGGAGTCCTTGGCCTTGCTAGCAGGCAGGGAAGCTTTCCCCGAGTGGAGGAGGCAGAGCAGCTGAGCTGAGGGGAGAGGGAGACCGTGAGCTCGGGGTGTTCCAGCTGGGAGAGAGGCACGGCAGGCCCCCTTGGGAGAAGGCATGCACAGGTGCCAGGTTTGGCCTGAGTGTAAACTGTCCTGCTCCTGCCCAGGCACCTCAGCCAGTGGCATCGGTCAGGCGGCAGGCTTACCCTCGCCAGAGCTGTGCCCATGTTGAGTCTAGAGCCCAGACTCCAGCTCCTGTTCTGTCTGAATGAAAGACAGCGTTCCCAGGCCCCGGGGCTCAGAGCCCAAGGAGCACCTCCCCAGCCCAGGACGCCCAGAGGACCCCGGCATGCACCTTTGCAGCCCTGGGCCAGCTCCTGGCATTGCGGGTTGGGCTGAGCCCCCTCAGCCAGGCCCTGTGACAGGATTTCTGCGGGGCTCAGTGAGCCCTGCTAGTGAAGGCCCTGGGCCCCTGGCACACTTGTTAGCCCAGCCCCTCTGCACAGGTGAAGTCCACTGCTAGATGGGCTAGGACCGTGGCCGGCAAACTGCGGCTCTCGAGCCACATGCGGCTCTTTGGCCCCTTGAGTGTGGCTCTTCCACAAAACACCACGTGCGGGCGCGCACGTACAGTGCGATTGAAACTTCGTGGCCCATGCGCAGAAGTCGGTATTTTGTGGAAGAGCCACACTCTAGGGGCCAAAGAGCCGCATGTGGCTCGCGAGCCGCAGTTTGCCGACCACTGGGCTAGGAGACACTGGGCTCCTTCTGCCTGCCCCATGCCCACTGCCTGGTGGTCAGTCCTGGAACCAGCCCCGAGGGCCTCCTGGCCCAGCTCATGACTCATGGGAGCAACTGTGTACTTCCAGCCGCTACAGAGAATGCTGGGCAAAGGGGGATGAACATGAGGCTGCTGTGGGGGAGTCACTGTTAAGGGCCCCTTGGGATATACATAGAGCTTAGCCAAATGGAGGAGGAGGGGGAGGAGAGTAGAGGGAGGAGGGGGGAGGAGGGTGCTCCAGGCAGGCCAAGGGGGCAGCGGGTGGGTGGTACTGAGGTTAGCATGGGTCCCCAGCCCAGCACCCCAGCATCCCCTCCTTCCGGCCCCCTGTCAGTGAGTGCTGGCCCCAGGCAGAACCAGTTCCTCCAGGGCCCACGGTACCCCACAGGGGATCTCCCCACAGGGGATCGCCCCACAGGGGAGCCTGTTCCTGTGCAGTTAACCTCGACCCCCTCTTCCTGTCTGTCCTCTGGCAGAAATCACCAAGCCGCCCTTGGACGAAGGCCCGGCCCACAGCAGTGCCATCGGGCCCGTCATCGGCATCATCCTCTCGCTCTTCGTCATGGGCGGGGTCTACTTTGTTTGCCAGCGTGTGGTGTGTCAGCGCTACACAGGGGCCAACGGGCCCTTCCCGCATGAGTACGTCAGTGGGACCCCTCACGTGCCCCTCAATTTCATAGCACCGGGTGCCTCACAACACGGTCCCTTCACAGGTAAGGAGCTGCGACGTGCAGGGCCCTGGGCGGAGGTGGGGAGAGCAGTCTGGGCAGGACATGGGTGAGTGGGTCAGGGATGCTGCTGCCATGCCTGTATCATGCGTGTGGCAGACATCACTAGTCGGTCACAGCACGCGGGCTCTCCTGAGCTTCTGCTTGGCATCAGAGTCCTCAGGGCAGAGGCTGCACAGCTACGGCCCGTCCTTTCGCCTTGGAGGCGTGGGCAAGCTCTTTGGATTTAACCTTCAATATTCCTTTTTTTTTTAAAATAATTTTTACTGATCTTTTTTCATTTTTGAGAGGAAGGGGGAGAGAAACATCAGTTTGTTGTTCCACTTGTGTATGCATCCATTGGTTGATTCTTACATGTGCCCTGACCTGGGATTGAACTGGCAATCTGGGCGTATCAGGACAACGCTCTGACCACTGAGATACCCAGCCAGGGCGTTTGGCGTTCTTGTGGAGCATGTCTTGAGTATTCGGGGTGAAGGAGGGGGACAGGTACTTCGCTTCGCTCTAGAATCAAAGGAGTCACTGGGTATATAACAAGCAGTTTTGTCCTGAGCGCAGTTAGGACTGCGGCTGCACAGTTAAAACCACGGTGAGGTGTAGTCCACCAGGAGCAGGGACCTGAGAGGCCACAGGTGTGGGTTCCAAGGTGGCACTGCCAGGCTGAGCCCACGGTTCACGTCACGGTGTGGCCACGGAGGTGGGGTCAGTCAGTGCTCAGCCCCGAGAGGGTCACTGAGGTCATCTCAGGGCCACCTTGGGGATTCCTCGGTGCCTGCCCAGCCCTGGGTCCCTCTCTCCTGTCCTGTTCCCCTGCCCAGAGCCGGCCTTGCTGGGACTCTGACGTCTGTGTGCAGATGAGGCCTGATTCTGCTTGGATGTGGGGGTGGTCAGGGGTTTCTCCAGAGCTCCAGGAGGCCCGAGGGAGCGGCTCGGTCACCGGTGCAGCAGTCCCCAGAGAACGGGGCCCTCTCTGTGCCAGGCGACCCTGAGCTGAGACCCTCTGAGTTCACTCCCGCAGGCCCACAGTGGCCCCGGGGGAGGTCTGTGGGTCTACGCATTTTACAGATGAGGCTCACACGGGTGGTGTGCAGAGGGCCTTACTCACCTGGACCTGGGTCTTGTGGGCGGCAGGAGCTGTGGAGGGCCCACTGTGTCTGTGGGGTACCCCAGCCCGACCTGCCCTGTCCCCGTCCCCCGCAGGCATCTCATGCGGCAAGTCCATGATGAGCTCCGTGAGCCTGATGGGGGGCCGGGGCGGGGTGCCCCTCTACGACCGGAACCACGTCACCGGGGCCTCGTCCAGCAGCTCCTCCAGCACCAAGGCCACGCTGTACCCGCCGGTGAGTGGGGGCGGGAGGCCTGGCTGGCCGGGAGACGCCTCTGGGACCTCAGGATTCCTAGACTAATTCGCTGTTCCTCCAGAGAATTCCCCTTCCTCCCCTATAAGCCTGCCATTTTCCTCTCTAGAGACACTGCTTTCAGTTGAGAAAAGGGCATGCCTTGTTCATCGGGGATAATCTGGGAACCACACAAAAACCTAGAACGGAAGTTCCACCCATCATCCCACCTCCTCGGTTGCTAGCAAGCATTTCACTGTCCGAGCGCAGTCTCTGTTCTGCACTCTGTCTACATGGGGTGTTCAGGGGTCCCTGTGCAAGCCCCCCCTCAGCATCCCCACCAGGAAGACTCTCTTTTCCAACCAAGTTCTTGCTGGTTCCCAGGAAAGAGCTGGGTTGTTTTCTAAAGGGCAGGCTCTCATGGGGTGACTTTTGTGGCTGAAATGCTCCTTGGAGCTGCGGGCAGCCCCAGTGTGGGGAGGCGCTGGCTCTCACCAAGCCACACCTGGTAGCAGAACAACCGTACAGTGTCCGAGCCCCGCTGGGGGGTCCCTTGTGGGAACCCTCTCCCTGAGGTTGGCTGGGGTACCCTCTTTCCCAAGAGCACAGCTCCAGGGTGCCTGGCGAGCTTGAGGCACGCAGGTGAGCCTGTGTGTATATAAACATCGGAGTCTGAAGGTTCTGTTTTTCAATCCTTTGAAATCTGACTTCCTGTGACTGGATGTTCTACGGTGAGGGCAGCCCCTGGAGCTTTCTCTGGGGTCTCCAGCAAGCCCACCTGCCAGGGCCAGGCCTTCCTGCCCCTCTGGGTGTCCCGCACGTCCAGGGTGTTGCCTCCTCCTTATCGGCCCTGAGCTTGGCAGGCCTGGAAGGGGAGGAGGGGGCAGCAGAAGCTGTTATCTCGGGTTCGCAGGACGGGAACTGAGTCTCCTGGAGGCTCCGGGACCCGACTGCATTTTGGGGCAGAGGCAGGTAGGACCCAGAAGCCTGGAGTTTAAAATACCAACCTCCACTCCTCTCATCCTCCCTGCGGACTCTCACATGCCCCACGGAACCAGCCAGATGCACTGGGAACCCCTGTAAGGCCGAGCTTGCCCCAGGAAGCAGCCCCTTGGCCTCCCGTGCAGACACCGGAGGCTCAGGAGACTGCCTTTTCTGTCCCAGGCTCTGCTGGGAGCTGGGGATCTTATTAGGCAGCAAGAGGTGACATGAACAGCCAGCTGGGTTTTTTTGTTCTTGCTGTTAGTCCTCACTTTCAGAGAATGGAAGGGAGGGAGCGAGGGGTGGGGGGAGAGGAAGAAACATCAATGTGGGAGAGATGACCAGTTGCCTCTCACACACGCCCCAATCGGGTGGGGAGGGAACCCGCAACCCAGGTACGTTCCCTTGATGGACAGTCGAACCCGTGACCCTTTGGTGCATGGGCCAACACTCTAACCACTGACACATATTGGCCAGGGCCCAACCGTTGTTGTTTTTTATATAACTCACATACCATACAATTCATCCACTTAAACTGTACAATTCAGTGGTTTTTAGTATATTCATAGATATGTGCAACCATCACCATGGTTAATTTTAGAACATTTTCATCACCCCAAAAAGAAACCACATGGAGCCAGCTATTTTTAAATTAACGACACGATTTTGCATCAGTAACGCATGTTCATGGCACAGAATTCAAAAGGCGCAGGGAAGAGGGCCCCTCCCAACACGAGCAGGGACCCCCTTAGAGCAACATTCCATGGCAAGATTCTTGTGTGTTCTTCCTGAGTAATGTTACATCAGCAAGTATACAAGAGTATGGACTTTATTTTCCAAAAAAAGAGAGTAATTTTTTTTACCTTTCAAAAAAAGGTTTGTATTGATTTTTAGAGAGAGAGGGACAGAGAAATAGACACATCAATGAGAGAGAAACGTTGTTGATCAGCTGTCTCCTGCATGCCCCCTAAAGGGGATCAAGCCCATGCCCTGACCCGGAATTGAACTGGCAACCTCTTGCTTCCTGGGTCAACGCACAACCACTGAGCCACCAGCCAGGCTTGTTATTTTGAGGGCAGGGGAAGGGGACTTCTTGTGGTGACTCACCAAGTGTCAGGACAGACCCTGACTGGGGAAGCAGGTCTTCTCAGCCCCATTTTAGAGATGAGGAAACCATGGCCCAAACAGGTGAAGTTCCTCACCAGACAAGGGGCCCTGGGAGGTGTGGGCCTGCTGAGCCGGTCGGTCCAGTGTGGGCCCTCACCTCCTGCTCTGGGGGGACACCTGGCGGCGGGTGGCAGGACCACACAGCTGCATTGGGCCTCTGTGACACCCCCCCCCCCCACCCGCTTGGCTCTCCGCAGATCCTGAACCCACCGCCGTCCCCTGCCACGGACCCCTCCTTGTACAACGTGGACGTATTCTACTCTTCAAACATTCCCGCCCCCGCCAGGCCCTACAGGTACGCAGTCCCTGCACCGCCCTGGTGGGAGTGGCTGGCCGGGCCTCCAGAGGAGCCTGTGGCCGGGAGGGTGCGGTCCACGTTTCCTAGGAGGAGGAACCTGGGAGAGGTTCAGGGTGGTTATGAGCACATGATGCACCCTAGTCCTGCCTCCCCTGGCTCTTCTCCTCCTCACCAGGCTGCCCCCCACACCAGAGGACCGGGTCTGTGTGTTGAGGCCAGAAGCCCACCGGATCCCAAATCTGAGTGGCTCTGAAGCCGGGACAGGCAGATGGGGCCTGGAAGAATGCTCCCACTCATTCCGATCTTGCATGGCTGTGGGACCCTGGCAGGGACGCCGGGATCACATCTAATCCACATGAGTGCTGGGGTGGCTCTGCCTTGCCCCCCGCTATCATCCTCCACGTGGTCTACATTGGGGTCACAGATCCCACCTCCCCTGGCGGGAAGGGGGCACTTGAGCAGGTTAAGAAGAAGTGGGATCCGGTGTGCTGGTCTGTGTCCAGGGGCCAGTCACGGCCTGCGGTGGGGTGGGGGGTGACCCTCCTGACTTCAACCTGGCGGTCTCAGCCAGCTGGGCTCCAGGTGCACTGGGCCCCTCACCCCAAGTGAACTACCTGATGGGGTGGGTGGGGGTGGGCTCTGGCACATGCCCAGGCCGCCGAGGTGCAGGCAGAAGCTCTGGAGCAGGGGTCCTCAAACTTTTTAAACGGGGCCAGTTCACTGTCCCTCAGACCGTTGGAGGGCCGGACTATAGTTTTAAAAAAAACTATGAACAAATTCCTATGCACACTGCACATATCTTATTTTGAAGTAAAAAAACAAAACGGGAACAAATACAATATTTGTATTTGCATGTGGCCCGCGGGCGGTAGTTTGAGGACCCCTGCTCTGGAGTGTCCGAGGCCCCTCTCTCTACTGAGTCACCTGGCGTGGTGGAGACTGAGCGAGGCGTCACCTGCCATCTAGTGGCCGTTTCGGGAACTCCGGGCCGAGCAGGGGAGATACGCAGTCTCTGGAGAGACATACCTCTTTGCTGGTCACTGCCTTGTTCAAGGACCTGCAGTGGCTCCCCAGTGCCTCAGGCCGGGTCTGTCCCCAGCAGTCTCGTAGGCCACTGCCCCAGGGCTGTCACACCCACACCAGCCAGGCCAGGCCGCTCAGTCTCTGGAATACCCCATGCCTTGTTCTGCCCTGATTTGGGTGTCACCTCTGATACCTATTCCCTTCCCACTGCCTGTCGGGGTCCCTTTCTGCTCTTGGGGTCCTGTGAGGGGAATCCTCCCCCTACACACTTTCCTCAGCACCAGGCACCCCTCGCTGGCTCCTCCTTCCTGCCCCCTGTGAGCCCCCTGTGAGCCCCCTGTGGCCTGGAGCTGGGGCTCATAAACACACCGGGATCCTGGCCCCACACGCAGGCCGCCTGGCAGCCCGACACAGGGTTCAGCGCGCAGGAGGTGTCTGGGCAGCGATGCCCTCATGGAGGACAGCTGGGTGGTACCTCTGGGGTCAGGTTTCTTGAACCCAAGATGGGACCCTTCCCAGACAGAGGGACAGTATATAAGGGGGAATCGTCGTCGAGCACTTTTCTCCTATCAGGGAGTTTTGAGCATTTTCTATGCAGAATCTCATTTAACCCTCACAAGTCCCTTTTGAAATGGGTGCTGCTCCATTCTCCCCATTTCATCAGTAAGAAGCTGAAGCGAAGAGGGGTTAAGTACTCTGCCCAGGGTCATCCTGGTAGGCTCTGCAGGCCTTGTTCTCCATAAAGGTGACTTTGGCCTGGGGCTGCCATGCTCGCCAGGGCCTGGGCTTGGGAGCCCTGCCGGGGCGGTGGAGGCACCTCTACTTAGAGGTGGGGATATGGAGGTGCAGAGGCCACGTGACTGGGGGACCCCTGTGCCCATCCGGTCCTCAAATCAGGCCCCACCCCCCTTTCTTTGTCCGTGCAGGCCCTACATCATCCGTGGCATAGCGCCCCCGACAACGCCTTGCAGCACTGACGTGTGTGACAGCGACTACAGCGCCAGCCGCTGGAAGGCCAGCAAGTACTACCTGGATTTGAACTCAGACTCAGACCCCTACCCGCCCCCGCCCACACCCCACAGCCAGTACCTGTCGGCGGAGGACAGCTGCCCCCCTTCGCCCGCCACGGAGAGGAGCTATTTCCACCTCTTCCCGCCCCCGCCGTCCCCCTGCACGGACTCGTCCTGACCTCGGCCGGGCCACCCTGGCCTCTCTGCGCCCCTGTAAATAGTTTTAAATATGAACAAAGAAAAAATATATTTTATGATTTAAAAAATAAATATAGTTGGGATTTTTAAAAACATGAGAAATGTGAACAGTGATGGGTGGGCAGGGCTGGGGGAACTTTGTACAGTGGAGAAAATATTTATAAACCTTTTTTTTTTTTTTAACATCACTGCCATTCTTCTGTGCCATGTGTGCGTTGGAGGGGAGTGTCCCCACAGAGCGAACTCCGACCTCTGGCCCTCCCCTGGACAGCCTTTGTCCTCCTGGGCGCAGGCGTCTCGCTTCATCAGGCTCCCGCATGGGAGGGCAAAGGCCAGCGGGCAGGGCCAGCGTCATGGCTGCAGTCGTGAAGGGCCTCGGGCTTGATTTTGTCTCAGCTGTTGCCATCCTAAAATTATAAATAGTTTTTGAGAAAGAGGCCCTGTGTTTTAAATTTGCTCTAAGTTTTGCAGATTAAATAGCTGGGCTTTGGGCTGTTCCTGACCTGTGTATGCCAACCCAGGCTGCTGTGCCCATCAAGACAGTGCTGGAGACGAGGGGCGCCTCCTGGTCCTGCCATCCTGTGGGCACAGTGGATGGGGCTGCCAGGCCACACTCTCCCCAGGGAAGGAAGCCCCCGGCCTGCCCTGGCCCCTCCTTCCCGGCCCTCACACAGTCAGTCGGTGAACGCTGTCCGTCCGAGGTTTGCGATGTGCCCGTCTGGGTGGTATGGGAGGAGACTACTAGATGAGGCCTGGTTCCTGCCCCTGGGGCCCCCATCTGTGGAAGGAGACAGAGAAGTCAGCAAGCAACGGTGTGTCGTAGCGAAGCTGGGCTGTTCTCCCGGGGCCAGGGGAAGCCGGGAAGGGCCTGACCCTAATTGGAATGTCTAAGGTGGGTCATGGAAGACTCCCCACGCATAGAGCTGGGAGCAGTCTCCATTGGAGTCAAAGCAGAGATCTGGAAGGAGGGCCTCCCAATAGGACCCTGAGCCGTCCCCCCTCCAGGGCCTGGATACAGAGGTGACAGCTGAGCGAGGTGAATGGATCAGCTGCCAGACGACCTCCCACAAGGGGGGCCCCAGAATGCACTGGATCCTGTAGCTCTGGCGCTGAGGCGGTGGGAAGGCAGAGGCCCTTAGCACTCCAAGACTGCTTGGCCAGGGGACAGAGCTGGGGACCTCAAGGGTGGACCTTCAGGAATCACCTCCCCTGGCCCCTGACTGTGGATGCCCCTGCCACTGACGGAGGGCAGATGCCGGGGACAGTACAAAGTAACAGTGAGCACCAGAAGCCAGTGCTGAGCCCCAACCCAGAGCTGCCGGGGCCACCTGGCGGGACCTGTGCTCAGGCCCTTTGCAAGCAGGAGGGGTCAGACCTGCATCTGGGAAGGCCAGCTGGCCCCATCTGTTAAGAAAGGTGCCGTCACCACCCCTTGGACGGCTGGAAGGCTTCCAAGAGATAAATGCCTATGAAGACGCCTCGCCCATTCTGCCCGGCTGAAGCAGCAGGTCCTTGGTGAATGGGCGCTGGGGCACGTTAAAGCTCAGAGGTGACACACCTGCTCAAGGTGACACCGCTAAGGACCGGCAGAGCTAGATGGTGCACCCAGGGTCTCAGCCCAAGGTGGGGTTCTCTGCCCCACAGAGCTGCCAAGCACCCAGGGTTCCTGTTCTTCCAGGTTGGAGCACACACCCTGAGGTGCTAATTAAAGCACCAATCTCAACCTGGGCAACCAAGCAGGAAGTGGAGGTCACTTTCGCTGACTCAGAAGCAGTGGCTGCATGTGGGGATCCCCTAGGAGACCCTCCCTTCACTTTCTTACCCTTCACTCATGCATTGGGGGTCCCCTGGAGCACACCTGCTCCGTTCTATCCAGCCAGACATTCAGTCTGCTAGGGTCTGCCAGGGATCAGGCAAGGGGAAGGGAAGGAGTGGCCTGGGCTGCTGACCTCTGGTGGCCTGTGTGGGCTGGGGGTGGGGGGGTAGGGAGAGTCACCCATTGCAGCCCTCCCCCTCACTCCCCTAGCACCCAACCCAGCACCGATGGAGCCATTGCATGGCTAGGGGTGCCATCTGGTGGCCAGAGGCCACTCCCCTGGATGCTTTCCTGCCGTGTGGTCAGCTAGAGGGAGTGGAGGACAACCTGCTCTGGTCTTCCATGTGCCAAGTAAGTCTGTCGGCCTTCAGTAAGCACCCACTGTGTGCAGGGCCCTACACTAAAGTCACGTGCTGGGGGACCCAGACATTAGTCGGATGTCCTCCCTTGAAGGTGCTCTGAATCCAGTGATAGAGGCAGGCAGTTTCCAAAGCCATGGGGGTATCTGGGGCCCAGAGAGGGTATCACATTCAGATGGGAAGGCTCCCTGGAGGAGGTGATGTTTCAGCTGTGTCTTAAATGAGAGGATGAAATTAACCCAGCTTTTTTCATTTAAACTTCACAATAGACCTGCTAGGCAGATGGTATCCTCAATTGGTAGTTAAGGAAACCAAGGCTTGATCAATAATTTGTCCAATCATTCCTTTTTAAAAAGAAATATATTTTTTTCATTTTATTATTTATTTTGATCCTCACTCCAGGATATTTTTTCCATTGATTTTTAGAGAGAGTGGGAGGGAGAAGGGAGAGACAGAAACTTCGATGTGAGAGAGACACATTGATTGGTTGCCTCCTGCACACACCCTGACCACGGGAACCAGCAAGGTACATGCCCTTGGCTGGAATTGAACCATGGACAAGGGTCCGTGGTTGGGCTGACAATCTGTCCACTGAGCCAAACCAGCTAGGGCCAATCCTTCCTTTATCCAATAAATGTTACTAATTGACTAGTGAGTGCTACTCAACCTGGCCAAAAGGACTTGTGCCTTCCCTCCAACATCTGCGGTGACACCTATGACATCCTGTTCCAGGATGGGTGTGGGAGCTCCTCCCTGTCCGTGTCCAGCAGCCCCCTGGGGGCCATGGCTGCCCTGGACAGCCGGACAGAATCCACGTGGCCAGATCTTGGGCATGTCCACTGCCAGGCAGGACGTGGGGAACCAGGATGTGGGTAATGTGGAATGTTCTGTCCCAGACAGACCTGGATGGTTGGGAAGGGTTTGGGTCCCACTTGGCCACCCTGGGGCACCTTCTCGAGAACCACTCAGCTGGTTCTTCACAGCACTGGGACCCCCTTATTGGTCCCACCTTTGCTGCCTCCTCTCTGGAGGTCCTCACCCAGATTCCCACCCCTCTACGTCTCTCTCCACCCAAATGCCCACTTCTCTCTACTTTCCCCATCAGCTCACTGGTGGGCCTAATGGTTAGCAACCCCAGCAGTTCCCCTTTCTACTGACACTTGAGCTACCAACATTCCTATGATGGAAAAGGAAATACCTCCCCCCTCCCAGATTGAATCTGAATGTGGGGGAGAAAAGAGAAGCAGAAGAGTTAAATTTCCAAGTTAAAATGGGTCTACCCTTCACACCCCAATAGAACTCCCTATCTGGCCCCTTCTCTCCAGTCACAACAGGTCTTGACCTGACCCAGCACCAGCCCAAGCCCCCCCAGAGCATGGCTTTCCCCGGGGTGGCCCCACTCCAGCCCTCAGATCAGGACTGAGCCCTGGTAACATAACAAAAGGAAAGCCGATGTGGGATGTCTTTGTCCTCAAGAGGAGCTTATTCAATTAAAAAACCTTTTCTTTATCCCGAGTTAATCTTTCTTGAGTGTGTGTGTGTGTACAAATGTCCTTCCTTTTATGAAATCATGATAATAATAAATGATATTTTTAAAAATCGTTACTTGATAGAATTAAAATCAGGCAGTTCTATGTCTGTTCCCAAAATTAAGGAGTAATAATTGAGTGATGGGCACATGGGCGTTCGTTATATGTTCCTTTCTATTGTTGAGTGTGTGTGAAATTATATTAATTTTTAAAAAGTCTAGATGGGTTGAAAATTTTAACATTAAAAATTAAATCACAAAAAGATTAGAGAGAAAAAGGGGAAGGTAGTAATCTGTGAAATCTAAAAATTCTACAATGGTAAGACCAATGCAGAGTTTCAAAGTCACTCTCCTCCTTAAAGCCCCCTGGCTCTTGATGATTGGCTGAGCTCAAATGTCTCCTCCTTCAGGAAGTTCTCCTGATTTCAACCCTTTGGATTATGTTAGGATTTTTAAAACATGCAATACCTGACTATTTAGTCAGGGGCACTGACCTCTTTTCCCTTAGATTGTCAAATAAAAAATATGACAGCCAACAAAATAGCCATCTGGTGTGAATGAATCAAAATTATACCTTTTTTGGTGTCAAATTGGCAAAAAAAAAAAATATTTTTGTGTGTGCTGCAGAATTTTAGTAATTCGTTTATGTGTGCCATGGAATAAAAAAGGTTGAACTTGCTGGGTTAGGAGTTATAATAATTGGAGATTTTTGGGACCCACTGACGTTGCCCGAAGCACTGCATTATTTCATTTAATTATAGTGCACAAAGCCCGGTGACGCCCCTCAGAGTCTGGGATGGAGGAGCCGGAAGCAGGTACCGGTAAGTCCTTGGATGATGAATGAGTAACGAAACCGGTGGGTAGCTGGGCCGCCCCAGGTGTCCAGGAGGGCAGGTCCCAGCCCTGTCCTGCTGTTCCCGGTAGCCTGCCCGCATGCTCCTGGGTCCTGCCCTGAGCTTGCCCCTCTGGTCCTGTGCTACTCCGGCTCCACACCGTCCTTTCTAAAGGATGGCCCACTCCCGAACACGTCCTCCCCTACCCAGCTCCTGCCGGCCCTCCCTCTGAGCATAAACACAAGTTCCTCCTCTAGTCCTCAAGGTCCTGCACCACCCATCATCCCTGCCATCTCCCCGGGCCATGCCCCTCTCCCACCACAGTCCAGCCACACCTGCCTCTCCGGCGCTCCAAAGTCTCACCCTGGGGTCTCTGGGCTCTCTCCCTGCGGCCCAGTCCTCCCTGCCCATGAGTGGCAATGCCACCTGCTCAGGGAGGATCCCCACTCCTCTGCGGCCTGTTTCACATACCACGCCCCGGTTTACCTGGGTGGTGCCTGACGGCCCCCACTGCGCGTGAGCCAGGCCCCCCACGCGCTGGGCAGAGCAGGCGCGCACTAGCGGGCTGCCCACGCACGCAGAGCACCCGCAGCCCTGGCCTCCCCGGCACTGCGCGCACACGCGTGGGCGTGATGCTGCGTTCACTGAGCTCGGTTTCACGGCGCTAACCTTGCCGCCTGCCTTTCTCAGCCCGGCCGACAAAAGTCGCCCTCTTGTCGTGCTTTTAGGAATAAGGCAGGTTATTATTAGTAAGTGCACAAGGTGGGCTGCTCCTGGGTGGCCCGGCTTTCGGAGGAAGGTCGTGGGTAAATCCTTCCGTGAGACAAAAGGGACTCCCTAGTTCGCACATTTCTCTTCACCAAACGGTTAAGGGAACTGGACCCCGCTCCTGGGGCAGCCACTTTTTTCTCTCGAAGAGAGCATGACGTGCTAGTGAATCCCGTTTGCTTTATAAAATTCAAGTGTGGAGAATGCGGGCATCGATCCCGCTACCTCTCGCATGCTAAGCGAGCGCTCTACCATTTGAGCTAATTCCCCAGCTGTCTGTGACTTCCGCGGTGGGTACACATTGTGGCTCACGTCATCACCGGTTTCCTCCAGAACCTCCGACCCGCCCGCTCATCTCGCTACCCCATTGGTTCTCTTGCAGTTCCTAGCTCCACGACCACGATTGGTTTGGCTCAATTGAGTTTTAAAAAGCATTGGCTATCGGATTGGTGGGCCGACACGTCCATCTAGGGGAGGCCCTACTGTTGCTACGGCGTAAGGGGTCCCAGCTGGGTTTCTCTTGGTTTCTGATTTGTTTCTCCAGACGCCGGGGGTCCTAGAGATTCCGGATCCGTCAAGTCCATGGGAAAAAAATGCACCTCTCGCGCTTGACTGACGGGTCCTGAAAGCCAATTGGAGTGAGTGCAACGGGGCACGCTGGGCGCTCCAATAGACTGCAGGGGGCGGGAGAGGAAGGCCAATGAGGTGGAGCTGGAGGCAGGGTCTGGATCGCAATTGGCCTCGAGGCGGCCGGAGGGTGGGAAGGGGGAACTCAAGGCCTGCTTGATACGTCCGCCATTTTGGGCGCTTCGCTGATGGTGTCGGTGAGCGCGTTTCCCGCCTGAGCGCAACTAGCGGCGGGTCGCGGGCACCTCCAGGTAGTGAAGGGGGAGGAGGGCGGAGGAGCGGGTGGCGGCTCGGGGTGCTCGGGGTGCGCGGCGCCCGGACGGCGGCGGGGTCCCTCCGCCCGGCCTCGGTGGCGCGGGGAGGGAGCGTCCTGGCCCCCCTCCCCTCCCCCCCGGAATTCGCCGGCGGCCGGGGAGGCGCGGCGCTGAGAGGGCTCCCCTGACCGTCCCCGCCTGCGCCTGTCAGCCGCCCGCTTGCCCGCCGCGGGGTGGGACGCTGGCCCGGCGGCGAACTTTGCGCCGGCCTTGCGCGGCGGCGACGGCGGGCGGCGGGGTGGACCGGACGCACCTCTAACCCGGCCGGGCCCCGCTCCGCTCCGGCCTATCTGCTCGAGCACCGCCCCGCGTGCGGGCCCCCGAGCGTGTCAAGTTGTGGAGCAACTCGCCGCAGACTCGCGAAGACCATTGTTGGCCCCCGTTCCCCGGAAAACAAGTTCTGTGGGTCCCTGTGCACTGGCCGCAGACGCTTCGCACAAGGCGAGCACTAGCTCGGAGCATTTAAATGGCCTCCCGGGCGATCTCTTCACTCGGGTGCTGTGACTCGAGCGCAGACCTGCTCGCGAATGCCTCCCTGGCGCACCGGAGCTCGGGGGTGGTCCTCCCTGCGGCTGGAGGTCCCTCCTCCTCAAAGGAGCCCGTGCGCTGTGAACTTGGAGGGCTTCCTCCCTCGACCCGGCTTGCTCCGATCGCAGCTGGGACTTGAGGTTGTAGGTGCCCGGAACGAGTCCTCGGTTGTGTGTGTCTGTGTCCTGAGGTTTCAGCCTCCAAGCTTCCTGTGATTTTCCCGGTACTTCAAGTTTTCTGTCTGCGGGTCCCACGGAGCTTTGTTGATGTTTTGCTTTCATGGGAGGGGCACTTGGGTGGTGTTTCCTTTCATCCTCGCGGCGATCTCGATAACGTGGATGTTGTCCCACTGGGTGAATTTTACTTGGATTTCGACCTCAAGGTCATGGTGCAGGTAGGCAGCGAGTGGGAAGGGGACTCCAGGCTTCCAGCCACGAGGGCGTCTCCTGAGCGGCGGTGAGGTTGGAGCTTTCTTCACTCGGGGCTTAGACAGCCTGGGTTCAAATCTCCGTGTCACCACTTGGCAGCTTTGTGACCTTGGGCACGTTGCTCAACCTCTCTGCTTCCTCTGTAATGTGGGGGTAATAATAGTGTCTGCCGGATAAGTTTGTTGGGAGTAAATGAGTTCGTGCATGGAAAGCAGCGAGGAGAGGTGCCTCGAATGTAGAGGCAGCTTAGTCCTTAGTGGCTATTATTCATTTAAACTTTACTTTTAAATGTTTAGGTATTCTTAGGAAGCCAAATGAGTGTTTAAGCCCTGCCTCTTGGTGAATGTCTTTAGAAAGCTCTGCGTATTTCCGAGTCAGCTGGACTGAGAAAATGAAGTGGAGGTTTTTTTTTTTTCAATTTTAAATTCATTGAATGAAATACACGTTTCCAGGAGTAATGATTAGTGGTGGTGCCGCAGAGCGTTTTGTGTAGGAGGTGGTTACATAAAGAAAAGCCCATCAGGAGCTCAAGTTGGATTCTTCTCCTCTGACTTTCGGATGCTACATCTAAGTGACGGGCACCCAAGTCATTAACTCCAGGATCTCTCAGTGTGGTTGCTGTGTATTGAGATCTACTTCAGTGAAGATAGTTTGGGAAATAACTTGCCCTGGATGGATGCATTTCATTGTGTCTGAGGGAATCCAGAGTGTCTAACAAAATGCCATCCATTCGGTCACACATACTAGTCCTTTAGTTCCTGTCCGTGCTCTTGGTACTGGAAACCATGCCCACTCACCCTTGGCATTACTTGCTTGGGACCTGGCTTGCACTGAGAAAGTGTTATTTTGATAGACTCAGTCTTAGGTAGAGATGAGCATCTGTCTGGTGTAACTTACCCAAGAACAGGAAGAAGATTGTTTGGGATTAGAAAACTAGCTTTTATGTAGCAAAACAAACAAAAAAACTTGCTAGCTTCAGTTAACTATTTGAGAATTTGAAAGTCAGACCATAGCTGGATGTAACATGAATAGTAAGAAAAGTAAGACAGCGTGAAGTTTGCTTAGCTTCTTTAAGTTTTTGTATCAATTTGGTACAAATACAATGTTTTTAAAGATAAACCAGCAGCTCTTCCTTAAAACAGTATTTGTGGTATTTAGTTTGTTCCTGTGATAAACTTGTGTATCTTTCAGTTTTATAGTTTGGATCTTTGAGAGGCAGCCTGAGTATATATTGCTCTAAAATTTTATAATGATTGTATTACTGTTAATAAGAGTGAATGGTAGTGACAGTGAAAGTCTTCTAACAGTCTGCTCAACTAAAACTCAGCATTGAGTTTATTTCATAAAAAGCACAAGAAGCTGTGGTTTGGTCCTCCTCATAAGTCAAGATCTGAGCCCCAGGGTGGGCTGAGTAGTGCTAGCTACTTTTCTTGGGTGACATGGGCTGAAAAAATAGACCTGGCCTCCTGGCTTTAAGTAGCTTTCTTCTTATTTTTTTTCTTAAGAGCACCTCATATGATTGATTTTTTATTTATTCTAGATCAGTGCTTCTCAACAGGGGGACAATTTTGCCCCAAAGAAACATTTGGCAAAATATATATATTTTAAATATATTTTTATTGATTTCAGAGAGGAAGGAAGAGGGAGATAGAAACATCAGTGATGAAAGAGAATCATTGATTGTCTGCTTCTTGCCCCCCCCCCCCCCCCCCCCACTGGGCCACAAAGCAGGCATGTGCCCTGACTGGGAATCAAACAATTACCTCCTGATTCATCCACGCTCAACCACTGAGCCATGCCGGCCGGGCTGGAGATATTTTTACTGTGGGAAATGGGTAATGTGCTATTGGCTTCTAGAGAGTAGAAATCAGGGCAGCATTTCTTACCCCCCCCCCCCCCCACACACACACACACACTTAACAGAAATTATCTAGCTCCAGAATCAATAGTGCCAAGGTTGAGAAACCCTGCTCTAGGTAAATGCTAGCCTGGCCTCCTTTAGAATCATTTGGGATAGCCAAGACCGGTTTGGCTCAGCGGATAGAGCGTCGGTCTGTGGACTGAAGGGTCCCAGGTTCGATCCCGGTCAAGGGCATGTACCTTGGTTGCGGGCACATCCCCAGTGGGAGGTGTGCAAGAGGCAGCTGGTTGATGTTTTTCTCTCATCGATGTTTCTGACTCTCTATCTCTCTCCCTTTCTCTCTGTAAAAAATCAATAAAAATATATTTAAAAAAAAAAAGAATCATTTGGGATACTTTTTATGATGATGGATGATGGATCCCATCTCTGGAAATTTGTGGAGGGATTGATAGTATATATATATTTTTAAAATGTATTTTATTGATTTTTTACAGAGAAGAAGGGAGAGGGATAGAGAGTTAGAAACATCGATGATAGAGAAACATCGATCAGCTGCCTCCTGCACGCCCCCCGCTGGGGATGTGCCCGCAACCAAGGTACATGCCCTTGACCGGAATCGAACCCAAGACCTCTCAGTCCGCAGGCTGACGCTCTATCCACTGAGCCAAACCGGTTCGGCGATAGTATATATTTTTAAAAGCTCCCCAGGTTATACTGAAGTGCAGCTAGGTTTTGGAAACACTGTGCTACACCAAAAATGTTAGGGGCTACTTCTTCAGGTGATTTGTACGGTGTCTGTTGTATGTAGGTTCTACCTTGGAGGTTGCTTAGTAATGAGAGAGATGGTATACATACATTATTTTCAGGTGCCTGAAAACTGAACTTTAAATGAAAATTTTAATGAATTGATTTTATAAGGTAATTTAGAAATGTTTCTTCCCATGAAAATAATTACCATATTGTGCCCTGGCTTGGTGGCTCAGTTGGTTGGAATGTTGTCCCATATACCAAAAGGTTTCAAATTCGAATTCTCTCTGTATCTCTCTCATCGATGTTTCCCTTGATGAGGGTTAAACAAAAATTACCGTATTGTGCTGATCTTAGCAGCTCTTTCAGGTATTTAGGGTTGTTTGCTCCTATGCTAAATAATCTTAAACTGTGGTTTTTGAGTTTTATATCTTTTGCCCTCATCTTGCTTGTCATCTGTCAGTTCTGTTTTTAGATGCCAGCTTCATCTATCTTTTTTTATTCCCAGAGAGTTGGCCCTGTATCAGTTTGCCAATTCTTCCCCTTGAGGGCAAGAGAGAGGCATACTCTGTGTTTAACCTTTCACACAGTGACCTTGACAGCTGGTAAAGAGGGGTCCTCAGGGCCTGGACACTCTGACACAGGTGTTTTACCTCCTGAGAAATATGAGGTGCAGTAGTAGGGAGAAGGGCAGAAATTCTTACACACTTAAAATTTAGGATATCTAGTTTATTGAATGAAGAATGTAGTGTACTAGTAAAAGCTATACAAATTTTCAGCAACTTAATGTTGTTAATGTCTAGACATACAAAAAAGATCATGCAGGCACTTTCTAATCTTTACATCCTGAAATTTGACTTATGGTCATCTACTTCTTCTGATCTTCATTTATTTGATCAGCAAATATATTGAGTCCTTACTCTGCCAGGAACTGTATTAGGGATTCACTCATGAACAGGGGCTTAAGGACTTGGGTGAGACAGGAATGAAAAGAGGTACAGTTTTGGCTGGGAGACCAGATAACAAAAGCTTGTTAAATTGTACGAGTATGTGGAATAAGTAGTCTCTTGTAGGCCCTCAAGGCCTCAGAGGAAAGAGCTGATATTTGCTAGTAAGGTGGTTGAGATTGCCAGAAGTCTTTTGCCAGAGAATAAAGGAGTTACACCTTTGTTTCTCCTGTGTATTGAATTGTTATGTTGACTTGCGTCCTTGGTTTGGTGTGTCTTAAAAAGCTGCCGGGAGCCGGTCCATCCTTGCTGTTTCAAGGGACCTGGCATATATGGCATACTGTTCTTAATATGTTTGCTCACCTTCTTGGTGCTATGTGTTTTAACCAAGGTCACCTCTCCAAGAAAGGTTGTTTCCCCAGGTAGGGATTTTTCCCTGAAGTTAGGGAGGAGATAAAACCCCTTAACTAAGTGCCAGGTGGGTAGTTAATCATGCTTAAGCTACATAATCGTTACTCCCTGGAATGGAGATAAGAAACACCCTAACCTTTGGAATAGAAGTTGATAGGATTAAAATCAACTGGTATAAATACAGATGTAACAAGACAACAAGACACAGAACCTAGAGACAGGACTTGGCTGGAGATCCTAGACAGAACCTAGACACAGAACCTAGGGACAGAACCTGGACACAGAACCTAGGGAGAGAACATGGCAAAAGATCCTGGACAGAACCTGGCTACAGAACTTCTCTGGAGAACCTAACCAGAACTTCGCTGGAGATCCTGACCAGAACTTGCCTGGAGAACCTAGATAGAACATGGCAAGAGAACCTGACTAGAACCTGGTGACTGAACCTGGCTGGAGAACCTACAGAATCTGGCGGGAGAACCTTGCTGTGCTGATCAACTAAATGCTGTCTCTGTGTCATTCCTTCTTCGCCGACTCCGTCCACACCTTTGGGGACCCCTGGACCCGCTGGGGTTGGACCCCAGCAAAAAGCAATGCCATTCTTCCCATGCTGGTGAAGCTGTTTTATGACAGATATTATCCTATATAATAAAATGCTAATATGCAAATTGTCCTCCCGAAAGGGTGTTCTATCAGGACTTCAACCAGGGGGCAGGGCCATCCATCCGTCCAACCTTCCGCACCGGGCCTCTAGTTGATTTATAATATCTTTTGCTCCATAGATATTGGTTGTCAGTCAAACTTGAAACAGTGACGCTCCATACTGATCAGAGCTTGATGTAGGTTGATGCTAAACATCTTGCGTATCCTTGAAATTGATGGTGCTTCCAGTGGGAATGGGTTTTTTTTTTGCCGTAGTCTGGATCGAGGTTGACTGGAGATTTGTTTTTGTGGCCTTTTGACTTCGGCTTAGGTTTAGTTCTCATGAGAACCCCTTTTCTTGCTCTCCCTCCCCCTTTACTTTTCTTTCCTGGGAGAAGGGGAGATATAAGTTACTAGTTGCACTAATACCCGATTTATTTTAGTTTTTGGATGACGATGAACTGACATCTGGATACCAGGTAAATTGGCTGGATGGTAAAGAAGCAAGTAAAAAGGATCTTGGCAGAACTTGAAGGCTTCCTACTTTAACTGGGACATTTTTATGTCACAGACTTGGCAAAGAACTGAGTTTACTCTGAGTAGAGGCGGTTTATGACTTGAAACATACTGCTGGCTAGTGTTGACCGGTTTCATAAGTACGTATTAGTGAAGACTACAGAGTCTATGAATTTATATAAATAGTTTGATAAGTTACAAACATCTTTTTACTGATAAAAGGAGGTTCTGATTTTCTATTTAACAACTCTGGAGAAAACTAGGATACTATTAGTTCCAGAATTTCTTATAGTGGAGTATACACTGATTTTGGATGGTTTGTGTGCCCCAGAGGTTAACCGCTATGAAATCTGCTGCCCTAAAGGAAAGTGGAGTGAAAGATTGTTTTTTGGTACATTAGAGAGCAGAACTAAAAAGGCTGCAGAAAAAATAAAAATTAATAGTGCAGAAGTAAGAGTATGATTGAATGTTGAGTCAGCAGACTTGGAGAAAGCTGTGCAGATTGCTAGTTGGATTCTTTAGTGCTCTGTACGTGGATGCATATCTGAACAACAATGATGGTGTTAGAGAGACACTTTGACAAGAAGAGAAAGCAGAGTTTGCTTGATAGCGTGTGGCACTCTGAAACCCTAATCAGGGTAAGCAAAGCAGCTGTGTTACACTCTCCACGAGGCACGTTGCATGGTGGCCTAGTAGTTAATAGACATTGGTTGGACCTGGATGAAATCTGGCCTTTTTTTAAAAAATTTAATTTATTTTTTGTTTTGGTGCCCTGACTGGGAATCAAACCAGCAACCTTTTAGTGTACGGGACAACGCCTAACAGCCAACAAACTGAGTCACACTGGCCAGGGCAAATCTGGGCTTTCCATCCCAGATAGGGCAGGAACATTGACAAGTATTGACTCAGTTGGGTGTTTGGGGCTTCCTTTCATGAGAATCATGGTTTTGGAGCTAGAACATAACTTAGAGATTATTAATTATCTTAGAGAAAAATTTAGGCCAGGTTGGAGAAGGGACATGTGATTCCTTAGGGTTTTGCTGACTCTACTAGACTACAATTCCAAGTGTCATTTGTTTCAAGAGTGATATCACAGGTGGATCTCACTGAGAGTTAAGAACAAAGGGTTAAAATGAATTATTTCCTTTTGGTGGTAGTACATGCCAGTTTTTGTCATTGTAGTGGATTCGGGGGGTAGTGTCTCCTGGTTTTTTGTTGTTGACAAAGATACACAGGGGTTCTCTTGTCTCTGGACCATGGGTAGGTCTCATCTGCCTCTGTTGGCTGTGAGTTCACGAGACCCCCCTGCCCCTTGTGATTAAATAACACTCTTTGAATGAGCCCCACCCCTCCCTTTCCACTGTGGATCTCTTGTCCTTGCTTTATTACATTGGATCCAACAACTGTCCAGGGTAATAAACATCCATCATAGGTATAGTATTTTAACACATTTCGTACCGCATAGAAATCTCTAAGACATACGCCAGGGGCCGCACGTTTTTGGGCAAACTGCACGTTATTTAAATCATCATAACTACAGATCATAATGCACTTTAGGTGTTGTTTTTCAATAATTATAACATTTTTATTTACAAAAACAATGAAAACAATTATAAGTTCCTAGTACTTTTTTAACGTATGGTACTGCGTAAAACATTTTCCTCTATGAAGAGGGACCAAACAAAATTTACATAAGTATCTAGATTCGCTCCTTTTTCCATGGGCAGTACAAACTCTGCAGGCTCTCGTAGGAAATTTTTTCTTTCCACTCGCTGAAATACACGTAGGTTCATGCTGCTTCATATCACCTGACAACCTTTTGGGTGGATCTTTACGAGGTGCTCTCCTTGCACCCCCAGGGGAAGGGCTGGACAGATTTGTCTCTGGTTCCGGAGAACCTTCATTATTGTCATCCGTTATCCAGTCTCTCGCCATCGATAGCAGAAACTGTTTATACTTCATTTTTGCTTGTGGATTGAGGACGTTGTACACTCTAAATGAATTGAAAAGTCCACAGTTTATAAGGTACAGCACTACTTTTTTTGTCCATTTCATCGTTTTCCTTAGAATGGAACAACACGAAAGGAAGTGTGTCAGTTTCGTTGGTTTCCTTCCTTTTTCTGAGAGAGGGCATTTCTAAAAGCGCCAGGAACTTGAAGACGAAGACTATTTGAATGACCAAAATACAATGTAATTGCAATGCTTTATGGGTTCATGCAATTATATAGTTTTTCGTAGATTGACCTACACGGTTTCCACCAATGAGAGCACTTGATTCAATGTGGACAAGACAGTGTGTTGACATCTGAGGTCCCTAACAGATGGCGCGTGAAAAACGAGAAAACTCGTAAGCGGTCCTTAACAGATGGCGCTCGAAACACGAAAAAGCTCGTGAGTGGTACGAAAGGTGTTAAGCTAAGGGAGTTTTCACAAATTAGTACCTGTTTTCTGTCCCCAGTTCAGAGTATGTTATGGAGGTCAAGAGTACTCAGGGTCTAAAATAGCTGGTTTTGAGTTCTGGCTCCCACAGTTTTCCAGCTATGAGAAAATATTAGTGAATATTAAATGCCTAGCTCAAGAGTAATATTTGTATTAATTTTATTACTGTCACCAATCTTCCTAATAATAATAGAAGTAACTGCAGAAATGACTCTAATATAAGGTGAAGTGAATGCCCTGAAGAAGTGAAATGGGATCATAGAGGACCTCTGAGGTCTAACCAGTTCTGGGGAAATAGAGGGTGATGGTATTGGGTCAGGGGAGGTTATGGAGTTAGTGTTTGTATGCAGATGTGTTATTTTTTAAATTTAGATTATGTTATTGAACTCTCTCTGCCATTATAAAGGTAACTCTGCTTTGAAGCCTCCCACATTAAACCATATTTTCTCAGAATACTGTGCTCTTGAAGAAAAATCACATCTGCTTTGAAGCATCAGTGCGTTTTAACAGATGATTGGTTTTTTTAATTTTGTACTTAACTTCTTTACAAATTTCACATTATTACCAGACAACTCTTCTGTAAAGGGCCAGTTAGTAAAATTGGAAGGCTCTGGGGGCTATATTGTTTATATAACTACTCAACCCCACAGTGTGTGAAAGCAGCCATAGACAACATGTAAACAAATGAAGGTGGCTGTCTTCTTAATAAAACCATATGTTCAAAGAATAATATCAGCATGTGTACAGATATTAAATGCTAAAATAATAATTGTGTACCCACTAACCAGCTTAAGAAATACGATGTTTCCACATCTTTGGCTCCCTGTATGTCCGCACCAGACCACTTCTTCCCTCTTCTGACCTCCCCAAGGCAAGCACTCCCCTGCATGTATCATTTTCATGCTTTACTTTAAGGTGTTGCCATCTGTGAATGTATCCTTATGTAACTTAATTTTTGTATGTCTTTAATGAATTGTACCCCCTTATTGTTTTTGAGGTTCATTTATTCAAATACTAGAGGCCAGGTGCACAAGATTCGTGCACTGGGGAGAGAGGGGGGGGTCCTTCAGCCTGGCCTGTGCCCTCTCATAGTCCAGGAGCCCTCAGTCCGACATCCTTAGCATTGCCATCCTTAGCGCTGCCACGGAGGCAGGAGAGGTTCCCGCTGCGTTCGCCAGCTGTGAGCCCAGCTTCTGGGGTTCTGGCTGAGCAGCACTCCCCTGTGGAAGTGCACTGACGCATCAGGGGACAGCTCCTGCATTGAGTGCCTGCCCTTGGTGGTCAGTGTGCATCATAGTGACTGGTCGTTCTGCCATTTGGTCGATTTGCATATTACCCTTTTATTATATAGGATGTGTACTTACCATGTCTTAGGCATTAAGACTCATGTTCTCATGCTGGGTATATTAGCAGTGAGGAAAGCAGAAAAAAGTATCTGTCTTCACAGAGTTTACATTTTAATGGGGGAAAGACACTTCACAGCCCTGGCCAGTGGGGTGTGGTTCAGTTGAATCATAGTCCCATACATCAAAAAGTAGTGAGTTCTATTCTCCCTTCCTCTCTGAAATCAATTTAAAAATAAAAGAAAAAAATAATTCACAGAAAAGTTAGATGTAACAATCATGTGATCATCAGGGAGAAAAAAAGCAGGGGAGTGGGTAGGTGGGTAAGTGAGGGCTGTTTGCAGGTTGAAATATGGTGATCAGAGTGGGCCTCCCTGAGAAAGGGAACCTTTTAACAGGAGGTCAGGGAGAGAGCCTTGTGGCTATGGGTGTGGGTGGGGTGGGAGGAGAGCCTAGTGTGCCTGAGGTTCTCAGAGGGCGGGAGGGAGGGACAGTAGGAAGAGGCCAGCCTGGCTGGCGGGAGAGCCCAAGGGACAGTGGTGGAAGATAAGGTCTTAGGGCATTAAGGTGGAGTGGGAGCCCATCACACAGGCTTTTGCTAGTATTTTGTCTTTTTCTCTGAAGGAGATGGGCAATAATGGTGTTTTGAGCAGCTGTGTGATTTGATTTATATTTTTAAAAGGTCCCCCTAAAGCAGTGTTAAGAATAGCTGTCTTGCCCAGCCAGTGTGCCTCAGTGGTTGAGCATTGGCTTGTGAACGAGGAGGTCATAGTTCGGTTCCCAATCGGCATATGCCCGGGTTGTAGGCTTGATCCCCAGTGTGGGGTGTGCAGGAGGCAGCCCCTCAGTGATTCTCTCTCATCATTGATGTTGCTATCTCTCTCTCCCTCTAGAGGCCCTTCCTCTCTGAAATCAATAAAAAAAATACATATTTTTAAAAGAATAGCTGTCTTGTGCTGCTGCAAAATAATGGCAGCTGGGACTGACAGGAAACACAGGTGTCAGTGAGAAGCAAGCAGTTGGATTCTGGGTGCATCTTGAAAGTAGTGACAATGTGATTTTCTGAGAGGGAGTGAAGGATGATGATACTGGGGATTTTTGCCCCTGTGGGAGTTGCCATTTATGAAGAAAGGGAAGACTGAGGAAGGCACAGGTTGTGGAAGAAAGATGAGTTGAGATGGGGATGTGTTAAGTTTGAAACTTTTAGAGCCTGCTGGAGACATGTAGGATTAAAACTTTTGAAGTTGAGGGGAAAGATTGGGGCTGAAGATAGAAATATGAGACACTTAAAAGTCCTGAGATTGAGTGAAGCACTGAGGAATGAGGGCTGAGTCAGCAAGGGAAGCAGGGCTTGTGGTAGAGGTGAACCATGTGAGCCCATGTAAGCAGTGCATCTATGAAGCCAAGGAGAATATGGTCATGGAGGCAGCAGTGAGACCTGTGCTCAAGGCTATAGCTGTAAGGTCAAGTCGAAGGAGGGTCAAGGCTTGTTTGGAGGCTTTGGCAGCACAGAACATTGATGACCTTGACAAGAGCAGTTTCTAGAGGGTGGTGCAGGAAAAACCTGGGAAGGAGGGTTCATGAAGAACTGAGAGAAGAGGACCTCAAATAGAGAAAGCTTTTTAGCAGGTGCCAGGACGCTGCAATGAGATTTGGGACTCTGAGAAGGTTTTGTTGAGATGGGAGAAGTTACAGCATTTTTGTCATGTTGATGAGAAATGATTCTGTACAGAGTGACCAACTTGATGAAGTGGGAGAGGGGGCACTTGCTGGGGCCTTGCTTTTGGGAAGGTCACAGAGGATGGGCTGAGTGGAGAGTCCACAGGCTCTTGAGAAGAGGGAGACAGAGTTGGGATAGTGGGATCAGGTGGACATTTTCTCCTGTCTTCCCAGTGAAATAGGAAGGCATTGTCAAGTGAAAATGAGGGTGAGTACAAGCTAGTGCAGTGATGGCGAACCTATGACACGCGCACTCATTTTTTTTGTTGATTTTTCTTTGCTAAATGGCATTTAAATATATAAAATAAATATCAAAAATATACATCTTTGTTTTACTATGGTTGCAAATATCAAAAAATTTCTATATGTGACATGGCACCAGAGTTAAGTTAGGGTTTTTCAAAATGCTGACACTCCGAGCTCAAAAGGTTCGCCATCACTGGGCTAGTGAGATGTGGGGAGAGGGGAGAAGGTATGGAATAGTCTGCGGTTAAGTATGATAAGAATGTGAGTGGATTAGCAACATGGAATGGCTTAGCTGAGGGGAGTGATCTGAAGGGAACAGCAATTGTGTTCTTTTTAGCAGAGGCAGAGTAGACAGTGCTGGGTTGTGCTGGAGTTTTTGCCCCCACCTCGTTCCCCAGCAGAAGTGGCAATGCCAGAACAGGTCAAGGAAGTGAGTCTACTGGTGGGGCATGAAGTCGAACCTCAGAAGGGAGGAAGTGAGGGCATGTCGGTAGTGATGGTTGTCAACAGTGATGCATGTAGCTGTAGTTCATTCCTGTTCACTTCTGTGTCCTGTTTTAGACTGAATACATCTCATTTTATTTTGCCCTATCATTGGAAGGTAGGATTGTTCCCAGCAAAGAAACAATGATATTATGAACAAGTGCAAAACATTTCTTTAGGGTATAGACCTTGAAGGGTAGTGGGAACTGTACATCTTCAACTTTAGTAGCTGGTGCAAATTGTTTTCCAAAATGGCTGTCCAGTTTACCTTCCTACCAGCACTGTTGTTCTACATCCTTGCTAACCCTTGGTGTTGTCAGACTTTCTTTATTTGCCATTTTGTTGAATGTGAACTTACATGTCGTTTTAAAAAAAATAACAGCTTTATTGATATAATTCACATACCATAGAGTTCACCCATGTACTAAAAATTTAGTATACAGTGTCCACAGAATTGTGTAATCCTCATCACAATCTAATTTTAGAACATTTTCATCACCCAAAAAGAAACCTTGTACCCAATAGTAGTTTTCTTCATTTCTGTCTAATCCTTAGACAACTATTAATAAACTTACTCTTACTATAGATTTGCCTATTGTAGACATTTTGAATGAATGGAATCATACTACATATATACATGGAATCATACAATATGTGGTCTTTGCCTCCTTTCACTTAGCAAAATGTTTTCAAGGTTCATCCATGTTGTAGTGTGTGTCATTATCAGTACTTAATTGCTTTTCATTGCTGAATGATACTCCATTGTATGGCTGTACCGCATGTTATTTATCCATTCATTAGTTGATAAACATTTGGGTTGTTTCCACTTTTTTACTGTTATTAATACTACTACTATGAGCATTCGTGTACAAGTTTTTGGGTGAACATATGTTTTTATTTCTCTTGTATACTTAGGAGTGGAATTATTGGGTAATGTGGTTACTATGTTTGGATTTTGAAGAACTACCTAATTGATTTACAAAGTGGCTATAGCATATCAGCACTACATCAGGGTTCCAGTTTCTCCATGTTTTTGCTAACATTTACTGTTTTCCATTAAAAAAAAAAATTGTAGCCATTTTACAAGTGTGACCTGTGGTATCTCATGTGGTTTTGATTTGCCTTCCCCTAATGATAATGCTATTGAGCACCTTTTCATGTGATTATTGGCCTTTTGTATATCTTTAGAGGAAAGTATTTAAAAACGTTACCCATTTTGTTAATTTGTTTTTGCATGGTTTTAATGTTCTTTTCTCTGGTTACTAGTGAAGTGAAGTATCTTTTGGCTTCTTGGATTTCCACTTTTGTGAAATGCCTGTTTGTCTTTTTTATTTTATTTTATTTTATTTTATTTTATTTTATTTTATTTTATTTTATTGAGTTTGATTTTTCTTATTGTAGGAATTAACATTCTGTTTAATACTCTTATTTATCTTTGTGACAAATAATCTCTTCAGTTTGTGAATTGTCTTTACTATATTTATGGAATCTTTAAAAAGTGGTTATTTGAAAGCATGGAATAAAAGGACAAAAAAGGATCTCAGTGTTCTAATCTTCTAGCCTTCATGCTACACAGGTAGAAGAGAAAATATATTTTTGATTCATAGGTAGTTGTCTTTTAAAAAGTTTTATGGTTTCTCTTATAAGTCTTGCACATCTTTTGTTAGATTTATTCTTTAGGTATGTTATAGGTGGGGTTTTTTTTCTATTGTAAATAAATTTTTTAAGTTAAATTTTCTATATACTGGTAAATGGAAATGCAGGTGACTTTATAGTATGTATCTTACCAAACCCTGGTTCAGGAATTCTGCAGTGAGCACCTGTGACAGATAGGAATGACTTTTGAATGGTCTTAACCCTAATCAGAACTTTTGTCATCTTTTGGTCAAAATTGGCCTTTGAGATTGTCTAATTATGATAGCTCTGTGTTTCAGTTGTAACTAATAAGGACCTCTTGAACTCTATAACTCAAAGAAAACAAAGTTCTTTTTTTAAAATTTTATTATTTAAAGTATTACAGATAGTAGTACATATGTGTCCTTTTGAGGAGGCGGCGGAGAACAGTGTAGATGTGGCCTTGTGGAGTCATTGTTTTAAGTTTGTCAAGTGTTTTTCCTAGTAACTGAGAACTGTTTTCTCTTGTTCCTCAAGAATTAGGTTCCAGGTTTTTAGTTTCTTTATTAATAATTGCAAAGATTTTGCCATTTTATGACTTCCAAAGTTTCAGCTGGGAAAGTGCTGTTAAATGGTTAACAGTGCTGGTTGGCGGTGGTTATTGATGTATTTAATTCTTTAGTATTCTGAGGAGTAGTAGATACTTAGGTCTCAGTACTTGTCATTATTGCTGAAGATATTTGTTCTGTGTAAGAATGTGTTCTTCACCCTTAAGAAAGGGTTTACTTCCTTTTCCAGTAGTAATTCTTAAAGTGTGGATAGGATGATTCTGCAGGTTAAAAATCCCAAGATTTAGCATTGTTTCAGCACTTCAAATCAGATTTCTGTTATCAAAAACTTCTTTCTGAGAAGGAAAAAATCCTGCTTATTTAGGAAATATAGGTCCAATGTGAAACTTTATTATGACGTTTTAGACTGTAAAACTGAACTGAAAGGAAAAATTAATGTGAAATTGAAATTTTATTTGAAATACTCTCTGCATTTTATCTAGACCAGCATGTTTTGGAAATTTGATCTTCACTCATCATCCCACATAGACACACTTCTAGAAAGAGAAGATGTAACACTGAAGGAGTTAATGGATGAGGAAGATGTTTTACAGGAATGTAAAGCTCAGAACCGCAAACTTATAGAGTTTCTGTTAAAAGCAGAATGTCTCGAAGAATTAGTCTCGTTCATTATAGAAGAACCACCTCAAGACATGGATGAAAAGATCAGATACAAGTAAGAAATTCAATATTCTCTTTAGGGTGGGACTGAAGTGAAGGGGGGTAGAATATTCAGTCTCATTGTCCAGCGATGTCCTACAGCTGCTGCAGACCATTTACAGTTTAGATGGTCAAGAGTGACAGAATCAGCAGAGCACCTAATCTGTTCTAGAACTAAGTCCAGTGAAATGATGGGATTTTAAAAACAAGTGTTCTATATTTCACTCAGAAGGGCAACGTGTTCTATAAGTAGTGATGAAGTTTCTTAAAATAGTAAGGCCACCTAAGTAAGTATTTTCTCTTCTTTGAAAATAGGAAGATAGAGGTTACGTGATCATCCAAGATCACACAATGAATCTAAGCTGGAGCTCGGGTTCTGAAGAACCTTGCTGATAAAATAAATTCCGACCTTTTGTTACCTGAAAGTAAGGGTGCGTGTCTTGATGAATATTAGTGTCACTAAATTTAAGCATGTAACACCTTGAATAACTACAGCGGACTTACCTACTCACTAGTTTCACCTGCTTACAAGGAGCGTGTTAGTACAGTGGGACCCTTTATCACTATCTCGATGAAACTTTGTATTCGGACCCCTGGAAACTCTGGATATTCCATATGTATTTGAAGTATTGGGGTTTCAGTTAGTTATTTTTCCATCTCCAACCATTGAAACATTTGGCTCACCTCCCACCTTTCCCCCAGGAAAATAGTACAGATTCAGGAACGAAAAATTATTGATTATGCGCTAAATAAACTTCATGGACTAGGAAGAATTATGGTGGTTTATTTATTTTTATCCTCCACCCCAAGGGGCGGGTAATATATACATATATATATATTTTTTTAGAGAAAGCAAGAGGGGAACATCAATGTGAGAGAGAAACATCAATTGATTGCCTCCTGTACACACCATGACCAGGCATTGAACCAGAAACCTAGATGTGTGCCCTGACCGGGAATCGAACCTGCAACCTTTTGGTGTATGAGACAACACTCTAGCCAACTGAGCCACCTGGCCAGGGCAGAAGAATTATATTTTTTAGTTGGTTCTCTTTTGTCCTTTCTTTTTAGATATCTTTTCATTTGTGGTGAGAATTTTGCTGTCAGGGAAATAATAATTATTATTGTTTTTAGTCATGTTCTCTGTCAGCCATGAAGATTGACAACTAGCATTCAATGACAGCCTCCACTCAGAGATCAGTGTCTGAAAAAAGAAAAGGAAAGAAATTTGGTGTCAGAAATACTAGTGTATTCCCATCCCTCAAGAGATAGCCACTGTGATACTTTGGAATTCCTGCCACATGTGGGGTGCTGCTTGTTTGGGGCTTACGCTGGTAGGAGACACTATGGTGTGGGCTTTGTATCAGATCCTCCTAGGAGAGGTGTGGCCCTCCCCTCTTAACAAGCTCTGAGAACTTGAGCAGGGGACTTGCCCTTCTGGATTCTGACTCTTCCTATACTGAATGAAGCTAATACCTCTTTAACTGGGGAAGTGTAGGCACGCCTATGGAAAGTGCTTATTTTACCAAAAAGTAGTGTGGCTTTTGTTATGCCATGTCAGCATTTTGGTGGGGTTTTTTATTTGTTTACATTTTTCTGGTGGGGTTTTTTTGTGCTACATTTGAAGTTGCGAAAGGAGGTGTGCCTTCCCTGGACACAGCCTTCTGGGTGGCACCATTTCAAGAGAGCATAACCTGGGCAGAGCTGTTCTCTGCTATGCTTCTGGCCTAGGCAGTGCCATCAGCTGTGTATGTTACATACAGCTGGATGACTCAGACAACAGGATTAGTATAGAGGGGATTTTCCAGTGGGATCTGAAAGCTTTTCAGAGTTAGGGTTGATAATAGTCATCTAAGGACATTGAGACTGGTGTTTTGTAGTTTCTGGATGATGGAGTGATTGCTGTATTTTGTGAAGTTTATAACTATATATTAGTTATAAACTCATCACTGTCCTAACTTAGTTTGGTGATCATATACAACGTATTAAAGGATTGTCATTCTATACTAACCTTTTTGATTCTAATGACAGATACCTCATTTTAAATAATTTAGCATAAATTTGAACTAACAGAACTTTTCAAATAGGCCCTTAGTAGAAGTCTAAATCCAAAAACTAAAATGCTGTTGGTTGGGTCAAAGTTCCCACAGAGGGACCGGACTTCTAGAGGCAAGAGGAAGACCAGGAGGGGCTGCTACCCTGAGAGCTGAGGGAAGACGGGCTGTGGGAAGAAGGGACGGGACAGTGAGACAGGGCTGCTGCCTACTGGCCAGGTGACTGTTGGTGTTTGCATCATGGAGCCACGGGCCCGGGATGCCTTTGAGGAAGAATTGGAGACAAACCTGAGACAGCTCTTTCAGGTAGTTTCCTAGAAAGGGAGCAGAGGGAGAAAGTGGGAGCTACAGGCAGATGTGGGTCAGGAGAGGGTGGCGTTGGCTTTTACCCTAGATGGGAGAAATAATGGTCTGTTTATATGCTGGTGAGAATGGTGCAGTTCAGAGGGAAATGATGGTGTAGTGTAGATTGAGGAGGATTGGAGATTGAGTGATGTGCTGTGCTTGAGTGGGTGGGTGGGGATGGGATCAAGAGGACAAGTGACCAGCAGCTTCAGGAGCAAGGCTGGCTCCCAGGTCAGGGTACAGTCAGCCAGCGTTCTCTTCTGATTGCTTTTGTGTTCTCAGTGCCAAGGAAGGAATCTAAGTCAGAGTATGTGTGGGGTAGGAGCCAGAGGCCTTGCCCAGGGATGAGGTAGAGGGTTTATTGTTTTGTTTTTATTGATTTCTGAGAGAGGGTGAGGGGGAGAGAGAGAGAAACATCAGTGATGAGAGAGAATCATTGCTCGTCTGCCTCCGGCACGCCCCCTATTAGGGACAGAGCCCCAAACCCCAGCATGTGGCCCAAACTGGGAATTGAACCGTGACCTCCTGGTTCATGGGTCATTGCTCAACCACTTTGGGTGTTTTTGAAACTTTTTTAATGTTGAGGGAGGGAGAGTGTAGCTCTAGCCTGTCCAGAACCAGAACTTTGAGCCTTGTCTGTAGTGTCTAGGCCCCACATGTGCTCTTTTTAAGCTAGGTCACACTTCAAGTTACCTGTGGGAAATGGATGCAAAATTAAGAAGATGACCTCTGTGTCAGAATTCAGAGAGTGTCCCTACACATTTGGTTTGCAACTGGGGTTGAGGTCTACTGCCTTTTACCAATCCTTTATTTGCCAGCAACTTTCAAATTGCGGCAGTTGAGGCAGTGTGCTCCCCAAGCCCTATAGCAGCATTTCAGCACTTCTGTAAAGTAGGAAATAAGAAGGAATAAAAACAGCTAACACTCATTTACTCTAAGCCTTTCTTCTCAGTATTTTGTATGTATTATTCTCCTCAGTGGCGTAAGGACTGTTGTCTTAATATTACAGACTTGGAAACTGAGGCCCAGAGAAGCTAAGTATCTTGCCCATGATATAGATTATAAGTGGTGGAGACAGATTCCTAACCTCGATGATGTGACTCTAGAAATCACACCTGTAATCACTGGATAATCCTGCCTCCACTCTCCCAGCATAATGGCGACTTCATGTTATGGCATCTATATGCCAACATGTTTCTTAAAGTGAGGAAGGCTTTAATTTGATTGAGCCACAAGCCTCCAGAAGAGGCTGTTTGATATTGTGATTTTTGTGCCCACACACCTGCCAGTTCCATTGTCTTTGCAGGTTTTTTTTTTTTTTTTCCCCTGCAAAGGTTCATTTGGGGACATTTTCCTATTGCTCAGTCTTCTGACCTCATGCCAGACCCCCTCAGGTGCTGCAGCTTTCTGGTCTGATGCCAGTGGCCTCTCCAGCCAGGGGCCTCAAAACAGGCAGCCACTTGCTTGTGTATTCCAGCACCCAGTCCTCACCTCTCTTTTGTCATACAGCTGCCTCTGGCTGTTCTGTCACTTCCCTGTCCTGGTCAGCATTTGAGTCTCCTATTCCTGATGACTAGATGGTTCTGGATCCTGGCTGCTTGACAGGGAGGAATAAAGAACAGAGAAGTAAACTGTGGGTTGGGAGAGTGTGGTCTACACAGGCCTTGCAGTCTCCAATGCTACTGAAAGCATGAGAAATTGTGGTCAGAAACTGAGTGCAGGAAATGGATCTACTGCCTGTTTTTCAGAGAGAGGCGGCGGCGGGGGGGGGGGGGGCGGGGGGGGCGGGGGGGGGGGAGAGGTAGAGAGTCCTTTGGTGCTCAAAGACAAGCTAGCTTGAGGGGTATGGGTACTTCTGGTGCTGTGGGGTCTGTAGAAGAGGTCTGTGTTCCACAGCATTGAAACTTGATGGTGGATTGATCCCCAGAGACCTTGGAAGGGTGGTGTGGAGAGTGCGTATTTTTGTTGTTGTTTTAAAAAATATATATTTTTATTGATTTCAGAGAGGAGGGGGGGAGAGAGAGAGAGAGAGAGAGAGAGAGAGAGAAACATCCATGATGAGAAAATCATTGATTGACTGCCTCCTGCATACCTCCAACTGGGGATCACGCCTACAACCCGAGCATGTGCCCTTGACTGGAATCAAACCTGGGACCTCTCAGTCCACAGGCCTATGCGCTGTCCACTGAGCCAGATTGGCTAGGGCGAGAGTGGGGTTTTTATATACAGCTTCCCATCTGGCTCACTCAGGCAGATGCCCTGTTCTCTAATATATTGAGTATTTATTCTCTTAAGATGTAATATAGATTGAACATTTGAGAAGCCCCCAAAACAACTTTCTAGTACCATTTGCAAGCCATATGAAATTAGAGTGGCCACTCTAGGGACCTAAATGTGTCTTGAGTACTTACAAGGTGCTGTGTGCAGTTTCCTGGAAACCAGTGTCCCTCATGGTTGTCCTATAAGCTGTGCCAGAGTAGCTACTGATGGCTGCAGCCCAAGGCTTTTTACCTGTCACATCTTGCCTCATCTGAGAAGGCCAGGCCCCTGCACCATACCCCCGCCCCCTCTTTTGGCTCCTGAGTTCTAGCTGTGTTCTAGTATTGTTGGGGGAAATGTATTCCTATTAAAGCTTGGTTTAGGAACAGTATTTTAGACATAGCAAACTCACTTTAATCTAGAGGCTGAACAGAAATTGAAATGATTTTGTCATTCTCACAAGATAATTTTCCCCCCACAATTTTAGGAAGCCTATCTGATTTGTGTGTTACTTTATGCAATTAAACTGTTAATATAGATGATGATATAAGTATCCTCTTCTTCTAGGTATCCAAATATATCTTGTGAGTTGCTCACTTCTGATGTTTCCCAGATGAATGATAGACTGGGAGAAGATGAATCCTTGCTAATGAAATTATATAGCTTCCTCCTAAACGATTCCCCCTTGAACCCACTACTTGCCAGTTTCTTCAGCAAGGTGCTAAGTATTCTTATCAGCAGAAAACCAGAACAGGTAAATATTGTTTTCCAAAAGGTAAGTATTAGGGCTGATCATCACTCTGAGATGATCCCCAGTAATTTTGTTGCTTCAGTGTTCTGAGTGTGCTCTAAGTCCAGCTTTTATAAAAGAATATATTTTACACCTTAAGCATTCTAAATGTTTGGTGGCTTAACATTGATTTGCACATTAATATGTTCTAACTTTACATTCTTTTCCAAGTGCCTCACATCTCGGTTTTTTAGTAGACTGTGGTTTTCTCTTTTGACAAGTAGTTAGAAGCATGAGAACGCTAGTATCTGTTTGTGAAGATGGCATGACGGTGTATACTGAGCAGTTGAGTGTGTGAGTGGAGTCCTAGCGACTGTGGTAAAGTAACAATTGTTTTTTCCCCTTGATAATTACAAATGAAGCTTAAATAAAAAAGCTTTTTTATAAATGTAATTGATTATTGGTTTATACAAATGGTGATTGTTTCTATTTTGATTCTACTAAAAAAAAAGTTTCGCTTGAGACATCTGGGTATAGACTGTCATGTGCCTATTATGTAGCTCTGCTGTAGTGATTGGCAGAAATTCATGCCTTACTGTTATGGCAGGAACATCCCCACCCCTCTCCTCCTCCTCCTCCTTTTTTTTTTTAAAATATATTTTATTGATTTTTCACAGAGAGGAAGGGAGAGGGACAGAGAGTTAGAAACATCGATGAGAGAGAAACACCGATCAGCTGCCTCCTGCACAGCCCCCACTGGGGATGTGCCCGCAACCAAGGTACATGCCCTTGACCGGAATCGAACCCGGTACCCTTCAGTTCGCAGGCCGACACTCTATCCACTGAGCCAAACCGGTTAGGGCCCTCCTCCTTTTTCTTCTTGTCCTCCTCCTACCCCACTTTGTTTGCTTTTTAAATAATTCATATGTCCTTGGGAAATTTATTTTCTAACTATCGGTTGTATATATAGTGGTTCTCAAAAGTGTGGTCCCAGGACCTGCAGCATGAGTATCTGTTGAGACTTGGTTAGAAATGCAAGTTCTTGAGCCCTACTCCAGACCTACTGACTCAGGTTCTATGGGGGTTGGGCTCAGCAATCTGGGATTTTAACAAGTCTTCCAGATCAGCGGTCATGGACCACTAGTTGGCGACCGCTGTTCCAGATGGCTGATGCATGCTCCAGTTTGAGAATCACTGCTCTAAGCAGTATTGGTGTGAAAAGGGTCTGCTGACCATTGATTACAATCCACTTAGAGAAACAGGCAGCCAAGGAGCATCGAGCCTCAAGATGCCCAAGTACAAACTGTCAGCGCTGCGAGAGTGCAGCGAGCAGAGGTGTGATGACAGGGTTTGTAGATAGTCAAACCAGTCGGGCCTGGCATCCTTCATGGGGGAAAGCAGGCTCCAGGATCCGCCTTCCTATCTGCACACATAGAGGGACTGGAACTATTTTAGGCCTAGTGTGTCTATCCTATGCCAGGGTAAAGGGGATATATGTTTTATTTTAGCGAGGAGGTTATTCCTTCATATCTTAACTGAGTAGGATTACCTTTTCTTCGAGAATCTTCCCCAAATCATGATTGCTCTGATAGATTGTCTTTCTGTCTTCTGCCTTCCGATGAGAAATAATAGGACTGTTGACTGTTACAGGAAAGTTCAAGTCACCCCACAGCCTAAATTACTAGTCAGTTCTAGATGGTTGTAGTGACTACTGAAACAGGTCCTGGTTTTCAGTGACATGAGTGAGAATGCACTTGAAGCTTTCTGAGTATTTGTGTTGGTCTTCAAGGTCAGACATAGTATCTGTGTAAAGATGATGGTACCTGCCAGTTAAATGCTGAGAAAAGGACCTAGCCCAGTGATGGCGAACCGTTTGAGCTCGGCGTGTCAGCATTTTGAAAAAACCCTAACTTAACTCTGGTGCCGTATCACATATATAAATTTTTTGATATTTGCAACCATAGTAAAACAAAGACTTATATTTTTGATATTTATTTTATATATTTAAGTGCCATTTAACAAAGAAAAATCAACCAAAAAAAATGAGTTCGCGTGTCACCTCTGACACCCGTGTCATAGGTTCGCCGTCACTGGCCTAGTCATTGCTGCTCATTGTGCATCTTGGTTCAGGACTCCTTGAATGAAAACAAGTGGATTCTATAGCCCTTGGTTGTTCAGCTCCAGGAAAAGGGTCAAACCGGCACCTCTCTAACCTTTTGGGAATTATGAGTGTAAATAAAGGTTTCCCATCACATGATGAATTAGTAAGGATATATGCAGCTGTTAAATAATGAGAGAAAAAATCTGATTCAACCTGGCTTAATTGATACAGACATTTATTAGCTCGTGGAGCATAAAGTCAAGTTGTAGAGCACCTTCATTGTTGGATGACTTAGTACATCAGCAGTGTCATCCTCTGGATAGGACATCTTGCTGTCCTGGCTCTGCCTTTGAGTTCCAGATCTAGTGCTTTTTCCTCCTCTCTCCTTAACTGTGGTTTTAATACTATTGTGTGACTCAATTGTGAGTGGATTCAGTGTGTATGATGACTCGAAGGTTTATTACAACATTTAACATCATTGTTTGAAGAAGCCACATGGGATTGTCAGTCCTGCACTTCTACCTGGTTCTGAGTGTGAAGCAGGTTTAGTTGTCTGTTAGATTTCTTCATGTGGGATAATAGCAGGATCATGGCTTTGGGGACATATAAATCTAAGTTTAAATTTCAGGACAGCCACTTGAGCCTTGGTTTCTGCAACATGAGTTAAGCAACCCCACCTCTGGGGCTTTTGAGAGATTTCAGTGAGACTATGTTAGAGCAGCTGCCATGCTGGGCTGCTGCTTCTAGGACTTGTGAATAGATGATTCCTGCACACAGACAGAAACCAGAAGTACACAAGGGAGTATGGGACAAAACAGTCTCCTTCTTCTTCCTGTACAGAAAAGACCCAGGTGGCAGGGATGTAACTTTATTTCTGTCGTCATGGTCTCGGTATACTGTCAGCCTCTGCCACAGTCACTCTCCTTGTGTGAATCTGATCAGGTGAATTGCTAAAATAAAATCCACGTGATGTTTCTATAGCAGGTGAGTTAGTCACTTTGACTGATAGAGAAATCTTAATGTTTTGAATTTTTCTCTCTCACTGGCTAGAGTATAATTAGGATTTTAAATATGTATCCGCAATTTAGTGCACAGTCTAATAATGAACTTGCTTTATGTTTATAAACTGAAATGGTATATCCTCTTTCTCTTAATTAATAATTAATGAAAGTGAACAGAAATAAAAGATTCTGTGACGGTGTATTTGTATTAGGGAATATGTGATAATTTTGGGAGTTTTTCCCCCTAGGGGTTTTTGAATAGCATAATGATTAGCAGGCTTCCCAACTTGACATCTTGTTATGAATTCAACATTTGCTGTTCCTCCGCTCACAGTGGTGATAGGGTTTTGGTGGGGGCAGGACTGGCAGCATTCTAAAGTTTCTAGTTCTCAGGTTACATGTCTTTCAGTTTTGGTTTGTTCTCCTCTAGATTGTGGATTTCTTAAAGAAGAAACGTGATTTTGTAGACCTTATTATAAAGCACATAGGAACTTCAGCTATCATGGATTTGTTGCTCAGGCTCCTGACATGCATCGAGCCTCCACAGCCCAGGCAAGATGTGCTGAATGTGAGTAGAATTATGACTGTCCTTAATCGGGGTGAGGAGAGGCGCGCATGAACCCACAGGCTGCTGTCTGCTGGGGTGGGATTCCACGGGTTGGTAGAAGATTATCTGGGAAACTAGAGGGTAGGGGACAGGGTGGGCAGAAGGTTGTTCCGAGCTAGGAAGAGATTCAGATTTTGCAGGATTAAGGTTTCAGATGTGCACACCCCTAGGTTTCTGGGATGCTTCCTTTGGGGGCTTCTATTTCCTTTGCTGGCTTGTTTGTCAGTGGGTTAAGAAGGTAGAATGGGCTGAGGATTTGTCTCAAAGCTGGCCAGGTAGTGAAAGCAGAAGTATGACGGTTATGAGCTGCATCTCATCTGCAATGCTTTGAGGCTTCTTTCTTGAGAAGATGGACACATCACAGAGTTATCTCTACGAGTCGAAAGGAGAGGTGTCTGTATTTCCAGGGAATGAGGCTTCAGAAGTAACTTTCTAAGAGCATGGGATAAGGAGAATGGAGCTTATTTCCAAAAGGGCACATATTTAAAAATTTGGGGAGATGGTTATTTTAGGGTACATGTGCCTCTTGAGCAGGATTTGGGTGGGAAGAGGGAGGTGTGAGTAACTTGAAGTTTCCTAGAGACCCTTGTCTTTGCCTTCTTATCTTCTGTCTCTCCCTCTCGTTCTCCTCCTTGCCTTCTTCCAGAACCACTCCCTAGTTAATGCCATCTCTAATACTCAACCTCGAATCTTAGAACTTACTTCTTTCCCTGGAAATGAGTTTTATTGGGAATGCTAATTTTAATTAAAGAAGGAGAGACGGGGGTTTGTCAGGTGGTACTCCAGGAAAGGGATGCTCTGCAGAAGTGGGGTGTTTGTGTGAGTGGGAGGACCTGGGCATGGGCGTGGGGCTGGAAGGTAGAACAGGTAGAGGTGTACGGCGAACCGGGCTCATTGTGAGGAAACCAGTTGGTGGACCTAGGGAATGTCTTGGGCCCTGCCCATGGAAGGGCCCTGAATTGGAACACTGGTTCCTTTTAGGTATGTTTTTGTGTATGAGAAAAAGGTTGAGGATTCCAGGGAAGACTGTTGAGGACAAGGGGGAAGGTCCAAATGTAACAATTTGGATTGTTACAGGGGTAAATTTTCGGTATGGTCTTTTAAAAGGAATTAGAGCAGTGGTTCTCAACTTGTGGATCGCCAGCCTGTGGGTGGCGACCCTTTGGGGGTCGAACGACCCTTTCACAGGGGTCACCTAAGACCATTGGAAAACACATATATAATTACATATTGTTTTTGTGATTAATCACTATTCTTTAATTATGTTCAATTTGTAACAATGAAAATACATCCTGCATATCAGATATTTACATTATGATTCATAACAGTAGCAAAATTACAGTTATGAAGTAGCAACGAAAATAATTTTATGGTGGGGGGGGGGGTCACCACAACATGAGGAACTGTATTAAAGGGTCGTGGCATTAGGAAGGTTGAGAACCACTGAATTAGAGGGATACAGTGATAGGTAGTTAATAAACGCATAAGTAGCTGAAAACTCATAAATGACTTAACTTTATTTGGGGGCCCACTATGGGGGATCAGTTAAAAAGTGGGCGTGAAATGTAGGGAGTAGGGTGGAGGACTGATGAGTGATGGTCAGAACCCTCCACCCCATCCCCCTTGTACAGGCATTACCATCCACTGTTTTAGGGGACACCATTGTTACTCATGGTGTGGTCCCAAACATCACCTGAGAGCTTGTTAGAAACCCAGAAACGCAGATCTTGCCCTGCCCTGCTGAGTCAGATCTGCACTGAACACGACCCTGGGAGGGTGATTCCTGTGCACACCGTAAAACAGACTTTAAACTGTGAAGTTGGGCCTTTACCTTTGTTCCCCCCATTAGCTATTGTTCGCATTTCCTTTGGCATGTCTCCTTAAGAAGCCGGGGACAGTATGGACACTATTAGGGTTTCTCTCTCTACCTTTAGTAAATTTAGCTATCCCCCTGTCTCCTTTAACCTTTTTTTCGGGGGCGGCGGGGGTGGGGGGGCCTTTCTAGGTATTGAGCATCTCATTTATTGTGTTTCTGTTCCTTGAGGAACTGGTATTACACAAACTGAGTTTTTACTTATTCTTCCTTATTTTCATCTCCTCATGTTTTCATTCACAGCAGTATTTCATGTGTGGCTGAAGAAGAGACTGTCCTAGCCATGATAATAGCTCTTTGCTAACATGTGACAGGGTAGATAAACTGCTTCCGTAGTGCTGCCCTCACCTTTGCTCCCCTCTCTCCCCCATGTTTCCTGTGGTTGTTTTGGTTTCTGAATCTAAAAGTTCATGTGTTTTAAGCCAGAGGCCTAATAATAAATATTGCTTTTCTCAATCTTTCTGAAGCTCTCCTAATGTGAATACTCTTTTATAGAAAATGTATGAATTCCATCCCCCAACTTCCAGTAACCAAAGTTCAGACCCTATTCGTACTCAGTGAATTAGCCCATGGCTAGGAAGCTGATGTGTAGAATTTTCGTTATGTGGGCATTGTAAGTTGGGGCATACTTGGTACTGTTGGCTACTGTTAAAATGATATATTCACTGGCGTTTTCCTTGGGGGACTTTTAATTTCCTGTAGTGTTCAAAGTCCAGAGAAACCTGTAACATTCTACTTAAAATGTGATGGATATTTCCAAGTATGTTAACCTTCATTGGGGCTTGAACAAGAGCCACTCATTGCTATGATCACTTCTACAATGTGTTTTACAGTGGTTAAATGAGGAGAAAATTATCCAGAGGCTTGTGGAAATAGTTCATCCATCGCAAGAAGAAGATGTAAGTTTCCTTGTCTGACTGTAAACTGATTTTTTTTTAAAAAAGAACCATGTTTATTCGGGCATAGAGCATAATTGCCTGAAATGTGAAATAGAGGGCAGGTAGAACAGTGATAACCTAGCATTCTTAAAGTTGCCAATTTTCTAAACACTAAAGGCTTTGAAAATACTATATTTAATATTTTTTGCTGATTCCCAGAAAATTTCCAAAAGTGTGGAAAGCAGCAAGGTCTGGTTGTAGCCATTCTCCTTTCCAGAGCCCAGGTCTCATGCTGAAACTACTTGCCTTTGTTACAGACCTCTGTCCATGCTCCAAATGATATGGCTACATCTGCATTTGTGCCAGGGCCTGGGTCACTGTTGACTCTGTTGAATCCCTAGAGTGACAGGGTCTTGGTGCTTGTCCTTCTTGGCCCGGAGCAGGTTTGGCTTGGTCCTGGGTGCTGAAGATGGACTTGGCATTAGGATTGACACCGCTTTGCAGTTTGAAGATTGAGCTCTGCTGAGGGGCCGCCTGTCAGGATGGGGTCTCGGGGATCAGCTGGTATGGCTGTGTGGAGGAGGCTAACACTATGCTTCTCTGCTGCTACTCTTGCCACCTTCAGCAGTGTTGAATTTTTCAGCATTCAGCCATTTCTACCTATAGACATGACAGTTCTATGCTGTTCAACTTCATCTCTATGAAGGAGTTGGTTTCAAGAAGATCCAGGATATATCATGAGGCACAGGGGCACCTCCTTGTACCCTTAGGCTGCTGGTTAGACAGAGTGCTAATGGAGGAGGTGTGTCACCAACGGGTGTGTTCTCATGAAGGCCTGTTTTCCATTAAGATGAATTTAGCCCCTCCCCTTCACTCTGGTCCATTTCAAAACTTCATACCTGGAGTTTATCTAAATAGGCAATTTATAAAAAGAAGAAGAAAAGAACTAACTATTAAAGGGGTTGTTGATTCTCCATCATTCTTTTTGGGACAGTGTAGTGTTGTTACTGTTGACATTGAGGACACATTCAGGTGAGTCAGGTGCCCAAGTGTGAGGACCCTGCTTAGAAGAAGCCTTAAGTCTAAGGGAGGTCATCTTCCCTCCTGTGGCTTGGGAGGTAGGTGGTTCCATGCGATGGGTATATGGAAAGTGATGGCAGGAGCACGGCCTACCCCTTCACAGGGAGCTTGTGGCTGTGGACCAGACTTGCTCCTCACTAGGTTCAGGTTCTTGAGCAGAAGAACTTGCTGGTCAACAGGATGTTACACCGCTCTGCAGGCCCAGGTGAAATCAAAGGAGAAGCCCTGTTCTGCAGCAAGTTTTTTCCGAAGGACAAAGTGTTTAGGGCAGCGGTGGGCAAACTACGGCCCGCGGGCCGGATCCGGCCCGCTTGAAATGAATAAAACTAAAAAAAAAAAATAGACCGTACCCTTTTATGTAATGATGTTTACTTTGAATTTATATTAGTTCACACAAACACTCCATCCATGCTTTTGTTCCGGCCCTCCGGTCCAGTTTAAGAACCCATTGTGGCCCTCGAGTCAAAAAGTTTGCCCACCCCTGGTTTAGGGCATCAGCACCTTCCCTACTTGACTTGCAAGAAAGTTAATTTCACCCTTTGGGACAGTCCTATTGATATTTCTGTATTAAATGATAAATTACATGCTAAAATTGTACTGACCAATTTATATTTGTAAGGAAATATTAGGCTCCTGATTCCAAACAGTGGATTTTGATATCCCGGTGTGTGTGTGTCATCTATGCTGGAGTATCATTGTTCTACCTGTGCTGCAGGTGATGCTCTGTGTTTGGGCACTGAGATTTTAGTGTTTTCCTGTAAGGTAAATACACTGTACACTTGGGAAAAGTGTGATATTTCTTACCCATTGGTATAGTCCTTAAAGCTGTATTTGCTTTTTTTTAATGCTGATAAAAGTATATGTTTTGGGGATTTTTTTTTTTAAGTATTAAATTCTATCACCTCTCCCCACAAATAGTAGTATGTACTGTGCAATATTGTTAAGTCAAGCTCATTAGCTTGGCAGAATTAAAAATTCATGCTTTTTCCATATGTTATTTATTTTGAGCTTGACTTTTTACTCACTGCAGCTTATGGCCAGTGTTAATTTGTGTCATGTCTTAAGCAGTTTCCTTCCTAACTTTTATAAATTTGACTTTTGACATGTTTTATAGTTAAAATTGTACTTCTTTCCTTTAGCGGCATTCAAATGCATCACAGTCACTTTGTGAAATTGTTCGCCTGAGCAGAGACCAGATGTTACAAATTCAGAACAGCCCAGAGCCAGATCCTCTGCTTGCCACTCTAGAAAAGTATGTTTAAACCCAGTTTTTGTCCTTTGTTCATATTGATGCTATCTGATGTGTTGCCATTATGAGATTGGTAAGTGTTGGGAATCACGTCCATGGAAGATACTGTTTTGGGTGGGTGAGAAGGTAGGAAAAGTGCTTGTCTGATCCCAGCCACTGGTAATTCCCAGTAGAGACACGGAGGGTAAGAATGTGAATAAATGACATTTATATGTAGACTGAACTTTTCAAAGTTCAAACTAGAATTCTTTAAAGACATCATAAGATGGCGTAGCCACATCATAACTGTACTCACGGCCTCTATGAGTTTTGATGGAGAATTTCTTATGAATGCACTAAATTGACTTATTTTAGCGAATAATTTTATCAGAAGCCCTTTTTAGGTTTTACTCTACTTTTATAGCTGACTAAGGGCAACCTTATCACACCTGATTTGAAGGGGATACATGTCGTGTATTTTTCATTTCTTTGTCCTGGCTTCTGCCCTTTTTAGAAAATTCTTAAATGAACAGCCATGTCATGTTTAGGTTTCTGAAAACAGCTTGGGGATAGTGTGCTGTTTTGAAATTTGTGAGTGGCCACCCTGCATGTACTAGGTTTTTCTAGATTCACACATTTTCAGAAAGAGTCTTTACCATTAAATATGGGCATATGTTTGACCTGCATTCTTGCAGCTGAAGGTATTTTAATAAAGAAAAAACAGACATTTCCCCAGTTAGATGATTAATTAGAAAGTTAGCATTGTTAAGTATGAAAGACTGTCTTGTTTCAACTTACTGCTACTCTCCTTCTTTTTAGTGACTTTGTCAGTCCTGTTTCAGTCCTCCTGTATAGTGAGGCTCATTTGCATCTTTTGGCTTAACACCTTGGAAGGCCTTTTATTAAAATAGACATGTGTATGTATTATTTACTTGGCAAGTTTGACCCAAGCAAGGAACAAATTCGAGGCAAGGTATCTTGTTTTAAACACTGTCTTCTGAGAAGTAAAGTTGTAATTCCCAGAGTGTGTGATAGAATGGGAGGAGTTGACTAGTTCTCTCAAGTAGCAATACTTAAAGAGATTACTCGCTTTTGAGTAAAGTGTCATTTTACCTGCCCCATTTCAGTAGTTCTTGGCATTATGGCATATGCACCCCTTTTATAACATGTAAGACATGTCATGTTCAGATACTAATAATTGCAATATTCTTTGAATCATATAAAATTGCCATTTGAGTAGATTAAAAAATATTGAATAGCAACTATTTCATATGGTTCATGACAGCACTGTCCAAGAGAAACATAATAAAAGCCGCATGTAATTTAAAAATTTCTGTTAATCACATTAAAGTAAAAAAAAGGTGTGAAATTAATTTAAATGTATTTAATAGGTTAAAAATAATATTTCAACATATGCTCATTTTAAAAAACTGTTACTGAGCCTACAGTTAGTCTTCCATATCTGCAGATTCCCTGCAGGTCAACCACCATGGATCAAAACTATTAGGGGGGAAGAAAGTTACAGTGTTGCTGATGTGTCCTATTTACTAAATGTGTAGATTTGTTTTCCTTGTCATTATTCCCTAAACAATATAGTGAAACAACGATTTACGTAGCATTCACATTGTATTAGGTATTATAAATAATCTGGAGATGGAAAGTATACGGGAGGATGTATGTAGGTTATATGCAAATACTCTACACAATTTTATATAAGGGACTTGATTGTCCTTGGGTTTTGGTATCCTCAAGATCCTGGAATCCTTGGATACTTAGGGACAATTGTATACTATAGTCTTCTCTCATATATATATATATATAATATAGTCTTTTCATTATATAAAGTTTTGGAAATCTAGCATGTTTTACACTTAAGACAGAACAATTTAGACTAGTTACATTTTGAGTGTTCAGTGACCACGTGTGGTGAATGGCTCCTGTCTTGGACATCACAAGTTCACTCTGAATGTCAGACTGATCACTAGTAATCACTGAGTTCTTTAATGCTGCTGCATTCCTCTGTTCACACAACTCTGCTTGAACCAATGGGGGATCTAGCCACTGGAGCCTCTGTGGACCAGCTGTTATATTTCAGGCTGTGTCTTTAGTTCTGGATCAGGCAACTATCTTTTGATGCTGATAGGTACATGCTCAGAAATAATACCATTAAACATTAGTTGGAGTAGGTTTCTTCAAATACATGGATCTGCTGAGTCAGGGGCCCCAATATGTCACTGAGTTAAACCTTCCCTGCACTTAGCAGCAGGGACCCTTCCTCTGCTTCCTACACTCTTCTTGAGAATGAGAACCAACCCCTTTAAATATCAGACATGCTCCCACATTATGTTGTTCTTTTAGTATCTGTTGATTGAGAAAAATACACAGTGACAAAAGGCTTCTTTCTGTGAGCCTAGTAAGCTTATTAATCATAATGGTTTTTTTAAAATATTTGATAAATTATGTAGAAATATAGTATAATATTAGGCCATCTACTGACAATACGTAGTAAACAGATTACATAATCTTTATATTATTATGCCAAACAACTCATATGTTGGGTAGCACTGTGTGGTGTGTGTGTGTGTGTGTGGTGTGTGTGTGTGTGTGTGTGTAGTGCACACACCATATGTATGAATATAAGTTAGCATTAAAGGGAAAGTTTTAAATGAGCTAAAGTTAAAGAGAATAATAAAGATGGGTAGGGGTACCAAAAGGTCTCTAAAAAAGTGGGTTGAAGTGTTAGATAATGCATATTAGCTTGGGAAGCAATCTGGGCTTAAGTGAATGTATTCAATTTAGTGAACCTGGAAAATATTCAAGTTCAAAAATTCCTTGAAAGATAGTTGTGTTAGAGAGGGTTGGACTGTGTAGCTCTTAATTCTTAATACTAGTGAACTTGGAATGAGTTGGGGTTGATTCCTGTTCAACCAGTAGTTGTATAGAAGTCTTTCCTCTGCCTGCCCGTATAAAAAACAAAACAGAAGTGAGCCATTGTCTCAAAGACATGGAGAAAGACCCTGGATGCTTCATGCACCAGACAGCTCATACCATTAGTTCCCCTGATGCTCATCCAGGAACTACAGTGTGTTTGTTTTTAATGTAAAACTGAATATATTTTCTCTCAGGTGTAAATAAACACCTTATAAAATATGAAGACATTCCTTTTATCCTATTTGGTAAGCTCAGTCCCTTGGTTTATGATTTTGAAATCTGTATTCAGTGATATTTGTATGTTTAGATAAGACTCAGAATATGGCTCAGCTACTATGTTACATCTTGACCATCAAGTGTTTGCAGGTTAGTATATCCTTTTTGTCCATTAGTAGAATGCCTTTTGGATATGGTAGAGTTCGAATTTGGTGCAGCCATGAAATAGTGAGGGCCTCTTTGTTAGCCGCTCTGTTCAGGCACAGTGTTGATGAAAGTGTGACAGTGCTGCCTGATAAGTAAGGTGGGCATCTGTAGTCTGACACTGTGTCGGTACACCTCTTCCTTCAGTACCCCTGAGGTTGCTGTTTGAAGAATATACATCTTTTCTGTAAAAAAACAAACCAACCACTGTCTTCCAGAGCACAGTCCCAGGCCTAAACTCACATTTACCCTGTAGACTGCCGTGCTGAGTGACTGTTAGAGTACTGTTTTAAGTAGAGGTCTTGAGTGATTTTAGTGCAGGTGTGGGAGTACCTGAAAGCTACTTCCTGCAGGGGAATCCTCTGACGTTAGTTTAGATACCAGTTTTATTTGCTTCCCCCAAGTAAAAAGAGATTCTCTCCTTGCTGCCCTAGGCTGGCAAGGGACCTGGAGTTAGGATACAGTGAGCACAACTGTGCCTTGGGATGACTAGAGTGAGCCGCGGGGCAGCCCAAGCTGTATGTCAGGGAGGTTCCTTCCTTAATCTACATGGATTCTGAAAATTACTGAGATCCTAAAAAATGGAGGTTTTCCTTGAGAAAATCATTGTAAATTTTCCTAGCAGGTTACCTTACATTTTAATTGTGACCTTGCCTGTGTACAGGAGAGCTGTAATAGGAAGAGCCTGCAGAAAATTCTTTTTGGGCAATAGTTCAGTCAGACACATTTCATTGCTACCACTTTATTTTGATTTATGAAATTTTAATTGTAGAGTAAAAGGCAATAATTGATGTTCTCTTTTACCTGTTTTAGATGTTAATTATACATGAATGCCTTTGTGGCTTCTAATTAGCCTTTTTTAAAATTTTCCCTTTTTTGCAGGAGTAAAGGGTTCTAGGTCTTACTATCCCACCCCACCCCCAGCCGCTGCCGCCGCCATCACCACCACCGCCACCACCACTCTGGTCTGAGTGGGAGGTGACGTCTAGTCTTGAAATATTTGTTGGCTCTCAACAAGATTGGCAAAAGGAAGCAGGGCCCAGATGATTTTGCAGAGGGAAGGAGGAGAGCAATATATATATGGAGAGTTACATTTATTATAAGCAGGATCACTTGCCTACTTTAATAAATGTATTAAAAGAAAATACTGTTAAGTGAAACAAACATGTACAAGTGACAGTGAATTCTTGTATAATATTTTCTCTGAAGTTGTTGTTGGTGAATGATGTTACAATTAACACTTGACTATTGATTTGTTTCCCTAGGCAAGAAATTATAGAGCAGCTTCTATCAAATATATTCCACAAGGATAAAAATGAATCAGCTATAGTCAGTGCAATACAGATACTGCTGACATTACTTGAGACACGACGACCAACGTAAGCTTTTCTTTTATATCTTACAAAATGCCAGTTAGTTTTGCTTTTAGATTTTTTAAAAGCTAAGAGTTGAGTTGTTGGTTATAAGCTACAATATCATGCCCTTGAATTTCAGGTGCTAAATCTTTTTCTGCTGTATAAACTATAAGTAAGTCTTATGTGAATGCAATACATAGGGATGCAGTTGAAAAATATCATTTGGTGAACACTCTATTGGCAGTATTTGGGTTCTGGACATTTGGGTTCTGTAGTACTTACGAAAATATTAGACTAGCCAAGGAATTTATTTTAAGATTTGAGCAAGACCAGTGATTGAGATAAGTTGTCTCCTGCATATTACAATGCATCATTGATGTAATATAGGGCAGCGTGTTACTAGTATTTGTGACACCAAAATTTATATGCTTGATTAAGTTTATGGGTTTTTTTTGTTTGTTTTTCACGTAAGCAGGAAAGGTGGTTGTTCTATAAATATGGCTTAGGAAGTGACTCACCACTTGGGGGAATATATGTCCATACCTATTTTACATAAAAAAGAATTCTAATCAAATTAAATTAAAAACACTAGAGGAAAAGTATGCAAACACTCAAAAGAATTATGGAATTGTGAAGAACTTTTAAGCATATCTCTTTAGACAGAAATTATAATGAAAAAAACTATATTTGGCCACATAAATTATTAAACCTCCCTACACATCCAAAAGCACTGTAATCTATTTCCCTTCCTCCCTTTCCAATAATTGAGTTTCTGAATGCTGTCCCATGTAGCTCTTACAGTTAGAAATCATTTCCACATGTGGAATATTTTCACGTAATCGTCATAATAATCACTCTAGAAGTTTAGCTGTGTTCCAGGCAGTGTTCAGTTCTGTGTCTGCATTAGCATGATCCTCACGGCAGTCTTAGGAGAGACGTTGAGTGAGCCCACTTTCCACATTTGAACAAATAACTGGGAAGAGAAGAGCCAGGACTTGGGCACAACTCCAGCAATGACATTTTTAACCACTGGTTTGCACTGATGTTCAGTTGACACCATTTCCAGATAGGACTTTTCATTTGAACGGCATCCCTGCAGTTTTAGGCCCACCTTCCTGATGTCCTTTTTCCCCTCTTGGGCTCTGTCCTGCCCATTGGGATTTGGGAGTCTCATTGCATTCATAACTCTTTTTGTAGGAGTGGGTTATAATGAGTATAGATTGAGCTTTTGGGAGAGGGGTAATTTAAGCCTTTTAAATAGGAGACAATGTTGATTAGCCAAGAAAAACTAGAATAAATGCAGGCCTGTTATTAACATCCCAAATGGTAGGCAGTGTGGTATGCTCTGTACTTCAAGGGTCAGAGGCCTGCTTTCCATATTTTCTGGCTAGAGAACTGCTAGTAGTTTAACAGGTACAAGATGATTGGCAGTGTGGTATGCTCTGTACTTCAAGGGTCAGAGGCCTGCTTTCCATATTTTCTGGCTAGAGAACTGCTAGTAGTTTAACAGGTACAAGATGATTGGTGGTTCAAGTGAATAGGAAGAAATCACATACAATTTCCCATCCAATTCTCTGGGCCTCTGGATTTCAGGTTGTGTCTGCTGGTCCCTGTTGAATTACTACATTTTTATATAGTTGTTGTGTATATGTCTACATGCTGATATGGAGCACCTTGATTTGTTCTGAAATTGTAATAAGTATAATTAACTTGCTTTATTTTAAGATTTGAAGGCCATATAGAGATCTGTCCACCAGGCATGAGTCATTCAGCTTGTTCGGTCAACAAAAGTGTTTTAGAAGCCATCCGAGGAAGGCTTGGATCTTTTCATGAACTCCTACTTGAGCCACCCAAGGTAGGACAGCTATCTTAAACATGGCTGGCCAGCTTAACAGTTTGATTTAAACAGTTGCTAGAAAGAATATGAACCTTCTGAGTAATAGAACTGGCTGTGACCAGCATGCACAAAATATGTTACACGTACACTGTCAGTTGTCTTTATTGCTTTTGAGCTAGTTTCTAATTGGCTTTTATCTCTATAGTAGAGGCCCAGTGCATGAAATTCATGCATGGGTAGGGTCCCTAGTAGCTGCTGGCTGCCAGCTGGGGCCTTCCTTCGTTCTATGCTGTCCCCTGGTAGTCAGTGCATGTCATAGTGAGTGATCAAACTCCTGGTCGGTCTAACTCCGTAGGGGACACTTGTATATTAGGCTTTTATATATATAGACTAGAGGCCCGGTGCATGAAATTCATGCACGGGGGTGGGGGGTGTCCCTCAGCCCGGCATGCATCCTCAGGGGATGTCCAATGGCTGTGGAGGTGGGAGAAGGCTCCTGCCACTGCTGCTGCGCTCACCAGCCATGAGTCCGCCTTCTGGCTATGCTGCACTCCCCCTGTGGGAGCGTACTGACCCACCAGGGGGCAGCTCCTGCATTGAGCATCTGCCCCCTGGTGGTCAGTGTGCATCATAACAACCGGTCATTCTGCCATTCTTGATTTGCATATTAGCCTTTTATTATATAGGATAATGTCTAAATTAACAAATGTGTATAATTAAAATTAAAAATATTTTACTTGCTTAGGAAACTTTTATTCTTTTTATAAACTCTGGTTACTTATATGCCCATAAAATGAACACTCTTCTTCTCACAGCATGTTATTTTCACATTTTTGAGGTAAAATAAATCTTTCAGGAACTGATCTTAGAAGTGGAGTTGTCTTATTCAGTGTTGGAGCAGTGGAGCTAATGGACAGATGCTTAGTTAAGAAGCTGTCAATTGAATGTGACTTGGAGCCCAAGATTTTCTGCAGGGAGCATGTGTGTGCTGATGTGAAAATGACTGTTTACTCGGGCAGGCCATGAGAGAGAGCACTGAGAACAGGCAATGAAGACCTGCAGAATGAGTCCACGGTCCCCAGTCCCCAGTGGTTTTATCGCTCCAGCCCCTGCCTGCACAATGGTGCACAGGCGTAGATTAGGGTAGGAGGCTCTCCCTCTGGCATCTGGAGGGTGGAAGACTCAGTTATGGAGAGTTCTGCCAGCATCAGCTCTTATGTGTTCCTTTCCCTTCAGCCCTGTGCCACTGGATTCAGTGTTCTAGACATTGTAGCTAGAACCTTGGTGGTATCTACTGCATGAGTTACTGGGGATTTAGGTTTAGTATGCTAGTTTCCTCCTTCAAAATGAAATGTTTTCTGTTTATTTAGCCATTTTGTGGAGTGGGAACCCAGGATAATTTATGTCCATTACCAAGGAAGAGTAGTTCAGCTTCTGGATGATCTCTTCAGATGGCTGATGCTGCAGTGATCAAGTGTGGTCCTGCCTCCTCTGTGCTGTCTTCCCTGCATTCAGCCTGCATGGGATGCCGTCCAGAGTGCTTGGCGTTCCCTCAGGAAAAGTGCCAGTGTTGGTATTGAATATTTAACGGTCAGTGGCATCTCATGCCAGACCTAGGCAGAAGAAGAGGGAGGGTAAGGGAGAAAAAGGATTTACTTAGGAGGAGAGGAGAGAACATCACAAGTGGAAGTCGGAAGAGGAAGAAGGATGAGAGAGAAGAGGGGGCATGAGGAAAGGCCCTGACCAGTTAACTTAGACGACCTCCCCATCTTCCTTGCAGAAGGACATCGAGGGCAGCATCTAATGTGGAGTCTCACACTCGTATTCTTCTTGGCTCCAATCCAAAGGGAGGTATTGTCTCATTTGGAGGAGTGAGTGTGTTCAGTGTGTCCTGATTTTACTGTCTGGTGTGGTGTGTGAGTAGATCCATGAAGCTTTTTAAAATATCTGATGATTAGAGCTGTCGTACATCGAGTAAAACTGTGAGCCTCACAGTCCCCTGAAGCCTCGGGGGAGCAGAAAGGGGTGAGGGTGCTGACAGGGACGGGGACACTGAGAAAGGACACCACACAGCTGAACTTGAGATTCTGAAAGGTTCTGTGCCTGTCTGTTGTGACTTCACATGGTAGGAACTCCCTTTTATGGACAAGAGCAGGTTTGAGGTTATGTTTCAAGGTTGTGGTCCAGAGGCAGCTTCTGAGTGTGCATCTTTATGGCAGATTTGGCGAAGGCAGAGGGCTGTGTTCCAAGACCACTTGTAACTTCTCTTGGTTTCTGGTCAGGTTTGGCATATTGCACTGGTTTTTAGGGACCCACATAGCTTTCTGCTTGCTTTCTGTGGCAGTTAGAATGTTAAAATGGGACACTTCATTTCTTATAAAATAGTCCAGGGAAGTTGCTTGATGGTTTTCTCTTGGTTACTTCATTATATCCTGAAGATAGAAATTTTCCTTCAGATGTAGAATTCAGGCTAAATTGTTTACAGGGTTAGTTGACCTGGTGTTTCATCGTTAGCACATACCCTGTCCCTTTCTGTTTGTTTACCTAAGTGGATTGTATTGGGAAGCCTTTTAATTGGAAACTTTTTCTTCCTCAGAAAAGTGTGATGAAGACGACATGGGGTGTGCTGGACCCTCCTGTCGGCAACACCCGGTTGAATGTGATTCGGTTGATATCCAGCCTGCTTCAAACAAACACCAGCAGTATCAATGGGGACCTTATGGAGCTGAACAGTATTGGGGTCATATTGGTAAGACTTCCCTGGAGAGATGTTTTCATTTGCCCTTGGTATTTTATGGCCATATAACTCAAGGTACAACCTCACAAATTTACAATCCATATCAATGACTATTCTCGGTCTTGCGTGTAAATGATCTTAGAATTTTTTTTGCCTTGTGTTAATCATCAAATTTGAATGCTTTAAATTTGTCAGTAGTTATTTATGTAAAGAAAGCTGTATTAGAGACTTTCAGAAATGATGAAGACAGATTTTGCCAAGAAGTTCCGCCGTGGTTAGTCACCCTCTTCAGGAGATTGTATGAACAGTGAATAACTGCTGGTTATAACATTGTTAGCAAAGGGGCAAGTGTTTATCTTCTTTCCACGGAGACATATCTGTTTATCATATCTGAGACACCAGATTTGAGTCCAGAATTTCCCTTGAAACAGCTGTGTGTCTGCTTGTCAGTGAAAGAGGGAAAGGAAGATCCCAGGAATGAGCTCCTCCCCAGTTTCAGAGTTTGTGCTTAGAATCCATAGGTCCCGCTCTGGTGCCCCTGCTTGCTGTGTCTGCCCCACCATCCAGAAGGTATGAGGTTAACACTTAGCAGGTTTCACAAGGTACTATCACACTGTTCATTTGGGGAGTTTAGGGTTGTTTCACAGGAGGATATGTGGGTGTTCGATCACATTAGCATGTGCACATTAGAATGTGCACTTACTTTGTGCTCATGTGATCTTGAACATCAAACACTGTGAGAGAGAGTCTGTTGTTAGATCATTCCCAGAAAAGGGATGCACTCATGCTGTCCATGGTGGAGCCAGATTTGAATTCACATCCAATTGCAAACCCATGCGGTTTTCATACCATGCGCTTGCTGGCGTCACTGAGACACTTTAAGTTCAGCTTTGGTTAAATGACATGTCAGTTGTAGGGCATAGAGAACAGGAACAGTTTGGATAAAGGTGAAATGTGAATGTGAAAAGATAATAGTTTGTTTGGTAGCATAATTGTTGCCCCGGGAGACAAAGTATTTGCCCTACTCTGGTTAGAATGTAAAACTCGAGGAATATACCTTTCTACTCCTGTCTCTGAGTCTCCTTGAAGTCATCAATTACTAGTCTTTAATCTTACTAGTTTAATCTTACTATTGCTAATCTTTAGATAATAAATTTGATAAAACTCTTAAGTGGGTCATCATTTCTTTTTCATTTGAGATTAGCTAACCAGACTCAATAATATTCTAAATACATAACTATGTGTTTTGTGCTTTTAGGGATTGTCTTTTCTTTTTGTGATATGTTACCTTTTCAGGTAATTTGGAAATCCCTTGTTTTGCTCCCATTTGCTGACAGGGCTGTTTCAAATGCTCGAGTGGTTATTCTTTGTTAAGGTGTGAGCACCTCAAGATTGGGGCCTATGTGTTTCTCTCTGCCTTGTTGCTCCTAGCACTGCACCTTGCACAAAAAGCCTTCAGTAAATATTTGTTAAATCAAAAGGAAATTATTATAAATAGAGGCCCAATGCATGAAATTCATGCCTGGGTAGGCTCCCCAGTAGGCTCCTGACTGCCAGCCAGGGCCTTTCTTTGTTCTGCGCTGCCCCCTGGTGGTCAGCACATTGTCATAGTGAGCAATCAAACTCAGGGTCGGTCGAACTCCCGAGGGGACACTTTGCTTATTAGGCTTTAAGATATATATATATTTCTTTCAAAATTATTTATTGAACTTAATCTCAGCATTAGTTGTCTTGAAAACATAAGAGGATACTCCCTTTCTCTTTGAGAAACTATTACCTTTTCTTCATCTGTTTATTGTTGGTGTCTACATGATTTCATGAAAACTTTGGCATGTTGAAAGAGCAAATATCCTGTTATTTAGTCTATAAAGTGCTGTTTCAAATAAACTTGTATTCTTTTAGTGGTCCTATTGGACTAAGAACACATCATTTTTACTTTATTAAATTATTATTTGGTCAGTATTTTAAAGCAGTGACTTAAATATTGAGGTAACTGAATAAAAGAAAGAATTGTTTTTTTTATAGGACATGTTCTTCAAATATACATGGAATAACTTTTTACATACACAAGTGGAAATTTGTGTTGCACTGATACTTGCAAGTCCCTTTGAGAACACAGAAAATAGCACCATTACTGATCAGGAATCCACTGGTGACAATTTGTTATTGAAACACGTAAGCTTACTTGATTGCTTTTTTCTGCTACTCCTGGTCATAGAGTTTTTCCACTTAAGTGTGAAATGAATTATAGCTCACATTTAAAAAATATAAGTATACTAGAGGCCCGGTGAATGAAATTCGTGCATTGGCCGGGGGCCGGGGGTGTCCCTCAGCCCAGCCTGCACCTTCTTCAATCTGGGACCCCTCGGAGGATGTCCGACTGCCAGGACTGCTGGCTCCCAACCACTCACCTGCCTTCCTGCCTGCCTACCTAATCGCCCCTAACCACTTCTGCCTGCCAGCCTGATCACCCACTAACCACTCCCCTGCCAGCCTGATTGATGCCTAACTGCTCCCCTGCTGGCCCAATCGCCCCCAACTGCCCTCCCCTGCTAGCCCAGTCGCCCCCAACTGCCCTCCCCTGCCAGCCTGGTTGCCCCAAATTGCCCTCCCCTGCCAGCCCAGTCCCCCCCCAACTGCCCTCCCCTGCTGGCCTGGTCCCCCCAACTGCCCTCCCCTGCTGGCCTGGTCGCCCCTAATTGCCCTCCCCTTCTGCTGTGGTTGCCGCCATCTTTGAGGGTGGTGCAGTCAATTAGCATATTCCCTCCTTATTGGCTGTGGGTGCCACCATCTTTGTGATGGTCAATTAGCATATCCCCTCTATATTAGATAGGATTGCCCTGGCCAGTGTCTTAGTTGGTTGGAGTATCGTCCCATGCACTGAAGGGTTGTGGTTTCAATTCCTGGTCAGGGTACATACTTAGGTTTCGTGTTCAATCTCCAGTTGGGGTGCATGTGGGAGGCAACTGATCAGTGTTTCTCTCTCAAATCTGTGTTTCTTTCTCCCTTTCCTGTCCTCTAAAATCAGTAAAGCCATATCCTCAGGTGAGGATTAAAAAAGAAAGTACAAGTATTACTGTGAATTCTGACTTACAATCTTCTTTATTCCATTTTAATTTTAGTCAGGCTCTGTATTTCTGGGCCAAATTTCCATGGTTAATAAAACCTAGCTTTGCTATAGATCAATAGCTCCTTGGTAGCATTACTTGAAATACTGTCCTTTCCCAGTAGATGCACAGTTAAAGGCGTGGGTCCTGTCTGGAATCCCTGTAGTGTTCTGAGAGCCTCGGATACACTTATCACCACACTGCATTTGATTTAGCCAATAATTTACAGCTATATTTACTAGTAGCTTGCTGGGCTACACATATCACTATTCTATTCAGTTAGTGTTCTAGCTCACTTTAAAATTTTGACACTTTGACATTTATATAAAGATTAACTGGAATATTCCTTTTCATTCAGCTTTTTCAAAAATGTCAGTTAATAGAACGAATACTTGATGCCTGGGAAATGAACGAGAAGAAACAGTAAGTAAATTGATAGGAATTCAGTTTGATTTTCTGTTTGAAGAAAATGTCCTCCCTTACCTTGGACAGAGAGCAGTGAAAGTGATTACATGGTATATGGTATATGGCACTTTATAGTTACAAATGCTTCTCCTTGGACGGCCAGGGTATTTCATTGTAACAGGTATTTTTTTAATAATTTATTTTTTGATCCCTCTGTCATTCTCCCTCTTGAGGGGAAATCAGGGGTTGGGAGAACTACCCACCTCTGTGCTGCTTTTGAGACTTCCTGGTCCTTTTTGAATGGCTGTTTTTCTGAGAATAATGTGGAGTTGAAGGAAGAGTTGTAAAGTCCAGTCCTACTCAGTGACGGTTGGACCTAGCACTCTGTTTCTGCGCACCCCATGTTCTCACTGTGCAGAAATGTCACTTCATGGAACTAGAGGGAGGAATTGCCTACTTTCTTGTCAGGAAATTTCCATTAGCTGATTGGCAAGATTACTCGAGTCTTAGTTGATGCATGTAAGTAGTTTGTTACACAGATTTATTTTTTCCTACTGGTGGTGTTTGTAATAGGCGTTGGTCTAAATGGAAAGATGGATATAGTTGGGAAGGTTAGACCCTAAATGGGGAAAGGGACAGGGATGATTTGCCTGTATTCCAGGTGATATGTGGGCCAGACATGAGTTGATAACCTCTTGGCCAAATCTTCAAATCAGCTAATATTTTAACTTGAGAAATACTATTGGTAGGTGATTATCTTTATTAATTGATTAAAATTTGATGACCTTTAACTAAATGAAGCAGTTCCCTACGATCTATTTAAAGTCTGAAAAATAGTTTCACAAAAAAGATAAAAAGGAAAGTCACAGAAACATGAAGCATCAATGAATGTTTGGGTTTTGTTGGTTTTTTAAAACTAATATGTTATTGAGGATTAATGGTTTGTTGGTTAGTTGGTTGGCATATTTGAATAAACCTTGTCCCATTGAGTGAGGCTATAGTATAATCTATGAGTAGAGTTTCTGCCACCCCACCTCCATCCTCACCCCCAAGCCTGGTAATATTCTGGCACCCTGCTTTTCTGTTTCATCGCTCCGTCCTGTCAGGAATCTGAATGTCTGTCCTTTGCTATCAGGGCCCAGGGAGGACGACGGCATGGCTACATGGGACACCTGACGAGGATAGCTAACTGCATCGTGCACAGCACTGATAAGGGCCCTAATAGCGTATTGGTGCAGCAGCTTATCAAAGGTAAGTGCTTTCTGGAGTTCTCATCACATTTTTGTAGGGTCAGAGAAAGGATTTAAAGATAAAATGGAAATACTCTGTCATTTGTAATAGTTCTCTGTGGAGTTTCTTTAACAATTATCTGGAGACTTGAATGAGTTTCTTGAGAATGTTCTGAATAGTTGTTCTTTACTTGTCTTATTTCTGCATTCTTTTAGCAGGTATTGCAGGCTTGGCCGAGCTCAGCACACTAGAGTTACCCACTTTCCATCTCAAAGAACACTGCTCGGTGACCTGTTCCTTGAGCTATAATTACTCTTCCTTTCTCTTTCCTTCTGAAGACCAACTGTGTAGTCTATGGATTGAGTCCTTTAACTGGGGTGTTAAAACATTTCTCAGCATTTGTCCACATCTCCATCACTAACACAAGAACTCCTTCTGTACTAACATTGAAATTTAGTCAGCCCAAGGTTACTTGGAAGAAATTGTGTGGGTGCCTTTTACACTGGCACCCAGACCCTGGCCCGGTCTGCCGCCTCTAAAACGAGGGAGCTCTGTGTACCAACAGAATCACTAGCCCTGGGACTTATTCTGTAAAAAATCCTCACCTTTGCAGACAGAGTTCTTTCAGGGTAATGATGAAAATCATTTTCCAGTCCCTTCTTCGTTTATCTTTTAAGAATGTTTACGTGTTCAAGAGGCTATTATCTATCGAATGTGCATTCAAAGAATAGCTGTTGCCCTGTGATGGAAAAATTGGGGCTTGCCCACTTGGAATTTTGCTTCTTGAGAGAGGTATAAGCCAGGTCATCACAGGTTATCTTTCTGTTCTTACCAAAGAGAAGCGGCCGTGTGTGTATGAGATGGTTTTTTAGATTGGTCTCTTGTATGGTGGCTGCATGCCAGCGCTGTGTGCCTGGTGCATGCAGTTGTGTGTTTATAGCAGAATTGTCAGCCCTGACCGGTTTGGCTCAGTGGATAGAGCATGCGGACTCAAGGGTCCCGGGTTCGATTCCAGTCAAGGGCATGTAACTTAGTTGCGGGCATATCCTCAGTGGGGAGTGTGCAGGAGGCAGCTGATCGATGTTTCTCTCTCATCGATGTTTCTAACTCTCTATCCCTTTTCTTTCTTCTCTGTAAAAAATCAATAAAAAAATATATTTAAAGCAGAATTTTCAGATGACAGCTGTAGTCTAGTAAGGCCTCCAAGATTACAGCTGTGGTTTCATTTTCTCAGAAAAGGCATTATGTATCCTTTTCTTTTAAAATTCTTTGGAACGTAGAATTTCCCTATTGCATCTGATCCATGTGTTGGCCTATGGCACAAACATTTAGGAAACATTATTTTTGATCAGTTTGAAAAGCCATACTGGGTTCCATGGAACATTCTTTGGTCAAATGTCAGAGTACCTCAAGAAAATGTGCAGGAGCTGACATTGGCGGCATTTCCTAAACTTATGTGACAGTGAAGAAAGATGGCATTCCTCCACCTTAGAGACCTGTTGCCTTTCTCAAAAGAGTGTATTGGAAACACTCACATTTTCCAGTTTGTTTTTAACCAAAAGATTTTTAAAAAGTGTTATAATTACAGCTGCTAAGGGCTTTTGACATCAAACATAGACTTTTGGGGAGTGGGGGTTCTGATCCTGAAAGCCCTCAGGTTCCTCTGAGTTCACCTTTGGGAACTGCTTGGTGGGCCTCCTGTGTTACCTGGTGAGTTTATTTGCCTGCGTGGGTCACTATGGTAATGACACTTTTCTCCTCCTTTCCCTCTCAAGATCTTCCAGACGACCTCAGGGAGCGATGGGAGACCTTCTGCACAAGCTCCTTAGGAGAAACTAACAAGAGGAACACGGTAGATCTAGTAGGTTTTACAAGGTTAAATTTCTATGGTTTCAGGGCACTTAGCCTTTGCTTGTTTATTCAGAAAGACGTGAAAGATCTTCCATTTGTCCCGGTAATAGTGTGTCAAAGATAAGTTTGTTTCTTTACCAAAAGACAGGTCAGTGTTCGCATTGTATTTGCTAATTTGCCTAGTCAGCTCCTAATTCCTGCCTGGGATGACAGAGGGGCACAAGGAAGCCACCGACGCCCCTTCTCACACCAGAGGAGGTTTCCCTTCCCCTAGTGCTCTGCTCCCTGAGCGCCTCAGCCACAGTTGCCTGCCACTCCGTTGGGTGTGTTGCCTTCTGCCTCAGGTAAAGGTAACCCTTGGTGGTCAGAACCCTAACTATTCCTTTGGATGTTTCCGCATGTTACTAAGTTTAGTTGACCCTTGTTTTAGATCATTCTCAGTGGTAGATAATCTGTAGATGCCTTTGAAACCCCAGTTTAAAGCCTTAACAGATTGGTACTTTTAGCCAGGGAATAATGGCATTGATAATATTTTTTAAAATTATATTGGACTTTGGAATGCATTTTTTTTTTAACACATTGAGTTTTAAGGTGAGTATTGCCTTTACTTTTAAGATGTGGGAAAGTATTTCCTTCCCTAAGCACGTGGCAGCCAATGATTGGGGTGGTGGCCTTGACTCCACGTGGAAGTGGGTATGCCAGGCATTGAATTTTATAATTGAAATCCAAATCCAGCAGCCACAGTCTTGAATTTCTAATAAACAGTAACTCGTCAATTATTAGTCAAGTCTCTGGCAGCCTTCTCTGTTCAAAATGGAATTTAGAAACAGGAGAGAAACGAAAACGCTGAGGCAGCTACAGATGGTCACCAGGTCATCCCGAGTCACACCGCGAAGGGCCTGTTGCCTCCTCCACTGGAGATTGTCTAACAGATTTGGTTATCTTTTCCAGACTCTTGACAGATTGGTGGGCTAATGTCTTGTTAAGGTGGGCATATGATAGAACCCGTTGGTATTAGGAGTTGGAGGAATTATGAAGTTAAGAAATAACAATAAAAAGGGAGCTGTGTAGGGCCATTTAATTAAAATGGGTCTTACGGCCCCTAGTGTCTGAGTGTATTATAGCCCAACAAAGAAACACATTCACTTTGGCTGCCCTGAGTCATCAAGGAAGGGTTAAGTAATTTTTTGTGAATGCAGTACCCATTGTAGATTGCCCTGCCCCCTCCATCAAATTGGTTAAAATTCTGGACAATCAGGGTTTATTGTAGGGGGAATGGTTCTCTGATACTGTTAAGTGAAGCCATTTCATTTTAGAGGCCCCATGTTTGATTCCTTGCAGGCAAGGTGGTCGCCTTTAAGAGGATTTTTGTCTTATTTCTATTTAAAAAGGAATATTTGGGAATAATATCTAGGGATATTCTCATTTTCTTTAAGAGACTTTTTTTAAAATTTTCCTTAGATTGACTTCATAGGTGGAAGTAAAAAAAAAAAAAGTCCAGTTAAACTTGTTATAAGGAATTTTTTTAAAAAACTTCTTTATCTTTGGTAATTCAAGCAGATTTCTCTTGTGAACAGTTCTGTATAAAGGACTTCATTGCAGTTCAGATAACACTCCATAACTTTGCATGATGTTGTCAGTAATCTGATGCGTGACCGTGCAAATGTTGTTAGGTATATCCACATGCAGGCCTTGCAAACTGATGTGCAGCCTTCGGGGTCCAGCACATCTAGACGGGGCACCTGTGTTGAAGGAAAATCCCCACAGGCTCCACCTGCCACTCTAATTGGAGCTCAGGTCTCCTTTGCCTGTTACACTTTTTGCCACCATACTTAGACGGCAGTGCAGTGAAGTAAGGAGCAGTGGCTTATTAAAGCAAAAGTGGTCAGATTTGGAGCTCGGTTCACCTTGCTCACATCCCAGGTGAGTTAGCCCTCTATATACTTTATTTTCTGTTGAGAATTACAGGTTGCTCTCTCAGGACCTCTTCAGTTTCTTGGTCCCACATACCCAGCACTAAAACACCACCTCCGTTTAGTCTTGAGTTCTTCCTGTAGGGTTTTTAGGGATACAGATGTAACAGATGTTCCAGGTTTTAAAAGATGCCTATACAGTCATCCTAGGCCAGTGGTCGGCACACTGGCCCCTTGAGTGTGGCTCTTCCACAAAATACCATGTGTGGGAGTGCACGTACAGTGTGATTGAAACTTCATGGCCCATGCCACTGGGCCAAAGAGCCACATGTGGCTCTCGAGCTGCGGTTTGCCGACCACTGTCCTAGGCCACCAAGGAGACTTTACCTGCAGCCTCCAAACTCTTCATTTCTCCACCCGGAATGTTTCAGACTCTAATCCAATGGGGTTGGGAACCATGTTCCAGGGAAGATATGCTGTTGTGAATCCTATATAATAAAGAGGTAATGTGCAAATTAACCCTCATGCCGTAATGCTGTCACAAGATGGCAGCATGCACAGCGGGGGCGGGGCCAGCAACTGCTTCGAAAGGCTTATGCCAGGATTTCCTCGGGGCGGGGCCCAGTGGCTGCTCCACGTGGCCCGGAGGCGGGGCATTGGGGCGGCACACTTTTTGTGCTGTAGTGCAAGGTCCAGGTGAAAGCATTTCCCTTCTCATTGTCTCAGGTACATTATCAGTCAAATCAGCCGTTAGGTCAGTGGTTCTCAACCTGGGGGTCGAATGACCCTTTCACAGGGGCCGCCTAAGACCATCGGAAAACACATATATAATTACATATTGTTTTGTAATTAATCACTATGCTTTAATTATGTTCAATTTGTAACAATGAAATTGGGGGTCACCACAACATGAGGAACTGTATTAAAGGGTCGCAGCATTAGGAAGATTGAGAACCACTGCACTAGGTAATAGATGGCTTTCTCCTTGGCTCCTCCCTAAATAGATAGATTAGTTGCACTGCCACGATTTTGTTGGTTTTAGGATGGCTCAGGTACCTACCTCTCTGGAAATCATGTCAGGTTATTCACAGAATTTGAGTCAACCTGTGACTCAAGAACCAAATGCTTGAGTTGCTATATTGTTGTGTTGCCCTGGCCTGTTAGTATTTTCCTAGTCCCCGCAAGGATTTGTTCATTTACACACCAAATACTTAACTGTCCGTCCTACTGGCTGTGAGATTGAGGACTTGCTGGTTATGTAGGATGGGCTGTACCAGCCCCAAGCTCCTGTCACTGCTAGGGCAGCAATTTCCTTACACCCTCTGAGAGCTCTGGAGTGCTTGAGTCTTTTGACCCTATCAGCAGACGCATATGTTGCTTATGCTTTTATTTTGGGAGTTTACTATGAATGAAATTCGGTGTTTTAATTACATCCAGAGACCTTTGTGTTTTGACTAAGCCCCCAAACTGTAGATATTGGTATGGATTCAGGTAGAGTAAGTTTAGATGACGTAGGAAATGTTTTTCTGCTTACTTTGGAAAATTGGGTTTCATTCTCAAGGAAGAGAATGAAAAGTCTTGGTGCTTCTTTCTCAGCACTGATGAGATCGTTTATGGAGGTCTTTTGTGGACAATAATGCAAATGTGCCATGGCCCTGGTCAGTGTCTCAGTGTTTAGAGCGCCGGCCTGTGCACTGAAGAGTCTCAAGTTTGATTGCCAGTTCAGGAGCATGTACCTGGATTGCAGGTTCGATCCCCAACCCCAGTCAGGGCGTATGCATGAGGAAACCAATCGATGTGTCTCTCTCACATTGATGTTTCTCTCTGTCCTCCCCTCACTTCCACTCTCTCTAAAAATCAATGGGAAAAATATTCTCAGATAAGAATTAATAAAAACAAACAAAAAAGCCCCACACAAATGTGCACATAGGAATTGCCTGGAGATCCATCAGGTTCTGGGGAACCTCTGAGAGCTGGTGTTTCTAACCTGCTCCCGGTCAGAGGTTAACAGTCAAGTCATGCTTGTGATTTTCCTTAGCAGCCTAATCAGCAAAGATGAAAGGAAACATTTGTTTTTTCCTGTAACAGCAGTTGGTAAAACTAAAATGTTTTTTTATGAAAGATAGTAACATCTTAAAAGCTATTTTCACTGCAGCATCATGAAAGTGCTTAGAATACATCTGGCCTGGCAAAAGTGATTGTATATACTTGTTACTTTTTAAAAAGTCACGATTCTGTGTTCTCATTTAGTGGTTTACTAGTACTCATTAATTCAATAAATATTTGAATGGCTGCTATGTGCCAGACACAAGGTCGCTGTACTAGATCAGATTGGCAAAAATCCTTGGAGGGATAAGTAGATGGATAAACTCCCAGGGAGGAGTGCAATTTTAAATGAGGTGGTCTAGGAAAACTACATTGAGAAGGGAACTTTTCTAGAGCCTTGATGGCAGTGAGGGAGGAAGGGTGAGTGCAAAGGACTGAGATTGGGGCGGTTCCTGTGTGCAGAGCCTGCCATGGTGTCCTTGATCAAGCAAGGGAGGGAGAGAATGGGACGTGAGGTCTGAGGTCAGATCTTGTGCAGCTTCTAGTCCACAGCAAGCCCCTCAGGTTGCAATCTTAGTATGATGAAGAGCCATGAGCTTAGGAACTAGCAAGTGATGTATATTTTAAAAGATTATTATGGCTGCTGGATTGAGACTAGACTGTATTGGGCATGCAGGGAGACTAGTTAGCTGCATGACAGCATTATCTCACACTAGGAAGGTAATAAAGATTTGATGATTGACTTTGGGTGGTGGGCACACAATGCAGTATATACAGATCATGTATCAGAAATCTACACTTGAAACTTATATAATCTTATTAACCAATGTCACCCCCAGTAAATTTAATTTAAAAAGATTTAATGAGAGGTGATGGATTCTAGGTTTTTACACATATGTATTAATTGATTTTTAGAAAGAGAGGAAGTAGGGGGGGGGAGAGAAACATCAATGGGTTGCCTCCTGTACCTGCCCTGCCTGGGGATTGATTCCACAACCCAGGTAGGTGCCCTGACCGAGAATTGAACCTGCCACCTTTTGGTGTACTGGACAACACTGCAAGCACCTGAGCAAGGGCTAGATTATATTTGACAGCAGAGTGGATAGATGTGCATGGGACAGAAAAAACAAAATGACTTGAAATGTTAACTGAAGGAGAAGAATGAAGGTGGCATTTACTGAAATGGAATGCCTCAAAAGGCTGTGTTTAGAAGTTTAGATCAGGACTCGTAGTGGATACATCTGTATAATGAACTGTTGGGATTCCAATTAGCAAGTATTCCCCTGTGGGTAAATTAAATTGTCTTTTTACCACAAAGTATTAAATCAGAATCCCCACATCTCTTTTTTTAAAATATATTTTTATTGATTTCACAGAGGAAGGGAGAGGGAGAGATAGATAGAAACATCAGTGATGAGAATCACTGATTGGCTTCCTCCTGCACGCCCCCTACTGGGGCGCATCCAGGCATATGCCCTTGACCAGAGTTGAACTCAGGACCCTTTAGTCTGCAGGCCAATGCTTTATCCTAGGGCAGAATCCCCACATCTTTCAATAACAAAGGTGTATGTACATGCATTTTGTTAGTATTAATAATAAATTTCTAAAACAGTAGTTTCTTTTTGGAGAAAAATACTGTTTTAGTTCCCTCCCAGAATTGCTTTGATGTCTGGCGCACATTAGTTGCTCAACAAAAGCTAGTTTCTTTCTCATTAATGAGCTAAACATGTTACTTTGTAGCAAAAAGTAAAAGTCTGCATGAGCATATGTTGTATCCTTTTTAAACTTAGACAGGAGTAGCCATCTCTTTTTTGGTTCTCTCTTATTGAGTTCACCTTGCTTGCTCTGTGAATTGCCTTTAATTCTGTACCCCCCATGGTGTAAAACACACAATGGCATAATATGACTCAGACACTAGCCTGCCAGCCAAGTAGCCCAAAGCTCCTCTACATCTATTGCAGTGGAACCACTTGACTCACTCTTGATAGCAATGGCCCCAGGAAAAGCCACCTGCCATGACCAAGCAGTATTCTGCCACCTCCTCTGCATTCTGAATGGGCACTCCTGGCATATCCCATCCTCCCCACATCTTTCCCCATTAACTTACTACAGTAGGATTGACATAAGCAGGTTTCCTTCATGGATCACAAAGTCTGTCTCTGATTTTATCAGACCAGATTCAAAATTAGGTGTGAATGTGTCCTCTAGACCTTAGGGGGCATAGAAAGGAAATGAACTGAAAATGCTGGGTTATTCACTTGGGCTTAGTATCTTTACCACAGATGGTCAGCCATAGAGAAAGGTTAATTTTCAGGCTGTAATTTAGTCAGAATTTCACAAGCCCAACCACATATAGATCTATTTAGATTCTACTTTGAGCTTGAACCAGTGTTGAAACCTCAAAAATCAGATCGGCAGGTTCTGTAACTCCACAGTATTCAGCACAGCTTCGAGGGCTGGTAGGTAATGGCCTCTAGTGTCCTCCCCTGATGACAGTGGTCTCTGCCCAACACACTTGTACAGAAAGTTAGGAAGAGTAACTCAGGAAATGTGTAAGTGACCCTTGTGCTGGTTTTTAGGGTGTACAGATTATTTATGTTCGTTACTTCCTATGCAGCAGTTATTGCTATTAGTACTAGTAGTCATTTGTATTTCTTCATTCCTAATTGTTAATACATTTCCCTCTACTATTATGTGACATTTGTAAATTAATAAAAATCACCATGAATTGGTGAGCAGAGTTCATGTTTGTGTTTTTGCTTAATTAATGAATTGGTTATAAGTTCTAATCGCAGGGGCGGTACTTTTTTAAGGGGTGGAAAATTTGGGGTCTTTTTACAAGCGGAGGACTATTAACTCAAGTGCTTAGAGTGGGCAGGAAATGCAAGAATTTAAAGTGTAATCATAATATTTAAACCTGACCTTTTAGTGGCTGATTAGTAATTCCTGGGAATTGCAGTTTTAGCTCTCAGGCTTGGCACATATAAATTATTTTTATATTTCATCTGAGCCATTCCTTCTGCCTTCCCTTTGTAAACATTTTATAGGAGATAAAATCACTTGAAGGGAGTAACTCATTAACTCATCTCTTACCTGTTTTCTGGTGATGCTAGCAATGAGTGAAATCACCACAAGTGGGCGGCAGAGGGCAGGAAGCCAAACCATCTGGTTGAGTGAAGTGCACCCATGAATATCGGGTGGGTTTTACAACTTAACTGTTACTTAGTTTTGTTCTTGCTGTTGTAATTTTTCCATAAAAATGATGATGCAAATGTCCAAAACTTTTCTCTGTTAAATAGTCTTTTACATTTTTATGCATATAGGTTACAACCTGCCATATTCATTCATCCAGTGATGATGAAATTGACTTTAAAGAAACGGGTTTCTCACAGGATTCTTCTTTGCAGCAAGTGAGTGATGCCTAAAGCTTTGCTTTTTGTTTTTATTTTAAATGCTTAGTCCAGTTGCCATTTATGAATCGGTTTTAGAGACAGATTATGTGTCAGGATGTAATTTAGGGTTACTTATTAATTAGCAAAAGCATTTAAATAGGAAGTGTTGGATATGTGAGAGGAAGGTTTGTATTGATATTTCCAGGAAATGTTTCATGCTTGATAACAATGATGATTTGGGTAAGTTTTCAAGAGATTTGAATGAACTGAATAGTTTAGTAAACATCTCAGACATGCTTGCTATGTAGACCTTTACAGTAGTTAATTTGTTGCTTAAGGATTCCAGTAGTAGAGAACTTGGGGTAAAAATCATAGGAATAAGACCCTATTAATGTCACAAATATCCCTGAACCAAATAGCTTATATGTTTCTAATATATTTAATGTCTATTATAGTAACTTCTAAATTTAATTCTAGTTGAAGCAACTGCCCCCAAACTTATCTCCATTTATCAGCTGCTTATAATTGTTGTGAGGGAGAAAACAGGTTGTAAAAATAAATGTACTGACTTATCATCCATTGGTGGTTTTTGGGAAGGTGACAAATTATTTCACCTGGGTATCAAGTTTGGGAGCTAAAAATAGAAGCCCTTTCAAAAGTCATCAGCTCTTCATATGCAGAAGTTGACCAGATTTTCACATATCAGTTCCTTTGGTGTGACAACAGAATTAACGTGGTCACCTTCCCACCCGGCACCGAGTGTTGCTTAGCTTCTTTTCCCTCAATCTGTAAGCCTCATTGTTTATCAGGGCCAGGATGAAGCATCTAATGGTTATACTGGCCCGTCTTTGGCATCCAAGTAGGCTGTCACCTTCCAGTGTAAGCTGAGCTAAGCAATCGCTTGATTTTGATAATAAGGCAGTTTAACATTCACATTTTCAGGATAGGTCTGGAGTGGCATTTCCACAGTTGGCTGGACTCTCTTTTGATTTTCTTCTTTTTAAAAAAAATATATTTTATTGATTTTTTACAGAGAGGAAGGGAGAGGGATAGAGAGTTAGAAACATCGATGAGCTGCCTCCTGCACACCTCCCACTGTGGATGTGCCCGCAACCAAGGTACATGCCCTTGACCGGAATCAAACCTGGGACCTTTCAGTCCACAGGCTGACACTCTGTCCACTGAGCCAAACTGGTTAGGGCAGATTTTCTTCTTTTTTAATATGTTTTTATTGATTGTTAGAGAGGAAGGGAAAGGGGAAGAAGGAGAGAGACACATCATCAATCGGTGCTTTCTAAACATACCCCAACCAGGGATGTTGAACCGGAGACCTTTCTGTGCATAGGATGATGCCCAACCAAACCACACCAACCAGGGCTCTCTTTTGATTCTTGGCACTGCTGCTCTTGAATTTGAAGCCAGCCTCCCAAGGTTAGGAACAGGGAGCAGCCATCCTCTAGGGGATGCTATTGAACAGCAGGGCCTTCCTATGGATGGCAGCAGTCCCTCACTGCCACTGTCCCAGTTGGCTTGCGGATCCGCAGCACTTGCCCCCCAGGGTGCCCTCCTGGCTTGCTGTGAGCCCTCATGCCTGCAAACAATCCTTTCTTGACCCGAGTTCTCTGGTGCTACCCCAGGAAGCACTTTGATGTCAGCCTTCCCCTCCACTGGAGCACCGGCAGAGTACTGAAGTGTCCGCTTAACCTAGTGTGAACCCCATGCTACACATGCTCCTCCCCACAGTGAAGCATGGTGGTGGAGAATGTAAATTACCACGGTGATTTTGTACCTGTTAAATAACTTGAAATTTCTTTTGATACATAAGCTAATAAACTTGGGGCTTTGGGCCACTGATTTAATCAAGGAGTGGTTGGGTGTAGGGGTCTGGAACTGGATCCCTTATTTCTCAGGAAACTTGGTTCCAGGGTTATAATTGCTCTGGGTAAGTTTCTGGCTTCTTTGTGGTTTGACAGACTGTTGATGTGCACAGGAAGTAACTCAGTCACAAAACTGCCTGAGTAACAGCTCTCACCAGCTTATTCCTATGGATTTTGTTCACTTTGTGTAACCCTCTGAAAGTAGGAGAGTAACTGTTCTTTCCTGACTGACAGGCACTTGTTTTGCATGTTTAAACCAATCATGGATCATTTTAAAAATAAGAAATGGGCTCTAAAGCATTTTTTCTTTTTCATTTGAGAATATGAGTCTAGGTTACTTTAGTGCAGAGCTCTTTTTCATATGAATAAGAACTTCAAGTTCTCGTTCACATTTGAAGTGAGGTCTCATGTTGGTCAAGTCCCGAGGGTAGAGAGCTTAGGGAGGTCATTGGACAACCTGAGCATGTCCCCCGTGCGGCCACGTTTGGCTCAGGGCATTGTTTGCCGCCTCCTGTGGTTTCCTCACTGCTGGTGTTTGACTTTTTCTCCTTGTAATTCTGCCTAACTGATGGGGAGGGTGAGGAGGTCTCCCTCTAGCCTGCTCCTGCTCCTCATTCCAGACAGGTTTGTCAAGAGGCAGGCAGGCAGGTCACACAAGTGGCCTGGTGTCTGTTTCCCAGGTGGCTCCACCAAAGAGATTTGCTTAATGAAGCTTTGGGCTCACTTCTCAGTGACTTGTACATCCCTGACTTTGGCCAGGATGTTAGTTCTGGGAAATATGGTTCTTTTGTTTTTTAATAATTAAAAGATTTTAATAGCTAGACAGCCATGTGGTGCTTTCCAGATTTGGATTCTCAGAGTTCAAAGCACTTTTTATGTAGCTTTAAATAGAATACAGTAACATCTTCACTTACATGGGTTTAGTAAGCCTTGATGCTTTCGTTATTAGGGAAAATCAGGTTTGAAACCTGAAGTTCTTCACTAGTTTATATCTATGTAGAAGCTATAATAGACTTAGCATTAATGAGAACTAACAATACAGTATAACAACTATTTATACAGCATTTACATTGTGTTAGGTATAAGTAACCTACAGGTGAATTAAGGTGTGCAGGAGGATGTGCATGTTTTACATGCAAATACTCTACACAGTTATGTAAGGGACTTGAACATCCTCGGGTTTTGGTATCCAAGGAGGTCCAAGGACCAATCTATGGATACTGAGGGACGATTGTATGTACATAAATGTAGGCATTGACATACACATTTATAATACATTCAGAATTTGCATTCTGTTTATGAAGCAGCTAAAACATCAGGAAGCATTTAAAGGAATACTATTGGTAATATTTCTTCCCTTTTACACCCAAAAGACTTACAATAGGATCTCCAGACGTACGTACATACATACATACATACATACATATATACATAAATAAATAAAGGAAAAAAACAGTCGAACACAGTAATTGAGAAGGACCTTTTCCCTGTGTGACCAGATTTCCTGTAAACTCAGAGCCTGAGCTATGCTACTTGCTCCCTCAGAAAGACGACTCATTCTCTGGCACGTCTTTGAAGTTACCAAGCATTATTTTAACTTGTAAAAGACAGCTGGTTTATTCCTTTTTGATTTAATGAATTGCCATGCTACACATCATATTTTCCAATAACGTATTCAAGACTCGGTCCCAGATTCCCACAAGCCAGCCTTGGTGTGCCTTCCTAGTAGCTGCCTGCAAGGCTGGCCCTGTGCCCCATGTGCTCATAGAGTGTCATGTCTGGGCAAGAAGGGACCGCCTGACAGTGTGAGAACGAACAGAGAAGGCGGTGGGTATCTGGAGTTAAAGCAAAAGGTGAGGTTTTAGGTTGCAGGAAAGTAGATAAAGTTTTTTTCAGACCTAAAAGGCCTTCCAAAGCCAAATATAAGGTTTATTTTTTAATTACCCACAATTTGGATTATTCATGCCATAATTCCCTGCTCCCAGAATAAATGACCAGGAAGGAAGGGCAGGGCATGTCTGCAGCAATTTGCAGGATGGAATCCACGATCTCTGCTCAGAGAGGACTGACTCGGCTACAGCCTCCCTCCCAGCAAGTGGCCTCAGGAATGATGCCTGTAGTTCAGCCACCACCTACTGTTCATGCCCCTTGTGTGGGACTCACCTGCAGGAAAGAGTGCTCTTACCTGTCCACGGGCATCACACACATTGTTTTTCGTCTCCATATTTATTGTTGGGGTAGAGTGAGGAGTGGTACTTGCTTATATTCATAAATTCTTTACTCCTGATCCATAGCATAGAACACACTCCCTGTTTCACTTGCCCTGGCCTTGCTTGTTCTTTTAAATTAGAATATCAACATTTTTGTGGAGTTCATTTTAACATTCTCCCATTTTCCACCTAAGAAAACCCACGTGAGCTGGGCTCTCTAGTAGTGGTGTAGGAAACAGCGTTGTAGACTTTTCAGAGTGGTTTCCAATTAGTACTAGAATTTTCTGTCCTCTCTCTAAGGTAGGTAGAATAGAAGTTAATTTTATACTCGTTCCAACCTCTAAAACTTTAATGTTTTTCTTTTTTAAATGAACATTGTGTTTGTAGGGTCGTGGATGTTCTCTAATGCTGTGTGGTTGTAGTGGGATGGGGCAGGGGACGCAGGGAGGGAGGGTAGGTGGTCACTTGTTGGATCTTAATGAGAAGGTTGGTGGTGTCCAGAGGTAGCCAGTACACCTTATAATTTCAGACTGTCACATGTCACTTGAATCATCTCTTTCAACTAGACAACCCAATCCTCTCTCAAGATAATTTGCAGTAGGAGACAGAGTGGTCCCTTAACATTTTTTACAGTGACATATGCAATAGAATGACTTGTGGACCAAATTCCAAACATTTCCTCTTGGGTAAATTATGTCTGAAATTATTTGAAATTTTTCTTAGAAAACACACCAACTTTTCAAGCCCTACGGCTAGATAAATAAGGTGGTTTCTGAAACACAGTGGGCAAGTAGTCTGTAGAATGTCATTAGAATCATTATATCACTGTCACTGGTCCTGGGGTTGCCAGGCCTTTTCTGATTATCAGATGCAACAAATGACGTCCAATTTTATTGACCAGTTTGGCTTCAACGATGAGAAGTTTGCAGATCAAGATGACATTGGCAAGTGAGTATATTTTCCTGCTTCCATAATTGTTTCGTATGCTCTTGCTCTTTGTGAGACATTTTATGATTTTCCTGGATTCTTGGAACTTGTCTGCACCCATGAGTCAGGAAGAACTTACCCTTCCAGATTAGTTCTAACCTGTCAGGCCCTGCAGCACCCAAAGGACAGGGAGGAATTAGATAGTCTCCCACTAAGAGGGATTGCCTTTAGGCTTGACCTATTTCACAGAAGTTTATTTTTACTAAAACGTAATTCATTCTGCTGCTCTTCAGTCATTAGAGTTAGGTGGCAGAACTAAAGCAGGAAACCCCTGTGTTACTTCCCAGGCCTGAGCAGCACCTTCCCTTACAGCACACAGTGAGGGTGCAGGAGCAGCGCCACCCCGTGCTCCCTTCTCTAGGGTACTCACCATAAGGCAGAGTTGGGTTTTTTGCAAGAGCCAGGCAGCCAGACCACTCATTGTGCAGTCAGGGTAAGAGGAGCACGGCAGGGGGCATTGCTGGTGCTGTAGAAAACCAACAGATAGAAGCTGTGTGGGTGACCCTCGGAAATGGAAACAGACCGGTCTAGCATCTTCCCTGGGGGAATAAAGCGCCTCAGAGACGGGTAGCACGGCTCATTGAAAGCAAAGTTTTGAATGTTGGATGGCTGTTCTCACAGGAGACTCCCTGGCGACGCTCAGGAACACCAGATTGTTGTGGTTCCTCGCAAGTTTGTGGAGCTACAGCCAGTGGAGACTGTTGTCCATCACAGCTACGGTTTAGGCATGGGAGAAGCTAAAAGACATTCCAACTCACTGTAACTGCCATTCAACCGGCCACGTTGGCACCCTGCGCTTCAGGCTCCACTGTCAGCCGCAGGGGTGGAAAGCTGTCAGTAGCCCTGAGAAATCCAAAGGGAGCATTCATGTCTGACCCCTAGGGGTGCACACACTGGAACCTGCAGGCTCCCCACACAGCATCTCTGCACATGCCTGTCTGCACTCATTAGGATTCCATACTCTCTTTAAAATTGGTATTGGGGGACTTAAAATAAAATAATGGTTGATTAGAATAGATCTTTTAAGATGATAAGATAGCCCCACCTGTTAAAAAATTATGTTACCAGGCTCTGAATTTTTTACTCCTTGCTTTCTTCCTAATGCCGTATTCAGGCCTAAGATTTCAGGGACATCTGTGTCTTTCATACATGAATTTGGCTGTACCTGGAGAACTTTTGTGTGCTTTTTATGTTTTGACTTATTTCTTTGTGAGTAACCTTTTCCTGGTTATGGAGCCATAGTTGTCCATGGATGTTAAAAATCTTTTATAGGATGTCTTTGAGGGTGTGTTTATTGTTTCTCAAAAGGCTTCTATTTCAGCCTTCCCATTTAAAAAAAAAATTCTCTCTTTTTAAAATATTTTTTTGTTGATTTTTAGAGAGAGAGGAAGGGAGAGGGACAGAAAGATAGAAACATCAATGAGAGAGGACGTCATCGATTGGCTGCCTCCTGCACGGCCCCCACTGGGGATTGAGCCCGAAATCTGGGCATGTGCCCTGACTGGGAATCTTACTGGCAACCTCTTAGTTCCTGGGTCACCACTCAGCTGCTGAGCCACACCAGCTGGCCAGCCTTCCCATTTTATGTAAATCCCTTAATTCCAAAGGAGGGGTATCATTTAATGCAAGAAGGGTATGTGTTCTTTTAATGTATGCAGATTTTAATGATAGTGTAAATATTTTCAATTTGGAAAATTTTATGAATACTGTTTCTGTGAGTCTAGGTAATTAACTATTTCTACACTTACATTTTGTTTACAGTGTTTCTTTTGATCGGGTGTCAGACATCAACTTCACCCTCAATACAAATGAAAGTGTAAGTATTAACTTAGAAGTGGGAACTGGGTGAGTCAGGCTGCATTTGGGTGCTGTGTACATCAGGGGCTCTGGGCCAGCAAGCTTCATCTTAGATTGGTGCTTTTTCACCCACTCACATGGCCTGCCTGGCCCTGTGGCTAAGGGGCAGCATGGCTAATAAAACCAGGTCACTTGTGATTGCAGTGTAGACCTTTAGCTTCTAAGAATGCAGTTCGATGCTAGCCTGCTGCCTTTTTCTGCTGTATGTCAGCAGAACTTGGGCCAAATCAGCACCAGCCTCTTAGCCCCAAGCAGTTCTGAAACATCATGTCACCCACATCAACTGATCTAGTGGATTAGTGTCGCTTGAATGGACAGTCTTTGTTGTTGTTAATCCTCACCTGAGGATATTTTTCCATTGGCTTTTTAGAGAGAGTGGAAGGGGGGGGGGGGGTGGGAGACATAGAGAGAGAAACATTGATGTGAAAGAGACACGTCGATTGATTGCCTCCCGAACAGGATTGAGCCTGCATCTGAGTAATGTGCCTTTCACCGGAATTGAATCTGGGACCCTTCAGTCTGAGGGCTGATGCTCTATCCACTGAGCCAAACCGACTAGGTGACACATTCTTGAATTTTAGGTTGATCAGTATGAGAGACCACTGGTTTATTGGCTGATGTGATAAGGTAGAAAGTGCTGACTCCAGTTGGTGCCCATCACTGCTTAGCTGGACTGGAAAAGCTGAGGAAATACAGGTTGCTTTTTGTGTTCCGACAGACCTGAGACTGCATCGCAGGCGGGCGGGGTGTTTTACTAGATGAACGTGAGTCCACAAGGACAGTCCTGGCTTGTATGCTGGTTTTGAATCCAGTCTTAGTGGGGAACTTTTTGTCATTACTTCCACAGAGGCTGACATTAGATATTTGCATTTTATTTTGGTGTATGTGAGCAGCACTGTTTTTTAAAGGAAATAGAAGAATGCAATTTACATTGTTCACTTTGGGAGATTTGAGCTTTAAATTTTGTTCTTTTCCTCCTCATTTTTATTTAGGGAAACATTGCCCTGTTTGAAGCATGTTGTAAGGAAAGAATCCAGCAGTTTGATGATGGCGGCTCTGATGAGGAAGACATCTGGGAGGAGAAGCACATTGCATTTACACCAGAATCCCAAAGACGGTCCAGGTAAAGCAGAGTCTGTTCCATTAGCAATAATATCCAGTGCGTAAAGCAAAGATTGTTAACGTATCCTCTCCAAGCATGTATATCTGACCTAGAAACCAAAGCTTTTGTCATGATCAGAAATACCCTGGATAACTGCTGTGAGCTGGTGCTAGTACTCCCATCTGTAGGGTGATAGGAGAATGGACGAGTCAAGGTGACCTGCTTGAAAATGCTGGGTGTGCTTATGTGTAGTTCGTGAAAAGTTGTGACATAGCCTCTCCCGACTGGGAAATGATGCCTGGGAATGTGGTCACAGAGTGATTGAAGAACTGTTCCTCACCAGTAATAGCAGCAGCAGCTGGGTTGTGTATTGTTCCTTACACAGACTGAGCGTTTCCCCAAGGATCGAGAAGTTGTTTCTAAAAGCTAATCTAACTTGGGGAGACAGACTCATGTCAATTGATACCCACCAGAATTAGTTCAGTATTTTTTCTCCCCCAAATGTTTAAGTCACTATATCATAGGAACCTAAATAGATTTGCTTCTGTACACAGGGAGTTCTTGTTATCTGAGTATTCATTGTCAGAATCTTTACAGTTAAGTGAACAACAGCTGAATGTTGGTGTACCTAATAACAGTTTCAAAGTACATGGAGAAACACTGATCAAACTGCATGGAGAAGCAGACAAATCCATAGATATTGATAAGACAATAGGCAGAAAACAGTCCTACCAACAAGTCTGGTCTTCTGGACATTCGTGAAGCACTCCAGCCAACAGCAGGACAGAATTCTCTTCAAGTGCACATGAAAGAGTTATTCAGAGAGACTGTACCTGGGCCATAAAGCAAGTTTCAGTAAATTCCAAGGTTTCAAGTCATACAGAGCATGTTCTCTGACGCCAGTGCACTTAAATTAGAAAGATACAGAAAGGTCTCTAGAAAATCTCCAGAAGTGTGGAAACTAAATAACTCGTAATGAGTTAAAGAAGAAATCAAAAGGAAAATTACACCGTATTTTGAGTTGAAAGAAAATAAAAACAGAATATCAGAATTTGGAGGGTGCAGCTACACAACATTTGAAGGGATCATTTTAGTCCTAACTGGTTATTCTTTAAAAAAAGAAGCATCTTAAATCAATGATCTCATCAAACAGAAAAACAGTAGAGAAAAATTGTTATCAAAAGTTGTAAGATTAATTAAATTGATATACCTCTAGATAGAACGATCAAGAAAAAGAAGTTACAAATTACTGATATCAGGAGTGAGAGACGTGACATCATTACAGACTCCACAGATACTAACTAAAAGGATAATAAGAGAATCTTATGAATAGCTCTATGCCAGTAACTCTGACAACTAAGATAATCTTTGAAAGATACAAACTACCAAAGCTTGAGCAAAAAAGATAATCAGATGAGTCCTGTATCTATTAAAGACCTTTCTGGTGAATTCTCCTAAACATTTCAGGGAGAAATTATACCAGTTCTATACACGAACTTCCAGAAATTTGACAGGGAGGGTATAGTACCTATCTCTATGAGATATTCTTTAATCTTTACCCAAGGATATGTTTATTGATTTTAGAGAGGATGGAAGAGAGAGAGAGAGAGACATTGATGTGAGAAAGAAATATCAACTTGCCTTTTGTAAGCACCCTGACTGGGAACAAACCCACAACCTAGGTATGTGCCCTGACCAGGAATTGAACCCACGACTTTCCAGTGTCTGGGATGATGCTCCAACCAATTGAGCCACACTGGCTAAAGCCAAAAAGTCCTTTTTAAAACTTTAGTAAATAAATGTGACAATAATATATTAGGGCCAAGCAGGGTTTATTCCAGGAATACTGAGTTGGTTTGGTTTAACATTTGAAATTCAGTCAATAAGCATGTGGCTGAATCCATCATGAGAATTCCTAAGAATTCTCAGCAAACTGGAGATAGAAGGGAATTTCTTCAACCTGATTAAAATCTTCTACAGTGAACCTGCAGTTAGCATCATTTTTTAAAAATATATTTTACTGATTTTTTTACAGAGAGGAAGGGAGAGGGATAGAGAGTTAGAAACATCGATGAGAGAGAAACATCCATCAGCTGCCTCCTGCACACCCCCTACTGGGGATGCGCCCGCAACCAAGGTACATGCCCTTGACCAGAATCGAACCTGGGACCCTTCAGTCCGTAGACCGACGCTCTATCCACTGAGCCAAACCGGTCAGGGCATTCTAAATGGTAAAAGACCAGAGGACTTCCCTTTAAGATCAGGAATAAGAGATGTATATTTGTTCTCACCACTGCTTTTCAATATTGTGCTGGAGGTTCTATCCGCTGCAGTAAGTCAGGAAAAAAGAAAAGGCACCTAGGTTAGAAAGGAAAAAGTAAAAATATATCCACAGACAGCATGACTGTCAATGCAGAAAATTTACTGGAATCTACAGAAAGACGACTCGGACACTTAAGTGGCTTTAGCAAGATTGCACAGTACAAAGTCCATAAAATAGTATTTCAGCACATTGCAACAAACAATTAGAATCAAAATAGCTACACAATACTATTCAGAATAACAGCAAAGTATTAAATGCATAGGGATAAGCCTGGCAAATGATGTGTAAGACCTGTACACTGAGAATTATAAAACAGCTGAAAGAAACCAAGACTTGATCAATGATAAATGTTTATGAATTAGAAGACTCAACATAGTTAAGAGTTCAGTTTTCCCCAAAATGGTCTCGATTCAGTGCAATCCCAAACAAAATTGTAACAAGTTTTTTGGTAGCTGCTGACAAGTTGATTCTTAAACTCACGTGAAAATACAAAGGATCTGGAATAGCCAAAACAGCTTTCATACAGGACGAAATTGGAGACCAACACAACCTGGTCTCAAGTAACTGAGACGAGAACTGGACTGAGAGACAGAATGGAGCCCATAAGTAGATACATAGACAACTGGTTTTGATGGAGGTGCTATGGCGGTTCAGTGGAGAAAGGGTGGGCTTTGGAACAAACCATGCTGTGTATGCAAAAGAACAGCTCAATGCATACTTCAGAGCTCAAAATGGGCCATTGCCCTAAGTGTACAACTATAAAGCGTATACTAGAAAACCTTCGTGACCTTGGGTTAGGCAAAGATCTCTAAGATACAACACTAAAAACACTATACATGAAAGAAAATGTTTAGTGAGTTTAAATTTATCAAAACTAAACACTTCTACTCTTCAAAGGACACTACTAAGAGAATGAAAGGACAAAGTAGCCCTAACTGGTTTGGCTCAGTGGATAGAGCGTCGGCCTGTAGACTGAAGGGTCCCGGGTTCAATTCTGGTCAGGGGCATGTACCTTGGTTGCGGACACATCCCCAGTAGGGGGCGTGCAGGAGGCAACTGATCGATGTTTCTTTCTCGTCGATGTTTCTAACTCTCTATCCCTCTCCCTTCCTCTCTGAAAAATCAATAAAATATATTTTTTAAAAAAAGGACAAAGTATACACTAGGAGGAAAACACTGCAGTCGCATGTCTGAAAAAAGAATTTGTAGGAGAGGCTCTGAAGCACTCAGAACTATCACGAGAAAGAAGACAGTAACCCAGTTTTCAAATGCACTGAAGACAAGCAAAAACTTCAGAAAAGAAGGTATGTGGGTGGCAAAGCAGCAGGAAAGAGGAGCTCAGCACCCTTGGTCAGTAGGAAAAGTCGGGTTGACAGACACAAGGTACCTCTGCACACCTGTCGGAGGCTGCTGCTAGGTTGTGCTCCACATCTTTAAGCCAAGGATAAGGCAGCACAATTACAGAGCAGAGTCTTAATGAAGTGATGTCAGACAGATGAGCTCCTGATAAGTGCAATGTGGTTTTCTGTTGTCGAATGACCTGTAGAATTTTCTGGTGGCTGATATGCGGCATTAAGTCCTTTTGGCCCCTTTTTTTCTTAGCTCGGGGAGTACAGACAGTGAGGAAAGCACAGACTCTGAAGAAGAAGACGGGGCAAAACAAGACTTGTTTGATTCCAGTAGTGCCAACACAGAGGACAAGATGGAGGTGGACCTCAGTGAGCGTGAGTCACCTTTTTCTTCCGAGCACATGTGTTGATCTGTGTTGAAATAGTCCTTGAGACACATGTCATTTGATCCTGCAGGAAGAAGCAGGTCACACTTCTGATGGTGGCACTGCTGCTTCCCTTGGTGTGGAAACACCTGTGTGAGTCTGCAGAGGGGCCATGGCACACTGTGTCCTCTGGGTGCTTGTGCTGAAGAGGAGAGGCCACAGCTGTGGAAAGATGAGCCGGTGTTGTCATTTGTAGAATCATGAATGCACTGAGCCAGACGAAACACCTTAAAGCTTAAACAGTTTTAAATGGGGTTTTTCAGTTTATTTGTGATCTTGAAACCTTAAAACTCCCTTATTTATTTCCTGCTACTTGCTAAAAAGACTTGTGTTAGCTGGCTTATTAAAATTAGTTAACTTCTAAGAGTTTCAGGTGAGATTTCCAAGCATTCAGGTATCGTCCCTTCTTGGTATCAGTGCAGCCCTGCCACACTCACCCAGACTTAAGGGCAGGAAGCATGGAACAGACCCTAATTCAATGCCTACGACCTTCAGGCCCTCACTGAATCCTCAGCTGAACCTCAGTAAGTGGATAGTCCCTATCGGAATTAAACGGGTGGGGAAACGCAGGCTTGGGGAAGTTAAGTAACTTGCCCAAAGTCACAGTAAGGTCTTTAGAACTGGAACATTCCTGTTGTACATGGGTGCTTCCCAGTCTCGTGCCTCTAGGATAATCTTCCTAACAGCTGGCAGATTCCTAGCCGAGCATGCCTCCCTACAGCCTAGAGGTCCCCCGTGTGCTAGGAAATAGCCCTGAGAGAGAACAGAGGTTCCACACCAGCTGAGAGGATTGGGGATTCAGCATAAGCACTGGGAAGGGAAAGCATGGTGTGCATTGAACTCAAGTAACAGCCTCATGTCATCTGAAGGGGCACATCTCTGAGGAGGTGGCATTTAAACAGCCCTGCAGGTCAGATCCAAAGTTGGCAGGCAGGTGGCATGGTGACAGGCACCGCAGATAGGAATCAGATGCCCATACAGATCCCGCCATCCCCACCCACCTCTGAAATCAGCCTGTGTCTGCAGGACTTAAAAGTAAATAAAGCTCCTCTCTGTGTTCTCAAGCTTCACTTCTGACACCAGCTGGTGGGCTTTTCCACACGGACCACATCTCCAGCCCCAGCTGGGTGTCCTCCAGTTCAGTTCGGATACTGTCTCTGGAATTGGGGTGGATCTCCCAGGGGAAGGCTCGCTTCTGCAGCCTTCTCCCAGTTCAGATGCCAGTCACAGTGAGACACGGGCCCTTTGTACTTCCAACCAACCAGCTATAAATCGGGAGTTCCTGTGACCTCTTTGGGTTCCATTATAGCTCACAGAACTCAGAAGAGCACTTGACGTACTACTACCAATTTATCACAAAGACTATTGTAAAGTATACAAAGGAATAGCCAGGTGAAGAGATGAGTAGCAATCTGAAAGGGTCCTGAGCACAGGAGCTTCTGTCCCTGCGGAATTTGTCATGGGCCACCCCAGAAGCTCTGACCCTGCAGCGTGGGTTTTTATAGGGGCTCCATGAAGTAACTGATTAAATCATGGCCATTCATGATTAACTCAACTCCCAGCCCCTTCTCCCTCCTACAAAGTGACTTCCCTTGGCATCCAGCCACCAGTCAGCTCATTAGCATACAGAAGAAACCATTTCTGAGATGAGGATGACAGGGGAGGGACCAAATACATTGCTTGGTGTCCGTGCTAACTCTAGGAGACTAACTCCAGGAGACTGCAGTGGGGCCCTTAGTCCCTTAGCAGTGAGACATGGGACCGGATGTGGATTAGGAAGCATTAAGGTTGTTTCCAACTTACTGCAGTTGAATGAATAGCCAAAATATTCTTTATTTTTAATAAACTTCTATTTTGGAATAATTTAAGATTTACAGAAAAGTTACAAAGATTTTACAGGGAGTAGCTTCCTTCACTCATCTTCCTAACAATGTTACTATGACCTTGGTACACTTGTGAAAACTAAGCCGTTAGATTAGCATATTCTTGTGTAGCTTTGCATCTTTGATATTTCTACTGGGAAAAATCTCAGTGGGAATTGCTAAGGCTCAGAAGGCACTGCAGTTTGTAGGCAGGTGGATGCTGTGCCACTGCCCACCAGGTGGTGGTGCCCTACCCTCCTACCCAGTGACTGTGGGGAAAGGGGATGCCTTCCCCCACATCTCCCATCTTTTTTTAATCATTGCCAATCTGTTTGTGTAAAATATCTTGTGTTATATTAAACTACTGAAGTGTTCTCAAAATGAAATTCCTCCTCTCTTTAGCACCCAACTGGTCAGCCAACTTTGATGTCCCCATGGAGACAACCCATGGTGCTCCCTTAGACTCTGTGGGCTCTGACGTCTGGAGCACAGAGGAGCCGATGCCAGCTAAAGAGACAGGCTGGGCCTCTTTCTCAGAGTTCACATCTTCCCTGAGGTGAGCATGGGTACCAGCTCTCCACACCTTCCCATACGAGAACTGTGGGATGATGTGCTTTGCCGTAGGCACCACACACCATTCCAGTTGGATATGGTGACTTAAACAAGACTAAAAATCAACACGAGGAGATACTGCCATAGCTCTGAGTTGCCAGAACAACAGTTACCACCCTCCTTCCTTTCACCAGAGCAAGCTGGGGAAAGAAGGGAGGGAGTAGATCCTGCACCAGCAGCTTGGGAAGACCTGGCCCCAGGTAGCGAGTGGACAGGGTGCTGATGAAGATGGCATCTCCCAGGCCTGCTCTGGCCCCACTGAGCTGTCGGGACAGGACTGAGGAGAGGAATGGGGGGAAGCCAAGGAACTGAGAGGCCCTTCTCTGTGGAACATGATAGAACAATGCAAAATGTGACTCGAATTTAGTGATAGCATGGACTTGTATCTCACTTGTAGCTCAGCTAGTGCTATAAATTAAGGGGAGTAGTCTTATTTGTATTTTCTCTTTAAAATATATATACATATGTTTTTTAATTGATATTTTAGAGAGAGGAAGGGAAGAGGGAGAGAAACATTGATTGTCTGCCTCTTCCACATCCCCTACTGGTGATCAAGCCTAAAACCCAGGCATGTACTGACTGGGAATCGAACCAGTGACCTCTTGGTGCATGGATCGATGCTCAACCACTGAGCCACACACCAGCTGGGGTTATTTGTATTCTCGATGACAGCAACCTGTTATTTCGTAATTTTCCTGAATAATATTGTCAGCATTTGAGTATTTACATGGAATTCATGTTTTGTTAGGCTTAGTTTGATTTGCAGAACATTGTTTTATTTTGTCTACTGAAAAGGTGAGTGAGCAGCTACCATCTTAGACAATTGAAAGAAACCCATGTTGCTTTATAGCAACTCTGAGTAATTGGTAGTAAGTAAGCTACTATTCAGTGATAAAGTAAAATTGGTGGAAAATGTCTCCAAATTATGAATTATTTTACCAACCTCACTCCAGTCCAGAACAGTCACGTTTCCACCTCCTGCTTTTCTCTGTGTCTTTCTCACTGGGTGATAGATACTGTTGAAGCGCCTCACTTCCCTTCCCCTTGTGCACAGCTCGAATTTTCTCATTCAGTATCCTAAGGGGGGGGCGCTCCGGGCAGTTAGCCTCTACTTAAGTCAGGGTTTCTGTAGAACAGACACGGAGATGCAGGTGCTGCTGTGCAGCGTGCACCATTGCTGTCCCGGCCCTGGGAGCTGGTGATTGTGGTGAGGTAGAAGCTGGGGCCTCTGGGACCTGGGAGAAGTTCCTGCGTTACTGCCTTGCTGAGTGTGCAGATACTTGCTGCCTATGCGTAGATCCTTGTATCCCTGGAGTCTGTAACCAACTGCTGGTGCCTTCCCAGCAGGCGGAACTGATTTTCAAAGGATTTTTTGTGAATAATGGTAACAGAAGGCTATTACCCACTGCTAACGTGAATTTTCTCTTTTCTAAAAGTACAAAAGAGTCTTTAAGGAGTAATTCTCCAGTGGAAATGGAAACCAGCGCTGAACCAATGGACCCTCTGACTCCCAGTGTCGCTGCGCTGGCCGTGCAGCCAGAAGGTGGGTGCAGAGAGCCTGGGTGCACATCCCGTGGGCCGTCATTTCGTGGCTGTTCAAGCCTTAACCCTTTGCGGTCCAATGTTATTTTTGGAATTCAAACAGTCTGGTCCAAATTAATTGACAGGATTGAATGTTGAACTTTTTAATGTTCTTACTGCTCGACGTTGGACCTGCTCCTAGCGCCTGGTCTGTCGAGTCAGCCTCGAGGTTGGACCGAAAAGGGTTAATGTATGCTTAGTGTTCTAGATTTGAAAAGGTAACTATCCCATAGCAGGTTTATAGTAAAGCCAGACTTGACTCTCTGTTCTTGGGCTCAAGAGCTCAAAGTAGCCAGGAAAATGAGATGGTAGGTCTCATGTTCACTGGGAAACTGAGAAAAGAAATTGGGTGCTCACTCCAGAACCACAGCATGTTGAGCTGTCAGTCACTCAGTCCCATCAATGTGCAGAAAGGAAGCAGGTCGTAGCCTCTAGTACCCGGGGAAAAAGAACCAGAGTTAACATGCGATCCAAGCCCAGCCTGTACCCTGTTCTTTTGCCCCTTGGGTACTTTGCTGGAGCATGTGTGTGTATCCGGTGTGGTTCAGGCTGTGGGCCTATTTTCTTTTCACCATATGAACAGACAAAATGGTCAAAGGGATCCAGTGAGTTTTCTTGTTACTCAAAATACACACATTGTTTCTTGCATGGGCCCTGAACTGTTTTCAACCTGAAGAACAGGACTTTGGGAGGTGGGGGAAAGGGAGGCGGTTAGTGAATGGATGTGAGGGAAAATTGGTGGTATGTGGAGGGAACAAAGAAGTAAGTCCTGTGAGGCAGGAGCTGGATGGAGGAAAAAGGGGGACATATATAATACTCTCAACAATAAAGATTAAATAAATCAAATAAATATTAGAAAAACAAGTAAGTTCTTAGAGAAAGGAGGATGCAGTAGAGGGCACATGAACCAAGGGGCAGGGAAAAGTAATAAAACCAGTACTAATACTGCTTTTATTTGTCATTCTATTAAACATTTTGTATAGATGAGCTCACTTTATCTCAACAATTCTGTGGGTGAGATTAGTTATCCCTATTTTCTGGTTCAGAAAATTCAGGTACTTGTTAGATGCCTTGCCCAAGGCTTATGCAGCTGGCAAGTGGCTTTTCAGTTCGGGAAATCTGACTTCAGACCCGGGCTTATAAGCACTAGACCAGATGGCTCCCTATGATGTAAGAAATAAATCATCTACCAGGAACCACAAGTAAGTAACTTGGGAAAAAAGGATAGGACCCAAGTAGGGTAACTGAAGAAAAAGGTGAGTGAGGACAGGGCAGTGGATACCCTGTGTGTACTGTGGATGGAAGCGGGGGGTTAGACTTTGTCGCTGCCTCCTGCCCCGTACTGTGAAGAACGTTAGGAACAGCAGGGTCTGCTGGGGAAAGCTGGGTGTGTGAGCTCTTAAGACAGGGTACTTACTGGTCCTGTGCTGCAGCAAACGTCTCCATTGGGCATTGCTAAGAAGCCTGTGCCCATCAAGAATTGTCCAAGGCAACAACGGGCAAACCATCTCACTCTTGAAGCAGGAGAATGTCACATTGGGTGGATGGGTCTGCACAGAAGAGGGGTGACAGTTCTTGTTTGGTTGTGGTGTGGATGACCATCAGCTGTGTGTTTTTTCAGTGACAGGTAGTGTGGCCATGGAAGCCAGCTCTGATGGAGAGGAGGATGCAGAAAGTGCAGACAAGGTAACTGAGACAGTGATGAATGGCAGCATGAAGGAAACGCTCAGCCTCACTGTAGATGCCAAGACAGAAACTGCCGTCTTCAAAAGGTAACCAGGGGCGAGATCGTACGGCAGCTAGCTCCATGTTGTTGGGAGGATGATGGGGAGAAACCTTAAGTATTAATGTCTTTAATTTGGTTCAAATGTGGGTTCAGACATTAGCCTGACATCTTTCCAATGTCTCTGTTAAACAAACTCTAAATCTTAATGAAGAGATGAAAAGTTTGGGTCCCCAAGTGCCCCACCGTTGCCTGGTAGCATTTAGAAGACTGTAGTTTCAGTCTAGCAGATTCACAGTACCCGAGTATAAGAAATTGGTGAATCTAGTTACAGGGGAATTGACTTGGATACAGCCCATCACAAAGGTTCAGTGTCATACTGATCACTTTCTCCAGACATCATGCAGTCTTTAGAATTCAGTAGCAAAGTGATAGCTTTGAAAAAGTATGAAAAAACTTCCATAAACTTGCAGAATGCACTTAAATCAGTGCTTAGAACTTTGGTCTCCATATTGTACAGAGCATTTCACCTCACAAGAGAGGGTGCTTCCCAACTCATCATGAGGCCACTACAAAACAGCATGAGAGGAAAATGAATTGCAGGCCAATGTGTGGGCACATATGCGTAAAACTTAAAAGCTAGCACACCAAATCCAGCGATGTTTTAAGTCCTGACCAAGGATATATCTCAGGAATGTGAGAATATTGTGACATTGTAAAAATTTCAGTTGTATTTTTAAAAAGCACTTGATAAACATACTCTGAAAAATCTGTGGAATAATAAAGGTTGCCAAATTGCTTAGAGAACCATAAGGAAGATGAAATAAAAGAGACTTGCCCTGCAAAGTCACAGCAATTAAAACTGATGTTAGCACACAAATAGGTGAGAGGCCAATGTGATGCGGGAGAGAGCCCAGTAGCCACAGGGATGGCTTAGTGGGAGGCAGGGGTGGGGGGAGAGACCATGAAATCCGAGCCTTCCTGCCCTCCATTCAAAGGCAGTTAGTTCCTGGTGGGTTGAAGCTCAGTGTGGGAGACATGCACCCACATGTGGTGCTTTAACCATTCATTGATTTCCCTCAAGAACCTGAGAAGTTCAATGAGAGGGGGTGTCCTCCCACTCTTCAGGGGAGAAAAATGAGATTGGAGTTAAGTGATGTGGCCAAAGTCTCATGGTTGTTAGGATAAAATTCAGTGCATCTTTCTGGCCTGCAGCAGAATAAGACTTCTTTTTTTAAAACAAAACAAAAACGTTCAGAAGTATAAACTATAATGCAAAGAATAGACTTAGACTGCATCAATGTTAAGAATTTCTGGCTTGCCCTAGCCAGTTTGGTTCGGTGGATAGAGCGTTAGCCTGCGGACTGTAGGGTCCCGGGTTCAGTTCCCATCAAGGGCACATGCCCAGGTTGTGTGCTCGGTCCCCAATAGGGGGCGTGCAAGAGACAGCCAATCAGTGATTCTCTCTCATCATTGATGTTTCTCTCCCTCTCCCTTCCTCTCTGAAATCAATAAAAAATTTTTTTTTTTTTTAAAGAATTTCTGGCTGGTAAAGTACTGTAGACTAATTAAGAGGCAGATGGCAAATCGAGGGGGGTAAAGGTTACAGTATCTAAATCAACCAGAAACTAGCATTTTCTGTTTCATTCCTATAAACCAGTAAGGAAAAGATAGAAAACCCAAACCAGAAAAGGGACAAAAGGTATCAGTAGGCAGTTTATAAACAAGGACATCTAAAAGGGCTTAAAAATTTAAGAAAAGACGCTCAAAAAGCAGCCGCCATCTGACACCTCTCAGAGCCTAGCAGGAATGTGTGGACAGGGCTGAGTGCTGGTGGGCGCTGGGCTACAGCAGCCGTTGTCCTGCTTGTGGGATGCAGCCTGGGCTTCCTTGTAGATGGAAGGGTGACCGCCTTTCCACTGCTGGGAAATGCCGGGCCCTGTTGTACACAGAGACATGGAGGTGGAGGACAGTTCAGCACTGGTTGCTGCGAGAAGCAGGTAGAACCAGAGGTGCACGCCTTGGGGGGCACTGTCAGCAGGGCAGATGGACCTTCCAGGGTGTGCTCCTCACAGATGGTACCCCGGGTGCAGATTCAGTGCCGGTGGTGTGACTCAGTGCACATCTGCATTGACTGCATTTTACAGGAATGGAATGCAGGAGGGGCAAAAGGAGGTTTGTAGTTATGAGCACATGAAAGAGTACATGCTAGTATTATTTATTAATACTCCATCATTTCCCAACGGACAACTGTGTGACAACTCAGGGTAGCTGCTTTGCTGATCAGGGAGTGGGAGTGGGAGTGGGGATGAAGAGGAGTAATTAAGAGGCAACTCAGATTGTCAACAAATCTGTAGACTTCAGGTCATTTTCCTCATCACTTGACCTACCCATCTGAAAGCCACCCCAGAAATCATCCTAAAATTAGGCTTTTCAAAGGGAACCTCCAATTTCCCTTTATTTCAGTTTAGGGGCATCTTGATTGTGTCAAAATAGAAATCCAGACAGAATAGGCAAACGTCTGAAATTTTAGCCCACAAACAGTTGAAAGCATTTGCTACTTGTGTTTCTTCACCAAGAGCCATCTGAGGGGAAAAATAACCCTTTCATGTTCCCCATGCCCTCTGATCCCTCCAGCCTATTTCTGCCTCTTCTGGCCACAGTTCTTGGCTCTCTTCCTTGAGGGTGTTTGTACTTCTCACTCGTGGTCGGAGGACAACTCGAGAAGGACAGGCACCCTGGTACCTGCTCCCGTGACCTCAGCCAGCAAACTGACGGGGGTCTGTCCTACTGATGGTTTGAATGGTGGGCTCAACCCAAAAGCAAAATGCTTAACTAAAGACTCATTCCTTCAAACAGGTTCATTTGACACCTTCACCGAGTCTGCAGATTTGCTTATGTGCAGTCGTGGACATATTAGCCCCACCCCTCATTATAGGAGTGTTCTGAAACTCTTGTACATTTCTTTTCTGTTTTGCACACTTGGCGTCAGAGTGTTGAAATCCTACCGGTATGTAAGCCACAGGGGCCGTTCTTTATCAACGCCAGCTGCATCACATCGTCCCTCTCAGATCCCTCCTGCGTGATCCTCTCCTCCTGTGGTTTCCCAGTCACTGTCTGTGCCCCTGTGTCCCTCACCTGAGCATGCTCAGCCCAGGGCTTGTGACTCCATGGCAGTCATGACTCCAGAGCCATTGCATGATCCCTCCTCCTCCACTCGGCGCTGGCTCTGCGGGCTCTAATGCTGCCTCTCATCCTCTTTACCGCAGCGAGGAAGGAAAACTGTCTACCTCTCAAGATGCTGCTTGCAAACATGTGGAGGAGAGCCCTGAGCCGGCTGAGGCGAAGTCTGCAGCCCCTCGACCCCCCAGCAGTAGTCCTGAGCAGAGGTAACCACCCGCTTTCTCGGTCTGCCCAGTCCCTGCTCTGGCTTTGGCTGTTGGCTCCTGGGCACTGGGAGGAAAGTTGGCACAGGAGGGCAGGGGGAATCATTAGAATTGTCCTCGAACATTCAGTGACTTAACTCAGCACAGTAGTTTTCTCAGTCCTTATGGGATCAGGGTGATTGAGCTCAGAACTTAGAAATAGTATCTCCTTACAGCAGAAGTCGGAAGCTAACCGTTTTTGGAGATTCAGTAACATCGCTGGCTCTTTAAGAAATTACCGTAAATGGCCCTAACCGGTTTTGCTCAGTGGATAGAGCGTCGGTCTGCAGTCTGGGGGGTCCTGGGATGATTCCGGTCAAGGGCATGTACCTTGGTTGCAGGCATTGGGGGTTATGGGAGAGGCAGCTTATTGATGTTTCTCTCTCATCGATGTTTTTAACTCTCTATCCCTCTCCCTTCCGCTTTGTAAAAAAATCAATAAAAAAATTACCATAAGTGGAAGGGTCTCTCATGCTGGCATCCCTCCCCCCTTGTTTGTGTTTGTTTGGTTTTTTTTGATGATAAACAAAATGCTAAGTTGAGACCGATTGAGCCCTCCAGGATTGGGTTCCCTTGGCCATGGCAGCCAGGTTCTCATGGGCCCTGTGGAGTCATGCAGCCGCCAGCACTAGAGGCTCCTGGTGCCTGTTCTCCTGTGGACATGCCCATGTGACACACGCAGAGAACTTCCCTGGAGACCCTTCATCTGTGGAGCTAAATACTCTCCACCCCCTGATGAGTCCATGTGTGGTTTGATTTTTATAAAATACTTTATCTCAAGTGTGAAAATCCCACTACCAGATTTTCTTCCTGGTCACCTTTTGCTTAGGCCAGAGTCCCGCTGCCACCACATGGCCTCACAGGCTGATCGGGGGCAGCCTAGACACACACCCCAGAGCTCCCACCAGGATGGGGCCTGGTCCTGGGTCCACTGGGACTTTTCTCAGCACTTTTGATTAGATACTTCTAAGTCTGAATAATCCTTCCCTAAGGGATAAAATAACTTTTAAAGTCATTTCACAGAAGTGCTTTCTCCCTCGGCAGCCTCGGCAATTGTCTAATGATTTTAGGGGTAACATAGCCAGTGGGGCCAGCAGGGGGCACTCTCCGTCCACTGGTCAGCAAATCTCTACAGCAAGCACGTCAGACTCACAGAAACTGCCTTTGTTTCTCTCATGGAAATTCTAGCCAGAATGAATGTGATTTTTAAAATGTATATTTTTTGCTTGTAAAACCAACTAATTACGAGAACTATTTGGGCATGTTGGCTCTAGTGAAGGCTTTGGGAGGAAGAGGCAGGTGACACTCCAGCTTTGGAGGATCTGGCCCCAGCTGTGCTGCTAAGGGTGAGAACAAGTCACTTTTTGCCTGGGTTTTCAATATGTTTTTGATAAAGGCCCTTTGTAGGTCTGATTCCTAATCATTTGTCATCTCCCTGGTGTCTAGTTATAATTCTCTTGATTTTGAGATCTCTCTAGAAGGCAGAATAATCCACGTCTGTCCCAATTGGATAGTTGCTTCAGGAGTCTGGCTTTGGCCTCTCTGACATGAGAGAGAGGCACAGAAGGCTGTGGGTGCGTTTCCTTGGCTCTCTGAGTGCAGAATTGTTCGCTTCAAGAAACCCACTTGCTCCTCCCTTCGGAGAATCCTCTGGTATGAAGAGCCTCGCCTCAAATCTGCAAGGCAGAGGTGGTGGAGGAAATGGGGAGCGAACCAGTGGAGAAGCTAGCATCACTGTCCATATGGGCATTTGTCCTTTTGTCCTCCCTTCAGTCAGTGGCTCAGTGTGGCAGCTGTTGGTCCAAGCCCGAGGAGAAAGCAGAGCAGAACAGACAGACAATATAAGGAAGCACAGAAAAGGCGATAAGAATAAACAACTGGGCAAAGGAACAGGCGTCCCATTTTAGGTAGGCTGGCGGGCAAGGTCTCTGAGAAGGTGACGTTCGTGTTCTTAAAGCAAATGGCAGTGCTGAAGATAAGAGCCATTTGGGACTTCCCCACCGTGGCTCCTGTCACAGCCAAACATTGATGAACGTGCCCTATTGCTCGCAAAGATTTGCAGCACCACAGAATTTTATTTTTCACTACTGTTCACCAAGCATGTCCGAGACCTGTGCCCGCCAGCATGCTAAGCACTTTGCACACATTGTATACTCAGGAACGCCTGGCTGGGGATCATTGTCCCGCTCTTACAGGGTAAGAAATTAACTATGGTCATACAGCTTGTAAGTGGTGAAGGCGGAGAGGGGTATGTGCCCGGCTATGTCTGTTTCCAGAACTCTAGGTTCCTATTTCTGATATAGTGAGACATCAGCAAATATAAGTAGTGTGCAGCTGCCTTCTTGGCTCTGTTACTAGCAGGCTTCGAAAGCATCCCGTTTGTGAATGTCCGTGCTAGTTCAGAAGTGCTGTGTGCTTCCCAGTTTGGCCTCCAAGCATCCTCTTGCCCAACTCCGTAAGATTTGGTAACGCCATCCGGAGCATCTGACATGTCCAGGTTGTCGTTCTGGCAGGAAGGCAGGCAGACGTTCTGATTCTGTCAGCACTTTGTCCAGGCAGTGCCACCTCTTCCCTCCCCACGGTCTCCTCACCTTGGCTTTGTGGGAACATGTGTTACAGTGCACACCTGTTCCTGTTGATTTGAGAGGAAGAAACAGGAATTTGCTGTTCCACTTAGTCATGCATTCATTGGTTGCCTCGTGTATGTGCCCTGGCCAGGGTGCTGCAGTGCATACCTTTGTTTGCAACAGTTGGTCCTGTTGACAAGCTTTTCCTTTTTTCCTCAGTAACAGAATCCTGTTTTTCAAGTGAAATTTTATGTGGATTTCAGTACATGGAAGAGATGAGAGACTGCAGTGAAGGAGGGATGAGCAAATGGCCCCGAAGGCTCTGGGAGCAGCAGTTCAAACCGCGGACCTGGCCTGCGCCTGTGCTCCTAGCGCTGAGCGGGGCTCTCCGGGAGCCTGCTGCCCTGGCCGGTGCTGGGTAACCGAGCTTAGATGGAGCTTAACTGCTCTTCAGTTAGAGTTTCTGGAGCTTTAGATAAATTCATTTATGAAGCATTTCATACACAACTACTGAGTGCCAGGCTTAGTGGTAGGCCTGGCACAAACTATATTAAAATACACCTCCGCCCTGGAGAGCTAAACGAAGCTAACTTTCCGTCTCACATTCTGCCTAATGCCTCTGATATCTGTCTTACTGTGTAGGACTGACCAGCCAAGCGTACCAGGCGACACATCCGTGAACGGCCCTGTATGATGAGTGACCTCCCTGCTGCGGACTGAGGACTGCAGGCCGCCACCATTCAGGGCTCCGGGGCTTCAGTTGGGCCGCCACGCGCCCCTGCTGCCTCCCTCTGCAGGGGATCAGGACCAGCAACCTTTCTACTCGAGATGCTAAGACATTGTACAGAGAAATTGGGACGTGTACAAATATTGCATATTGACAAATACCAAGAATTTTTGCGTATGTTTATATTGTATTGTTCTAAATAATGGGTAGCCTGTGAAATAAGATCTTGCCACCCATGTAATAATAGTAGTAATACTATAGTTAAAATGGCTGTAAGAATAGTTTTATAAAAGTGAACACAGAGCTATTGTATTTGAAACATAACTATTTGACAATTATTAGTGTGACCAAAGTATTAGGCAGTTTTCATACATTTTTCACCTTGTACAAAATTCTGAATTCATTTTCTTCCAGGTCGCAAGGAGTAAGTAGTGGGATTGGAATGCCCTCTGAGTGTTATTTTGGTTGTTCTTAACTCACAAAAGTGATTTTGAATAAGAAATACTTGGTGTTCTTTTTATAACCTGTTTTTGATTGGTAACTGTTTTTTCTGTATTGTTTAAAACGGATCAAAAATGTAAGTCTATTGGTAGAGATGAGTATTTATTACTACAACTTAGTTGATGAATTGATGTTATTGTAAAGCCATATGTTCTGTTAAAGTCTTGTTTGCTTGAAATGATTATTCCTGCAGGTGAAACACTAGAATTTTTGGAGTGTACATGGCTTGTGGTTTGGTTCCTTTGTTTTTTGTTTTTGTTTTTTGTTTAGTTTTGGTAGTTCATCTGCCTTTTAACCCATTCACCAAAATTTCCCTTGTTAACAGGCATCACCAATGAACATTTCTGAGCAGTCTGCGTATTTAACATACCAAGATCATATTAGGCAAGTCCGTTGAAAAATGCTCGTGCTGCTAATGGAATTAGAGCGCGTTCATTTTACTGGCTAGTGTTTAAACCTAGAAATCAGACTGTGGCACCTCAGCATGTTAATTGTTTCCTGTGCCCTGTGAGGTTTTCACTCGTAAATTCTCAACCAGTCTATATTTTTTAGAGCTGGTCTATGTATATATATATAGTGATTATGGATACTAATTCAATGTAATTTATAATTTTCTATGTCAATATAAAAATACATCACAGCCTTCAAACAGCTGAAGCAATATGTTGTATATTGCGTACCGTCTGGTGAAAGGGTTAAATGACTTCACCTCTTGCGATTTTAGATGCAAATCAGTTTTTCATTTCTGTAATAGAAAATTATTCACCTATTTTTACATTGTTTGTTTTTCCTGACCAGTATTTAAAACCAAAAGGATATTCTGAGAAATGGCCAACAATTTTTTTAGAAATAGCCTCCTAAGCAACGTGCCTAAACATTACATTGCATATGGAAATAAAAGAATCAAACATCTGATGCCTTCTCTTTCGTTCACTTTCCCATTGTGAGTGATGTAGAGGCTTCTGCGAGTAGCAGACCTGGCACGAAGGGACAGTGGGGTCAGTGGTGTGCCTGGGGCAGGCTGCGTGTGCCCTCAGCCTTTGTGCGTCTCCTCCCTCCTCGGGAACCTCTGTTGTGGCTCCTCTTCCAAGAGACTGTCTCGTGTGTTCCCCTCTGGATCGGGGCTTCTTCAGCTTGTCTCAAGGTTGCTGACTTAATGTGGCACAGGACTTCGGGGACTCCCGGAGGATGGATGCGCTCTTAGCTTACCTGGTGGAGAGCTTTGCCGGCAACACCAGGGCTTGGCTTCAGGGTGGCACATACTGTCCCATATGGTTTGGATTTGGTTGGCATCTTTGTCCCACCCAAGGTAACAGTGTTGTATACCCCCCTCCTCATGCTGATGAAAGCGCGTCAGAGTTTTCTTTGGGGCTCTGTTTGGTGTTGCTTGTCTTATGTGCAAGGAAGGGCACGAAGGTGGCCAGAACAGAGCCAGTTGGCCAAGCATGTCAAACTCAAAGGCTAACGGCCAAATAAACAAGGTGTAAATTTATGTGGGCCGCAAAAAAACAAAAGCTTCAGTTTTCATAGAAACGTAGGTTTATTTCAACAGAGACATGCTGAATACAAAGGGCTGAAATAAATGAGTAATTGTTATCTACACTAATAAAAGAGAAACAAGGTAATTAGCGTACGACCGCTACCCTTTTCATTGGCTAATCAGTGAGTGTATGCAAATTAACTGTCAGCCAAGATGGTGACCGGCAGCCAGGCAGCTGGAAGCGAACATGAGGCTTGCTTGCTGCAGTGAAGGAGGACTCCAACGTTCCCTGCCTGCGCTGTGGGCCTCTGAGCTGCAACTCTAAGAAACTTTGTAACAAATATAGAAGCTAAACAAAACCCTGGGATCTCAGAGCTGGAGTTATACATTGTTTCAATTATAGAATGCAAACAAACCAGCGGAAGCCTCAGAGCTAGAGCCAGAGCTAAAGCTGGCCCAGAATAAAATTAAAAAAAGAGAAAAAAAAGGAGCGGTTGGGAGCTTCAGTCAACAACCACGAGCCTGAAAGCAGCCCTTAGCCCCTCACCCAGACTGGCCAGGCACCCCAGTGGGACCCCCACCCTGAAGGGTGTGTGACCAGCTGCAAACAGCCATCATCCCCTCACCCAGGCTGGCCAGGCACCTCAGTGGGGACCCCCACCCTGATCCAGGACACCCTTCAGGGCAAACCAGCTGGCCCCCAGGCCTCTCTCCTATATAGTAAAAGGGTAATATGCCTCCCAGCACCGGGATCAGCGGAGCCTCGAGGCCTCCTGGCACCGGATCAGTGTGACAGGGGGCAGCACCCAAACCCCCTGATCACCCTGCGGCTCTGTGTGTGACAGGGTGCGGCGTCCCAACCCCCTGATCGGCCCTGCTCTGTGGGTGACAGGGTAGAGCCATAACCTCCCCATCGGCCCTGCCCTGAGTGTGACAGTAGCGGCACCCCAACCCCCTGATCGGCCCTGCTCTGCAGGTGATAGAGGGCGGCGCCCCAACCCCCTGATCCACCCTGCTCTGTGTGTGACAGGGGGCGGTGCCCTAACTCCCCTATCGGCCCTACTCTGTGAGTGACAGGGGGGAGCTCCTCAACCCCCTGATGGGCCCTGCTCTGTGCATGACAGGGGGGAGCTCCCCAACCCCCTGATGGGCCCTGCTCTGTGCATGACAGGGGGCAGCGCCCCAACCCCCTGATTGGCCCTGCTCTGTGCGTGACAGGGTATGGAGCCCCAACCCCCCTGATGGGCCCTGCTCTGTGCGTGACAGGGGGTGGCGCCGCAACCTCCCCATCAACCCTGCCTTGAGTGTGACAGGGGGCGGTGCCCCAACCCCCCAATCGGCCCTACCCTGAACGTGACTGAGGGTGGCATCGCAACCTCCCAATCCGCCCTGCTCTGTGCATGACAGAGGGTGGTGCCCCAACTCCCCAATCAGCCCTGCTCTGAGCCCGACCAGGGGCTGCACCTAGGGATTGGACGTGCCCTCTGCCACCCGGGAGCAGGCCTAAGCCAACAGGTCGTTATCTCCCGAGGGGTCCCAGACTGCCAGAGGGCACAGGCCGGGCTGAGGGATCCCCCCTCCCCCCCGAGTGCACAAATTTTTGTGCACCAGGCCTCTAGTATAAAATAATAGAACATTTTAATAAAAATTATTTTTTTCTTGAACATTAACTAAATAACTGCACAAATTAATCAGTGTGGCTCCCATCCACCACATCCAGATGCAGAGACTCGGCCTGGCGCCCAGCTTCCAGCGCACCAGGAACTAGTGCTCAAGAGCAAGACAAAGGGGAGGCCGAGGCTGCGATTGGCTGGGCAGTTTTGGGATGGTCTCTACGAGAAGCAGCTACCCTGTGAGGAGGAAGTCGGCCTTCCCCTGGGGGAAGGGGCTGCTGGCTGGAAGGTAGAGGGGCGGGGCCTTGCATAAATGCCTCTTCCTCTGACCTTGTTTTTTTTTTTCTTTTTTTTAAAATATATTTTATTGATTCTCCACAGAGAGGAAGGGAGAGAGACAGAGAGTCAGAAACATCGATGAGAGAGAAACACCGATCAGCCGCCTCCTGCACATCCCCCACTGGGGATGTGCCCGCAACCCAGGTACATGCCCTTGACCGGAACCGAACCCGGGACCCCTCAGTCCGCAGGCCGACGCTCCATCCACTGAGCCAAACCGGCTTCGGCGGCTTTTATTTTTTATATATGTATATGTTTTTTCTTTTAATCTTTATTGTTGAAAGTATTACATAGTTCCTTCTTTTGACCTTGATTTTTAAAACTGGCCTCAGAACTCAGGGAGCTTCTTTTTTTTAATTTTAATTTTAGAGAGGAAGAAAGAGGGAAAGAAACATCAATGATGAGAGAGAATCGTTGATTGGCAGCCCTGCACATTCCACACTGGGGATCAAGCCCGCAAGCCAGGCGTGACCGGGAGTCGAAACGTGACCTCCTGGTTCATAGGTTGATGCTCAACCATTGAGCCACGCTGGCTGGCTCAGGGAGCTGCTTCATCTTTCCCCACCTGACATTCCTGTAGTTTTGTTTTCTCCTTCCCTTGTTTACTTCTCATCCTTTCTTCTCCAGCACCTATTAGCCTTAGAAAAACACAACTCAAAACCCATTTCCTCCTCATTTCTCTTGAAGCATCCATCTTCTATAATAACTGCTGTTTGAAATTTTAACCCTGCTATTTGGCTTCTGTAAATGCTTGCTTAAATAATAAGGCAAATAAGACTACTCCCATTCCAGAGAGGCCGTAAACTACGCCCCAGACAGTTGTCAGTGCTGACACCAGGCCAGGCCTTGAGATACGGTCTCATGGCCCCTTCCCAGCACGCAGGCCTTCTTTCTCAGAAGGCCCGGAAGTCTCATTCCAAATTTGGGAGACAAAGGACTAGAAAAAGTATAAATAGAGAATTTCCTCCATGTTGGGGGCCCAGAATTTGAAAGACACATTTTTCTGTGGGCCTGCACAGAATTTAATTTAAAAAATGTAACTCCCTTCTCTAAGCATGGCTTGGTTTTTCTCTGGTCTTCTGCAACACTCTCTCCTTGAACTTTTGTTAAGAGCTGGAGGAGCCACCCTAACTGGTTTGGCTCAGTGGATAGAGCATGGACCTTTGGACTGAAGGGTCCCAGGTTCGAATCCAGTCAAGGGCATGTACCATGGTTGCGGGCACATCCCTAGTAGGGGGTGTGCAAGAAGCGGCTGATTGATGTTTCTCTCTCATCGATGTTTCTAACTCTATCCCCCTCCCTTCCTCTCTGTAAAAAAATAAAATAAAATATATTTTTAAAAAAAAACTGGAGGAGCCGGCTGGTGTGGCTCAGTGGTTGAGCTTCAACCTATGAACCAGGAGCTCATGGTTGGATTCCGGTTGGGGTACATGCCTGGTTGCAGGCTCGATCCCCAGTAGAGGGTGTGCAGGAGGCAGCCGATCAATGATTCTCATCATTGATGTTTCTCTCCCTCTCCCTCCCTGAAATCAATAAAAATACGTTTGCCCTTCCGGGTGTGACTCAGTTGTTGAGTGTCAAGCCAGGAACCAAGAGGTCACTGGTTTGATTCTTGGCCAGGGCACAAAAAAAGAAGAAAAAAGAAAGGAAAGGTTTTTTTAAAAAGAGCTGGAGGAGTCAGATTTAGGGTGGAATCCTGGCTCCGCCAGACACTAGCCAGGTGAAGTAAACCTAAATTAATTTTAGACATTAAAAAACATGTATTTGAGCAAAAGGAGCTGCAGCCTGGGGGACATGGACAGCCTGAATTGTGTTTCCTAATGCCCTATATTATTTCTTGAGTGAGCCCTGCCTCTGAGCTCTGAGCACCTGATTGGACCATGATACTAGAAAGTGTCTGGCTCTAGCCAGTTTGGCTCAATGGATAGAGCATCGGCCTGCAGACTGAAAGGTCCCAGGTTTGATTCTGGTCAAGGGCACATGCACGGATTACAGGCTTAATCCCCATGTGAAGCATGCAGGAGGCAGTCAATCAACAATTCTTTGTCATTATTGGTGTTCCTATCTCTTTCTCTCCCTTCCTCTCTGAAATCAATAAAAAATATATTTAAAAATTTAAAAAAAATTAAGTGTCCATATGGATAAACGCCAAACCCTAGAATGTGCTAGAGTCTATTCTTTTTCTAGAGCTAGAGTCTATTCTTTTCTCTTTTTTTTTTTGTGGTTAATCCTCACCCAAGGATATTTTCCCATTGATTTTTAGAGAGAGTAGAGGGAAGGGGAGGATGAGAGAAACATTGATGTGAGAGAGATACATTGATTGGCTGCCTCATGCACGCTCCCAGACCAGGCCAGGGATCGAGCCTGCAACCCCAACTACATGCCCTTGACCAGAATCAAATCCAGAACCCTTCAGTCTGCAGAATGACACTCTAATCACTGAGCCAAACTAGCCAGAGGAGCATCTATTCTTTTAAAAACTAGCCAACATGAAATGTTCTGTTGCAGCCCTCTCCTCCACCTTTGGAAACAACCTGGCTATTTAAGGCCGGGTAAAGGGGATCCAATTCTTTAGAGAAAAATGCACAGCCAAGGGTGCAGGTCCTGAAAGCAGACAGAGCCTGGAATCCTGTAAGCCCTTCCTGCGGGGAATTATAGGCACCGTGACTATTAGACGTTATGACTAATCATGGTTAATACCGCTGTCGTCAATTAGCCTCATTAGCACGGCAGTCGGAGCACCGGACGGCATTAATTACCACAAGCAGCTGCTCATTTGTGGAGAGGGGTGCATTTCCAAAAGGGTTATGCTTTCTGGAAATTAACCGTAACCTCCTGCATTGTTGGAAATTCAGGAAAATGGGGGATAGACTATAAGCGAGAGGATAAGAAATTAAGGTGATGAAAGTTGCACAGTAATTGTTACTGTTATTTTTCTACTATTTTATTTTCTTGGCTTAAGTGAACTTGGGCCATTATATGCTTGTTTTTCCCCCCAGAAATCTGAGTGAGAGGCAAAATTAGCGGCCTTAGAGTTCAGCCAGACAGTAAGCCCATTATGGGGGCGCTGTCAACGAGCCTCCAGAGCTGGGCTTCCTCAGCTCCGGCTCAGGAGACGGCCAGGCCACGGTGCTGGCCCATGCCTCCAGCCCGGCCCAGAAGGTCATTCTGCTGTCCGGTCTAATTAGCTTATTAGCTTTTATTATAGATTATCCACTATGTTCCCTACTCACTACATTACATCCCTGTGACTTATTTTATACCTGGAAGTTTGTACTTTAATCCCCTTTGCCTATTGAACCCCTTTCCTCACCCCCTCCCCTCGGGCAACCATCAGAATGTCCGCTGTGTCTGTGAGTCTGTTCTGTTTGTATTTTGTTCTGTGGATTCCATATGTAAGTGACATTCTATGGTACTTGTCTTTCTCTGTCTGACTTACACGTCACTCATAACACCCTCTAGGTCACTCTGTGACAGGCCAGGGAGGGGCGCCTGGGAGGCAGCCCATTGGCACGTCAGCAGCACCCAGAAGTAGTGGATTGACCTGTGTCCCCCAAGAAGGAAGGTTCAAGTCCTGCCAACGAGCCGAGTGCACTTGGTGGGATTATTTTACAGCTGAGCATCGGGGCACTAGGGCCCGTGGGCCAAACCTGGCCAACGCCTGTTTGCATAAAGTTTTATTGGTCCACAGCCATCGCCGTCACTCAACGTGCGGGCTGAGCCGCTGTGACGGAGACCAGAAGGCCCACTACGCCGGAAGTAGTCACTATCTGGCCTTACAGGAAACATTTGCCGACCTTGATTTCGCTTCTAGGACAGATGCTATCCTTTGGGCCTCACTGGGGATAGAAGACTGTCCTGAGCGAGGTCAGGTGAAGCCTGGGGAGGGGCTGCCCTGAGCCCCTGGGTGTGAACTCACAGCAGAGGCCCAGGGTGAGCTCTGCCGTCAGCCGTGAGCTGGCCCTCACTCTCGGGGGGGGGGGGGGGGGGGGGGGGGTGTCAGTTCTCCAGAATGTTCTCAGCTCAAGTTCTTAATTCCAGCAAATATCCCTGAGATGTGCTTTCAATAGCTTCAAATGAAACTCGAATCTTGTTAGCGGACGCCAGAGCAGATTCAAATATAAATCTCCATCTGCCTTAACATTTTCGAATATTGGAGTTATCAAGGAGCGCCAAGTAAAGGGATAAAAATGCAAACGAAGTGGAGACTCGCCCACAGGGCCCTTCTCGGGATCGGTCAGCGTCTGGCCCCTGCGTGGCCCTGGCCCCACGTGGCAGCCTGTCGTCAGCACCCCAGCTTCTAGAAGGACGTGGAGGGGTTCAGGTTCCCAGCCACCGAAGGGGCTCATGTCTCAGCCATGGACACGTTTAAAAAAACACCCCAAAATATAACCACAGAAACAGCCACTCCCCAGAGGCCGCCTCTGTCCTGTGCTCAGGACACAGCCATGGGTCCACCAGCTTCAATGGCCCAAATTGCCGATAATTTCAGCATAAATTAGGCCATTATGTGCTGCCCTCGGTTCTTTCCCTTGTGATGAAAAGGGACGCAGAGTCTCCTCTCCAGGCATGAGAGTGGGGGAGTGTCTGGTGCCTGTGGGGCCCTCGCTCCTCTCCCTGCAGGGGAGGGGCCGCTGCTGGGCCTGCGGTGACCCTGGGCTGGGCTGCAGACCCCCAGCTGTCCCGGGGCGGCGGGGGGGGGGGGGGGGGGATGGGGGGGCGGGGGGCGTCACCAGACCACTGCTCCCCTGGAGACAGGCCCCAGGCGACCCTGACAAGATGTATGGAGCCCTGACATGGTGGGGGCACTGCCCTTTAGGAGATCCCTGGGGAGGGGGTGACACACACAGGTCTGGCCTGCAGAGTTTCTGGGGACAGAGGATGACACGGTCAGGGAGGGTAAAGCCATGGCTGTGAGCTGTGCGCTGACTGGTGTGTGTCCCCCTGCAATGTGGTGGCATTTGGAGGTGCAGCCTGTGGGAGACGATTAGGTCTAGATGAGGTCATGCGGGCGCCCCACCATGTTGGTGCCCTCATAGGAGAAGACACCAGTGAGCGAGCTCTAGCTCCTTCCTGGGGTGCAGACGGGTCACGGGGCACACAGGCGGCCGCCTGCCGCCAAGAGAGGAGGCTCAGAATGAAACCCCCCCAGCACCCTGACCCTGGACCTCCGGCCTCCAGGACTGTGAGAAGCAAACGCCTGTAGTTTAAGCCCCAGACCAAAACCCTGGGGAAATGGTGGACCTGGCATCAGGCCACCACAGGCTGCTGGAAGGGCGCAGCAGGGGAGGAACAGAATGGGCGAAGGCTGGTGCCACAGGAGGGCCAGGTGGGAGGAGCCCTGCGAGGGGCTGAGGACTGCCTGAGCCAGGCTCAGGGGCCAGGCGTCCATACGGTTCTGTGGGCAGAGGAGCCCTGGAAAGCCATCTTTTAGAACAGTGGTCCTCAACCTTGGCTGCACATTAGAATCACCTGGGAGTCTTTTTAAAATTCTGATTTCTGGGCCCCATCCTCCGGAAATTCTGTTTCTTTGTTATGGGGTGGGGCCACAACAATAGTAACAAAGAAACAGAATTTCCTGAGGATGAGGCCCAGAAATCAGGATTTTAAAAAAACTCCCAGGTGATTCTAATGTGCAGCCAAGGTTGAGAACCGCTGTTTTAGAAGACAATTCGGATTGTGTTTGAAGCCGTGGACACCAGCTCAGTGCAGCTTTGTCCTCATCACTCGCCTCTAGACCACAGACTCCTCACCTGCATCCAGACCTGCAATACCTGGAACTCCTGGGGCAATTCCTGGGGTGTCCTGTGCCCCGAGGAACGTCTGCAGCATCTCGGCCTCCACCCACTAGCTGCCCCCTTAACTGTTCCCCCAGTTGTGACAACCAAAACTGTCTCAGACATCGCCATGTGTGCCAGGGACAGAATCCCTGCAGCGGAGAACCTGCCATAGCGGCTGAGGGGCCAGGCCTGGAGACAGTCCAGGTTCAGGGGTGCAGGCAGGGGGTGACCCCAACTCTGCCAGGTGCAGAGCCGGGGCTGCGCCTTTTAAACTTGTCACGAGAGCCCTAGCCAGTTTGGCTCAATGGATAGAGCATTCACCCGAGGACTGAAGGGGCCCCGAGTTTGATTCTGGTCAAGGACAGGTACCTTAATTGCAGCCTCGATCCTGGACCAGGGCCAGGTGTGCAAGAGGCAACCAATCGATGTCTCTCTCATATTGATATTTCTCTCTCTGTGTCTCTCCCCCTCCCTTCCACTCTCTCTAAAAATCAATGGAGCCCGGCTGGCGTGGCTCAGTGGTTGAGCATTGACCTATGAACCGGGAGGTCATGGTTGGATTCCCAGTCTGGGCACATGCCTGGGTTGCGGGCTGGATCCTCAGTGGGGGGCATGCACGAGGCAGCCGATCAGTGATTCTCTCATCATCAATGTTTCTCTCTCTCTCTCCCTCTTCCTTCCTCTCTGAAATCAATAAAAATGTATTTTTAAAAAATGTTAAAAATCAATGGAAAAATACCCTCAGGTAAGGATTAACAACAAAATAAAAAATAAAAAAATTAACTTGCTACGAGATAAGATGTCTGTGATGTGATCCGGCCGAGTCAGTGACACCGAGGACGACAGTTACAACGCCTTGGGCTGTCCCACGTGGGGACACGGTGCCTGCCGTGGAGGGGACGCTGGGGAGCGACAAGTGCCCCTGGAGCACCTCTTCCGTCCTGTCTCAGAGTTTGACGTAAAGTAGCTCGTCTTCTCCTCGACACCCTGCGGGGTGGGAGCCCTGCTTGTCTGGGTTCAGCGGTGCGGGCGGCTGAGACCACACAGGGAGCAGCAGAGGACGCAGAGCCCAGAGGGCCAGGTGCCTGAGCGAGGACCGCCCTGGCATCCCACCTGGCTGCTCGGGCCCCCAGGTGGCCAGTGTCCCTGTTTCTGTCCCAGAGCCCGGCTGCCACACCCGATGGCGGGCCGCTGGGCGGATCGTGGGGCATGGCCGCCTGTCCTTCCTAATCTGTTACCCACGCCCCGCTCTACAGCTGAGGCTCAGGTGGGCACTAGGTGGGAGCTGGCAGCTGGGCCTCCCCCCTTGCTGGCTGGGTGACTGTCACAAGGGGAGGGGAAGCGCCCGGGGGAGTCCAGCCTTGGTGGGGGCCAGGGGCCTGTCCTGCCCGGAAACAGCGCTGTCTGTAGCCAGATGGTTCCTTCTTGCTCTAAATGACCCCTGTGGCCGGTGGGGCGGGGGAGGGGGTGTGGGGGCGATTCTCACCCCACAGTCGGAAGGCAGGCAGGAGCGCCCCCGCTTCGTGACGTTTTCAGGGGATTAGCTTTTTTTAAAACATAAAAATTCATTTGCTATATGTTATTCAATTAGGAAACCTACCAGGCATGGTGATGCTTTTTTAAAAGGGCAAAAATAACCCAATAAGTCAAATTCGATTTGGCAAACTGAGTCCATATGTTCTCCAGAGGGTGCGCTGCGGCAGCGGAGAGGGGTGGAGAGGGAGTCGTGAGCACGAGGACAGGATTCGGGCAGGGTGGCAAAGGAACAGAGCGCTCAGCCCCAAGTCCCCGCTCAGGTGGAGCGCAGGGGACTCCGCCCTGCCCCTCGCTGGGCAGGTCTCTGCTCAGGAGCCGGAGGGCAGGGAGCAGCGATCCAGGCAGGGCCTGGGGACAGAAAGGGTCTGTCCCACCCAGAAGCAGCGGAGGTCATTCCAGGCAGGGTGAGGGCCACGACCCAGGCTCAGGTCCCACCCAGAGACGCACGGTGGACATGCTTGCTCACACACACACACACACACACACACACCCCGTACCACACCAGCACGCTCACTCTGCGGCTGGCTGGACTCTTCCTCCAGCTGACAAGGACATCTGATCTGCATATCGTGGTGGAAGGGGGTGCAGGTTGGACCCCAAGTCCAGAGACCCCGTCCAGGGCTCCACGGGATCTCTGTGTCCCAGGCCAGCGCTAGGCCCGGCCATAGCTTCCCTGCCGTCACCCAACATCCAGCAGCCTCCCAGGGCCCTCCTGGCTAGAACAGTCTAGAAGCTGGACCGGAGGGGGGCATGTGTGTGTGCGGGGGGGCTCCACACTGGGAGGCTCATGCTGTGAGAGGAAGGTCTGACGTCGTTGTGGGTTCTGGGAACTCTCGTCCACATGAGCGCGCTGTTCCCAGATGGAGCCAGGTCCCCTGAGCCTCCCTTTCTCAGCAGGCTCCCCGCAGCCCGGCTGCCCGGTTAGAGCCATGACTCAGGGCCAGTGGGAGGGGGGAGGAGGGCAGGGCTCCCAGGGCATCCTGTGGAAGGCAGGCCCCAAGGACCGGGGGCTAGAGAGGCCTGGGGTGGGGGCCGGTGAGTTCAAAGCCAGCACTCCCCAGGCTGGGGAGTCTCTGGGCCCACGGACCTGCTTCAGATCCCGGCTCGGCCTTTCCGGCTGGGTGACCTCCACTCCTCTGAGCCCCGGTTTCCGCATTGTAAAGGAGGTGAATGATTTCAGCTCCAAGTTACTCCGAGTCTTGGGTTGTAACAAATCGACTTGAAGTGACCTGAGGTAACTTAAGCTAAAAAGGAGGATCTACTCAAGATGAATTTCTGGAACCTCAAGGACAAGAGAGCAGCTGGGCCTCAGGCAGCCGCTGGCAGAGGAGTCACTGGCCCTGCGGCTCCATTTCTGCTCTCCCCGCCCAGCCTCCTGAGGGCTGGAGGTGGTGCGGTTCCTAGCAGGCGGCTTTCAGGTTTAGCCACAATCCCAAATTCTTGTTTTGTTTTGTTTTTGTAAAAATATTTTTTTTATTGATTTCAGGGAGGAAGGGAGAGGGAGAGAGAAAGAGAAACATCAGTGATGAGAGAGAATCATTGATCAACTGCCTCCTGCATGTCCCCCACTGGGGATGAACCCGCAACCTGGGCGTGAGCCCTGACCGAGAATTGATCTGAGACCTCTTGGTTCATGGGTTGATGCTCAACCACTGAGCCACACCAGCGGGGCCACAATCCCAGATTCTGAGGGAGGAGGTCTGACCCAACGTACCCAGACTTGTCCCATAACTCCTGATTGGGGTGGGGAACCTCATGGCACAAAAAGGCTGCCCGGCGCCGGCCGACGCTAATGAAGTGGGAAGACAGGGGCTCACTGGGCTGGTGGATGCTCACACAGCTTATAAGATGCAGAACTCCAGCCCAGGTCGGAATAAGTCCAAACCCTCGGCTGTGACCTCCAGCAGAGCCTGAGGCAGATGCTTGTGGAAGTGGAGTGACCTCAGGAGAAACCTGTGAGGTGAGGGCAGGAGGAGCCATGCGAGCCTCGGCCTGGCCCCACGGGACCTCGGGTGTGCGAGGCCTCACAGGTTATCCCGTCCTGGGGAAGAAGTTGGACGTTCAGTCGTTACTGGGCTGTGCAGAAGGAGGGGAGCCTCCTTTGTCTCTGAGCTGGGCAGGGCCCAATGGCAACGGTGCAGGAAGGGGTCAGCAGCGAGCGCGAGCACCCGGAGGCTGGGACAGGTGCACAGGGGCTCTGGTCTCCACGCCACGGCACCTGCTACACTCACTCAGCTCCCTGCTCTGGGGCTGCAGACAGTGGCTGATGGACAAGTGCCCAAGCAGAAGGGGCGAGGGGACAGGAGGGAAAGGATTCTGTGCTTGGCCTGGTTTGGGGAGCACTCGCCCCAATGCTGACACCTGCGTGCCCACAACTCCACAGGGTCTCCCAACCCCCAGGGAGAGGAATCCTGGGGAAATGGCACCAACCCAACTCCAGGAATAGCCCCCCCAAGAAAATAAAGACCACACCCCGTGCTGTGGGCTGGTCTGCGTGGGGACAGTCCCACATGCAGATGGGTTACGGGTGAGAAGCAAAGCCAGGAGCACTGGCCGGAATTTCAATCGACACCACAGTGTTCCTCTGAGAACCCTCCATCACAGCGCCCTGGAGATGAGGTGGCAGGAGTCGGGATAATGCCATCAGAGGGTCACGCCGCCCTCGTGATTCTGACAGGCGCGGAGTTATGTAATCATCAGAAAGCACTCGGGGCATTAAGAGGCCCCGCCGCCCCGCGAGGCTGTGGATTATTCACACCGCCTCCCGCTCCCGGGCCTCACGCTGCCCTCCCCCCGCCACCGCACCCCTCTCTCTGGGGAACACAATAGAGCCCGGAAATTGTAGATAATTACACGATGTTGAGGATAATTATTCTTTCTGGCTGATTTTTTCACTTTTAAAAAATTGTGGTAAAACATATAACATGTACCATTGTCTGCATCTTTAAGGGCACAATTCAGTGGCATTAACCGAATTCACATTGTTGTAAGACCATCCCCACCATCATCTCCAGAACATTCTATCTTCCCAAACCGAAACTCGGTCCCCATCAAACCCTCACTCCCCGCCCTGCTCCTCCCCCAGCCCCTGGGAACGCTGGTGCATGTTGTCTCTGTGGGTGTGATGACCAGAGCCCTCGCAGAAGTGGGTCATGCCGTGTCTGTCCTGTGCCCCGGTTCCTGTCACTCGGCGCCGTGCCCGCGGGTTCATGGCGCAGCAGGTGGGATGCCCTCGCTCCCTAAGGCTGGATGTGTTCCATGTGCAGTCAGGGCCGGTGCGTCAATCCCGCGTCCATCACCGGCGCTTCTCCCTTCGGGCTGCGGTGAGTCGTGCTGCCGGCCACACATTGGCAACACGCTGCAATGGATGAAACATTTGCCACATTGGAAGGTCAGCATGCACGCTTCCTCGGGGGCTCGGAAGGCAGCCCCCGCCCATGGAAACGCCCCCCACCCCAGGGAGCCACCTCCCCGGCCCAGCTGCCCACGCGTGCCCTGAGCCTGGCCTGCCGGCATCTGCCCACCCCCTGTCTCCTCAGCCCCTCCCTGCTCAGCGGGCCCACCGGGGCCTCTGACTCACAAAGACCCTCAGATGAAAGCTCCTGTAATGGACTCTCTCAGGCACCCCCCCCCCCCCCCCCCCCCCGGGCTGGGAAAGCGAGATCAAACCAAAGTGACCAAAGGAGCCAGATTATTGTAGTTCAGACACAGAGCAAAGAAGCTGCTGCTAATGGGACTCAGCAGCTGCACCTGAGCGCAGGGTGGGCGCCCCGGGCCTGGCACAGCGACAGCGCTTTCATCTGCCTCACCGCTCAGTCGCTTCCCTCGGGACTGAGCCGCCCAGGAGGGCTGGCTTCCTCAGGGCCTCCACCCCCTCCAGCCCTCCTGCCCTCCTGCCCCTCCTGTTCTCCTCCTGCCTCCCCCCCGCCCACCCCCCCGCCACACACACACCTCCTTGGAGGTGACCAGTGTCGCTGTCTCATGGCCATTCCTTCTGTTTCTAAGCACTTTTCTCTGGACATGTCATCCTTGGTGAAAATGCAACTTTACTGCTATATACTGCTTCTTGGAGAGGGAACGTTTTAAGATACTTTTGAAACACCTTCTTGGATAACAGGCTATAAAGCAGCGATTCACAACCTGTGGGTAGAGAACAATGAAAGTACACCCTGCATATCAGATATTTACATGACGATTCCTAACAGTAGCAACATTACAGTTATGAAGTAGCAACGAAAACAATTTTATGGTTGGGCGTGACCACGACATGAGGAGCTGTATGAAAGGGTCGCGCCATTAGGAAGGTTGAGAACCACTGCGAGTTTATAGTATAAAGCAACCTCATTTTCATGGCTGAACTGTTTCAAAAGGAGAAAGCAAATGCTCTGTTCTCCCTCCTCACAGTCAGAGACTCCAGGTCAGACTGAGTTATCTGAAGGTCACCGGCGACTCTCTTCATTATGCAAACTAATCACTGGCTTTTCATGGCTCGAAACTGGAAATAGCCAACTGAGCACAGATATCCCAAACTCCATCAGTCTCTCCTGGTGGGTAGACCAAGTGTTTGGGGAGCGAAAGCTGGGGCAGCCGGAGGGATGGCCAGCCTCGGATGCCTGCCAACATCGTTTGAACACCAGTCCTCGGGCAGTGATGGGGCTTCCGGGTTTCCTGGTAAGAAAGCGCTGTGGTTGGACCCACTCTTGCTTTTTAATGGTCTTCCCGTTTTGTTTTTTTAAATATGTTTTTATTGGCTTTTTAGAGGGGGATAGAAGATAGAAACATGGATGATACTGCCTCCTGCATGCCGCCCCACTGGGGATTGAGCCCAAAACCCGGGCATATGCCCTGACCAGGAATCGAACCAGCAGCTCTTGGCGCATGGGGTGACGCTCAATCCACTGAGCCACACCAGCCTACTCTTTGGAACACTCAAAGCGGCTGCCACAGAGTGGGGTCTGGGCAGGGAGGAGCAGCAAGACTGGATGTTCGGTCGGACAAGAGTCTCAGGGTCTGGCCATGCCTACCAAATGCTGTGCTCGCTAAGGTTAGAACGCAGCACGGTGGTTAGCAGTAGCTGTAAACAGGCTGAGCCCGTAGGAAGTCAGCTGCAACCAACATGTCCCTGACCCAACGGTGCCCATAAGCCATGGCCACCCTCCCTCTGGAGGCAGTTGGGATGCAACCCCGTCTTCTTTACTTGCTGCAAGTAAGCACAACTGCCCGTCCATGGCTCTTGCACAGAGCGCCCAAGCAGCGAGCCCTTGAGTTCGGTCGTAACAGATGTGGTGCATTAAAAATCACCACAAATACTTCCACACGTGCCCTTGGAGCGGCGGGGTCTCCTGCCACGCCCCTTGCATCTGGATGGAACCTGAAACTGCTTCGGCCAATAGAACCGGGCAGAGGTGTGGCCTCCCCTCCCTTCTGGAACTCAGCCCCATACTGAGGGGAAGCCCAGTAGCCACTTGGAGGAGGAGGAAGGCCCCGCCCACGAGTCACCTGCCCTGGCTGAGCCAGGCCGGCCCCAGAAATGAGCTCTCTCTGCCAAATCCTCCCACCGTGCAAAACCAAGACCAAATCCATGTTGTTTAACCACTAGATCCTATGTTGTTTGTTTTGGTTAATCCTAACCTGAGGATATTTTTCCCATTGATGTTTTTTTTAGAGAGAGTGGAAGGGAGGGAGTAAGAGGAGAGAGAACTATCGACTGGTTGCCTCCCTCATGCACCCTGACCAGGGCTGGGATGGAACCTATAATCCAGGTACCTGCCCTTAACCAGGAATCAAACCTGCGACCCTTTGGTGCTCGGGCCGGTGCTCAAACCACTGAGCAACACTGCCTGGGCTAAACCACCAAGTTTTGGGGCAGTTTATTACCTGCAATAAAGAGCCCAAAACACTGGACGCGGGAGGCTGGGAGAGACTGGGCCTAGACTCCCGGACAAGCACTTGCTGGGCTCGGGCGGGGCCAGCGCGGCGGCCGGAGACCCTGGGCCACTTCACTAGCTGCTTCTGTGTGTTTCTGCTAAAATCACAGCAGTAGCCTCCACCGCAGCCCCCTCCCCACCGGGCGCAGTCTCCCTGGTGACGCCGCGGGGGCGGGCCTTGTCTGGGCAGCGTGCAGGACAGCTGTGCTGCGGGAGAAGGATGGCCGGCGGAGGTAATTGGCAGATCCTTCCTTGGGGAAGTCATCCTGCCTCTTCAAATACAATCACAGGGTTTGAGAATTTAATTTTTTCCCCGGGGGCGGGATTTGTTCCGCTGTCAATGGGCTTGGGGGAGGCGGGGGGCGGGAGGAAGCTCTTACCGCGAAGGACCTGTCCACCTGGTTTCCTCTTAATTGGCATCGCGTCTGCTCTCCCAGCAGCTCTGCGTCTCCTGTGAAAACACACGGAGCCCACACTGGCCTTTTCATGCTTCTCTCTCATCGATGCTTCTCTCTCTCTCTCCCTCTCCCTTCCTGTCGCTCCAAAAAATCAATAAAAACATATTTAAAAAATAAATGTACATCATCCACGATGAACGAAATATAAAACATTTAAATAAAGTTCTGCAAAGAGTTCCATGTGGAATGAGTGTATGACCCAGCACCTGCACTTCTAGGGATACACCCCAAAGACCTGCGAAGGGTGTTCAAACAAAATGTGCACCCGAATGTTCATGGCGGCATTATAACAACCGCCAAAGGTGGGAACACCCGCAGTGTCCTCACAGGTGAACGGACAAGCACACATGGTCCTTCGTCAAAGACAGTGTCCTTCGGCCTGAAAAGGGAATGCAGCTCTCACACTCTCGACCACACTCTCTCTGCTCCAAGAAGGGAGCCGGACACAGGAGGCCACACGTGTGCGAGTCCAAGAAATGCCCAGACTGGGCCAGCAGAACAGATGCCCCTCAGCCCTCAGAAGATTCCAGAATCGAGGCGATGCTTGTCTGCTGTTTAAGCCGCCTGGCTTGTGGTGCTTTTTAACAGCAGCCCAGCAAAGGCTTAGAGGTTTGCTGGCACCGACCAGGGTTTGGGGCTAAGGGCACGTGGGCTCTGCAGGGGCTGTCGTTGTTGGAAGGAGCTGGAACAGCCACACCCGGTTCCGCTGTCCTCACGGCTCACTCTCCATCTCACCCGCGCCCGGAAGATGTCTGCGTGAGGAGGCCTTCCCATCCCAGGACCCTGGGAACCGGGCGCCTGTCCCGATGAGGGAAGGTCCGCTGGGTCAGGCGCCGGGCGGTGGAGTTGTGCTGGCCATAGCGGGAAGGAACGCGGCGGCCCTCCACCAGAAAGGCCGCTGAGATGCGCAAATGGAAGCAACGAGTTAGACATCACACAGCAACACCCATTTTGCTTTGTTTTTAAATTGCATGTATGACCGCAGTGAGCACGGGAATACCGGGAGGAGAACACACGTGCCCGGGGCAGAGGCTCCTCGAGAAGCAGGGGTACAGCGCTTGCATTTCTGATTTTAAAAACTTAAAAAGTGATATGATTATGGGTGAATTTTACTCTGTTTCACGCTGTTCTGGTTTGCTTTTTCAAATATTACAGCTTTGACAATAAGCACTTAAGGTAACTCAATACGGAGACTGCAGTGGGCCTTCAAGAGAGAGGGGTCTGGCAAGGCCCTCCTCCCCCGCTCCCTGCAGGCCTATCCCACCCTGGGAAGTTGGGAAGTCCGGAGTGCACGGGGGCGGGGGGGGGGGGGGGGGGGGGGAGTGCACAGCACGGTGAGGGCAGGAGGCCCAGGGAGGGCTGCTGACAGATCCCACCACCCCGCCCACCGGCACCTCTCCCAGCCTCCCCTAGGTTTCCTTTGTTCTCCCCAAACTACCTGCGGACACAGGAGTGGATGAAGCAGGTGGGGGTGTGAGCTTTTCCCGACAGGACAGCCGGCTCTCAGGGATGTGAACCAATAGCCATTGCTGTGCCCACTCCCTTCTAAGTGACTCTCAACTCCGTCCACACCGAGCTGGCCACACGCCAGACACCGTCACCCTGACAGGCTCTGGCCGGCTGACTCAGGCCGGCGCCCGGGGTCAGTGGCTACAGAGCCCGAAGCCACATGGAGGCTCAGACAACTGGGAGGAGGAAGCAGTCACTAAAGAGAAACGCAGGACCCAACATTCAGCCATGCAGCCGGCCCAGCACTCACTGTGCACCTTTTCGTATGTGGGTTCTCCTACTAAAGAGCTGTGAATGCTCGTTGTCTCCGAAGTCCTCTGAGTATCCGGCCCTGAGAGGCGGGCGCCTTTCTGCAGAGCCCAGGCCCCAGGCACAACGCCCCCTCGCTTCCGACAACAGCCCTCCCTTTGGCCCCCCCCACCCCCAGCCACCTGCCCTCTCCCTCGGCATCCACATCCCGTTAGCCAGATGGGCTCCCACATGGCCCCGGGGGGGGGGGGGGGGGGCTGCCGTGGGCCTGACTCAGGGCCAGGAAACAGGTGCGACTGCCCAGGGCCTGCAGCTGAGTCACCAGCTCCCAGCACCCCAGCCGCAGGGCATCGCTCTGCCCTCCTCCAGCCCCAGCCACCAGGAAAACCCACCTGGTGAGTCACCCGGCACAGGTGGATTCCCGGGCTCCCAGCAGAGCCTGTGACCAGCAGCAATGCCCCCTGGGAAGCTGGTTTGAATGGACTCACCACTGGGGGGGGATATTGGCATGGAGGTGGGAGGGGCAGGGCTAGAGGCTGGTGGGAGGGCAGGCTGGGAAGTGGGGGCTTCCTGGTGGAGCCCAGGGCCGGGGAGGGAGGGAGCAGCAGGGAGAGGAAGGGGCTCCACATGGGGGGGCCAGGAGGGTTCAGCCAGACCCAGGACACATTAGATGACCATCCAGAGCCAGGTCCCCCACCCCACTCACCGAGAACCTCCTGGGAGAGTTGAGTTTTCAGAGTGTGTGCGCGCGGGGCAGTTGGTGTGGGGCTGTGGGCTCAAGGAGAGGCCTGATGGCCCCAGGACAGCCGATGACTCTCCTTCCGGGGACCTGGGCTTGGTTCACCCACCTCCCTGTGAGGTGACAGCATTCAGGGCCGAGCCAGCCACTCTGCAGGGCACGTTCGGCCACCTGTCCTGAGGTGGGCGCTGTGGGCAGGGGGTGGGGGTGGGGCAGCAGCACTTGGCCCTGAACCGGCCCACGAAGCACAGAGGCCAAGCAGCCTCAACTCAGCTCCTCCCAGGAGAACCTGATGTGCCGGCAGGGCGGCCGTGGTGGGAGGTCGGCCGTGGTGCGAGGGCGGCCGTGGTGCGAGGGCGGCCGTGGTTCGAGGGAGGCCGTGGTGCGAGGGCGGCCGTGGTGCGAGGGCGGCCGTGGTGCAAGGGCGGCCGTGGTGTGAGGGAGGCCGTGGTGCGAGGGCGGCCGTGGTGCGAGGGAGGCCGTGGTGCGAGGGTGGCCGTGGTGCGAGGGTGGCCGTGGTGCGAGGGAGGCCGTGGTGCGAGGGTGGCCGTGGTGCAAGGGTGGCCGTGGTGCGAGGGTGGCCGTGGTGCGAGGGCGGCCGTGGTGTGAGGGAGGCCGTGGTTCGAGGGTGGCCGTGGTGCGAGGCTGGCCGTGGTGCGAGGGTGGCCGTGGTGCGAGGGCGGCCGTGGTGTGAGGAAGAGATGGGGAAGCTCCGGGTCTGGACAGACTGTGCTCACGGCTTATCTCAAAGTTTACAAACTGCAACCATGAAAACAGCCTTGGGGCCCGGCCGGAGGCAGCCTGCGAAGGGCCTGCACCAGCCTCCAACGGAACTCCTTCTGGACCCAGACCCTGATGTCAGTGGGTGCTGCCAGGCCCGTCCATTACAAAGACCCCATTTACAGCTGGACGTGTCTCTGACCAGAAAGATGTTCAAAGAAGTGGGCGGAGGGGTCTCCCCAAAGACTGCCTAACGGGAGGAGGGGATCCCCTCACCAAACCACTAACCCCTCCTGTCCGCCTGCCTCCCCCTCCTCCTCAGCCGGCACCCCCAGTAACAGCCCCAGCTGCTTCTCTGGACAAAGCAAGCAAGTCTTCACGCGCCTCCCGCACCCTGAGGAGTGAATGCTCAAACCCACGCCAAGAGTTCAAGCAACGCCAGGACATTTCCGCGGACTGTGTTACTGGAGTGGGGCTGGGTAGGGGTGGGGTTAGCAGCTAGAAGTCATGGAAGGGGAGGTTCAAGGACACACACATGTCAGCAAGGTCAAATAAAAGCCAACGTTAGCCCAGCTGGCATGGCTCAGTGGTTGAGCATTGACCTATGAACCCAGAGGTCACACGTGGTTTGACTCCCGGTCGGGGCACATGCCCGGGTTGCAGGCTTGATCCCCATTGTGGGGCGTGAGGAGGCAGCCTCCCCAGCCCATGGCTGAGCTCCGGTGCGGGCACAGCCCGGGTTTCTCCGCACCCTTGCTCTGCCTGCTCGGCAGACCCGGTTGGTTTTCTTGATGGCGGTGAACAGGACTTCTAAGGGAAGATGGGCCAGCTCACGACGCAAGGATGAAATTATGCTTTCTGCTTAGTTCCATTACTGTAATGGTGCCCCATTTTGTCCGCCACACGCTGGCCTGTCTTCAGGATGACAGGTTGACAGTGACACTCACTGGGTCGTCGCTGAGCACACGGACCCATTAGAGTGTGGCCGCGGTGCCAGCACAGCCTGTGCCGGGGCAGACGCTGCCCCGACGTGACGTGCGCTGCCCTCCTGGTCTGACGCATCTGCGGCGGAAATCACTGCGCCTCCGCTCCTGCCTGGCTCGGTCTGGGTCCTCCCGCACCCGCCTAACTCTTCCCCGCCCAGACCAAGGAGAAGCAGCTGCTGTGTGTCCCCACGTGGGGTCCTGGGGAGAGACCTAGGAACTTGGGGGCAGTGTGGTTTTTGTTAAATGGATTCATGATACCCGAGAAGATGGCTGGTGATTTTCCATGGGACACGTGGGGAAAGTAGCCAGAGGGCACGTTCTTGTTCTCTAGTCTGCGTGCCAACGCCCCTCGGTCCATGCCAGCACCCTCGCCGGCTCCCGGGCCACCCCGGGCCCTGCACTCAGGAGGGTCCTGCTTCCAGAAAGGGCTGGGCTTTTCGGACACAATGCTGACGCCCACCTGCGTGCATCACTCGACCAGGTGGCCGGGCGTCCTCCCCACGTGAGACCTGAATGCTGGCTCCGGGGCCGGGCGTTCTGGGCCCAACTTTTCAGCTGAGAATCTCTGCTTCTTCAGACCGAGAGGCTCCTTGACCAAGTGAGTCAAGATCAGAGGGTCCTCAGGCTCTCGGCAGCGGCAAGAGGCACCTATCTAACCTGGGCCACAGGAGAGGGTGGCGCTGGCCCAGATGCACCGTGCACGGGGCACTTGTGTTCTCAGAAGAAGAGGGAGTGCTCAGAGCGATGGCAGGACCCCCCCCCCCCACCCCCCCCACACACACAGAAACCAGCAGTTCTCAGAGGCCGGGGCACCACTCCCCAACACGGCCTACATACAAGGCACAGGGCATGACAGGGTGTCACCATCACTCCTGTGATGAGTCACAGAAAACTCTGCTCTCCCGCTCTCAGCTGTCTCCCAGGGAAAATGTGCCCTCGGAATCCCCGTGGACTTCAGAAACCAGTTTGTGCGTCCTGGTCAGGCCCCCTGCCCCTTGCTGTCCTCCCACCCCAGCTGCCAGAAATAGGAGTAATGGGAGTCAGACCGTGACCTTGAGAACAACCCTGTCACCCCATCACAGCCGGGAGTCTGTTCCCGAGACCCCTCTCCAAGCCTCTTCTCCCTGCCAGCACCCTCTTCGCCCTCCAGCAAACCAGGGCAGCGCTTGGCACCCAGGCGAGGACCCTGCTGCCTCCTGTCCACCTGCTGGCCTTGACCCAAGTCCTCAAGCGCCCAGGTCCTTTGTCATCGTGCAGAGGAAAATGGCTCTCCCCTGGAGCTGTCTGCACAAAAGGTTCATAAAACTGAGATGTAGGCTAGAAGGAGGCTAGCATCACTGTTACTGCCATTTGTCCTGGATCCTGCTCACTCCAGGCCCCGGTGACATCGGTCAATCCGACATTCAGCTGGGCGGGTGGGGCGAGGGCTGCGCCTCCCAGTGACTGGCTGGAGGCCGGCGGCACCACCTACCGGCAGGGGCTGCCTCTGCGCGCCACTGCTGACTTCCATGGCCAGGGAGGAGGGGCTCAGGCAAATTTTTGCCTGCCAGCCTCATCCCTCGTTAGAAGTCTGGAGGTGCCCGTGTGCCCGGTGTCTGTGAGCCAGGGAGGAACCCACTGGGCCTGGCCCGAGCTCAGGAGGTATTCCTGGAGCAAGGAGAGGAGGGCCCATTCCTGCCCGATTCCTGTGCCACCTGCCACAGCCTCTTGCTACTGCCCTGCCCACGTGCCCTGCCCACCCGCCACCTCTGGGAGCCTGGGCTGGTGTCCCCTCCAGGCCCCCCAGGTCCCCAAGGGCTTGACCACTACCTGATCCCGCTCAAAGCAGCTGTGTCCTGAGCCCGGGAGTCAGCAGGAGAACATTGGCAGGGGCCCGCCCTAAGCCAGCAGTGCCCATGGGAAGTGGGGGGCACCCACAGCTCCGGATGGGAATGGACTCCTGGGGCCCACAGCCCAACAGCCCTGGCCGATGTGCCCCCTTTTAGCAAAGTACCGGCACCCAGAGGGGAAGAGCTGGGTGCCAGTCAGCAGACAGGGTGCCCCGGGCTGTCCTGCTGGGACTGAGGGGTGGTCCCGGGGTGTCTGGAGCTCAGCGGCGTTCCCGTAGGGGGCGCTGTGCTGGGAGGGGGCTTCGCTCTCCCCAGGACCAGGATCCCGGGTAGGGGTGGGGCTCTCCCTCACAGCAAGGACCCGGGTGTTTGTGGGAGCTGCTCGGGCTCTCCATTCACGGTGATGGGGTCTCTCCGCGTCCCCTCACTCCTCCCCCAGTCAGACCACTGCGCCCCCCCCCCCACCCCATGCAGACCACTGCGCGCCCTGCCGCGAAGCGTGGAGCCCCCTAAGGAGCCGAGTTGCGGTCTCTCCCGCCCCCTCGGGATTCGGGGAGGGGGCGGGACCCGAGCTCCGTGACGTGGCTCGGGACCAGCCGCATAAATAGCGGGGCAGCGGCAGCTCTGGGCACAGACACGTCGGGGGAACCCAGTCGCCGCACGCTCCTCCTTCGCATCCCGGGCCGTGCCATGCGGTGAGCGCCCCGGCCCGACCCGACCCGACCCGACCCTACCGGACGCCCAGACCAGCAGACACCCCGCCGGAAACTGACCCCCCGGGACCCGCCGCTGCTCAAGGTACCGCGTGCGTCGGAGGCCCCGGGGGAGGCGCCCCTCTCCCCGAGTTCCGCTGCGAGCGCCCGCCGGCCGGTGGATGCACCGAGGGGCGCGGCGCCTCTGCCCCGTCCCTTGTCCCTTGTCCGGGGGTGCAAACCGCTGGGTCCTCGGTCCCCTTCACCCTCCGTCCGGCCGGGTCGGGGTCCGAGCTCCGCCCCGACGTGCGCGGCTCCCGCCGCCCCTTCCCTTGCAGATGCCCAGAGGCGGCGCCCTCCTGCTCGCCGCGCTGCTCCTCGCCGCCCTGTCGGCCACCCTCGGGTCCCCGGTAAGTGCGCCGTCACCCCTCCGGGCAGAGGGGGCGGAGTGTGGGCGCTGGTGCCGGGAGCGGGGGTGGGGGGCGGGGGGCCGGCGGGGACGCTCCCCCCTTGGGTCCTCCCGCCATCGCTCCTCCCCGGTGTGTGCGGTGCGAGGACAGCCTGCTGGGAGCCAGTGAGCGGGGACTGGACGCCGAGCCGCAGCTTCTCCCGCAGAGGGTCGGTCACACTGGAGCCGGTCCGGGCTCACCGAGAAGCGAGCGGTGCGGATGGGGCTGGTCTCTGGCTTGTCCGATGCGCGCACGGGCCCTGCCATGTCCGGCCTTTCGCAAGTGCGTGTGATCCGACCGATGTTCTGCCTGGAGAGCTGGGCCTCTTCCCCGAACGGTCTGCGCCGGCTCATTATGTGACTGGGCCCGTGGTGGGGAGTCCAGCCTCCCGCCATGCGGCCCCACGCAGGCTGCTGGGCCAGGCAGGTCTGGCCATCGGCCCCTTTCTCCCGTCTCAGGTGAAGGAGAAGAGGGGCTGGACCCTGAACAGCGCTGGCTACCTTCTGGGTCCAAGTAAGTGACCGAGAACCTGAACCGGCAGACGCTGCACCTGCCGCTGCGGCAGCCATGAGTGTGAATCCTGCCGTTTCTGAGCTGCTGGGCGTCACTCTGACCTGAGGCTGGTCCAGTGTTAGATGAAGCGCAGGGGCACTTCCTGAGGCTTGGAGGATGGGGTCCCCTTAGGTTAATGGCACTTGCCACGTCTCTAGGTGGCACATCGCCCTCCCTGAAGCCACACCCCCCACTCCCCTCCCGTAGGGCCTAGAGGGACTCAGTCACTCAGTCCCTGCCCTGACCCCACCTGCCCTCCCCCAGCCTCGAGGTGCCTGACTCTGCCTTGAATCCTGACCCCCCTGTGGCCCTTGGCACCCCGTCTCCTGCCTTCTCCCTTTTGCCCACATTCCTCAGGGCTGCCTCCACCCGTTTAAACTGCCCGGGAGCTGTCTTAGTCCTTAATCCTGGAGTTTAAGTACATACTTTCTCCTGCTCAGACGGTTTATCCATCGCCCGGGGGTCCTTGAGAGCCCGGCACTGATGGCAAACACTAGGTGGGCCAGGCAGGACCCTGCACCCTTCGCACCCCTGAGCTCTCTCCCTCGGAGAGCACCTCGTCTCTGGGTGCTCCTGGCCCCCGAAACAGGAGGAACCGTTAGCAAAAATGTCACTTTGGAATGTTGACAGCATGTCAAGGAGACTTTTCACCCTGAGTTGGGAAACACCCTTTTCCACTGTGAAGTTTTAAGTCTCTGTTGAGTTGGACCCCCAGGAGCTGGCATGCAGACAACTCTTTGTGGGAAGTCCTTACAGCCTAATGGTTTGCCCTTGACCTCTACCGCCCGCATGACCTCCACCGCCCATGTAGAAACAGCACCGGAAGAACGCGTTTGCAGCGGGCACCCAGCCGTCCGCTGGATCAGCTCACTTACTGCCTTTCTCAATCTCGTGCCAGGAGCTCTGTCCTGGGAAAATGAGTTAATTTTCATTCATCCGGCTTGTGGATGACACAGCCCACCAGGCCCAGCAGCCAGAAACCCTGAGCCGTCCTCGCCCTCGTCCCCTCTTCTCCTTTATCTCCTAAGTCGCCCCAAATCCAGCCCCCTCTCCTCATCCCAGGCCACTTGGTATAGAGCCCTCATGCTTTCTTCCAATAGTTTCCTAAGGGAGCTCTCAAGAAGCACACCACCCAATGCACACACAGTCACCCAACCTACCCCACCCCAAGCATGTCTGTCTGTCTGTCTGTCTGTCTCTCTCCCCGCCGCCCCTCCCCCCTCTCTCCCTGGCTCCGATCCATCTCCCACACAGTTGCCAGAGTGGTCTTTGAAAAATAGAAATATTTCGGTACCTCCCTTGTTTTCAGAAACATAGGCCCTGAGCCCCGGTCGCCTGCCAGCACCCCTGGGAGCCTTGTGCTCCCCGCTGCGCCAGGCCTGTGGGCTCTGGGCCCTGGTCCTGTGGAGTCCCAGCACCTGGTGATGGACTGGGCCCCGGGTACACGCTGTCCTCCCTCCTGTGGTTCCCACACTGGGCTGCCGTGGTAGTCAGGTCCTTTGGGGGGGGGGGAGGGGAGGGTACAGTAACGACACTCAGGGGCTGTCTGCTCTGCTCTGCAAACAGATGCTGTTGACAAACACAGGTCATTCCATGACAAGCACGGCCTTGCTGGCAAGCGGGACCTGCAGCCTGAAGACGGCGCGAGGGCAGGTGAGGGGACGGGTCCCAGGGCTCCGAGGCCCTCCACTGTCCACCTCTGGGCACACAGGGCAGTGGTCCGAGCTGGGCCTGGCCACATCTGTCCACTGCTAGCAACAGAAACGACAGTGGGAGTAAGATGCTGGGCGGCACAGGGACAGCAGAGAGTCCTCCGGACTTGGGGCCTCCAGGAGAGGGGTCCCCGAGATGGGTGACAGAGATGCTGGGGTTCATGACCTCGGGGTGCCCGGAGCACCTGTGTAAGTAGTAAATGTCGATCCTTTTGGTTTCTAGGTGACTCTGACGGGCCGCTGCCCTGGAGCGATGATGATGTGCGCAAGATAATGGAGTTTCTGACTTTCTTGCATCTCAAAGGTCAGTGAAATGTGGCCGATTTACATTTCCACCTCCTAGAACCCTGGGCACTTAAAACGGAAAGGGTTCTCTAGACTTCTGCAGCGACCGATCCCCACGCCTGCTAGTTGGAGGTACAGCCCGGGAACTGGAACTAGCTAAAGCAGGGCTGGGCTTGCTGCCAGTCCCACACCGTCCCTGGAAAGGGTCATCAGACCTACTGTTCCCAGAGAGAGAGAGAGAGAGAGAGAGAGCGCCTCAGGGTTCCGTTCTCTCCGTGCACTATTGACGTCCCTGTCCGGCCACAGTGCCCCACTGCCCGGCTCCTCACAGGCGTCTGAGACCAGGTCTCGTCAGCACTGCAACTGAACAGGGGCCCATCCGTCAGATGTGGGCTTTCCTTTGGGTTTGGGGCAGGCTGCGTTTAAATGCATGGCCCTCGGCTCTGGACCTCCTGCAGACGCTGCCGACGATGAGGCTCCCCCTGCCCATTTCAACCCTGGCTTTGCTGTCTGTGCTTCATGCTTGTCATTCATTCAACAGTGAGGGTCTGGCCTTTGCCAGATAAGCTCACAGGTCCAGCCGCCCCGCGGGAGGCCTGCGCTCTGAGAGTTAACCGTGCAGGTGGGGGCGGGGGCCGGGGAGATGGACGCTGTGATGCTCACAAGAGACAGCTGGTTGTCAAGTTTCACACGTCACGATTTTGTGTGAGTTTGAGAGTCCAGGCTGATTCTGTTCTGTCTGGACCCTGTAAGGCGAGCTGGGGCTGTGATGTCCTCCGTGCGGACAGCAGGGGCTCATCACCCAGCGTCGTCTCTTTGCAGAGGCCGGGGCCCTGGTGCCCATGCTCCCCTCGGCGGCGTCCTGGGAAGACACAGAGCAGTCAGCCCAGAGGGAGCCGGGCAAGGCCCTCCCGTCCCAGGAGGTCAGATTCTGAGACGATGGGTCAGCTTGTGCCAACTCCCCGAGTCAGCCAGCCCCTCCTCTCCTTTGAAGCTGTGTTGTTATAATTTAAGATTTCCCCTTTGGTAATTATTCTCGTGGCAAAATAAAAACCAGCAAGTGTTTCCGTGTCTTCCTTCCTTGTGCCTGTCTGTCACCACCACCAGAGTGCTTTACGACAAGCTGGAGCCCTGTTCGGGTGGCCCAGTGGTTGGAGTGTCGTCCTGTACACCAAAAGGCGGCGGGTTCAAGTCCCAGTCAGGGCACACACCCAGGTTTCAGGTTCAGTCCCTGGTCAGGGTGCCTACGGGAGGCAACCAATCAATGTCTCTCTCTCTCCCTTCCTGTCTCTAAAAAAAATCAATAAAAAACATATCCTCGGTGAGGATTTAAAAAGATAAAAAAGATACCGCTGGATTGTAATCACGTGCATTAGATCGGTGCACATCGGGAACAAGACACAATTATGAAGGAACAGACGCCCTTGCCATCCTGGGGCCAGCAGGGGGCGGAGCCGGGAGTGAGCTGGGGACCCACAGGGCAGGGAATTAAAATTCGTGTGGTCCAGTTAGAAAGGTGATTGTCCCAAAAACTTCAAGTGCTTCCTAGCTGAGGAGATGTGTGCCCTGTCTGGGTGCGGGAAAGCCAGCCCCTGGCAGAAGCTCTGAGGACCGGTGGTGATGGTGCATCCCGAGGGGGAGGCAGTCACACCTGAAGACCCAGAGGAATGCTGCGAGGGGGTGGGGATGGGGGAGAGCCTTCTCTTAGGTCACGTGACGACGCGGGGCCTCTTGGCCTTGGGAACAAGTCTCTGGCTGCATCACATGACTATACGCACCTGCATGTGGCTGTACTTCTCACACTGACTTTCCTAAAAGCTGTGCTGACTTGCTAAACCCTCCCCCTTGAGCAACCCACAGGGGTCACGGCTTCCAGTGGCCTGTCCCTGGCTTTTAGGCTTCAGCTCAGCACACCTGGCTGCAGCGCTGGTCCCCACCCCAGGGTGCAGGTGGGCTCCCCTGCTGTGCTGGATCCTGGCTGCCTCTGGGCTCTGCAGGTCAGAATGGGCTGGGGACCTGTTCCCTCCCCTCCACACCTGACCCTCAGACTCCTGGCACTTGCCCTGGGCCTGGTGTGGACTAAGATGGTGGTGAGTGCGAAACACTCACTGAATGTTAGGATTGGTACACGAAGAACGTGAAACGGAACAACCACTTTTACTTTGGTTACATATAGGAATGATAGTGTTTTGGATATATTGGGTTAAATAAAATCATTAAATTGGCCTGGCTGGTGTGGCTCAGTGGTTGAGCATTGACCTATGAACCAGGAGGTCACGGTTCGATTCCCGGTCAGGTCACATGCCAGGGTTGCAGGCTCGATCCCCAGTGTGGGGCGTGCAGGAGGCAGCGGATCCATGATTCTCTCTCATCATTTATGTTTCTATCTCTCCTCTCCCTTCCTTTTTGAAATCAATAAAAATATGTTTTAAAAAAAGATTATTAAATCGAATTTCACCTGTTCCTTTTCACTTTTTTAAAATGTGGTGACTAGAAATTTTAAAACTACCTGTGTGGCCGGCAGATACTGCCATTTGCCCTGCTGAGAAGGAAGGCAGCCCCAGGAGGAGTCACAGAGCCCCACTGCGGCCCCCTTCCGCCCGAGGGTGTGGGGGGGCAGGTGACCCTTGGCCGCAGTGTCCCCGCTCTGCCCCAGCTCTGCTCCCGAGAACTCACAGCTCTGCCTCTACCTCGGGCTTTCGCCTCAGAGTCTGGATCCGGGTGGGAGACAAGGGGGTTGAAACAGAGAAATGAAGTATCAGAAGGAGGCTGTTCCAAATATCGCTGTGCTGGCCTGCTCCAGCTCCTGCTCCCCAATGTGCCAGAGGCCCCAGCCACATTGCCCGCCCTGCTGTGCCTGCAATGAGCTTCCGAAGGTTGTCTGCGGGGCCAGTACCACCCACACAGAAACATGACGAAGTGTATTTTCAGTCACCAAGCTAATTACAGCCACAGGAGACAGCTGAATTTTTATTCTTTGCTTTCACAATAGAACCAAAGGAGTCAACTTAACAGCTAATATTACCTGCTACTTTCTGCAAACTAGTCAGTTTAACCATACTCTACCAACAACAATAGCTTAACAGTAATCATGGAGAAGTTATTGGACAATAGAGCTTTTCCACAATCAAATAGAAACACCTAAGAAACTAGATACATTTCCGTCCCACAACTCAAGATGCTACGGATGGAAGCGCGGCCTGTGTGCCCGCTGCCTCTCGGTGTCCGGGCGTCAGCCGGGCTGATAAGCCCTGGGCCCTGGGACACGCCTGCAGTCGTTCCTTGGGTGTTCAGGGCTCTCTAGAGATCTCAGGCTGCATCTCAGCAGCCCAGCGGAGATGTTATTTCTAAGAATCTGGGAAATCTGATGGCTTTTATGCAGAGAAGCCTCCAGAGGAGACTCCCCGAGGGGATGAGGTCAATAGGGTGACTCTTCCCTCTCCCGCCCCGTGTCCACCCACCAGCACTGGGTGTGGGTGCAGAGGTCCCCAGGCTCACGGGAACCCACGCTCCCTCCTGGCCCCGCCATGTCGTCAGTCACGCCCCTCCTCAAACAGGGGCTGTGGATGCCAAACCCTCCCAGACTCAGCCTCCTGTGTCCCCTGGCGCAGAGGGAGCGCCCACCTCGATGGTGCAGCTGTGGACACAGACTGGCCTTGTGTTCCTTAAAGCAGCCTCTCCTCCCTGGGTCCCCGGAACCCCGAGCGCAGACCCGCGGCTCCTCTCTCCTCCCGCCTTCTCCTCTACTCCATCTTCAACCCTTTGGACTTAAACTCGATGTGGAGAATCTGGGACAGGCACCTCCCGAACTCCTCCAGGACCATCTGCTGGGCCAGGCCCTCCGAGCAGCGCCCCTTCTCCGCCTCCTCGCCCTGAGCCAGCAGACAGGCGCACGCGGCTTCCACCACCTCCCAGGAGATGCACGAGGACCGCCTGCAGGGACACACCAGTCAAGGCCATGGTCACAGGCCCGGCTGCTCTTCAAGGCCGGCGTGTTCCAGGGGACAGGCTTGTCATGCATTTCAGAGACTCACTGGCAAAACCAAATGCTGTCTTCCTGATATGGAAGCTGTTCACTAGAATAGCATCAGGATTGCTTTTAGAAGGAGATACGGAGGAAGGTAAATGTGTCAGCTTCTTGACATCCTTCTCGTGGTCGATTCTACGTTTCTCAAAATTAGATCCTCACAAACCCAGAGGCCTGGGCTCCGGTCAAGCCCGTGGCTGGGCAGGAGCAGCAGCAGGAACCTCAGACACGACCAGTCCCTGCGGACAAGCAGCCTGGGTCCCAGTGCCGTGCAGGGCTGCGCCGCCCTCCTGGGTGCCCGCTCCCCCACAGGTGCTCCTGGGGCTGGGGAACCCCAGGGGCTCTGAGGACTCCCTCGTCTGTCACCCCTGGGGTGCGCTTGCTCTGACTGCCCAATGGGCCCTGAACAAGGACCTGCAAGACGCTGTGCTGAGTCCTGCAGGGGCAGCCATGTCCCCAGGAGATCGGGACAGCATGGCTCAGCTCAAGGCCGCTCACACCGAACATTTTAGGAAAACTCTATTAAAAAGTGTTGGGTTATGAAAATAGAGACAGGTGCTGGGACTGGTTAAAACCTCTCACAGCCCTAGCCAGTTTGGCTCAGTGGATGAGCCTTGGCCTTCGGACTGAAGGGCCCCAGGTTTGATTCCGGTCAAGGGCACATAGTCGGGTTGTGGGTTCAATCCCCAGTGGGGGCGTGCAGGAGGCAGTCAATCAATTATTCTCTCTCCCTCTCCCTTCCTCTCTATGAAATCAATAAAAATACATTAATAAAGTAACACACTTAAAAAAACACCTCTCCACCAAGGTAACGGAAGAACTGAGTTGGAGGTGAGAGGACAGGGCTGCCCAGGGCAGAGCTATCACTTTGAGACCATAGTCCACAGCTCGGAGTCGTCGTCACACTCCATCGACACGCGGTCCCGGGGGAGGCGGCCACACTGTCCCTGCAGTTTCCCAGAGGACTGGGCCACGCCTGGTCAGCGTCCACCAACACAGCACAGCCCTCTGCAGGCCACAGTGAGGCCACCTCTGACGTCTCTAAGCAAAGAAGCATGAACGTGGCTGTTCAACATTAATGACATGTGAACGCAGAGACGGTTTTTAAATGGATAAATCTGGTCCAATATAAAGTTATTACTCAATCTTTGAGCTACGAGGACCACCGCATGGCCGCAGGCTAACGGATGGGAAAATACCCAGCTGCACGGGCTCATCCTGCTGGGGAGGACCAGCCTGTGTCCCGAGCATCTCTGCGCTACCACCACACGGTGCCGGTGACGGTGACGGTGACGGTGACAGTGAGCGGCTCAGAGGTTTGCTGTCTGGAAGCCACACCCTGCAGCCTGAGGCCAGTGGCCTGCTGGTGGCTCCTGCTCGGAGGACAAACAGGACAAAGCAGCGGGGCCTCTGGGGACAGTGTGGGTCCAGGGTGAGTCTGGAAGGGGGACGGCACCTCGTCCAGCCCTTGGCGCCCGCCCTGCAGGCAGGCCCGCACCTTCCAGTGTGTGCATGAGCCCCGTTCCCAACCAGGAGGTCAGTTCCGAGCACCTACCTCTCCTCCCTGAATTTGGGGAGTCCTGACACGTAATGGCTGCCTTCAAAACTGCCAGCTTCCGCGGAGTTTGGCACGGCCATGAGCGTTTTTTGTTCGGGGCTTTCTTCATAACGTTTGCAGCCAATGCATTTGCAGATAGAGGAGCACATGATTTTGGCCTGGAAATAGAGAATTGTCCTACAATCACCCAGAAGAACAAATTCTGTTTGGACCTCCAATAGCTTTATGGTGTACACGGAACCAGCAATGTTCAGACCAAAAGAGCAGGAGTGAGAGGAGCCCGTGGCGGTGATGTGAGGAGCGCGAGGGGCACGTGCCCAGGTGCCGCTGTAGAGGGGACACAGTGGGGGGCTGACAAGGGGGTGGGGAGGGGCTTTGGGAGGCTGGGCGAGTGTGGGTGGAGTCCCCAGGGGGCGCTAACGCTGATTTTGAATGCAGCTGTGTAGCTGGTTACACAATCCCAGCTCGGGTTCACCTTGGCCCGCAGTTGAGGGCACCTCGGGCTCCCACTGCGGCAGAAGATAAGGGGGTGGAGGAGTCTGAACCTGCCGGCTGGCCTGTGCTCGGTGTTCTGGGCAGGCCTACCTGCCTCCCAGTGGGTGGACTTTATTCCTTGTTTCATGGCAGTGTTGTACCCAGGGGGCAGCAAGGGGGTACCAGCTATGTCCAGCAAGCCTGGGCCCAAGCCCTTGTTTGTGCCGGCCCTGGGCACGGCCCGCAAGCTGGCCCTGGGACATTGGGGTTTCTAGCGTCCTCTCTGCCCAACCCCTGCCATTTCCCTCTGTTCCTTCCGGCTCAAAGGTGCCTGGTGTGCTTTATTCTGCACCTCTGGGTGTTTTGTTCGGAGGTTTCTCGGGATTTCTAGTTCCTCTATAATGCCAGGGACTACAGGTCCCCTGCACCTCACGTGGCCGTGGCTGGGCAGAGGCACGTGGCTGACACAGCGTCACCCGACAGCCAGCAGGGCGCAGTGAGGAGCAGAGAGACGCCACAGCACCTGGGGCTGCGCTCACTGTTAGGATTCGCCATCTCTGCACCAGTTTTGACTGTATTTTCAGGATCTGCACGGGGGTAAAGGAGGGGGGGTAAAGGTGGGGGGATGGGCGGCTAGGTCTGCTTGCCGGACCTTTCAGCGCCTATCTCCAGAATCATGAGGCCTTTCTTGCATCTGAGCTTCTATGACAACTTTTTAAAAATGAAGCTCACAGCCCTGGCCGATGTGCTTAGTGCTTGGAGCGTCAGCCCATGCACCGAAGGGTCGTGGGTTTGATTCCCTGTCAAGGTCATGTATGTGGGTTGGGGGTTCCCTCCCAGCCCCAGGTCAGCTTTGCCTGTCACTTGCTCTCGCTGTTCCCTGGAGGAGCCACAGTGACCGCTCCGTCGTCAGTGAGAAATGCACCGCCGGTCCATTCACTCCGCTCACACGCTTGCCGTCTCCGCAGCCAGTCTCTCAGGCTTGCCCCTCCCACCCTCTGGCTTCAGCGTCATATATGTTTGCTAGGTTTTTGCTGTAGAAAACGAACGGTTGGTGAAGATGCTGAGGAAGTGGCTGTGTCTGTGGATGCGTTTCCTCCAGGGTTTCTTGTTGCTTTTCCTAGGACAGCGGGACCCGGGGCTCTGCTGTTGGCTCACTACTGCCCACGCGCCGTGTTCCAGCATCTTCCTGCGGGACCGATGCAGCCAGGTGGGGCGTGTGCACGACTGCTGCCCTGGTCTTACAGACCCAGAAACTGGGGTGCTGGAGGTTGCATAGCGACGGCAAGTGATGGAATTGACTCCAAGGCCCACCGAGCCTGGGTCTCGGCCGCTGGGCTTGCTGTTCTCATGCAACTCAGCTACCTTTTATCCAGCTTGTTCACATGTCTTATCCATCTACCTACCTTCCCTCTAGACATACAGATGTGCACATGTTCTTAATAACAACGTGACTCGGTGCTCTTCCTAAACAGACACGAGTCACAGCGCAGTCCCGTCCGCAGGCTGGCAGCTGGGACCTGGGCCCCGTGCTGCGGGACGAGGTCAGGACTCTGAGCAGGCTGTGCCCCGTGTGCCCCACCAGTCAAGTTAGACGGCCCAGCCCCAGAGACTCCCGATGACGCCTGCCCATCGACACCCTCAGGGGAACCTGTTTGGACTTTGGGGCTTCGTTTTGCCTCTGCTGGAACCTCACGCAGGTGGAATCATGCAGCGTGTACCCTTTCCGCCTGGCTTCCTCCCGCAGCGCACGCCAGGAGATCCTCCCGCAGCTGCACACAGCTCTCCTCCTTCCTGCCCCTCTGACGGCCAGCCCGCACAGGCTCATCGCCCTACCACAGATGGACACCCGGGTCGTGTCCGGTTTGCGGCTATTATGAGTAAAGCTGTTGAGGGCATTCTGGTAAAGGCTGTGGTGGACATGTCTATTGGCTGTGTGTTAGAAGTAAGATAGGACTGCGGGGTGATAGTACATGCAAGGGTTAGCTGTAGTAGTTGGTGCCAATCAACTCCCCAAGTGGTGGTACCAGTTTCTATTCCTACCAGCAATGCATGGGAATGCCACCACTTTTTAAATAAAGTGTTGTACACTGCAGACAGTACCTTTTACCCTAAAGAAAGTGCTACTATACTGGGTTATGTGTGTCATCAATTTCAACAAATTTATCTCTAATTCAAGAGGGGAGTTAGATTACTGTAGGAACAAGGAACTGACCAGCCATGGCGCATGGTGATCTCCGGTCCACGGTGATGGCCTCACTGTCCTGTGCAAACTAGGCCCCCGGCCCCAGCCTAACTGTCCTCCCTGCTCTGGGCACCTTGTGTGTCCACAGAAGAGGCGCTGCAAGCTCCCGCAGGTAGCCGTTAGCAAGCGGCCTGCAGGGCGGTGGCCTTGATGGGAGCCCAGGTTCTCCCCGTCACCTGGACGTCCTGGAGCACAATCGAGACATTCGTGATGGCTGAGAGCTTCCTCCCCATTTCCCCTGGACAATGGACCAGCCACATGTCTGCAGAGCACGCTGCTCCAACGTGGGCCTCTCTGCTACGTGTATGACCGAGTTTCTCAGGTCGAGACAACGTGGACATGTGCATGTTCTTGAATCAGGACCTTCCGAGCCCCGGGGCGTCCCAGGGGAGGGCAAAGCTCCCTCCCTGTCGCGTTCGGTGTACATTCTTCAATACCCGGGCTTTCCCCAAACTGAAATGCAGACTCTGGCGGTGGCTTTATGCCTGCGAGACATTTCAGTGCTTCCGAGATGCTTTCGTTGAATGGGAGGCACTTACCTTAATGGCCTTGAAGCGCTCCAGTCCGTGGCGTAAGTGGCTGCAGCAGGCATCACAGCTGCAGTTGTTGCAGAAGTCCCCGCTGGCAAAGCAGTCGCAGTACCTGTGGGGACAGTCGCACAGCCTGTCACTGGCCGTGGCCGAGACAAAACCATTTCCTGGAAATGTCCACTGATGCCCACCGTCCCCTGGCCCCACTGCTGCTGTCCCGGGAACACAGCAGGTTGGGGTGGACATGTCAGTGAATAAAGAGCCGTCTTCCCACCAGCTGTCCCCGCCCCTCCGCCACGGCACCGGAGACCCTCCTGGGAGCAGCGTGTTCTGGAGACATGTGGCTGGTCCACTGGGCCAGCTCCCAGCTGCTGTGGCACTTCCAGCTCCAGAGCCCCTGCCCCGCTTCCCCGGGACACCCCCTCACCGTCTCTCATCACTGAGGTTCCTCTCTCTCCCCCTCCCTCTCCCTCTCCCTTCCTCTCTGAACCAATACAAACATATTTTTAAAGTTTCCAGAAAAGCAGAAACTTCATATTCCTTATTATAGTCGTCGTTACGTTACCAGAAATAACAGCAGCAATGATGCGTCAGAATTCACACCAATACTGGTGACTGGATTGTTGGGCCAACACCGGTGGCCGGACAGCTAGTCGGTAAGGGAGCACTTCACACCCAGCCTGAAGGGCGACTGGGAGTGAATTCACCCATTCGCTGGCGGGCCAGGCCCACGCTGACCCGCGCACACGTCCCTACTCGGACCCCGTCTGGCCTTGTCTTGGGGAAATCAACAAGGAAGCTAGTGGAGAGCCTAAGAGGTACGAGCTGGGGCCGGGCCGGGCCAGAACGGAGCAGCAGCCCCTGACCGCCCTCCAGGACCCCAGGCCCAGCACCGGGCGTTCCGATGCAGATCACCGGCTGGGTTCGTGCAGTGACAGCAAATCAAGTAATTATTCGCAGCAAAAAATGCGAACACAAAGCTCATGTTGTTCCTGGCACATCATTTATAACAGAAAATTGGTTATGACCTGTATAAGGACCTCAAAAAAAGGAGACTGTGCTGAGTGAGAAAACCTGGTAGAGGCTGGAGAGGGGGAGGGGCCCGGGAGAAATGGGCTGCAGGGAGGATCCCTCACCAGGCTCTGTCCCCACGTCCTCCAGCAGCGCGGCACCCGGAGGGACCGGACCGGGGCTGTGGGAGCCCAGTCCCCTTGGGGTCCTGGCCGCGCCAAAGCACACAGCAAAGCTCCCGAGGACGAGGAGGGGAAACCAGTGTCTTCGGGCCCGTGACCCTCTCATGGCTGCACAACCCGCCCTGCCAGGCAGCCAGCAGGGCCACCCGGCTGTGCCGGCCACGACCAGGGGCCAGCACAGTAACAGCAGCTCCCCCCGGGGAAGCCGGAGAACAGAAATCACCAACCGCCCTGCCGGTGCTCACTCCTCACGGCCACGCAGCCTCCAGAACGGAGGGGGGTTCCCTCGGCCTCTCCCGCTGCCCACGCCCACCCGGTGAAACAGTGCCCGGGGCAGCCCCGCGGGAGCCCCTCCCCCACTGCCCGGGCTGCCTCCGTCAGACCCACGCCCGCTGCCTTAGGCTGCCTGCCCCACACTCCTGGGGGCAGGACAGAGGCTGCCTGCGAGGGAAGGGCTGCCCGTCCCCCGCTGCTCCGTGAATGTGAACAGAGCTGCAACCAGCCGGGCGAGTTTACTGAGTTACAATTACAGCCGCCACTTGAAAATGGCCATCGAGGTCCCAGGCAGGAAGTGCAGCCACGTCTCCTCGGAGACCGCCTGGCGGCGCTGCCGGAGAGCGTGAGGGACCTCGTGGAAGGTGCGCCAAGACCACCAGCCACAGTCAGTGACGGCCACGCCATTGCTTACGTGGATGACAGCAAAAAAGAAAAAAGAAATACAACAGCTCACGTGAACCAATGTGAAGCAGACGGAGCCTCTGAAACAGCCCGGCGGCGTGGGGCCATCCCGGCGACACCAGCCCCACGCACACGACACTGTCGCACGCTGCTCCTTCCAAGAGCTCTTTTATTGCTGGTGAGGCTGCAGCAAAGCTAACGCTTCCACTTAGAGGAAAATGACAGTGCACCCGAGAGAGCCTCTTAGACTCTTGAAGGAGTGACTGTTGATGGCGTTGGTCCTTACCCAGCCAGCGTTATCCGGGGCGGTGCGGGGAGGGCCGGTCCCGAGGGCAGAGCAGACCCCGAGGCCGGGGCCGGCTGGGCTCCGTGGTCCAGCTGCAGAGTCAAGGCCAGCATATTTTGAATTAGTGGATGTTTTAAACGTTCCTTCCAGTCAGCCCCTAGCTACAGAGGAAAACAACCCTTCTCCTGGTTTTACCTGGCAATCCCTCCCAACAAGTCTGGGTCTGTTAGCGGGACCGTGCCATCAGCCCCGAAGGCTCCAGCCCAGGTGGCAGCCACAGCCAGGAGCCTGGCCACAGGGCGCCGAGGCCAGGGGCCCTGACTGCGGACCGAGGGGAGGGGTCTGGGACCTGGGGCCAGGCCACCGACCAGCTGGCAGGCAGCACACACAGCGGTCAGCCGCTGGCTAGAACTGTATTGGACATCTTTTTCATTTTGTGAAATAAATTCAATTACCAATCTCTGTAAACTAAAAATGGCCATTATTATTATATCCTTAGTGTAACATGAGCGATCTTGACATTTGATGTCTCATTAGCAACCATTACTTTTTCATCTATTCAAAAGGAGCATTTCATAGTCAACGTTAACGAATTCAAAAGCAATGTCGTAATCTCTGCTTTATCCACGGCCTTGGCTGTCCTGGTTCCAGCTTATTTTTCTTTGTTCCTCAGCAGCGCGGCTCACAGGGAAAGGAAAAGCTAGCAACATCGCTGACCTAATTTTCTCCCTCTCAGAGCTTGAAGAAATGAAAGGGGTTGGATACATTTAGGTTTTGAGATTGTCTATGTCACAGCTAAACGCCCTATCCTGTCCCTCCACTGAAAACTTGAAATTTTAAAATAAGCTTTACTTACACAGTACAGCCTGGGAAAAACACCGTTCTACCCATCCTCCTCCTCGCCGCCTTCTCGCCTCTTTTTAAATGGTGTGTCTCTGCTGCCTGTTGGGGCTCAAGGACACCGAGCAACCACCCTGGTCCACTCTGTGCAAAGCCTCCCACTGGCACGGGGACTCTGTTTACAGGAGGGGCGTGCCCGCGAGTGACTCCGTCCCAGACACCCGTCCCCACGGCCGTCCAAAGAGCTGCGATTCTTTCGGAGAAAGCATCTCACGGGGCTGAGGCCATTCTTTGCATAAACCAGGGGCAGTTTCTTCCCCCTCTGCTTAGGCCCAAAGTAACGCAGAGAAAAAGGAATGTCTCCTAAGGGCCACGCAGGCAGCAAACCTAGGGCAACCTTTGCTGGAACCCACAGCCTTCTTCAGCGGCGTTTGGCACCCAGGAGTGGAGACAGGAACCCACATCCCTGGCACCTCGCTGGGATGCGGGTTCTGGGTGGGGCTGAGAGCCAAGTTTCTAGCAGCTCCAGGGGACGCCCACGCGCGGGTCCTCAAAGCACACCTTGAGGAGCAGGGGAAGCAGGGGTTCGAGGGAGGCAGCAAATGCATTGCTAGGAGAATTGCCCGAGGTCCACAGGGTAAGAAGTCAGGGGAGCCAGAATGGGGACAAGAATCATCACAGCCAAGGAGAGCCGGGAGGAGGCGTGGTCTAAAGGGCATTTCTCCTTTGAGAGCTCGGAGGAGGCGGCCTTTTGGAGCCGAGGCAGGGGTGGGGGTGGGGGTGGGGGGTGGTGTGGGCGGCCAGGAGGGAGAGAGGAGGTGCACGGCGCTCACAGGACCACGGCTTAGACTCATGAACATTTGATGTCTCATTAGCAACCCTTCCCTCCTGCCTATTGTATCATTTGAGAAATATTTACTCAACAAATATTAACTCTAAACCAGACTCAGAAATCTCTAGTCTGGTGGCTGTCAATCCCAGGTGTGCCGACTCCGCCCTCTGAGTCGACTCCCAACAACTCCACATTCCCAGGGGCACTCAGGCTGCCCCCACTCCCCTCTCTCAGCTCCGAGGACACTCCCCCTGGCCCATGTTCAGGCTGAAGACCCTGGCATCCTGGGCTCCGCTGGTTCCGGTTCCCACATCCAGCCTCTCACAAACACTGGCGCAGCCTTCAAAGCACCCTGAGGAGCTGCTGCTTCTCGCCACCTCCATGCCCGCGGCCTGAGATTGTTAGGGCCACGGTCACCACTGGCCTTGCCCCTCCTCTGGGCCGGCCCCTTTAAGCCCAGTGAAGGCACAGCCCTTCCATCACCTGCCTCTTCCTCCCGCTCACGCTCACTCACCCCAGCCCCGCTGTCCTGCTGTCCGTGCTGGGCCCTGCCTGGAATCTGCCTCCATGAGGCACCACCTGGCTCCCTCCCTCTGTCTTTCAAGACCTTCTCAGTGGAGCCAACGGGCCCGCCTTCCTCCCACGAACCCCCATGCCCTGTGCCCATCCTTTGCTGTCCCGGCGCACAGTGTGACTCCCTTTTTAGGTCCGTTTGCTGTCTGTCTCCTGCAGGAGCTTAGAGTCATGTGTCTTATGTTGCTTTGTTTTGGGGGACAAAGAGCCGCATCTTGGTCGGATCCACCCCTCCCAGGCCTGTCACTGTGGGCACGGGGCTGAACACTTGGTAAATGGTTCACTGTGGATCTTTAAAGGGAGGATAATTATATTTCCCGAGAAATTCCAACTTTGACAATCAAAATTTCAAGAGACAGTTGTTGTTTTTTTGTTAAAACATGACTCACTTGTTGTGTAATGAGATTTAATTTTGCTGGCACTGGCAAAAATCTTCCTACTAAAGTAGTCACTGGTTTAGGGACATCTGTAAGGAAGACAATTCAAATTAATTGATGCATATATTGTTTTCCTTCCACATGCACACGGAAGAACGTTCAAACATGAAAATGTATCATGGATTTATCATGTGCAAAGTCATTTAAATTTATCTTCGTCCTCTTTGTTTTTTATCCTATAAAAACTTTCAAGTTAATGTAAGTTTTTACTAATTACACCCTTTTTCTTTGCCATAAAGCTACTTAGCTTGAGCTCCAGGGATAGTCTATCCTAAACAATGTTGCATACCCAGGTTCCCAAACTGCTGGCTGAGGTACCCTGGAGTAAGCAGCACACTCACCAGGAAGCCGCCGGAAAGTTTATTTTCAAAGAAAGCACAGCGACATCTGCTGGTCACCAGGTGAAGTGCTTTCCATTTATGTGTTTCTTTTCCAACTGGTTTCTTAGTTGTTAGGATGTAAATACTGATCAGGCTATTTAGCCCAAACTACTTCAGGAGCAGAACTGGTAGGTGTTTCTTGGGCCCAAGGGCACAGTGACAACCATTCCTGAGACACCAAGGGCTTGGTGGGTCCCAGTGGAAGGAGACGTGCCTTCGTCTCCCGAATCACCCACCTGCAGCCTCTGAGTGATGCTACCGTAAGACTTAGGTCAGGATACAGTTATTTTACGCTGATACTTAGTATGTTTACAGCATCACAAAGGGGACTAGGCAAGGGAATGGGGCTTATATGAGAAGGAAGTCCTTCTGTGGATCTACAGGCACTGGGGCTTGCCACGGCCAGAAAAGGGGTGGGGGGGGGTGGGAAAGAACGCCCTGCCTGTGTGAGGACCAGAGACAGCTCTGACCTACAGGGAACGGAGCCCGAAAGTCTCCGTGCGGACCATGCCCCGCCCTGCTCTGCACAGTGAGACAAGGCAGAGTCCCGAAGGCCTTGCCTGTCCCTGGATGAAGGGACTGTCGGATGGAAGAGGGTCACAATCTCTCTCTCTCTCTGCCCAGACTCTGCAGGTCCATGGAGAGGACATCTGGGTTTAATGTGGATTTAAATTATGGGCAGTGAATCTGGTACGGAAATATTCTGGTTAAATCAAGATTTGGAGAAATGCAATTACATATACAGTCCACATAGAAATGCCCAGTTTTGAAGAATTCTTGTCTACCTTCTGCAAGCACAATCTGAAAGCTACGCCATTCAGTCTCTTTAGTCATGCATAAGGCGTTACAGGATAATCATGTACTCGAATGTCGCTCATTACTATTGTGCCAGTTTGAAGAAGTTGCCGAGTTAAATGAGTGTCAGATAATCAGCATTTTATGCAGTTATTTCAGAACTCCTGGGGATTATATGAAGGCGTTTCCCTTACACACAGTTTATACCACACCTGAGGGCCAACCCCCCACTCAAGCTGGGAGGGCTGATGCTTCAACCAGGCACCCCCAGCACACCGGCTTGCTGGTAGGAGTTGTCACCTGTTAGGATGGCAAGCCATCCACAGCTCAGAAATGTTCCCACCTGCCCTGGCTGAGCCAGGCCGGCCCCAGAAATGAGCTCTCTCTGCCAAATCCTCCCACCGTGCAAAACCAAGAGCAAATCCATGTTGTTTAACCACTAGATCCTATGTTGTTTGTTTTGGTTAATCCTAACCTGAGGATATTTTTCCCATTGATTTTTTTTTTAGAGAGAGTGGAAGGGAGGGAGTAAGGGGAGAGAGAAATATCGGCTGGTTGCCTCCCTCATGCACCCTGGCCAGGGCTGGGATGGAACCTACAATCCAGGTACCTGCCCTTAACCAGGAATCAAACCTGTGACCCTTTGGTGCTCGGGCCGGTGCTCAAACCACTGAGCAACACTGCCTGGGCTAAACCACCAAGTTTTGGGGCAGTTTATTACCTGCAATAAATAGCCCAAAACACTGGACGTGGGAGGCTGGGAGAGACTGGGCCTGGACTCCCGGACAAGCACTTGCTGGGCTCGGGTGGGGCCAGCGCGGCGGCCGGAGACCCTGGGCCACTTCACTAGCTGCTTCTGTGTGTTTCTGCTAAAATCACAGCAGTAGCCTCCACCGCACCCCCCTCCCCACCGGGCGCAGTCTCCCTGGTGACGCCGCGGGGGCGGGCCTCGTCTGGGCAGCGTGCAGGACAGCTGTGCTGCGGGAGAAGGATGGCCGGCGGAGGTAATTGGCAGATCCTTCCTTTGGGGAAGTCATCCTGCCTCTTCAAATACAATCACAGGGTTTGAGAATTTAATTTTTTCCCCGGGGGCGGGATTTGTTCCGCTGTCAATGGGCTTGGGGGAGGCGGGGGGCGGGAGGAAGCAAGCTCTTACCGCGAAGGACCTGTCCACCTGGTTTCCTCTTAATTGGCATCGCGTCTGCTCTCCCAGCAGCTCTGCGTCTCCTGTGAAAACACACGGAGCCCACACTGGCCTTTTCATGCTTCTCTCTCATCGATGCTTCTCTCTCTCTCTCCCTCTCCCTTCCTGTCGCTCCAAAAAATCAATAAAAACATATTTAAAAAATAAATGCACATCATCCACGATGAACGAAATATAAAACATTTAAATAAAGTTCTGGGCCCCGGTGTGGTAGGGACGACCCCGGTGAGGTTGAAACGGCCCCCGTGAGGTAGGGACAACCCCAGTCAGGTCGAAACGGCCCCGGTGTAGTAGGGACAACCCCGGTCAGGTTGAAACAGCCCCGGTGTGGTAGGGACAACCCCGGTGAGGTTGAATCGGCCCTGGTGAAGTCGGGACGGCTCCGGTGAGGTTGAAACGGCCCCCGTGAGGTAGGAACGACCCCGGTGAGGTTGAAACAGCCCCCGTGAGGTAGGGACGACCCCGGTCTGGTAGGGACAACCCCGGTCAGGTCGAAACGGCCCCGGTGTGGTAGGGACAACCCCGGTCAGGTTGAAACGGCCCTGGTGTGGTAGGGACGACCCCGGTGAGGTTGAAACGGCCCCCATGAGGTAGGGACGACCCCGGTGAGGTTGAAACGGCCCCCGTGAGGTAGGGACGACCCCGGTCTGGTAGGGACAACCCCGGTCAGGTTGAAACGGCCCTGGTGTGGTAGGGACGACCCCGGTGAGGTTGAAACGGCCCCCGTGAGGTAGGGACGACCCCGGTGAGGTTGAAACGGCCCCCGTGAGGTAGGGACGGCCCCGGTGAGGTTGAAACGGCCCTGGTGAGGCTCAGACGGCCCTGGTGAGGTTGAGACTACTCCAGTGAGGTTGGGACAAATAAAGGGGACCAGTATGGACTGATGTACAGGGGTAGATACAGAAGCAGAGCAACATTGAACAGAATGTTAAACTACAGTGGGAAGCCTGGGGAGGGTTGGGGGGGGATTAAGAGACCAACTGAAGGACTTATATGCATGCATATAAGATTAACCAATGGACACAAGACACGGGGCGGGGGGGGCGGGGGGTAGGGGCCGGGGGAATGTCAAGGGGGGAAAAAAGGAGACATATGTAATACTCTTTGTAATACTTTAAGAAATAAAAATTATTAAAAAAAAAAAAACATTTCAAAATAAATAAATAAATAAATAAATAAATAAAGTTCTGCAAAGAGTTCCATGTGGAATGAGTGTATGACCCAGCACCTGCACTTCTAGGGCTACACCCCAAAGACCTGCGAAGGGTGTTCAAACAAAATGTGCACCCGAATGTTCATGGCGGCATTATCACAACCGCCAAAGGTGGGAACACCCGCAGTGTCCTCACAGGTGAACGGACAAGCACACATGGTCCTTCGTCAAAGACAGTGTCCTTCGGCCTGAAAAGGGAGTGCAGCTCTCACACTCTCGACCACACTCTCTCTGCTCCAAGAAGGGAGCCGGACACAGGAGGCCACACGTGTGCGAGTCCAAGAAATGCCCAGACTGGGCCAGCAGAACAGACGCCCCTCAGCCCTCAGAAGATTCCAGAATCGAGGCGATGCTTGTCTGCTGTTTAAGCCGCCTGGCTTGTGGTACTTTTTAACAGCAGCCCAGCAAATGCTTGGAGGTTTGCTGGCACCGACCAGGCTTTGGGGCTAAGGGCACGTGGGCTCTGCAGGGGCTGTCGTTGGAAGGAGCTGGAACAGCCACACCCGGTTCCGCTGTCCTCACGGCTCACTCTCCATCTCACCCGCGCCCGGAAGATGTCTGCGTGAGGAGGCCTTCCCATCCCAGGACTCTGGGAACTGGGCACATGTCCCGATGAGGGAAGGTCCGCTGGGTCAGGCGCCGGGCGGTGGAGTTGTGCTGGCCATAGCGGGAAGGAACGCGGCGGCCCTCCACCAGAAAGGCCGCTGAGATGCGCAAATGGAAGCGACGACTTAGACATCACACAGCAACACCCATTTTGCTTTGTTTTTAAATTGCATGTATGACCACAGTGAGCACGGGAATACCGGGAGGAGAACACACGTGCAGAGGCTCCTCGAGAAGCAGGGGTACAGCGCTTGCATTTCTGATTTTAAAAACTTAAAAAGTGATATGATTATGGGTGAATTTTACTCTGTTTTACGCTGTTCTGGTTTGCTTTTTCAAATATTACAGCTTTGACAATAAGCACTTAAGGTAACTCAATACCAAGACTGCAGTGGGCCTTCAAGAGAGAGGGGTCTGGCAAGGTCCCCCTCCACCACCACCCTCCCCCGCTCCCTGCAGGCCTATCCCACCCTGGGAAGTTGGGGAGTCGGGAGTGCACGGTGCGGGGAGTGCACGGTGGGGGGAGTGCACGGTGGGGGGAGTGCACGGTGGGGGGAGTGCATGGTGGGGGAGTGCACGGTGGGGGGAGTGCACGGTGGGGGAGTGCATGGTGGGGGAATGCATGGTGGGGGGAGTGCACGGTGGGGGGAGTGCACGGTGGGGGGAGTGCACGGTGCGGGGAGTGCACGGTGGGGGGAGTGCATGGTGGGGGGAGTGCATGGTGGGGGAGTGCACGGTGGGGGGAGTGCACGGTGCGGGGAGTGCACGGTGCGGGGAGTGCATGGTGCGGGGAGTGCACGGTGGGGGGAGTGCACGGTGCGGGGAGTCACGGTGCGGGCAGGAGGCCCAGGGAGGGCTGCTGACAGATCCCGCCACACCGCCCACCCGGCACCTCTCCCAGCCTCCGATAGGTTTCCTTTGTTCTCCCCAAACTACCTGCGGACACAGGAGTGGATGAAGCAGGTCGGGGTGTGAGCTCTTCCCGACAGGACAGCCGGCTCTCAGGGATGTGAACCAATAGCCATTGCTGTGCCCACTGCCTTCTAAGTGACTCTCAACTCCGTCCACACCGAGCTGGCCACACGCCAGACACCGTCACCCTGACAGGCTCTGGCCGGCTGACTCAGGCCGGCGCCTGGGGTCAGTGGCTACAGAGCCCGAAGCCACACGGAGGCTCAGACAACTGGGAGGAGGAAGCAGACACTAAAGAGAAACGCAGGACCCAACATTCAGCCATGCAGCCGGCCCAGCACGCACTGTGCACCTTTTCGTATGTGGGTTCTCCTACTAAAGAGCTGTGAATGCTCGTTGTCTCCCAAGTCCTCTGAGTATCGGGCCCTGAGAGGCAGGCGCCTTTCTGCAGAGCCCAGGCCCCAGGCACAACGCCCTCTCGCTTCCGACAACAGCCCTCCCTTTTGCCCCCACCCCCATCCCCAGCCACCTGCCCTCTCCCTCGGCATCCATATCCCGTCAGCCAGATGGGCTCCCACATGGCCCCGGGGTGGGGTGGGGGGGCTGCCGTGGGCCTGACTCAGGGCCAGGAAACAGGTGCGACTGCCCAGGGCCTGCAGCTGAGTCACCAGCTCCCAGCACCCCAGCCGCAGGCCATCGCTCTGCCCTCCTCCAGCCCCAGCCACCAGGAAAACCCACCTGGTGAGTCACCCGGCACAGGTGGATTCCGGGGCTCCCAGCAGAGCCTGTGACCAGCAGCAATGCCCCCTGGGAAGCTGGTTTGAATGGACTCACCACTGGGGGGGGATATTGGCATGGAGGTGGGAGGGGCAGGGCTAGAGGCTGGTGGGAGGGCAGGCTGGGAAGTGGGGGCTTCCTGGTGGAGCCCAGGGCCAGGGAGGGAGGGAGCAGCAGGGGGAGGAAGGGGCTCCACATGGGGGGGCCAGGAGGGCTCAGCCAGACCCAGGACACGTTAGATGACCATCCAGAGCCAGGTCCCCCACCCCACTCACCGAGAACCTCCTGGGAGAGTTGAGTTTTCAGAGTGTGTGTGCGCGGGGCAGTTGGGGTGGGGCTGTGGGCTCAGGGAGAGGCCTGATGGCCCCAGGACAGCCGATGACTCTCCTTCCGGGGACCTGGGCTTGGTTCACCCACCTCCCTGTGAGGTGACAGCATTCAGGGCCGAGCCAGCCACTCTGCAGGGCATGTTCGGCCACCTGTCCTGAGGTGGGCGCTGTGGGCAGGGGGTGGGGGTGGGGCAGCAGCACTTGGCCCTGAACCAGCCCACGAAGCACAGAGGCCAAGCAGCCTCAACTCAGCTCCTCCCAGGAGAACCTGATGTGCCGGCAGCCTCCCCACCGTGGTGCGAGGGCGGCCGTGGTTCGAGGGCGGCCGTGGCACGAGGAAGAGATGGGGAAGCTCCGGGTCTGGACAGACTGTACTCACGGCTTATCTCAAAGTTTACAAACTGCAACCATGAAAACAGCCTTGGGGAGTGTTAACGTAAAAAAACCATTGAAACCTGTAAAGAATTTTTGTGAGTTTATTTGAGCCAAACTGTCGACATATGCCGGGAAGCAGAACCTCAATGAATTGAGATAGTGCTCCGGAGAATGGCAGGGTTACATCTGTATTTATACATGAAATTCATTGGTGACAGATTTAAGGAGGTGGGATTAAGCGAAGCGGGGGGGGGGGGGGGGGGGGGGACCCTCTGTGATAGGATAAAAAGTAAAATGATGGACACATACTTAGGTGGGTGCAGGATCAATTAACATGATAATGAAGGAATTTGTAGTATCTGTCCTGGCGCCCAGAACATTTGGTTGTGCCCCAGGGGCTCCAGAAAAAAGGGAAGTTACAAGTTACCCAGACATTTCAAGGGTATGTTATCTTAGAGGCAAAAAGGCAAATGGGCTCAGTAAGGATCAAAGTTGACCTTGTCAGTGAAGATACTGGCCTAGGACATAACTGCCCACCATAACTGCTTTTAGTTAAAGTTTAATTTCAGACCATCCTTTGTGGTTACTTTAGGTCTCCGAGTCTGCAGAACTGCCATGCAGGCCTCTCCTGAGCTTGTCAGGTCAGCATGTGGCCCCTTACGTCCACACGAGGAAGAGATGGGGAAGCTCCGGGTCTGGACAGACTGTACTCACGGCTTATCTCAAAGTTTACAAACTGCAACCATGAAAACAGCCTTGGGGAGGAAGAGATGGGGAAGCTCCGGGTCTGGACAGACTGTGCTCACGGCTTATCTCAAAGTTTACAAACTGCAACCATGAAAACAGCCTTGGGGCCCGGCCGGAGGCAGCCCGTGAAGGGCCTGCACCAGCCTCCAACGGAACTCCTTCTGGACCCAGACCCTGATGTCAGTGGGTGCTGCCAGGCCCGTCCATTACAAAGACCCCATTTACAGCTGGACGTGTCTCCGACCAGAAAGATGTTCAAAGAAGGGGGCGGAGGGGTCTCCCCAAAGACTGCCTAACGGGAGGAGGGGATCCCCTCACCAAACCACTAACCCCTCCTGTCCGCCTGCCTCCCCCTCCTCCTCAGCCGGCACCCCCAGTAACAGCCCCAGCTGCTTCTCTGGACAAAGCAAGCAAGTCTTCAGCGCCTCCCGCACCCTGAGGAATGAATGCTCAAACCCACGCCAAGAGTTCAAGCAACGCCAGGACATTTCCGTGGACTGTGTTACTGGAGCGGGGCTGGGTAGGGGTGGGGTCAGCAGCTAGAAGTCATGGAAGGGGAGGCTCAAGGACACACACCTGTCAGCAAGGTCAAATAAAAGCCAACGTTAGCCCAGCTGGCATGGCTCAGTGGTTGAGCATTGACCTATGAACCCAGAGGTCACACGTGGTTCGACTCCCGGTCGGGGCACATGCCCGGGTTGCAGGCTTGATCCCCATTGTGGGGCGTGAGGAGGCAGCCTCCCCAGCCCATGGCTGAGCTCCGGTGCGGGCACAGCCCGGCTTTCTCCGCACCCTTGCTCTTCCTGCTCAGCAGACCCGGTTGGTTTTCTTGATGGCGGTGAACAGGACTTCTAAGGGAAGATGGGCCAGCTCACGACGCAAGGATGAAATTATGCTTTCTGCTTAGTTCCATTACTGTAATGGTGCCCCATTTTGTCCGCCACACGCTGGCCTGTCTTCAGGATGACAGGGTGACAGTGACACTCACTGGGTCGTCGCTGAGCACACGGACCCATTAGAGCGTGGCCGCGGTGCCAGCACAGCCTGTGCTGGGGCAGACGCTGCCCCGACGTGACGTGCGCTGCCCTCCTGGTCTGACGCATCTGCGGCAGAAATCACTGCAACTCCGCTCCTGCCTGGCTCGGTCTGGGTCCTCCCGCACCCGCCTAACTCTTCCCCGCCCAGACCAAGGAGAAGCAGCGCTGTGTGTCCCCACGTGGGGTCCTGGGGAGAGACCTAGGAACTTGGGGGCAGCGTGGTTTTTGTTAAATGGATTCATGATACCCGAGAAGATGGCTGGTGATTTTCCATGGGACACGTGGGGAAAGTGGCCAGAGGGCACGTTCTTGTTCTCTAGTCTTCGTGCCAACGCCCCTTGGTCCATGCCAGCACCCTCGCGGGCTCCCGGGCCGCCCCGGGCCCTGCACTCAGGAGGGTCCTGTGCTGGGGTCCAATCCCAGAGGGTCCAGGGGTCCCCAAAGGTGTGGACGGAGTCGGCCAAGGAATGACACGAAGACAGCCTTCAGTTGATCAGCAGCCTAGTCAGGACCTATAGCCAGGATTTCCAGCCAAAGTTCTGGTCGGAGCTCTGGTTAGGAACTGATGAGGTTCTGATGTTTATTGTCTTGTTACATCCGTATTTATACCAGCCGATTTTAATCCTGTCAATTTCTATTACAAAGGTTAGGGCGTTTCTTATCTCCATTCCAGGGAGTAAAGATTATGTAGCTTAACTACCCGCCTGACACTTAATTAAGGGGTTGTATCCCCTCCCTAACCTCAGGGAAAGATCCCCACCTGGGGAAACAACCTTTCTCGGAGAGGTGACCTTGGTTAAAACACATGGCGCTAAAGGGAGCAAACATATTAAGAACAATATGCTATATATGCCAGGTCCCTTGAAACATATGCTGTGCAGATGTTTCTTTCCTGCAGTGACTGTGTCAAGCAGCAAGGATGGACCGGCTCCTGGCAAATTCCCCCTTTTTTATTTTTTAAATGATAGCGCATGCAAATCAGTGGCCACCTCTCAGATTGGGCTGTTTAAGACTTGGAAGAAGACTGGCAAGCAATGACAACAAGCATAGCTATAAACATAGTGGATGAAGTGCACAAGGAGCCCCGTTCCTTAGGAGGTTGCCGGCCTCTTCAGTCAAGAGATTTCAGCTGTCCTCAAGTTGTTGGTTTGATTGTCTTTGTTGGTCTGGCTAGTGGGTGGCATCACTGGCGACGGGCTTCCCGACGTGTCAGCGAGTTGAAGGGCTGCATCAAAGGGTCCATCAGGGCCGTGCTTGATGGTGGCGTCGGCGTCCAAGGAGGAGCAAGCTGTGTTCTCTGGGTCAGCTGTTATGGAGGATGGAGGGTAGTAGAGAGAAAAAGAAAAGAAAGCAAAAGAACTACAAGGCATGGAAGCATTCAGAAAAAAGAGGAAGAAGAAAGGGAAGAAGGGAGCATCCTGCTCCAGCCCTTTCTTTCAGCTGCCCCTTTCCCTGTAGTCCAAGGTAGAAATGAGAAACAAGTCCTGTTGCAGTGAAAGGGAAGCTGCTGTCAGCCAGGTCTCTTATCTAGGTACTGATCTCAGCTGGACCAAGTCTCTTTCTGTTCCCGATCTGAGCTGGGCCAAGTCTCTATTCGTTATCTGGGTCCCTATCTGGGCTGGACATGGGAAGCGAGAAGCAGCCATGGGGGAAGGAGACCTTCCTCAGAAGGGGCGAGTGTTCAAGCCCCTGCACCATTGGGGGGGTGAGGATCTGTGCCCCACCTCTGTTGAACCCCAAGTTCTCTCCTACTGGCCCCTCTGTGACTGTGCCTGTCTTAGGTTGTTCCTCCCTGAGGAATCTTACCCGTCTTTGACTAACCAGCCAAGCTCCGGGGCCAAGCAGGGTAATGTGAGGTTCAGTTCTGTCTCCTTGGTAGTCTATGTCCCTCTGGCCTCCATGCCCAGCAACTGCCTTTGGATCCCCTCGCCTGCTGGCGGGGTCCCGGCATTGATCACATATCTTGGGGAACCCAGGTTTCTTCTCCAGAGAGAACCCAGCTCACTCCATTGGGCGAGAGACATATCCATGGTACCAGTCACCGTGACCTCAGCATTAACAGAGAACTCAGGCAACAGCTGTGGGCAATTGGATTGTAAGAAGAGGGTCCCTCTTGACACAAGGGTCAGAGGGGCCAATACAGGAAAAAGGAGAGTCCGGGACAGGGCTTTCTCAGCCCAGGATGTCAGGCTCTTGGCACAAGACAACTCCACGTATGAGGCATATACCAAACATCCATAGTCACGGCATAAAAGGGAGGTGCCTTTCCTGGAACAGTAGGGTAGGGAGATTCTAGAAAAGGCTGTGTTCAGGAGAGAAGGAGAAAGGCCAAAGAACCAGCAAACAAGTAGTTAGATTTTAAAAAAAGGAAAAAGGAAAGGAGATGTGGGGCAAAGCTGGAACATAAGGACAGACAGAAAGGGGGCACATGTGATCCTTCCAATGGACAGGTGGTTCCAGCTCAGGGCTGCACATCTACTGCAGACGGGCACTGGTCAGGTGTGCTAGGTTGAGGCGGAGATGGAGGGCGGTGAGACATAAGGTCGGACTAGACGGTCTGGAATCCACACAGGTGAGTCTGCGTCCTGTGGAAATATACAAGCATATCCTCTCCCCCGGGTTAAAAGTACATCAGGTCCCTTCCAGGCTCCTGTAAGCAAGTCTCTCCATTTGACGAGGACTTTAGGTTTAGTTAGATCAGGGTTCCAATGCCTGTACATTGGGGAATTTCCCTCAGAATCTACATTTAGTATATTAATTACAAATAAAGTATGTTGTAGAACATGAGGAGAGGAATATTTAAACTCATTTTCTTGTAATTTTTTAATTTGTGTTTTTAAAGTTTGGTGAGCCCTTTCTACTATTGCTTGGCCTTGAGGATTGTAAGGTATTCCTGTAGTATGTGCGATGCCAAATGAAGAGCATAAGTTTTTAAAAGCTCTAGAGGTATAGGCAGGCCCATTGTCTGTTTTAAGTGCCCTTGGTATTCCTAGGTAGGAAAAACATTGGAATAAATGTTGACTTACATCTTTAAAGGCTTCTCCTGTACGTGCAGAAGCAAGGATAACATGAGAAAAGGTATCAATACAAACATGCACATAGCAAAGTTTGCCAAAAGATGGGACATGAGTAATATCCATCTGCCATAAGTCACAGGGTCTAAGTCCTCTAGGATTAACTCCAGTAGCAGGGCTAGGAAAATGAGTAGGACAATGGCCGCAGTCAGGCACAATACTTCGAGCAGCTTCTCTAGATATGTGATAATATAGACGGAGAGCAGAAGCATTTTGATGGTGAATGGCATGAGACCGCCGGGCTTCTTCTAGAGCTGTACAAACTACTGGGCGAGTTAGTAGATCCGCCTGATAATTTCCTTCGCTTAAGGGTCCTGGTAGGCAGGAATGAGCTCTAATATGTCCAATATAGAAAGCCTTTTCTCGTTTATGAATGTAAGTTTGTAGCTGAGTTAACAAAGAGAAAATGGCTGTTCTTCCTTGTGGGAGAGAGGCGGTCTCAATATGAGGAAATAATTTAACTATATATTGAGAGTCAGTGTACAAGTTAAAGGGAACCTGTTGCAATTGTTCAAAAGCATAAATGATTGCCAAAAGCTCCGTTCTCTGGGCTGACGTCTCTAGGGTTTGTTGAACATGGGTTATTGAGTCAATGATTGTTACTGCCTTACCATTAGAGGAGCCATCTGTGAATACTAAGGAGGCAGGAGGTGATAATGGCTCTTTTGAACATTTAATAGGAAATATAAACGGATGTAGGGAGAGAAATTGCAATATAGGTGATCTTGGCAAATGATGTAAAATTTGTCCTGGGAAGTTACCTATAGCTATTTGCCACTCTTCTTCAAATTGTAATAGTGTGTCTAATTGTTCTCTTTTATAAGGTATTATTATCTCAGTAACTTCTCTTCCAAAGAGTTCGATACTGCGGCGTCTACCTTTGATAATGAGAGTGGCCACTAGGGAAGGATAGGATGGTACAATCTTCCTAGGAGTGACAGGTAAATGTATCCATTCTAATGGTCCTTCCTGCCATAAACATCCTGTAGGAGTATATTTAGTGGCTAGAATAATTAAGGCCCAAGATTTGGAATAATCTAGATACTGTAGTTGCTGTTTATTGATGGCCTGTTCTATTTTTGCTATAGCCTTTTCTCCTTCTACAGTTAATTGTCGGGGAGACTTAGGGTTAGAATCTCCCTTTAAAATGTCAAATAGAGGTTTTAAGTCAAGAGTGGTTATTTTTAGATATGACCTGACCCAGTTGATATCACCTAATAGTTTCTGATAATCATTTAATGTGTTTAAATGATCTTTTCTTAATTGTAAAGGCTGATGGGTGATAGTAGAGGTATGTAATATTCTGCCTAAGTAGGAAAAAGAAGGTTCAGTCTGAATCTTTTCTGGGGCTATTTTTAGACCATAATTTTCTAAAGCAAGGACGGTCTGAGTAAGAATTTCCTGTAAAGTAGCCCGATCTTTATGAGCTAGTAAAATATCATCCATATAATGAATAAGATATAGATCTGAAAATTTCTTTCAAATAACTTGCAATGCCTGATCTACAAACTTTTGACATAATGTAGGACTATTTTTCATCCCTTGTGGGAGAACCTTCCATTGATATCTCTGATAAGGCTGTTTAAAGTTTTCTGATGGTATGCTGAATGCAAATCTTTGACAATCAGCCGGGTGAAGAGGTATAGTGAAAAAACAATCCTGTAAGTCAATAACAACAACACAATACTCCTGTGGAATTGCCACAGGGGAGGGCAATCCAGGTTGTGAGGAGCCCATATCTTCCATAGTGTCATTTATGGCTCTTAGATCTTGCAAAAGTCTCCATGTTATGCCCAGATTTCAGGATCCCCAAGAAACCACATCAGGGAGCCAGCCAGTCCAATGCAAAAGCATAAGAGTCTTTATTCGAGCTAGCTCGGCTCACCCACCTTGCCGACGCAGCGACAGGAAGCAGAGAGAGAGATAACTCTGTGTGGAGACGGGTTATATAGGGGGAGTTGGAGGAAGGGGAGGAGAAAGGACTGTGCTCTGCCGATTGGCCAGGCACAAGTCAGTGTCTTGTTCCTGGGTGTGGCTAGCAGAGGCTTAGACTTCCGGGAAGAAGCTCCTTGCCAAGCACGTGGCCTAGGTAAGATGGAGCACTTACCCTGGGGCAAGGTGGAGGGCGTAGCCCTTACCCTGGGGCAAGGTGGAGGGCCTAGCCCTTACCCTGGGGCAAGGTGGAAGGCCTAGCCCTCGCCCTTTCATTCCCCCCTTTGTCTTGGAACTTCCGGCTCAATCATGAGACGGACTGCATTTCTATTCCACCGTCGCTAGAAGCCCGTACTGGGCATATCTTAACAAATGGTCTGGTGGAAGGGAAAGAAACCATTCTAGCTTTAACAACTTCTATTGAAATAGGATTTTTCTTCTTAAAATTCCTCCATGGCTATCAAAAAGCCAAATCAAGATTAATTTATCTACTGTCCTGATGTTTGCATAAACACAACAAGAATGGTAACTGACTACCTTTGCTGGAATCTCATGGTTGAATCTTAATGTGCCCCGTAGGGCCAGGAAGCCACGCCACCCAGCTGCCATCAGGCCCGCCTGCAGTATCTGCTGAGTTAGGTGAATCCCTCACCTGTAGCAACTCCACCTGAGCCCACGCTCTAGGCTTTAAGCCCATCTCAGTAGCCCTCCTACTTGTTGCGGCCCAGAGTGTGTGGGGGTTCCGCAGGGATGCAGAGGCATCCTTATTGCTCCCCTTTTACTCTTACCAACCGCCAGTGATGGTAGGGCATGGGCCTGACGCTCCAGCGCCAGCCATCTTCAGGGCTTCCAAGCAGGATACCAGGCTTTCTTCGTGGCATTTTTACTGGCTTCAAGTCTTTAGAGCTCAGAAAGGGCTCTTTAAAACATGATACTCTAGTCAAAGTTTTCCGTTAATAAAACCACTATTAGGAACCAGTCTTATTGAATCTATGCAAAGAAATGTATTGCCATGACTTATTTAGCATTGCCAATATTTCAGAGGAATTATGTAAGGAGAAAAACATACTGATCTGCTCTAAGATTTTCTGATTTTTCCTTGCCAATTCCTTTTCATGGAGTTATAACAAAACAGTAACTGTTGCCATTAAACTTTCTTTCTATGCATAACCATGCCTTAGACCTTCTATTCCAAACAGGCCTTTCCCAGCTTTCTACAGTTAAGGTTTGTACTACCCCTGACATGGGCATGGTTACGCAGGCCTGCAAGACAATATACAGGCTGCCAACCATCAACTGTCTCTCAACAGAGACCAAAACCTGATGGGCACCCTTCCTTGCCCAGTTGGGCACCTGCCCTCTTGGCAGCCAGACACCCTCTACTCTTGGGGTTCACCCCACACAGTCCCCTTCCAGGACAGTCAACATACATTCAAACCTGCAAGAGAATCAAAGGTCAATATAACATATCAATACAATGAAACATAATATTGGCATCATGGCCGCTTCAGGCAGCCAAATCCTACTAAAGTCTATTCTTGATCTTCCTATAAATTGTCCTTGTCTCTTTGGAGCCATGTCCATGAAGATGCAGGCATCATCTAAGTCTATTACACAGTATTGTGGGGGCTCCCGGCAGCAGGAGTGATCGCGAGCAATGTTACCAGCATCAGGCAGGTCGAGCACGCTGTAGCTTGAGCTTGAGCGGGTGGCGTTGATCTCGATCGACGCTCCATTTGGTGACGAAGTCTTCCCGGATCACGGATGGGTCCGCTGACCAGACATGAGTGTGATGGACCCAGGTCGCTACGCCGTCTACCTTGAGAGCGGTGGGGGACATCAGCACCACAGTGTAGGGACCCTTCCAACGTGGTTCGAGGGTCTCCTGGCGGTGCCTTCTGTCGTAGACCCAATCTCCTGGTCTGTGCTGATGAGGAGTTGGGGTTGGGCTGGTCTCGTACAGATTCTAGGGCCCGTTGCTTTCCTTTCACAGGCAGGGGGAGGGCCCATGAAATCTCTGCCCTGAGGAACTGTGAGCCCCACCCTTAAATGTCCCAATCAGACTAGAAAATCCACAAATACCTTTTAAATCTACCCCAGAATTTCAAAATCCCAACCCAGCACAGAATATCACATAGCAAATCAAAGTTCTCAGCAAACAAACAGACAGAGATGTTTACTAGTTAGGCGGGCCGATTCCACCTCTGACAGAGAGCAAGCACCCTTAGGGAAAGATCCCAGCAGCCGCTCAGGGTACTTTGCTATCGGTCAGAGCACTCAGCCTCAAAGAAATCAAGCCTGTGGTTGTTGTTTTTTTTAAGACACAAACAGAAATTTCACTAGCTAAACAATTTTCAATAAAGACAGATAACATTTCCCATTAAAAACTTTGAATCACCACAGGAGAAAACAAAACAAAACAGGAATAAACAAAAACACTTTTACACAGGCACATGCCACATTTACAGCACAAAATACCCACAGATAACCTAGTTTGATTAACATATTATCTAGAGCCCGTGGGTAAACTGGGTTAAACTTAGGCATGTTATCTAAATTACAGTCCTGGGTCTCCAGAACACTGAGTTGATAAGTCAACTGGAGCCCTCTGATCCTGGGACAGCTATACTGTCCCTCCCAGGCAAAGGAAAAATGTGCCCTCTAAGCCCAGTATGAAATTGGATTACTGCTATCAGTCCCTTTTAAGACTTTGACATAAGCTATTTAACTTTTGTTTAGGGAGGGAAAATATAACCTTTAATTGCCCTTAGTTTAAGGAAAGCAGGGTTTTCTAGATTTAAGAGATTAGATTAAATAAATCCGTGAGGCAAGCACACTTCCTGCCCCATAAAACTCCACCTTAAAGCTCCACCCTTGACTAAATCAGAGGGAGGGGCCTTTGCTGTTTCAAGATGGCGGGCCCCAGGGGAGCAGCAAGTCATGTGGCTGACATGGCGGCTGCCAAGTCATGCAGCCCAAAATGGTGGCTGTCTACACTTTTTTTTTTGCAAATCAGGATCAATAAGCAAAAGCATTTAGTTACCAGAATTACACAAATTTTCCCAATTCAATCCGAACCTTAAACTTTTAGCTGACAAGTCAAAATATTCAGCATTTCTCAATCAGTCTAGAATCTAGCTAGCATCCGTTTTTTTCTTTGGGTAAATGATCAGTCTTGGGCTCCATCCTGCACATCTGCAAAGAGACTCTAGCTCAAAACTCTATCCAAAATCGGACAGTGCGCGCATTAGTTTTAAGCCAGCTTTTCTCTCTACACGTGCACAGAAATCCCAGACGCATTTACTTGGGGAGGGGGTGACCTGTTTTCACAGATCCTCACTCAGATGCCCACCTGACTGAAGTCGTGGAGCCACACAAAGGAGGGGAGAGGGCAGGCCCCCTCCCTCCACACTCACACACTTTCACCAGACATTCACTCAGAGTTTAAACAATAACAACTTCCCAACTCCTGAGGGAGCTCTACAGCCTCCCCCAATCTCCTTGAAATGATCAATCACAATACCCAAAGGAGCAGTCTGAGTCCGTCCCATAACATCCGTCCAGTAAGTCCACAGAAAACAGAAAAACACAGACACAGACAAACAGAGGGCCCCAAAGAACAGCCTTCCAACTCCATGGAAGCAACTAGACGATGGCCTTACGCCAAACCGGCGGGAGCGACCCGCCTCGTCTCAGATTCTCAGATTGAGGGGGTTCCTACAGACCTTCCGACTCCGCGGAAGCAAAACTACACCCCTCCAGATGGAGGGTTGAGGCATCCCCCGACTCCTCCCGCCCTTGATCCCCCTGTGCGTCCACTTGGATCATTGCGGGCGATTACAGATTTCAGAAGTGAGCTCACACAGAACAGATACAGAACAAGTCCCTGAACAGAGGCAGTAGAAAACTGCCTAGGAATGCTTCTCTTCTACCTTTTTTAAAAGATAGGCCAGATTCGAACCCTTAGCCAGTCCGAGTTTTGACGGTGAGTACCATCTAGAAGCCATTCCTCCAGATACAGAAAAAGTCCCTTAGAGATAACATATATCACACAGAACAGAATACACAACACACAGACACTTACCGCGGCCAGTCAGACTCTACGGATTGGGGGGGGTCCCTCAATGGTTTTGGGGATCTCGGACGAGCCCCCAAATGCTATGCCCAGATTTCAGGATCCCCAAGAAACCACATCAGGGAGCCAGCCAGTCTGATGCAAAAGCATAAGAGTCTTTATTCGAGCTAGCTCCGCTCCCCCACCTTGCCGACGCAGCGACAGGAAGCAGAGAGAGAGATAACTCTGTGTGGAGACGGGTTATATAGGGGGAGTTGGAGGAAGGGGAGGAGAAAGGACTGTGCTCTGCCGATTGGCCAGGCACAAGTCGGTATCTTGTTCCTGGGTGTGGCTAGCAGAGGCTTAGACTTCCGGGAAGAAGCTCCTTGCCAAGCACGTGGCCTAGGTAAGATGGAGCACTTACCCTGGGGCAAGGTGGAAGGCCTAGCCCTCGCCCTTTCACTCCACTTGCCTGATTTCTTTCTTATTACAAATATGGGTGTGTTCCAGGGACTATTTGATGGCTCTATATGTCCCTCTGCTAATTGCTGATCAATTAATTGTCGGGCTGCTGTTATTTTCTCAGATGTTAAGGGCCATTGCTGGACCCATACTGGTTGTGATGATTTCCAGACTATGGGATCAGCAGTCCTATGGGCAATGGCCCCAATTATAAATCCTGTCGAGGAGTGTGAGGTATTACTCTCTTTTCCTAATCCCTTTTCTGGATTAAATCCCATGTGCAGCATCTGTGATGTTACTCTATCACTGGGGCTATATAATAGAACTCCCATTTGAGACAAGATATCTCTTCCCCATAATGTAGAGGGGATAGTCGTAATTACATAGGGACAGAATGTTCCTGAATGTTGATCTTCATTAGCCCAAGTTAAAATCTGAGAACTCTTTTTTACATTAGATGCCTTGCCTAGTCCTACTAGGGAAGTGGAGGTGGTATGCGTGGGCCATGAAGAGGGCCAATCCTTCCCTGCTATGCAGGAAACATCTGCTCCTGTATCCAATATACCTTCAATTGGTTTTCCCTGAATTTGTAAAATTTTTGTAGGTCTAGTAGCATGGATTTCTTGTATCCAAAATGCTGCATCACTAGATCCAAAGCCTCCGGCCCCTCTAGCTTCCTGGGTAACAGCTGTCCCTATTTTATGTATTGGTAACAGGAGTAATTGGGCAATTCTCTGGTTGGGCTGAATCTGTATAGTTGTGGTGGGTGGGGAAAGTAAAATCTGTATTTCTCCTGTGTAGTCTGCATCAACAACTCCTGGGATGACTAAGATCCCCTGTAACGAGGTGGAGCTCCGCCCTAATATTAATCCTACAGTTCCCTCAGGCAGCGGCCCAGACACTCCTGTAGGAATGGCTGCTACTGGCGAGTCTGGGGTTAGTATTGTGTGGGTGGTTGAATGGAGGTCCAATCCTGCACTGCCTGGGGTTGCTCTGAAGAGGTCACTGACGGATTGAAATTTGCAGCAGAGGGGTTGAGGGTCGATGCCCCTATTATTGCAGGGGCCTGGGGCCGGCCCCTTCTCAAGTTTCCCAATTGAGGTGATGGCATATAACCTCCTTGGGAGCGATTTGTAGAATTTAAAGGCTGACCATTTTTATGGTATTTCGATCTACATTCCTTTGCCCAATGGAATCCGTTCTGACATCGGGGACAAACGGTTTTTGGAGGATTAATATTATTCCCTGATGTATTTCCAGGCTGTCGAGGAGCTTGCCATCTGGCTTGAGTATTATTATTTCTATTTGGGCATTCTCTGCTAAAGTGCCCAGATAAGCCACAAGAGTAGCAGTTCATATTTCTTTTATTACCTGTATTATTGCTGGCTTGTCCTATGCCCTGTACATATTGAGGGTATGTCTCCCCTTTGAGAGCTGCAGCTATAGCTACACCCTGTATAAATGCTGGACTTACATCAGCACACTGTTTTATAAAATCATTTATAGTTCCCATTCTGCGAATCGGCCTTAATAAAGCCTGACAGGTATTATTAGCATTTTCAAAAGCCAGTTGTTTGATTAGGATATTGGCAGCCTCTTCATTATTGATTACTCTCTTGACTGCCTGTATGAGGCGAGAAAGGAAATCCTGATATGGTTCCTCGAACTTCTGTTTAATCTCTGTAAGGGAGGTTGTTTTTCCTGCTGTATAAGGTAGGGATTTCCAGGCATTTACTGCACAACTGTTTACTTTAATAAGTGCCTCTTTGGGCATATACATTTGCTCCTGAGCCGTGTTAAAATCACCTTCTCCTAATATCATGTCTAGGGTTACTCCTCCTCTGGATTTTTTGCTAGTGGCTACAGCTTTCTTAGCAAGATCGTCATATTCAGTTTTCCATAATAAGTAATTGCCTCCTGAGAGACAGGATTTACAAACCTGTGACCAATCATAAGGAGTCATCCATTTATTGGCTAGGGTTTCTACCAAGGTTAGTGTGTAAGGAGCTAGAGGTCCATATTCAGAGCAGACCAATTTTAATTCTTTAAGTATTTTGTAAGGTATAGCCTCCCAGGTGGGGCTTTCGTCCTCATCAAACTCATTCTCATGCAACTGGGAAGCAGAGTGAGAACTCAAGATCTCCATTAGCTTCAGCTTCTCTTATCGCCCTTTGAAATTTAGACATGGAGCTCCTAGGAGCCGCAGGACCTGGTTTAGGCTTCCTTTCTAATTTAGGGAGCCTGTTTTGAATGGGAGGGCCTCCCATTCCTGACTGGAAAGGAACAATGATCATGTTTATGATATTTATTCTCCTTCCGATCAGTAGGCATAGCTAAATTGCTCTTAGATTGAGCTGGAGACAATAATGATGTATCCTCTCTAGGTGGATCCGAGGGACTATTTAAAGTTTGAGAAATTTCAATAATTTCTGTCTCTGGTGCCAAGATGCCACGAATTGAATTCCAGAGGGAAAAGGTATTTTCCGGGACCTTCTGGTCCTCCGGATGGGAGGTATCATAATACATAACTTGCTCTCCTATTTTAGTCCAAGTTGTTAAATTAACAGTTCCATCCTCAGGAACCCATTGACATGCATATTCTATAAAACTTTCTATCTGACTGGGAGTAACCTTAACTCCTCTGCTAGCAAGCAGATGCATTAAAAGATTAATACAGAGTCTTTTTTCTTTAGACTCAGTGTGACCCATCTTGTCAATCTAAGTTTTGTACTAACTACCTGCTTACCCTACTTATCCTCTATAGGAGGGGTCTGCAGCACCCTACGGTGCAGTCCTATCCATCCCAAGTACGTCCCAAGTACGGGGGGACTTACCTAGATGCCCCACGTTGGGCGCCAGTTGCTGGGGTCCAATCCCAGCGGGTCCAGGGGTCCCCAAAGGTGTGGACGGAGTCGGCCAAGGAATGACACGAAGACAGCCTTCAGTTGATCAGCAGCCTAGTCAGGACCTATAGCCAGGATTTCCAGCCAAAGTTCTGGTCGGAGCTCTGGTTAGGAACTGATGAGGTTCTGATGTTTATTGTCTTGTTACATCCGTATTTATACCAGCCGATTTTAATCCTGTCAATTTCTATTACAAAGGTTAGGGCGTTTCTTATCTCCATTCCAGGGAGTAAAGATTATGTAGCTTAACTACCCGCCTGACACTTAATTAAGGGGTTGTATCCCCTCCCTAACCTCAGGGAAAGATCCCCACCTGGGGAAACAACCTTTCTCGGAGAGGTGACCTTGGTTAAAACACATGGCGCTAAAGGGAGCAAACATATTAAGAACAATATGCTATATATGCCAGGTCCCTTGAAACATATGCTGTGCAGATGTTTCTTTCCTGCAGCGACTGTGTCAAGCAGCAAGGATGGACTGGATCCCGGCAGTCCTGCTTCCAGGAAGGGCTGGGCTTTTCGGACACAATGCTGACGCCCACCTGCGTGCATCACTCGACCAGGTGGCCGGGCGTCCTCCCCACGTGAGACCTGAATGCTGGCTCCGGGGCCGGGAGTTCTGGGCCCAACTTTTCAGCTGAGAATCTCTGCTTCTTCAGACCGAGAGGCTCCTTGACCAAGTGAGTCAAGAGCAGAGGGTCCTCAGGCTCTCGGCGGCAGCAAGAGGCACCTATCGAACCTGGGCCACAGGAGAGGGTGGCGCTGGCCCAGATGCACTGTGCACGGGGCACTTGTGTTCTCAGAAGAGGGACTGCTCAGAGCGATGGCAGGACCCCCCCCCCCCCCCACACACACACACACAGAAACCAGCAGTTCTCAGAGGCTGGGGCACCACTCCCCAACACGGCCTACATACTAGGGCACAGGGCATGACAGGGTGTCACCATCACTCCTGTGATGAGTCACAGAAAACTCTGCTCTCCCGCTCTCAGCTGTCTCCCAGGGAAAATGTGCCCTCGGAATCCCCGTGGGCTTCAGAAACCAGTTTGGGCGTCCTGGTCAGGCCCCCTGCCCCTTGCTGTCCTCCCACCCCAGCTGCCAGAAATAGGAGTAATGGGAGTCAGACCGTGACCTTGAGAACAACCCTGTCACCCCATCACAGCCGGGAGTCTGTTCCCGAGACCCCTCTCCAAGCCTCGTCTCCCTGCCAGCACCCTCCTCGCCCTCCAGCAAACCAGGGCAGTGCTCGGCACCCAGGCGAGGACCCTGCTGCCTCCTGGCCACCTGCTGGCCTTGACCCAAGTCCTCAAGCGCCGGGGTCCTTTGTCATCCATGCAGAGGTATCAGGGCCAGCCTGACAGGGTTGAGCCGGGCTGAGGCAGGGAGGTGGGAATTGAGAAAAGAAAGAAAGACAGGAAAGCGGGGTCGGGAGGACCCCAGTTCTCTTGATGAACTGAAGCAACTTTATTAGCCACACAATCCTATTTATACATAACACACTGAATAGGAGGTCTGTCAAGAGGAATGTATTCTTTGTTCCTCTTAATCTCTAAGGGAAGGACACAGCAGAAGGACAAGTTCTCAGTACAGCATATCTCAGTAAATAATTACAGACTTCTTGGTAAGCTATGAAAGGCTGTTCTCATTCTACAAATGTTGCTCTCATTCTACTGATAAACGCCATCCAAACAAGTCTGGGAAAACTGTGGGTAAGGGTCCCAGCCTTGCTAGCCTCTTCAGGTGCAAGAACCTTGCCAGCTTACATCTGGCCCCCAACAGATCCCCCTTCTTTGTTTTTTAGGCGAAGTTCATGTTTCAGTGTCCGACAGTTTTTTATGTGTACATGTCAGCAGTAATATTTCAGTTCTGGATGGTGGACAAATGGTGGCAATGTAGGTCCCACCCTCTCTGGTTTGGTCCTGGTCAACCTGCAGCGACACACAGCTGCTGACCGCTAGCGTGATAAGGTGTCGTCACCATCTTCACTTCTGGACTGCTTCTCTTCTTGTTGTCTCCCGGGGCCACTGCTGTTCTGTGGCTGGAGCAGTCCTGATAATTCTCTTCTGTTGCAGGAATCCACATGGTCTTGGAGTTTTTTTCTGAAAATATACAAACGTATTCTCGACCAAAGGTTAATAAAGGAATCATATCTATAATTTAGACTTGGGATTCTTTTAATTTTTGTCCAAACGATTTTCCTTTGGCTTATTTGACACCATATGTATTTTCATGGGTGTCTTGTTATTAGCATTATAAATGAAAAAATTTTTCTAGATGTAAATTAGTTACAGGATATTTTTCCTTATATGGTATTCTTCCACTATATTTCCACTATCCTCCCCCCTTTTTTAAAAATTTAATTATTAGGAGGATTTTGGAAATTTTATAATGCAGTCTAGATAACTTTAAATTTTAATTTTTTGTACAAAAATATGACTGCTTTAGGTTTATAGTATGTTAAGCAATTTTACTATGAAATGATAATTATAGTTAATACTTTTTGAATAATTTTAATTAATCTGAAAACTTGACTACTATTTTACTGTCAAATTTAATACTTTAATAACAATCTTAGTTTATACTGTAAATATTAATGGAAAGGATTATTTTGTATCCTTGAGAAGGCCCTGAGCATTCCTGGTGTTAAGCTGGATTTAGATATAGGGTAGTTGCTGTTAGCCAAGTCTCTGTTATCTGGGTACCGATTTCGGCTGGACTAAGTCTCTTTCTGTTATCTGGGTCCCGATCTGAGCTGGGCATGGGAAGCGCAGCAGCCATGGGGGCAGGAGACCTCCCTCAGAAGGGGCAAGTATTCAAGCCCCTGCATAGTTGGGGGGGGGGTGAGGATCTCTGCCCCACCTCTGTTGACCCCCAAGTTCTCCCCTGAGGCCCCCCTGCGACTGTGCCTGTCTTAGGTCGCCCCTCCCAGAGGGGTCTTACCCGTCATTGACTACCAGCCATCCTCTGGGGCCAAGCAGGGTGATGTGAGGTTAATTCTGTCTCCTTGATAGCGTATGCCCCTGTGGCCTCCATGCCCAGCAACTGCCTTTGGATCCCCTCGCCTGCTGGCAGGGCCCTGGCATTGATCATGGGGAACCCAGATTTCTTCTCCAGAGAGGGCCCAGCTTATGCTATTGGGCAAGAGACAGATCTATGGTACCAGCCACCATGAGTCTTCAACCTCAGTATGAACAGAGAGCTTAGGCAACAGTTGTAGGCAATTGGAAGAGGGACCCCCTTGGCAAAAAGGTCAAGAGAGGTCAATATAGAATGCTTAAGTGCCTTCCCAGGGGGCCTTCCACACAGTGGAAGGGATAAAGTCCTTTCATGTTCTTATTAAATTGCTGCCAAACAATTAGTTTGTAAGTTTGTTTGGAATAAATGTATAATATGCTGTTGTAAAATATTAAAAATTATTAATGAGCTTTTGTTATTTTAAATTATATCTTAAAATTCTACTGCTGTATTTTAAGAAATATTAAATAAGATAACTTGTTTTGCCCTTTCTTAGAGGCAAAAACAAAATATATATTTATTAATATTTATTTGATAAAGCTTTCTATGTGATTTCAAGTGTATTAAATTGGCTTTATTAAAAAATCCTTTAAGAAGAGAGAATAAACTTTTGAAAACATTTCAGGGCCCATGAAATGTTCTAAAGTCATTCCTTGATTATAGTTTTGAAATCTGACTTGAAAGACTATTAAATATATATGTGTATATATAATTTAAAGATTATATACCTTTTATAATTATTAAGAGATATCAATTAAATTAAAACTGATCTTTGTATTTAAAATTTTTTGTTAGGATTATAGAATTTATCCTCTTTTTTCAATTAGCTAAATGTTGAAATTTTACTGTAATTATATGATTTCTCCCAATTTATTTAACCAGAACTTTAAACTTTTAGCTGGCAAGTTAAATATTTAGTATTTCTTTTTTTTTTTTTTTAATATATTTTATTGATTTTTTACAGAGAGGAAGGGAGAGAGATAGATAGTTAGAAACATCGATGGGAGAGAAACATCGACCAACTGCCTCCTGCACATCTCCCACGGGGGATGTGCCCGCAACCCAGGTACATGCCCTTGACCGGAATCGAACCCGGGACCTTTCAGTCCGCAGGCCGACGCTCTATCCACTGAGCCAAACCGGTTTTGGCTATTTAGTATTTCTTAATCAGTAACATTTTTAAGAATAAACTTTAAAAATACATGACATAATCAATAGATTTAATTCTGTCCTTTAAATTTTTCTTGAGGGAAATTTAGATTAATATTTTAGCAATTAGTTATTTCAGAATATCTAATTCAATTTATCTAACTCCTAAGCCTCGGGGTGCCATTGACTAAAAACAGGTAACCATTAAAATGCAAATTAGTTACATTCTTTCTACTAAGGATGGGAAACTGAGAAGCAAGCCTCTCTTTAAAAGTTGTCACTGGCAGGAAATTTTTGGCCTACCTGCTCTGTTGGGGGAAGGGAGGCTAGCCCTTCCTCTATTAGAAATTGCTTTGGGAAGCCAGCCTTAAATAGAGGGGGTAGCCGTCTTTTACCTGGGCTACTTAGATTTTTATAATTAATATGTTTTAATAATTCTTGAGATTTAAATCCAATTTGTTATTTTAAGGCATATTCTTTAGCAAATTTTTGTAACAGAGACAATTTTACTGAATTTCCTTTTTGGCCTTGAAGTTAACTTTTTAATATCCTTTATTAGTATTTAAAAACTGTTCTTTATTATGGAAATGCCAATCCTGCAGCTAGAATCTAGCCAGCATCTTTTTTCCTTTGGGTCAAATTTTGCTATTTTTGTTAGGAAATAATCAGTCTTGGGTTTTATTTTGTATATTTGCAAAGAGATTTCAGCTTAGAACTCTATCTAAATGTCCAAAATCGGACAATGCGCGCCTTAGTTCCAAGCTAGTTTTCTCTTTACACGTGTACAGAAATCCCAGACGTATTTTTAAATTTCAGATCCTGTGGCATTTGCTGTAGCTGTATTGGAAATGCAAGGAAATTGACATTTCTTCTCTGTGTTGGAGGTTTTAAATCTAATGATATTTTGTTTATTTTAATAAGCAATGGCAGCACCCAGGGCAGATAGAATGTCTCATCTCTATGGATCCAAGGTCCAGCCCGGTACTTCCGGGGGTTGCTCGGAATAGCTCTTTGTATCTATTTTGCTCTCTGGGGTAGGCTGGGTGCTGTGCAGACTGCTGGCCTTGAGATGGCATAGGGACAGGAGGGTAAATAGACAATGCCCCTGTTATTTGCCGTGGCTGGGCTGGCCCCTTTTGGTAGTTTCCCGACTGGTGTTGAGGCAAAGAATTTCCCTGGATATCTGTCTTAGATTTACACTCATTTGCCCAATGTTTTCCTTTTTTACATTTAGGGCACAGTCCAGGTTGTTCGGGACCTCTGCCATTTCCTTTATCAATCCCTTTATTAGAGGGACACTGTTTTGCCATGTGTCCTGTTCCTCCACAAGTGTAACACTTGTGTGTTGGACTTTTCCCTGTGCTAAATTGTTGCTGAAGAATTCCTTCAATGGTGGTTCCCTTTAATGCAGCTGCAATGGCAACTCCTTGTATATACGAGGGACCAATATCTGCGCAAATTCGGATATAATCTGAGAGAGTCCCCTGTCTTTGATAGGGCCGCAGTGCAGCTTGGCAGGCAGTGTTGGCGTTTTCATATGCCAACTGTTTAACTATTAACATGCCAGCCTCTCCATCCACCACTACTCGGCCAACAGCCTGTAATAGGCGAGAGACAAAATCCTGATACTTTTCATCTGGCCCTTGAATAATTTTTGAGAGCTCCTCTGTTTTCTGACCAGAGGTGGGTAACTTTTTCCAGGCTCTAATCCCAGCTCCATTAATTTGTCCATAAGCTTCTTGGGGGTATTGAATTTGATTGTGGGTATCAGCATAGACTCCTTCACCTACCAGTGTTATGCCCAGATTCCAAGATCCCCAAATCACCACGCTGGGAGCCAGTTCGATGCAAAAGCAGAAGGTACTTTTATTGGGGGCGCCCACCCGACTCTGCTCCCGGCCGGCCCACCGACCAGAACAGAGTGCCCCCCCGCGTGGGAAAAAAACCGGCTTTAATAGGGGGGTGGCGCGGGGGATTGTGGGCCTTGCCGATTGGCCAGGCGCAAGCCGGGTCCTGTTACACAGGATGTGGTCATATCTACGGCGCGCACTTCCCTTGATTGTCATTGGCTAGTTTAAAATCCCGGGCGTGGCCAGCAGAGGCCTGGGCCTCCGGGAAGAAGGCCGCACGTGGCCCCAACATGGAGGATACAAACAAGATGGAGAGGAGGGCATAGCCCTCGCCCTTTCATTCCCCCCTTTGTCTTGGAACTTCCGGCTCAATCATGAGTCGGACTGCATTTCTATTCCACCGTTGCTAGAGGCCCGTACTGGGCATATTTTAACAAATGGTCTGGTGGAGGGGAAAGAAACCATTTTAGCTTTAACAATTTCTATTGAAATAGGATTTTTCTTCTTAAAATTCCTCCATGGCTATCAAAAAGCCAAATCAAGATTAATTTATCTACTGTCCTGATGTTTGCATAAACACAACAAGAATGGTAACTGACTACCTTTGCTGGAATCTCATGGTTGAATCTTAATGTGCCCCGTAGGGCCAGGAAGCCACGCCACCCAGCTGCCATCAGGCCCGCCTGCAGTATCTGCTGAGTTAGGTGAATCCCTCACCTGTAGCAACTCCACCTGAGCCCACGCTCTAGGCTTTAAGGCCCATCTCAGTAGCCCTCCTACTTGTTGCGGCCCAGAGTGTGTGGGGGTTCCGCAGGGATGCAGAGGCATCCTTATTGCTCCCCTTTTACTCTTACCAACCGCCAGTGATGGTAGGGCATGGGCCTGACGCTCCAGCGCCAGCCATCTTCAGGGCTTCCAAGCAGGATACCAGGCTTTCTTCGTGGCATTTTTACTGGCTTCAAGTCTTTAGAGCTCAGACAGGGCTCTTTAAAACATGATACTCCAGTCAAAGTTTTCCGTTAATAAAACCACTATTAGGAACCGGTCTTATTGAATCTATGCAAAGAAACGTATTGCCATGTTAGCATTGCCAAATTTCAGAGGAATTACATAAGAAGAAAGACATACTGATCTACTCTAAGATTTTCTGACTTTCCTTGCCAATTCCTTTTAACAAAACATTAATTGTTGGCATTAAACTTTCTTTCTATGCATAACCATGCCTTAGACCTTCTATTCTAAACAGGCCTTTTCCAGCTTACTACCCCTGACATGGGCATGGTGACAAAGGCCTGCAAGACAGTATTACAGGCTGCCAACTGTTAGCTGTCTCTCAACAGAGACCAAAACCTGATGGGCACCGTTCCCTGCTCAGTTGGGCACCTGCCCTCTTGGCAGCTAGGCATCCTTTACTTTTGGGGGTCACCTCACACAGTTTTTTTTTTTAGGATAATCAATATACATTCAAACCTGCAAGAGAATTAAAGGTCAATATAACATATTAATACAATGAAACATAATATTGGCATTATGGCCGCTTCAGGCAGCCAAATTTTCCGCTACTAAACATGTGATACTAAAGTCTATTCCTGATCTTCCTATAAATTGTCCCTGTCTCTTTGGAGCCATGTCCATGAAGATGCAGGCATCATCTAAGTCTACTGTGGGAGCTCCTGGTGACAGGAGTGATCGTGAGTCATGTTACCAGCATCAGGCAGGTGGAGCACGCTGTAGCTTGAGCTTGAGCGGGTTGCGTTGATCTCGATCGACGCTCCATTTGGTGATGAAGTCTTTTTGGACCATGGATGGGTCTGCTGACCGGACATGGGTATGATGGACCCAGGTCATACGTGCAGGGCTGCCAGGGCCTCATCTATGGCAGACAGGTAGTCAGGCAGCAGGTCCAGGAGACAGGTGGCCAGAAACACACTCCCGGCAAAGCAGCTTACCAGGCTCAGGACTTTCTGGCGGAAGGCTGAGGCTTCGGGGCTGGCTCCCGGTCGGCGTAGCACAGATGGGCACCAGACTGCAGATGAGCGTGAGCACCAGCAGGAGCACCAGGGTCCCCAACTTCACCTCCAAGCCCACAGGCAGTGGGGGAGCCAAGGCTACTGCCTCTGGGCGCCACACCAGGAGCTCTGATTCTCCCCAGGGCCCCATGGTGGCTGGCTGCTCCAGTGACTCTCAGACCTTGAGAGGGTCTCATTCCATGGCCCCTACCAGGTTCCATGGTTTGTTTCAAGGGAGTGCGCTAGGAGGGGGTATCAGCCCCTCCTTTGCTAGCAGCAGACAGGTACCAAATCCTTTCAGTACATTAGACCAGCTTCATTCCCGCCTATCTTTACAGATTCCAAGGCCCATTGTCTTAGTATTGGCCTGTATTATCTAATTCAACACAGGCAGGGGGAAGGGCCCATTAAATCTTTGCCTTGAGGAACTGTGAGCCCCATCCTTAAATGTCCCAATCAGACTAGAAAAGCCATAAATACCTTTTAAATTTATCCTAGAATTCCAAAATCCCAACCCAGCATAGAATATCACATAGCAAATCAAAGTTCCCAGCAAACAAACAGATAGAGATGTTTACTAGTTAGGTGGGCCGATTCCACCTCTGGCAGAGAGCAAGCGCCCTTGGGGAAAGATCCCAGCGGCTGCTCAGGGTGCTTTGCTATCGGTCAGAGCACTCAGCCTTAAGAAGTCAAGCATGTGCCTTTCTTTTTTTCAGACTTTCATATGTATATGAACAAACAATTATACCTAAGTAGATATATAAATATTAAATAAATATTTACATTTACATTCTTTCAGTGAACAAGTTCTTGACCTATGTCTTATTCAGATAGAAACGGCATTCATTACAAATAAATAAACAAACAAATTCAAAACCAAAACCCAAGAAAACCAAGGCCAGAAGTACCCTCTGACGTTTCAGGGGTACCAAGGGAGGAGAAGTTAGGCCACGTCCAGTCCTTCTCACAATCCACCAGTGACCAGTCCCAGCTCACTGGCCTATCACTTATTTAATATTTTATTTTATTTTTCCATCACACCAAAGCCATGCCTTCCAGTTAGAACTCTTGGCCTTAATTTTTAGGTGTCATGTAAATAATGAACATTTCTCAGATTAGTAATACATTCAAAATTTTTAAGAGACACAGAAATTTCACTAGTTATATATATTTAAGCAGTAAGGACAGATCAATTTACAGAAACCAGTTTCTACCTGAAATAATCGTATTTTAGAAATTGGATTACTGCTATCAGTTCCTTTTAAAGACTTTGCCATAACCTTTAATTGTCTTTAGTTTAAGGAAAGCAGGGTTTTCTAGATTTAAGAGATTAGCTTAAAAATAAAACCGCGAAGCAAGCACGCTTGCAGCCTCATAAAACTCCGCCTTAAAGCTCCACCCCTGACTAAATCAGAGGGAGGGGCCTTTGCTGTTTCAAGATGGCGGCCCCCAGGGGAGCGGCAACCCATGCGGCCAACATGGCGGCTGCCAAGTCACACAGCTCAACATTGTGGCTGTCTAAACTGTTCTCTGACAGAAAAGATGATTTCTTTATTCTCACAATAAACAAGGGAAGAGCAAACCAAAATCCCTAAAAGATAGATGGCCAACATTATATTGTAGACAAACAGAAATCTCATTAACTGTTTATACCTTTTATAATTATAAATTTAAACTGGTTTTTGTATTAAAAATTCAGTTGAGATCTTAAAATTAATCCCCCCTTTTTTTTTATCAGACCAATGGGTAACATATTTTGACTTCAGAGCCCACAATTCAAATATTAGCAGTTCTTTGACTTTAAACCTGTTCTTTAGATTTTTCATGAGGCAAATTAGAGTAAACTGCTTTTTTTTTTTTTTTTCCAATGGGCTTTGGAAAACCACATTTGAGCCCTGCAAACAGATTCTGTCTACCTGGTCTTTTCAGATGTAAATTGACCACATTCTTTAGGACCATTTTTTTTTCCTTTGGAAAAACTGTTCAACTTCCTGGTGGTAATTGCCTCAGGGCGGGAAATTTCAAAAGAGCTATTTTAAACCAGCCTGCATTTCTTTGTTAGGTTCATCTCCGCCACTTTTTAAGGCCAAACAGTCTCGGGTTTTTATTCTGTACACAGCAAAAGGTCAGGTTCAGCTCAAAACTATGCGCACTCGTTTTTAAACTGGCCTTTTCCCTTTACACGTGCACAGAAGTCCCGGATGCATTTTAAAACTTTTACATTTAACTTCTATGATCTAGCTGGGGCAATCTCCCCCGGGACCCGACGCCGCCGGGGGGCCTCGCCGTTCCCGCCTCCCGTGAGCGACACGCCAGCCCCGCCCCCCGCGCTCCACCGGGCTCTACTCATTTGCCACAAGCTTGGGGGCCGCTGCCCGCCCGCCACTGCCGCCAAGCCGCCTGGGCCCACGGCGCGGCGGGGCTCCAGGACAAGGGCTGCGCTCGCCGAGCGCCGTGCTCCTGCACACCTGCCCCCGGGCGCCGACTCAGCCTCCGAGTTCCGCCCGGCTCCACTCGCTCGCCACAACCCCGGGGGCCAATGCCGGCCCGCCGCCGCCGCCGCTGCGGCCCGCGGCGCAGCCGGGCTCCGGGGCGAGGGCTGCACTCACCACGCACCGCACTCCTGCGGCCCGAGGCACAGTGATCTCTGCCCACCTTCCCTGCCTGGGAGGCGTGCGGGCGGGCGGGGACCCCTCCCCTGCCTTTACACTCACATACTTTCACCAGACATTCATTCAGAGTATAAACAATCCATTCAATTCCTAACAACTTCCCAATTCCTGAGGGAGCTCTAAAGCCTCCCACAATCTCCTTGAACTGATCAATCACAATACCCAAAAGAGCAGTCCGAGTCCATTCCATAATGTCCGTCCAGTAAGTTCACAGAAAGAAACATACAAACACAGAAAACTAAATGGGCCCGAAAATACAGCCTTCCAACTCTATGGAAGCAAAAACCGAAAACGAAGCAAGGCTACTTCTAGAGCCAGCGGGCGCTACCCACCTACAGACCTTCCGACCACGCGGAAGCAAAGCTACTTCTCTTCAGATGGAGGGCCGGGGCGTCCCCCGACTCCTCCCGCCCTTGGTCCTCGTGCGTCCACGGTCAATGTGGGCGAATACAGATTTCAGAAGTGAGCTCACACAGCACAGAAACAAACAGATACAAACATAAACGACACATACCGCGGTCAGCCAAGTCCTCCGAGCTGGGAGTCCCTGAATGGGGTTTGAGGATCCCGGACGAGCCCCCAAATGTTATGCCCAGATTCCAAGATCCCCAAATCACCACGCTGGGAGCCAGTTCGATGCAAAAGCAGAAGGTACTTTTATTGGGGGCGCCCACCCGACTCTGCTCCCGGCCGGCCCACCGACCAGAACAGAGTGCCCCCCCGCGTGGGAAAAAAACCGGCTTTAATAGGGGGGTGGCGCGGGGGATTGTGGGCCTTGCCGATTGGCCAGGCGCAAGCCGGGTCCTGTTACACAGGATGTGGTCATATCTACGGCGCGCACTTCCCTTGATTGTCATTGGCTAGTTTAAAATCCCGGGCGTGGCCAGCAGAGGCCTGGGCCTCCGGGAAGAAGGCCGCACGTGGCCCAAACATGGAGGATACAAACAAGATGGAGAGGAGGGCATAGCCCTCGCCCTTTCAACCAGCATTTCATAAGAAATATTAATCTGGGCAGCTCGATTATGAGAAGCTTGTTCCTTAGCCTTTTCATCATATTCTGATTTCCACAAGAGATAATCCCCTCCTGATAAACAAGCCTTGGCAATAGCTCTCCAATCAGTAGGTGGGAGAGCCTCTGAGGCCATAGTTTCCAAGATGGTTAAAGTATAAGGGGAAGTAGGCCCATACTGAGCACAGGCTGTTTTTAACTCTTTTAAGGTTTTAAAAGGAAGCGGGTCATAAGCACGCTCACGCTGTCCCGTGTGAGGGTTCACCTGTTCCATAACAGGGAAGGCGTGAATGCCCAATTCCTCACCACACTTTCATGCCTCCTGCAAAGCCATCTGGAGAGGGGAAAGTGGAACTGGTGCTGCACAAGGCAGCAGAGAGCGGCGGGAACGGCCCCCGCGGCTTCTCTTTTTCTTGCCAAGAAGCTTTAATTTTTCTAAAAAGCATTCCAACACATCCTCTATATCACTGCCCTCTTCAGTTCCAGCAGAAAAACATTTTTTCCTCCTCTTTTGCCTGAACAATACCTGTATTATCATCATGACAAAGAGCAGCAGCTTCCTCAAAATCCTCCTCATCTTGAGGAGTTAAATTGTCTTTAAAAGTTACATTATTTCTTTTTAATATACTGTCTTTTTTAGACTCCTGTTTTGTGCTATCACACTGCTTCTCCTTTTTTTTCTGGCTTAAGAGACGGTTGATTATGGTCATGCCTGGGATCTAAATAATCCCGTATTAAATTTGATAAGGAAATGCAGACCTCCTGAATGAATTTTTAAAAATTTTCTACTTGCTTGTCATTAACCTTAGTTCCTTTACTATTGAGCATAAACTATAACATTTGCCCATAAAGAGCATTTTCTCTAGATTCTAATTGCCCCATGCTTTACTCCCGATTACCAAAAAATTGCTCCTCCCTTACCTTAATGAGTGCACTCTTTATCCGGAGGAGTTCCTCACCGTCATCTCTCCAAGCCCGACGGAGTTCCTCACCGTCTTTTTCCCAGTTCCTCAGTCCCTTAGCTCGGGCGCCAGATCTGTCAGGGCCAGCCTGACAGGGTTGAGCCGGGCTGAGGCAGGGAGGTGGGAATTGAGAAAAGAAAGAAAGACAGGAAAGCGGGGTCGGGAGGACCCCAGTTCTCTTGATGAACTGAAGCAACTTTATTAGCCACACAATCCTATTTATACATAACACACTGAATAGGAGGTCTGTCAAGAGGAATGTATTCTTTGTTCCTCTTAATCTCTAAGGGAGGGACAAAGCAGAAGGACAAGTTCTCAGTACAGCATATCTCAGTAAATAATTACAGACTTCTTGGTAAGCTATGAAAGGCTGTTCTCATTCTACAAATGTTGCTCTCATTCTACTGATAAACGCCATCCAAACAAGTCTGGGAAAACTGTGGGTAAGGGTCCCAGCCTTGCTAGCCCCTTCAGGTGCAAGGACCTTGCCAGCTTACATCTGGCCCCCAACACAGAGGCAAATGGCTCTCCCCTGGAGCTGTCTGCACAAAAGGTTCATAAAACTGAGATGTAGGCTAGAAGGAGGCTAGCATCACTGTTACTGCCATTTGTCCTGGATCCTGCTCACTCCAGGCCCCGGTGACATCGGTCAATCCGACATTCAGCTGGGCGGGTGGGGCGAGGGCTGCGCCTCCCAGTGACTGGCTGGAGGCCGGCGACACCACCTACCGGCAGGGGCTGCCTCTGCGCCACTGCTGACTTCCATGGCCAGGGAGGAGGGGCTCAGGCAAATTTTTGCCTGCCAGCCTCATCCCTCGTTAGAAATCTGGAGGTGCCTGTGTGCCCGGTGTCTGTGAGCCAGGGAGGAACCCACTGGGCCTCGCCCGAGCTCAGGAGGTATTCCTGGAGCAAGGAGAGGAGGGCCCATTCCTGCCCGATTCCTGTGCCACCTGCCACAGCCTCTTGCTACTGCCCTGCCCACCTGCCCTGCCCACCCGCCACCTCTGGGAGCCTGGGCTGGTGTCCGCTCCAGGTCCCCCAGGTCCCCGAGGGCTTGACCACTACCTGATCCCGCTCAAAGCAGCTGTGTCCTGAGCCCGGGAGTCAGCAGGAGAACATTGGCAGGGGCCCGCCCTAAGCCAGCAGTGCCCATGGGAAGTGGGGGGCACCCACAGCTCCGGATGGGAATGGACTCCTGGGGCCCACAGCCCAACAGCCCTGGCCGATGTGCCCCCTTTTAGCAAAGTACCGGCACCCAGAGGGGAAGAGCTGGGTGCCAGTCAGCAGACAGGGTGCCCCGGGCTGTCCTGCTGCGACTGAGGGGTGGTCCCAGAGTGCCTGGCGGAGCTTAGCGGCGTTCCCGGCAGGGGGCGCTGTGCTGGGAGGGGGGCTTCGCTCTCCCCAGCACCAGGATCCCGGGTATAGGGGTGGGGCTCTCCCCCACAGCAAGGACCCGGGTGTTTGTGGGAGCTGCTCAGGCTCTCCATTCACGGTGATGGAGTCTCTCCGCGTCCCCTCACTCCTCCCCCATGCAGACCACTGCGCGCCCCCCCATGCAGATCACTGCGCGCCCCCCCATGCAGACCACTGCGCGCCCTGCCGCGAAGCGTGGAGCCCCCTAAGGAGCCGAGTTGCGGTCTCTCCCGCCCCCTCGGGATTCGGGGAGGGGGCGGGACCCGAGCTCCGTGACGTGGCTCGGGACCAGCCGCATAAATAGCGGGGCAGTGGCCGCTCTGGGCACAGACACGTCGGGGGGAACCCAGTCGCCGCACGCTCCTCCTTCGCATCCCGGGCCGTGCCATACGGTGAGCGCCCCGGCCCGACCCGATCCGACCCGACCAGACGCCCGGACCCGCCGGTACCCCGCCGGAAACTGACCCCCCGGGACCCGCCGCTGCTCAAGGTACCGCGTGCGTCGGAGGCCCCGGGGGAGGCGCCCCTCTCCCCGAGTTCCGCTGAGAGCGCCCGCCTGCCGGTGGATGCACCGAGGGGCGCGGCGCCTCTGCCCCGTCCCTTGTCCCTTGTCCGGGGGTGCAAACCGCTGGGTCCTCGGTCCCCTTCACCCTCCGTCCGGCCGGGTCGGGGTCCGAGCTCCGCCCCGACGTGCGCGGCGTCCGCCGCCCCTTCCCTTGCAGATGCCCAGAGGCGGCGCCCTCCTGCTCGCCGCGCTGCTCCTCGCCGCCCTGTCGGCCACCCTCGGGTCCCCGGTAAGTGCGCCGTCACCCCTCCGGGCAGAGGGGGCGGAGTGTGGGCGCTGGTGCCGGGAGCGGGGGTGGGGGCCGGGGGGCCGGCGGGGACGCTCCCCCCTTGGGTCCTCCCGCCATCGCTCCTCCCCGGTGTGTGCGGTGCGAGGACAGCCTGCTGGGAGCCAGTGAGCGGGGACTGGACGCCGAGCCGCAGCTTCACCCGCAGAGGGTCGGTCACACTGGAGCCGGTCCGGGCTCACCGAGAAGCGAGCGGTGCGGATGGGGCTGGTCTCTGGCTTGTCCGATGCGCGCACCGGCCCTGCCATGTCCGGCCTTTCGCAAGTGCGTGTGATCCGACCGATGTTCTGCCTGGAGAGCTGGGCCTCTTCCCCGAACGGTCTGCGCCGGCTCATTATGTGACTGGGCCCGTGGTGGGGTGTCCAGCCTCCCGCCATGCGGCCCCACGCAGGCTGCTGGGCCAGGCAGGTCCTGGCCATCGGCCCCTTTCTCCCGTCTCAGGTGAAGGAGAAGAGGGGCTGGACCCTGAACAGCGCTGGCTACATTCTGGGTCCAGGTAAGTGACCAAGAACCTGAACCGGCAGACGCTGCACCTGCCGCTGCGGCAGCCATGAGTGTGAATCCTGCCGTTTCTGAGCTGCTGGGCGTCACTCTGACCCGAGGCGGGTCCAGTGTTAGATGAAGGGCAGGGGCACTTCCTGAGGCTTGGAGGATGGGGTCCCCTTAGGTTAATGGCACTTGCCACGTCTCTAGGTGGCACATCGCCCTCCCTGAAGCCACACCCCCCACTCCCCTCCCGTAGGGCCTAGAGGGACTCAGTCACTCAGTCCCTGCCCTGACCCCACCTGCCCTCCCCCAGCCTCGAGGTGCCTGACTCTGCCTTGAATCCTGACCCCCCTGTGGCCCTTGGCACCCCGTCTCCTGCCTTCTCCCTTTTGCCCACATTCCTCAGGGCTGCCTCCACCCGTTTAAACTGCCCAAGAGCTGTCTTAGTCCTTAATCCTGGAGTTTAAGTACATACTTTCTCCTGCTCAGACGGTTTATCCATCGCCCGGGGGTCCTTGAGAGCCCGGCACTGATGGCAAACACTAGGTGGGCCAGGCAGGACCCTGCACCCTTCGCACCCCTGAGCTCTCTCCCTCGGAGAGCACCTCGTCTCTGGGTGCTCCTGGCCCCCGAAACAGGAGGAACCGTTAGCAAAAATGTCACTTTGGAATGTTGACAGCATGTCAAGGAGACTTTTCACCCTGAGTTGGGAAACACCCTTTTCCACTGTGAAGTTTTAAGTCTCTGTTGAGTTGGACCCCCAGGAGCTGGCATGCAGACAACTCTTTGTGGGAAGTCCTTACAGCCTAATGGTTTGCCCTTGACCTCCACCGCCCGCATGACCTCCACCGCCCACGTAGAAACAGCACCGGAGAACGCGTTTGCAGCGGACACCCAGCCGCCCGCTGGATCAGCTCACTTACTGCCTTTCTCAATCTCGTGCCAGGAGCTCTGTCCTGGGAAAATGAGTTAATTTTCATTCATCCGGCTTGTGGATGACACAGCCCACCAGGCCCAGCAGCCAGAAACCCTGAGCCGTCCTCGCCCTCGTCCCCTCTTCTCCTTTATCTCCTAAGTCGCCCCAAATCCAGCCCCCTCTCCTCATCCCAGGCCACTTGGTATAGAGCCCTCATGCTTTCTTCCAATAGTTTCCTAAGGGAGCTCTCAAGAAGCACACCACCCAATGCACACACAGTCACCCAGCCTACCCCACCCCAAGCATGTCTGTCTGTCTGTCCGTCTGTCTCTCTCCCCGCCGCCCCACCCCCCTCTCTCCCTGGCTCCGATCCATCTCCCACACAGTTGCCAGAGTAGTCTTTGAAAAATAGAAATATTTCGGTATCTCCCTTGTTTTCAGAAACATAGGCCCCAAGCCCCGGTCGCCTGCCAGCACCCCTGGGAGCCTTGTGCTCCCCGCTGCGCCAGGCCTGTGGGCTCTGGGCCCTGGTCCTGTGGAGTCCCAGCACCTGGTGACGGACTGGGCCCCGGGTACATGCTGTCCTCCCTCCTGTGGTTCCCACACTGGGCTGCCGTGCTAGTCGGGTCCTTTGGGCGGGGGGAGGGTACAATAACGACACTCAGGGGCTGTCTGCTCTGCTCTGCAAACAGATGCTGTTGACAAATTCAGGTCACTCCATGACAAGCAGGGCCTTGCTGGCAAGAAGGACCAGGAGCCTGAAGGCGGCGCGAGGGCAGGTGAGGGGACGGGTCCCCGGGAACTGGAACTAGCTAAAGCAGGGCTGGGCTTGCTGCCGGTCCCACACCGTCCCTGGAAAGGGTCATCAGACCTACTGTTCCCAGAGAGAGAGAGAGAGAGAGAGAGAGCGCGCCTCAGGGTTCCGTTCTCTCCGTGCACTATTGACGTCCCTGTCCGGCCACAGTGCCCCACTGCCCGGCTCCTCACAAGCATCTGAGACCAGGTCTCGTCAGCACTGCAACTGAACAGGGGCCCATCCGTCAGATGTGGGCTTTCCTTTGGGTTTGGGGCAGGCTGCGTTTAAATGCATGGCCCTCGGCTCTGGACCTCCTGCAGACGCTGCTGGCGATGAGGCTCCCCCTGCCCATTTCAACCCTGGCTTTGCTGTCTGTGCTTCATGCTTGTCATTCATTCAACAGTGAGGGTCTGGCCTTTGCCAGATAAGCTCACAGGTCCAGCCGCCCCTCGGGAGGCCTGCGCTCTGAGAGTTAACCGTGCAGGTGGGGGCGGGGGCCGGGGAGATGGACGCTGTGATGCTCACAAGAGACAGCTGGTTGTCAAGTTTCACACGTCACGATTTTGTGTGAGTTTGAGAGTCCAGGCTGATTCTGTTCTGTCTGGACCCTGTAAGGCGAGCTGGGGCTGTGATGTCCTCCGTGGGGACAGCAGGGGCTCATCACCCAGCGTCCGTCTCTTTGCAGAGGCCGGGGCCCTGGTGTCCATGCTCCCCTTGGCGGCGTCCTGGGAAGACACAGGCAGTCAGCCCTGAGGGAGCCGGGAAAGGCCCTCTCGTCCCAGGAGGTCAGATTCTGAGACGATGGATCAGCTTGTGCCAACTCCCGGAGTTAGCCAGCCCCTCCTATCCTTTGAAGCTGTGTTGTTATAATTTAAGATTTCCCCTTTGGTAATTATTCTCATGCCAAAATAAAAACCAGCAAGTGTTTCCGTGTCTTCCTTCCTTGTGCCTGTCTCTCACCACCACCAGAGTGCTTTACGACCAGCTGGAGCCCTGGCCAGGTGGCCCAGTGGTTGGAGTGTCGTCCTGCACACAAAAAGGGGGCAGGTTCAAGTCCCAGTCAGGGCACACACCCAGGTTTCAGGTTCAGTCCCTGGTCAGGGTGCCTACGGGAGGCAACCAATCAATGTTTCTCTCTCTCCCTTCCTGTCTCTAAAAAAAACCAATAAAAAACATATCCTCAGTGAGGATTTAAAAAGATAAAAAAGATACGGCTGGATTGTAATCACGTGCATTAGATCGGTGCATATCGGGAACAAGGCGTGTGCACACTAAGCTAAGTCAGACACAATTATGAAGTTGAGTCTGTTACTGAGGCAGAAACAAAACAGACGCCCCTGCCGTCCTGGGGCCAGCAGGGGGTGGGGCCGGGAGTGAGCTGGGGACCCACAGGGCAGGTAGAAAGGTGATTGTCCCGAAAACTTCAAGTGCTTCCTAGCTGAGGAGATGTGTGCCCTGTCCGGGTGCGGGAAAGCCAGCCCCTGGCAGAAGCTCTGAGGACCAGCAGTGATGGTGCATCCCGAGGGGGAGGCAGTCACACCTGAAGACCCAGAGGAATGCGGCGAGGGGGTGGGGATGGGGAAGAGCCTTCTCTTAGGTCACGTGACGACGCGGGGCCTCTTGGCCTTGGGGGCAAGTCTCTGGCTGCATCATATGACTATACGCACCTGCATGTGGCTGTACTTCTCACACTGACTTTCCTAAAAGCTGTGCTGACTTGCTAAACCCTCCCCCTTGAGCAACCCACAGGGGTCACGGCTTCCAGTGGCCTGTCCCTGGCTTTTAGGCTTCAGCTCAGCACACCTGGCTGCAGTGCTGGTCCCCACCACAGGGTGCAGGTGGGCTCCCCTGCTGTGCTGGATCCTGACTGCCTCTGGGCTCTGAGGTCAGAATGGGCTGGGGGACCTGTTCCCTCCCCTCCACACCTGACCCTCAGACTCCCGGCACTTGCCCTGGGCCTGGTGTGGACTAAGATGGTGGTGAGTGCGAAACACTCACTGGATCTTAGGATTGGTGCACGAAGAACGTGAAACGGAACAACCACTTTTACTTTGGTTACATATAGGAATGATAGTGTTTTGGATATATTGGGTTAAATAAAATCATTAAATTGGCCTGGCTGGTGTGGCTCAGTGGTTGAGCATTGACCTATGAACCAGGAGGTCACGGTTGGATTCCCGGTCAGGTCACATGCCAGGTTTGCAGGCTCGATCCCCAGTGTGGGGCGTGCAGGAGGCAGCGGATCCATGATTCTCTCTCATCATTTATGTTTCTATCTCTCCTCTCCCTTCCTTTTTGAAATCAATAAAAATATGTTTTAAAAAAAGATTATTAAATCGAATTTCACCTGTTCCTTTTCACTTTTTTAAAATGTGGTGACTAGAAATTTTAAAACTACCTGTGTGGCCGGCAGATACTGCCATTTGCCCTGCTGAGAAGGAAGGCAGCCCCAGGAGGAGTCACAGAGCCCCACTGCGGCCCCCTTCCGCCCGAGGGTGTGGGGGGGCAGGTGACCCTTGGCCGCAGTGTCCCGCTCTGCCCCAGCTCTGCTCCCGAGAACTCACAGCTCTGCCTCTACCTCAGGCTTTCGCCTCAGAGTCTGGATCCGGGTGGGAGACAAGGGGGTTGAAACAGAGAAATTAAGTATCAGAAGGAGGCTGTTCCAAATATCGCTGTGCTGGCCTGCTCCAGCTCCTGCTCCCCAATGTGCCAGAGGCCCCAGCCACACTGCCCGCCCTGCTGTGCCTGCAATGAGCTTCCGAAGGTTGTCTGCAGGGCCAGTACCACCCACACAGAAACATGACGAAGTGTATTTTCAGTCACCAAGCTAATTACAGCCACAGGAGACGGCTGAAATTTTTATTCTTTGCTATCACAATAGAACCAAAGGAGTCAACTTAACAGCTAATATTACCTGCTACTTTCTGCAAACTAGTCAATTTAACCATACTCTACCAACAACAATAGCTTAACAGTAATCATGGAGAAGTTATTGGACAATAGAGCTTTTCCACAATCAAATAGAAATACCTAAGAAACTAGATACATTTCCGTCCCACAACTCAAGATGCTACGGATGGAAGCGCGGCCTGTGTGCCCGCTGCCTCTCGGTGTCCGGGCGTCAGCCGGGCTGATAAGCCCTGGGCCCTGGGACACCCCTGCAGTCGTTCCTTGGGTGTTCAGGGCTCTCTAGAGATCTCAGGCTGCATCTCAGCAGCCCAGCGGAGACATTATTTCTAAGAATCTGGGGGAAATCTGATGGCTTTTATGCAGAGAAGCCTCCAGAGGAGACTCTCCAAGGGGATGAGGTCAATAGGGTGACTCTTCCCTCTCCCGCCCCGTGTCCACCCACCAGCACTGGGTGTGGGTGCAGAGGTCCCCAGGCTCACGGGAACCCACGCTCCCTCCTGGCCCTGCCATGTCGTCAGTCACGCCCCTCCTCAAACAGGAGCTGTGGATGCCAAACCCTCCCAGGCTCAGCCTCCTGTGTCCCCTGGCGCAGAGGGAGCGCCCACCTCGATGGTGCAGCTGTGGACACAGACCGGCCTCGTGTTCCTTAAAGCAGCCTCTCCTCCCTGGGTCCCCGGAACCCCGAGCGCAGACCCGCCGCTCCTCTCTCCTCCCGCCTTCTCCTCTACTCCAACTTCAACCCTTTGGACTTAAACTCGATGTGGAGAATCTGGGACAGGCACCTCCCGAACTCCTCCAGGACCATCTGCTGGGCCAGGCCCTCCGAGCAGCGCCCCTTCTCCGCCTCCTCGCCCTGAGCCAGCAGACAGGCGCACGCAGCTTCCACCACCTCCCAGGAGATGCACGAGGACCGCCTGCAGGGACACACCAGTCAAGGCCATGGTCAGAGGCCCGGCTGCTCTTCAAGGCCGGCGTGTTCCAGGGGACGGGCTTGTCATGCATTTCAGAGACTCACTGGCAAAACCAAATGCTGTCTTCCTGATATGGAAGCTGTTCACTAGAATAGCATCAGGATTGCTTTTCGAAGGAGATATAGAGGAAGGTAAACCTGTCAGCTTCTTGACATCCTTCTCGTGGTCGATTCTAAGTTTCTCAAAATTAGATCCTCACAAACCCAGAGGCCTGGGCTCCGGTCAAGCCCGTGGCTGGGCAGGAGCAGCAGCAGGAACCTCAGACACGACCAGTCGCTGCGGACAAGCAGCCTGGGTCCCAGTGCCGTGCAGGGCTGCGCCGCCCTCCTGGGTGCCCGCTCCCCCACAGGTGCTCCTGGGGCTGGGGAACCCCAGGGGCTCTGAGGACTCCCTCGTCTGTCACTCCTGGGGTGCGCTTGCTCTGACTGCCCAATGGGCCCTGAACAAGGACCTGCAAGACGCTATGCTGAGTCCTGCAGGGCAGCCACGTCCCCAGGAGATCGGGACAGCATGGCTCAGCTCAAGGCCGCTCACACCGAACATTTTAGGAAAACTCTATTAAAAAGTGTTGGGTTATGAAAATAGAGACAGGTGCTGGGACTGGTTAAAACCTCTCACAGCCCTAGCCAGTTTGGCTCAGTGGATGAGCCTTGGCCTTCGGACTGAAGGGCCCCAGGTTTGATTCCGGTCAAGGGCACATAGTCGGGTTGTGGGTTCAATCCCCAGTGGGGGCGTGCAGGAGGCAGCCAATCAATTATTCTCTCTCCCTCTCCCTTCCTCTCTATGAAATCAATAAAAATACATTAATAAAGTAACACACTTAAAAAAACACCTCTCCACCAAGGTAACACGGAAGAACTGAGTTGAAGGTGAGAGGACAGGGCTGCCCAGGGCAGAGCTATCACTTTGAGACCAGAGTCCACGGCTCGGAGTCGTCGTCACACTCCATCGACACGCGGTCCCGGGGGAGGCGGCCACACTGTCCCTGCAGTTTCCCAGAGGACTGGGCCACGCCTGGTCAGCGTCCACCAACACAGCACAGCCCTCTGCAGGCCACAGTGAGGCCACCTCTGACGTCTCTAAGCAAAGAAGCATGAACGTGGCTGTTCAACAACATTAATGACGTGTGAACGCAGAGATGGTTTTTAAATGGATAAATCTAGTCCAATATAAAGTTATTACTCAATCTTTGAGACCTACGAGGACCACTGCATGGCCGCAGGCTAACAAATGGGAAAATACCCAGCTGCACGGGCTCATCCTGCTGGGGAGGACCAGCCTGCGTCCCGAGCATCTCTGTGCTATCACCACACGGTGCCGGTGATGGTGACGGTGACAGTGAGCGGCTCAGAGGTTTGCTGTCTGGAAGCCACACCCCGCAGCCCGAGGCCAGTGGCCTGCTGGTGGCTCCTGCTCGGAGGACAAACAAGACAAAGCAGCGGGGCCTCTGGGGACAGTGTGGGTCCAGGGTGAGTCTGGAAGGGGGGACGGCACCTCGCCCAGTCCCTGGCGCCCGCCCTGCGGGCAGGCCCGCCCCTTCCAGTGTGTGCATGAGCCCCGTTCCCAATCAGGAGGTCAGTTCTGAGCACCTACCTCTCCTTCCTGAATTTGGGGAGTCCTGACACATAATGGCTGCCTTCAAAACTGCCAGCTTCTGCGGAGTTTGGCACGGCCATGAGCGTTTTTTGTTCGGGGCTTTCTTCATAATGTTTGCAGCCAATGCATTTGCAGATAGAGGAGCACATGATTTTGGCCTGGAAATAGAGAATTGTCCTACAATCACCCAGAAGAACAAATTCTGTTTGGACCTCCAATAGCTTTATGGTGTACACGGAACCAGCAATGTTCAGACCAAAAGAGCAGGAGTGAGAGGAGCCCGTGGCGGTGATGTGAGGAGCGCGAGGGGCACGTGCCCAGGTGCCGCTGTAGAGGGGACACAGTGGGGGGCTGACAAGGGGGTGGGGAGGGGCTTTGGGAGGCTGGGCGAGTGTGGGTGGAGTCCCCAGGGGGCGCTAACTCTGATTTTGAATGCAGCTGTGTAGCTGGTTACACAATCCCAGCTCGGGTTCACCTTGGCCCGCAGTTGAGGGCACCTCGGGCTCCCACTGTGGCAGAAGATGAGGGGGTGGAGGAGTCTGAACCTGCCGGCTGGCCTGTGCTCGGTGTTCTGGGCAGGCCTACCTGCCTCCCAGTGGGTGGACTTTATTCCTTGTTTCATGGCAGTGTTGTACGCAGGGGGCAGCAAGGGGGTACTGGCTATGTCCAGCAAGCCTGGGCCCAAGCCCTTGCTTGTGCCGGCCCTGGGCACGGCCCGCAAGCTGGCCCTGGGACACTGGGGTTTCTAGCATCCTCTCTGCCCAACCCCTGCCATTTCCCTCTGTTCCTTCCGGCTCAAAGGTGCCTGGTGTGCTTTATTCTGCACCTCTGGGTGTTTTGAACGGAGGTTTCTCGGGATTTCTAGTTCCTCTATAATGCCAGGGACTACAGGTCCCCTGCACCTCACGTGGCCGTGGCTGGGCAGAGGCACGTGGCTGACACAGCGTCACCCGACAGCCAGCAGGGCGCAGTGAGGAGCAGAGAGATGCCACAGCACCTGGGGCTGCGCTCACTGTTAGGATTCGCCATCTCTGCACCAGTTTTGACTGTATTTTCAGGATTTGCACGAGGGTAGAGGGGGGGGTAAAGGTTGGGGGATGGGCGGCTAGGTCTGCTTGCCGGACCTTTCAGCGCCTATCTCCAGAATCATGAGGCCTTTCTTACATCTCAACTTCTATGACAACTTTTTAAAAATGAAGCTCACAGCCCTGGCCGATGTGCTTAGTGCTTGGAGCGTCAGCCCATGCACCGAAGGGTCGTGGGTTTGATTCCCTGTCAAGGTCATGTATGTGGGTTGGGGGTTCCCTCCCAGCCCCAGGTCAGCTTTGCCTGTCACTTGCTCTCGCTGTTCCCTGGAGGAGCCACAGTGAGCGGCTCTGTCGTCAGTGAGAAATGCACCGCCGGTCCATTCACTCCGCTCACACGCTTGCCGTCTCCTGCAGCCAGTCTCTCAGGCTTGCTACCCCCCCCCCCCCCAACCCGGTTTCAGCGTCATATATGTTTGCTAGGTTTTGCTGTAGAAAAGGAACGGTTGGTGAAGATGCTGAGGAAATGGCTGTGTCTGTGGACGCGTCTCCTCCAGGGTTTCTTGTTGCTTTTCCTAGGACAGCGGGACCCGGGGCTCTGCTGTTGGCTCACTACTGCCCATGCGCTGTGTTCCAGCATCTTCCTGCGGGACCGATGCAGCCAGGTGGGGCGTGTGCACGACTGTTGCCCTGGTCTTACAGACCCAGAAACTGGGGTGCTGGAGGTTGCATAGCGACGGCAAGTGATGGAATCGACTCCAAGGCCCACAGAGCCTGGGTCTCGGCCGCTGGGCTTGCTGTTCTCATGCAACTCAGCTACCTTTTATCCAGCTTGTTCACATGTCTTATCCATCTACCTACCTTCCCTCTAGACATACAGATGTGCACATGTTCTTAATAACAACGTGACTCGGTGCTCTTCATAAACAGACACGAGTCACAGCGCAGTACTGTCCGCAGGCTGGCAGCTGGGACCTGGGCCCCGTGCTGCGGGACGAGGTCAGGACTCTGAGCAGGCTGTGCCCCGTGTGCCCCACCAGTCAAGTTAGACGGCCCAGCCCCAGAGACTCCCGATGACGCCTGCCCATCGACACCCTCAGGGGAACCTGTTTGGACTTTGGGGTTTCGTTTTGCCTCTGCTGGAACCTCACGCAGGTGGAATCATGCAGCGTGTACCCTTTCCGCCTGGCTTCCTCCCGCAGCGCACACCAGGAGATCCTCCCGCAGCTGCACACAGCTCTCCTCCTTCCTGCCCCTCTGACGGCCAGCCCGCACAGGCTCATCGCCCTACCACAGATGGACACCCGGGTCGTGTCCGGTTTGCGGCTATTATGAGTAAAGCTGTTGAGGGCATTCTTGTAAAGGCTCTGGTGGACATGTCTATTGGCTGTGTGTTAGAAGTAAGATAGGACTGCGGGGTGATAGTACATGCAAGGGTTAGCTGTAGTAGTTGGTGCCAATCAACTCCCCAAGTGGTGGTACCAGTTTCTATTCCTACCAGCAATGCATGGGAATGCCACCACTTTTTAAATCAAGTGTTGTACACTGCAGACAGTACCTTTTACCCTAAAGAAAGTGCTACTATACTGGGTTATGTGTGTCATCAATTTCAACAAATTTATCTCTAATTCAAGAAGGGAGTTAGATTACTGTAGGAACAAGGAACTGACCAGCCATGGCGCATGGTGATCTCCAGTCCACGGTGATGGCCTCACTGTCCTGTGCAAAGTAGGCCCCCGGCCCCAGCCTAACTGTCCTCCCTGCTCTGGGCACCTTGTGTGTCCACAGAAGAGGCGCTGCAAGCTCCCGCAGGTAGCCGTTAGCAAGCGGCCTGCAGGGCGGTGGCCTTGAAGGGAGCCCAGGTTCTCCCCGTCACCCGGACATCCTGGAGCACAATCGAGACATTCGTGATGGCTGAGAGCTTCCTCCCCATTTCCCCTGGACAGTGGACCAGCCACATGTCTGCAGAGCACGCTGCTCCAACGTGGGCCTCTCTGCTACGTGTATGACCCAGTTTCTCAGGTCGAGACAACGTGGACATGTGCATGTTCTTGAATCAGGACCTTCCGAGACCCGGGGCGTCCCAGGGGAGGGCAAAGCTCCCTCCCTGTCGCGTTCGGTGTACATTCTTCAATACCCGGGCTTTCCCCAAACTGAAATGCAGACTCTGGCGGTGGCTTTTCACCTGCGAGACGTTCCAGTGCTTCCGAGATGCTTTCGTTGAATGGGAGGCACTTACCTTAATGGCCTTGAAGCGCTCCAGTCCGTGGCGTAAGTGGCTGCAGCAGGCATCACAGCTGCAGTTGTTGCAGAAGTCCCCGCTGGCAAAGCAGTCGCAGTACCTGTGGGGACAGTCACACAGCCTGTCACAGGCCGTGGCCGAGTCAAAACCATTTCCTGGAAATGTCCACTAATGCCCACCGTCCCCTGGCCCCACTGCTGCTGTCCCGGGAACACAGCAGGTTGGGGTGGACATGTCAGTGAATAAAGAGCCGTCTTCCCACCAGCTGTCCCTGCCCCTCCGCCACGGCACCAGAGACCCTCCTGGGAGCAGCGTGCTCTGCAGACATGTGGCTGGTCCACTGCGCCAGCTCCCAGCTGCTGTGGCACTTCCAGCTCCAGAGCCCCTGCCCCGCTTCCCCGGGACACCCCCTCACCGTCTCTCATCACTGAGGTTCCTCTCTCTCCCCCTCCCTCTCCCTCTCCCTTCCTCTCTGAACCAATACAAACATATTTTTAAAGTTTCCAGAAAAGCAGAAACTTCATATTCCTTATTATAGTCGTCGTTACGTTACCAGAAATGACAGCAGCAATGATGCGTCAGAATTCACACCAATACTGGTGACTGGATTGTTGGGCCAACACCGGTGGCCGGACAGACTTTCATCCACGTGATCAGCTAGTCGGTAAGGGAGCACTTCACACCCACACCCAGTCGCTGGCGGGCCAGGCCCACGCTGACCCGCGCACACGTCCCTACTCGGACCCTGTCTGCCTTGTCTTGGGGAAATCAACAAGGAAGCTAGTGGAGAGCCTAAGAGGTACGAGCTGGGGCCGGCTGGATCAGAACAGAGCAGCAGCCCCTGACCGCCCTCCAGACCCCAGGCCCAGCACAGGGCGTTCCGATGCAGATCACCGGCTGGGTTCGTGCAGTGACAGCAAATCAAGTAATTATTCGCAGCAAAAAATGTGAACACAAAGCTCATGTTGCTCCTGGCACATCATTTATAACAGAAAATTGGTTATGACCTGTATAAGGACCTCAAAAAAAGGAGACTGTGCTGAGTGAGAAAACCTGGTAGAGGCTGGAGAGGGGGAGGGGCCCGGGAGAAATGGGCTGCAGGGAGGATCCCTCACCAGGCTCTGTCCCCAAGTCCTCCAGCAGCGCGGCACCCGGAGGGACCGGACCGGGGCTGTGGGAGCCCAGTCCCCTTGGGGTCCTGGCCGCGCCAAAGCAGAAAGCAAAGGACGAGGAGGGGAAACCAGTGTCTTCGGGCCCGTGACCCTCTCATGGCTGCACAACCCGCCCTGCCAGGCAGCCAGCAGGACCACCTGGCTGTGCCGGCCATGACCAGGGGCCAGCACAGTAACAGCTGCTCCCCCCGGGGAAGCCGGAGAACAGAAATCACCTCACTCCTCACGGCCACGCAGCCTCCAGAACGGAGGGGGGTTCCCTCGGCCTCTCCCGCTGCTGGCGGGCCCCGGTGAGCCTGTGCCCCGGGCAGCCCCGCGGGAGCCCCTCCCCCACTGCCCGGGCTGCCTTAGGCTGCCTGCCCCACACTCCTGGGGGCAGGACAGAGGCTGCCTGCGCGGGAAGGGCTGCCCGTCCCGGCTGCTCCGTGAATGTGAACAGAGCTGCAACCAGCCGGGCGAGTTTACTGAGTTACAATTACAGCCGCCACTTGAAAACGGCCATCGAGGTCCCAGGCAGGAAGTGCAGCCACGTCTCCTCGGAGACCGCCTGGCGGCGCTGCCGGAGAGCGTGAGGGACCTCGTGGAAGGTGCACCAAGACCACCAGCCACAGTCAGTGACGGCCACGCCATTGCTTACGTGGATGACAGCAAGAAAGAAAAAAGAAATACAACAGCTCACGTGAACCAATGTGAAGCAGACGGAGCCTCTGAAACAGCCCGGCGGCGTGGGGCCTCCCGGTGACACCAGCCCCACGCACACGACACTGTCGCGGGCTGCTCCTTCCAAAGCTCTTTTATTGCTGGTGAGGCTGCAGCAAAGCTAACGCTTCCACTTAGAGGAAAATGACAGTGCACCCGAGAGAGCCTCTTAGACTCTTGAAGGAGTGACTGTTGATGGCGTTGGTCCTTACCCAGCCAGCGTTATCCGGGGCGGTGCGGGGAGGGCTGGTCCCGAGGGCAGAGCAGACCCCGAGGCCGGGGCCGGCTGGGCTCCGTGGTCCAGCTGCAGAGTCAAGGCCAGCATATTTTGAATTAGTGGATGTTTTAAACGTTCCTTCCAGCCAGCCCCTAGCTACAGAGGAAAACAACCCTTCTCCTGGTTTTACCTGGCAATCCCTCCCAACAAGTCTGGGTCTGTTAGCGGGAACGTGCCATCAGCCCCGAAGGCTCCAGCCCAGGTGGCGGCCACAGCCAGGAGCCTGGCCACAGGGCGCAGAGGCCAGGGGCCCTGACTGCGGACCGAGGGGAAGGGTCTGGGACCTGGGGCCAGGCCACCGACCAGCTGGCAGGCAGCACACACAGCGGTCAGCTGCTGGCTAGAACTGTATTGGACATCTTTTTCATTTTGTGAAATAAATTCAATTACCAATCTCTGTAAACTAAAAATGGCCATTATTATTATATCCTTAGTGTAACATGAGCCATCTTGACATTTGATGTCTCATTAGCAACCATTAATTTTTCATCTATTCAAAAGGAGCATTTCATAATCAACGTTAATGAATTCAAAAGCAATGTCGTAATCTCTGCTTTATCCACGGCCTTGGCTGTCCTGGTTCCAGCTTATTTTTCTTTGTTCCTCAGCAGCGCGGCTCACAGGGAAAGGAAAAGCTAGCAACATCGCTGACCTAATTTTCTCCCTCTCAGAGCTTGAAGAAATGAAAGGGGTTGGATACATTTAGGTTTTGAGATTGTCTATGTCACAGCTAAACGCCCTATCCTGTCCCTCCACTGAAAACTTGAAATTTTAAAATAAGCTTTATTTACGAAGTACAGCCTGGGAAAAACACCGTTTTACCCATCATCCTCCTCGCCGCCCTCTCGCCTCTTTTTAAATTGTGTGTCTCCGCTGCCTGTTGGGGCTCGAGGACACCGAGCAACCACCCTGGTCCACTCTGTGCAAAGCCTCCCACTGGCACGGGGACTCTGTTTACAGGAGGGGCGTGCCCGCGCGTGACTCCGTCCCAGACACCCGTCCCCACGGCCGTCCAAAGAGCTGCGATTCTTTCGGAGAAAGGATCTCACAGGGCTGAGGCCATTCTTTGCATAAACCAGGGGCAGTTTCTTCCCCCTCTGCTTAGGCCCAAAGTAACGCAGAGAAAAAGGAATGTCTCCTAAGGGCCACGCAGGCAGCAAACCTAGGGCAACCTTTGCTGGAACCCACAGCCTTCTTCAGCGGCGTTTGGCACCCAGGAGTGGAGACAGGAACCCACATCCCTGGCACCTCGCTGGGATGCGGGTTCTGGGTGGGGCTGAGAGCCAAGTTTCTAGCAGCTCCAGCGGACGCCCACGCGCGAGTCCTCAAAGCACACCTTGAGGAGCAGGGGAAGCAGGGGTTCCAGGGAGGCAGCAGATGCATTGCTAGGAGAATTGCCCGAGGTCCACAAGGTAAGAAGTCAGGGGAGCCAGAATGGGGACAAGAATCATCACAGCCAAGGAGAGCCGGGAGGAGGCGTGGTCTAAAGGGCATTTCTCCTTTGAGAGCTCGGAGGAGGCCTTTTGGAGCCGAGGCAGGGGTGGGGGTGGGGGTGGGGGGTGGTGTGGGCGGCCAGGAGGGAGAGAGGAGGTGCACGGCGCTCACAGGACCACGGCTTAGACTCATGAACATTTGATGTCTCATTAGCAACCCTTCCCTCCTGCCTATTGTATCATTTGAGAAATATTTACTCAACAAATATTAACTCTAAACCAGACTCAGAAATCTCTAGTCTGGTGGCTGTCAATCCCAGGTGTGCCGACTCCGCCCTCTGAGCCAACTCCCAACAACTCCACATTCCCAGGGGCACTCAGGCTGCCCCCACTCCCCTCTCTCAGCTCCGAGGACACTCCCCCTGGCCCATGTTCAGGCTGAAGACCCTGGCATCCTGGGCTCCGCTGGTTCCGGTTCCCACATCCAGCCTCTCACAAACACTGGCGCAGCCTTCAAAGCACCCTGGCAGCCTTCAAAGCACCCTGAGGAGCTGCTGCTTCTCGCCACCTCCATGCCCGCGGCCTGAGATTGTTAGGGCCACGGTCACCACTGGCCTTGCCCCTCCTCTGGGCCGGCCCCTTTAAGCCCAGTGAAGGCACAGCCCTTCCATCACCTGCCTCTTCCTCCGGCTCATGCTCACTCACCCCAGCCCCCGCTGTCCTGCTGTCCGTGCTGGGCCCTGCCTGGAATCTGCCTCCATGAGGCACCACCTGGCTCCCTCCCTCTCTCTCAAGAACTTCTCAGTGGAGCCAACGGGTCCGCCTTCCTCCCACAGACCCCCATGCCCTGTGCCCATCCTTTGCTGTCCCGGCGCACAGTGTGACTCCCTTTTTAGGTCCGTTTGCTGTCTGTCTCCTGCAGGAGCTTAGAGTCATGTGTCTTATGTTGCTTTGTTTTGGGGGACAAAGAGCCGCATCTTGGTCGGATCCACCCCTCCCAGGCCTGTCACTGTGGGCACGGGGCTGAACACTTGGTAAATGGTTCACTGTGGATCTTTAAAGGGAGGATAATTATATTTCCTGAGAAATTCCAACTTTGACAATCAAAATTTCAAGAGACAGTTGTTGTTTTTTTGTTAAAACATGACTCACTTGTTGTGTAATGAGATTTAATTTTGCTGGCACTGGCAAAAATCTTCCTACTAAAGTAGTCACTGGTTTAGGGACATCTGTAAGGAAGACAATTCAAATTAATTGATGCATATATTGTTTTCCTTCCACATGCACACGGAAGAACGTTCAAACATGAAAATGTATCATGGATTTATCATGTGCAAAGTCATTTAAATTTATCTTCGTCCTCTTTGTTTTTTATCCTATAAAAACTTTCAAGTTAATGTAAGTTTTTACTAATTACACCCTTTTTCTTTGCCATAAAGCTACTTAGCTTGAGCTCCAGGGATAGTCTATCCTAAACAATGTTGCATACCCAGGTTCCCAAACTGCTGGCTGAGGTACCCTGGAGTAGGCAGCACACTCACCAGGTGAAGTGCTTTCCATTTATGTGTTTCTTTTCCAACTGGTTTCTTAGTTGTTAGGATGTAAATACTGATCAGGCTATTTAGCCCAAACTACTTCAGGAGCAGAACTGGTAGGTGTTTCTTGGGCCCAAGGGCACAGTGACAACCATTCCTGAGACACCAAGGGCTTGGTGGGTCCCAGTGGAAGGAGACGTGCCTTCGTCTCCCGAATCACCCACCTGCAGCCTCTGAGTGATGCTACCGTAAGACTTAGGTCAGGATACAGTTATTTTACACTGATACTTAGTATGTTTACAGCATCACAAAGGGGACTAGGCAAGGGAATGGGGCTTATATGACAAGGAAGTCCTTCTGTGGATCTACAGGCACTGGGGCTTGCCACGGCCAGAAAGGGGGGGTCGGGGGGGTGGGAAAGAACGCCCTGCCTGTGTGAGGACCAGAGACAGCTCTGACCTACAGGGAATGGAGCCCGAAAGTCTCCGTGCGGACCATGCCCCGCCCTGCTCTGCACAGTGAGACAAGGCAGAGTCCCGAAGGCCTTGCCTGTCCCTGGATGAAGGGACTGTCGGATGGAAGAGGGTCACAATCTCTCTCTCTCTCTGCCCAGACTCTGCAGGTCCATGGAGAGGACATCTGGGTTTAATGTGGATTTAAATTATGGGCAGTGAATCTGGTACGGAAATATTCTGGTTAAATCAAGATTTGGAGAAACGCAATTACATATACAGTCCACATAGAAATGCCCAGTTTTGAAGAATTCTTGTCTACCTTCTGTAAGCACAATCTGAAAGCTACACCATTCAGTCTCTTTAGTCATGCATAAGGCGTTACAGGATAATCACGTACTTGCATGTCGCTTATTACTATTGTGCCAGTTTGAAGAAGTTGCTGAGTAAATGAGTGTCAGATAATCAGCATTTTATGCAGTTATTTCAGAACTCCTGGGGATTATATGAAGGCGTTTCCCTTACACGCAGTTTATACCACACCTGAGGGCCAACCCCCCACTCAAGCTGGGAGGGCTGATGCTTCAACCAGGCACCCCCAGCACACCGGCTTGCTGGTAGGAGTTGTCACCTGTTAGGATGGCAAGCCATCCACAGCTAGTGGAAGAAGGGGGCGGCTATCCCAAAACTTGAGACAGTCAATGGAATGCACATACATTGGTCTATAAAGACATTTTTCCATTCTTAGCTCACTACTATGGAACATGAAGGTTGCCAAATTGCCTCCTTAATACCCTCACTGCCTATTTCACTTTTTTTTTCAATATACAAAGCCAAACATGATCACTTACCAACTTACAGATAGGACATAATTTTTGAATTAATTTACTTTGTACCTGACTGTAGAGCATTGTTTTGGTCTTGATACTGAGGAACCAAATGGAGTGCTTTTAGTTCTCTCGCGCTCGGATTGTCTATGCGCAGCATTGGTGTCCCGCCTTTCAACTGACATAGCACCTGAATGAAACACAAGGGTCAGGTCTCACTTCTCAAAGCCGCCCCGGGGGACTCCATCCCCCTCCCACGTGGGAGTCTGTACTTGCTCTTCAATAAATTTCCACCTTTGCTATAAAAAACAACAACAACAACAAAAAACCGTCCCAGAATGAACCCACACGAACTTCCACCAAGAACATAGCTTTAATCTGGAATTTATGTTTTCTTGGAAAATGGCAACCTGCCCATCTGTTCTCGATTCCTTCCTCCACCACACGCTCTCTGAGACGGTGGCTGGGCTCACAGAGGCCCCTGCCTCCTCTCCAGGCCATGTGAGCGCAGAGCGCACCGAGCTGCCCTTCCCCCGGCCCACTCAGAGTCTTGTTTAATTTCATGATAATTGTTCTTTCCTGCCACACTCATGTGTTTTATTTAATATGTGGGATTTTTTAAAACATCTATTAATGTTATTTCCTACAAGTACAACTTAGAAAGGTTAATCCAAGAACTGGAAAATTCTAAGAAGCCATGTCAGCGTTCCTGGGCCTGGCCAGCACTCAGGCCTCCTGGCTGGGCTCTGACCATGAATACACCCTCCGTGAGGCAAGGGCCTGCCAGTCAGGCACGTTGGTCAGGCAGAGCGGGGCTGGAGCCCTCCCTCGCTGGTGGCCCCGTCCCAGGAAGGGCAGCAGTGGTTTTGCCCACACAGCTTCCACTCGGATGGGAAAACCACAAACACCGGCCGGCTGTGCTTCTGCCCTCGGTGGCCTTTGGGCTCTGAGACAGGACAACTCAAGCCTAAAGGACCAGTGTTACCAGTCACAGGAGAGCCCGTGCTAGTGAGGCGCTCCCGGCAGAGCTCTGGGCACCCTGACCCTGGACGAGGGCCAGCATTCGTGTTCAGTGGGAGTTTATTTGTATCTGGAGGTTAAATTATAGCCGTGCACGCACGAGAGAGGCGCAGGGTGGACCCCAGGCCTCTGTCCATCGAGCACCCGGGGGCCTGACTCAATGGTCTGGTGTAAATGGAGGAGGCCCCGCCCTGCTCACCTGGTCCGTGTGTCCTGGAGAAGCTCTGCCCTCACTCCCCGGGTGCTTGACAGAGAGGCGAGTGCCGTGCATGCCAGAGCTAAGCCAGGTGCATTCCCTGGCAAAGTGTGGGCTTAGGGCGAAGGCCTCCTCTCTCGGAGTAAAGAGCTGCGGGGGTGGGGGGCAATCTTGGTTGTTGGGCTCTTTGCTCACAGAATGCTTGGGGCGGGCCCGAATCCTAGAGGCGCCGGATAGGCCGACTATGTAACATCTGTTTCTCAGCCATAAAATGAGGACAAAAATAATGCCCACCCTACAGACTGGATAAGAGAATTACAGGAAAGTAGCACACAGACCACACGTGTCACTGACTGCCTTCCCGAGAGGAGAGCTGATGGTATTAGGACTTGGAGGTGGGCAGGGAGGGCAGCAGCCTCGGCCCTGCAGCCGCAGCCTGCCTCCCACCCACAGGCCACCACCCACGTGCCACCAACTCAGCCGGCTGCTGTCAGGCCGCCTGGTCTGCGCTGACTGATGTGACGTGTGGTCACTGTCCTTAAAAACACCGCCATGTCCTCATCCTTGTTTGACTTGCTGCATCTGCCTGGAGTGAGGATCTTGGAGCGGGAGGGTTAGGCAGGCTCGAATGCCCCTCTGGGGGAGACAACCAAAATGCTGACTCGGCAGGCATACGCTGACTGACACCACCAGTGCAGCTGGCTCTGTCACAGCGATACAGGCCCCGCATCCACACAACAGCCGCTCTCTCGGCAGGGTTACCATGGTGTTCGCGTCCTTCTGAGAGCCGCCCGGGGCGTCCTCGGCGTCCTGTGAGCACGGGAACTTGCATGGCTCCTGGGACAGAGGGTTCTGCAGAGCGGCCTCCTCCATGCTCTCACTCGGCACAGCGCCACCTCCTTCCTTCAATTCCACCTGGAAAAGCGGTCGCTGCTCAGAAACCACGTGGGGGACATTGGATGCAGCAGCTGCACAGCACAGAACAGAACGTTCTCTCTGGAAGTCACACTTGGCCTGCGTGCCTCCTTCCTCACCCTCCCTCCTTGCGGCACAGTCGTCCCACCCGCCCGTGGGGCGCAGAGGTGTGATCTCCATGTGGCCCCGTGTGACCGAGCGGACTCCCAGGTCAGTGGGCGCCCCCCGAGCTGCTCGCCAGCCCCCACTCCACTGGAGCTGCAGCCAGCGGGACCGTCCTGAGGGGCCCACCCTTCAGTGCCCCCCGAGAGCAGGCTCGTCGGCTCTGTGGAACCTGCTGGCCCATTGTTTGATGTTTCCTCGAAAAGCCTGCAGTCCCTGCTGCTGTTTGGTGATATTTATAATGTAACTTACAACGCGCTGCCAGCGATAGTTAGTGTGGAGATTCCCTAACTGAACAGTAGGACAACCTGAGTATGAAATGAGGGTGGGCATGACCGCCACCTTTGTGTCTCAGCTGTGCTCTACGCAACTGTCACCTCAGTGACACCAGCCAATTACCAAGAACAGGGAGAAATACCATGATACTACTGAAAATCAATGGAGTAAGAAAGACACTAAAAAGTCTCAGTTAAAAAAATTACCATCAGAATCGAGGGTTTTAAAATTGAGATACTTTTTAAATGATAAGAATGTAAGGAGGGCTGCCCTCGGTTTTTCTCAGTGGTTAGAGCATTGGCCTGTGGACCCAAGGGTCTCGGGCTCGATTCCCGGTCAAGGGCATGTACTTTGGTTGCAAGTTCAATCCCCAGCCCGGTCAGGGCACATACGGGAGGCAACCACTTGATGTCTCTCTCTCTCTTATCGATGTTTCCTCTCTCTCTCTCTCTCTCTCTCAAAATCAATGGGGGGGAGGGAGATAAAAGAAAAATAAATAAATAAAAATCAGTGGGAAAATATCCTTGATGATTAAAAAAAAAAAAAAAAGAATGTAAGGGGGGCAGAAAACACAGTTAACCTAACCGTGCACCCTCCACCCCACCCTTAGGCTCCACCTGCCCAGCTGCCTGTGAGACAGGGCAGGTAATCCTTCAAAAAAGATGGTGTTTGTATGGGAGCCGTGCCAGGACCAACAGGCAGAAGCTATCAGGACAAGTTTGGCAAATGGACATTCACGCCGGCTGAGAGGTTCTGCGGGAGACCTCTGTGTGCAGAGGGCTTGGGGCTGCCTGCTCTGTGGTCCCTCCCAGGCAGATGGGACTTCTACACCAGGAGTCCTCAAACTTTTTAAACAGGGGGCCAGTTCACTGTCCCTAAGACAGTTGGAGGGCCGGACTATAGTTTAAAAAGAAAAACTATGAACAAATTCCTATGCACACTGCACATATCTTATTTTGAAGTAAAAAAACAAATGTTTTCGGCGGGCCGCATGTGGCCCGCGGGCCATAGTTTGAGGACCCCTGCTCTACACCAAGGAGCAGTGCTTGTGCTAAAATAACCCAAACACCAGAAAGCAGAAATCCAAGGTGCTGCTGCTGGCGTAGGGGACGTGGAGTCCGGCTCCAGCCATCTCAACAGCAGTGCAAAGGCTAGCCTATGACCTACTCAAAGGACTAATGGTTGAGTAACCTAGCTTCCAAACTAGATCCTTCGGGGGTGAGGGGTGGGGAGTAGGGGGTGGCATACATTTCCTTGGGATCCTTTGCTTCCTTTAAAAATAAATTTGTTGCCTTGGCCGGTTTGGTTCAGTGGATAGAGCGTTGGCCTGTGGACCGAAGGGTCCTGGGTTCGATGCTGGTCAAGGGCACATGCCTGGGCTGAGGGCTCGAACCCCAGTGTGGGGCGTGCAGGAGGCAGCCGATCCATGATTCTCTCTCATCATTGATGTTTCTCTCTCTCTGTCCCTCTCCATTCCTCTCTGTGTGAAATTAATAAAAAATATACTTTAAAAATGTATTTGTTTAGCAAGGACAGAGGATAAAATTATCAATGATTTTCTTCAGCAAAGGAGGGTAGTTATCTGAGAACTGGCAGGAGTTCGCTGTGCTCTGTATGACACAGGCGTTCTAAATGTAAAGGGGGAAGAAAGCTAAAGGCAAGAACATGAAAAGTCAACCACGCTGCGTTTGTTTTCACAGACACAGTTACTCTGACCATCAGGGCTCCTCTCCTAAAGCCAGTGACAGCGCCCCATGTTCCCCACTTTCCAGTCCTTTTCCTCTGTGGTCGGGCGCCCCCTGCAGGGCTAGGCCAGGGTGAACCAGGGACCTGCAGGCTGAACGGGTTACAAAGGGCTGCACCCTGTGTGGCCGGACACCAACCAGGGATGGGGCTGACACAGGGACAGGCCGGGGCAGCCAGCAGCCTCCCCGCCCGGCTCCCGGCGGGCGGAGGGGGTACCGTGCCAACCGCCCCCTCCCCCCCATCTTACTGGGATCACCCGGACGCCGGCGTGGGCGGCTCCGTCCAGGGCCCAGGCGCCCAGGGGCACGAGGGCAGGACTCCGGTGCGGGGTCAGCAGGGAGGACAGCAGGTGCACGTTGTAAGTCGGCGGGGGCGGCGGGGCCGCGGGGAGCACCGCGTCCTCCAGGGGGTCGAGCTCGGCGAGACTCGGGAACTGGCCCAGGATCTCCTCCTCGTGGTCATCCACCAGCAGCTCCACCTTGACCTTGCTGCCGAAGTCCGCGCCCAGCGGCGGGTTGAAGGCGTGCAGCAGGGGCTCCTTGGGGCCCGCGGGGCTCAGGTAGGGGTCCTTAAACACGTGGAACTCCTCCTCCTCCGCCTTCACCACCGCCGGCGCCTTCAGGCCTGTGTTTTCCGAAACAAACCGACCCTCTGCGCCGAACAGGTCCGGCCCCATCTCCTCTTCGGGACTGGACATCCCGCCCAGCAGGGGCGCCTCGTCCATGTTCCCGACAGGACCCCGCACCCGGCGCCAGGCGGGATCGGCAGAGCCGCGCACCTGCAAAGACGCGGCCAGGTAAGAGGGCGCCTGCCCGCCCCTCCCCCCCGGCTGCCCCCGGGCTGATGTGGGGAGAGGGGTCCCACCGTCCCAACCAGGGGGTCCAGCCGCCCCGAGGGGTTGACCAGGGGCCCACCGTCCCCCCCACCCCCGCCTGCAGACCCGAGGCCGGGCCAGGGCCCTGGAGACAGGCCTCCTCGGAGAGGCGCACCTGGCCTTGGGGTTGCTGGAGCACAGGTGTGGCGGTTAACGGTTGTGGAAAGGGGCGGAGTTGGGGTTGGGAGTGGGCGTGGCATGGAAAGGGGCGGAGCGGGCGCGAAGCCGTGGGCGGGGCTTGGAGGCAGGGCCCGCCGGTGGGTGGGGCGTGAGCGGGGCGGGGCCTGTGGCAGTGGGCGGGATCTGCAGGGCGGGGCGCGCAGGGGGGAGTGGATTGGGTCTCAGGGGAGGGGGCGGGGCCTGTGGCAGTGGGCGGGATCAGCAGGACGGGGAGCGCAGGGGGGAGTGGATTGGGTCTCAGGGGAGGGGGCGGGGCCTGTGGCAGTGGGCGGGATCAGCAGGACGGGGAGCGCAGGGGGGAGTGGATTGGGTCTCAGGGGAGGGGGCGGGGCCTGTGGCGGTGGGCGGGATCTGCAGGGCGTGGCGCGCAGGGGGGAGTGGATTGGGTCTCAGGGGAGGGGGCGGGGCCTGTGACGGTGGCGGGGTGCGCGGAGAGCAGCCCGGGACCAGCGAGCAGCCATTGCGTGGAGGTGGGCAGGAAGGACACTCTGGGGCTCAGCAGCTCCAGGCTCAGGTGGGGAAACTGAGGCCCCAGACCCGTCTGATGCAGCGCTGATGGGACTCCCTCGCTTGATTTATGACTTTAGTCTTTAAAATATACTTTTTCTGCTCCCGAGCTCCGCAGAGCTCCCCCCCTCCCATCGCTGCGGGTGGACAGAGGGCCAGGCCGAGCACACACGTCACATCCTTGGTGCTGCAGCTCGGGACGTGAGACTGAGAACTGGGCATCCCTAGTCAAGGATAAGCACCCGACGTTGATGACTGATGCTGGGGAGGAGGCAGAGTCCCGCAAACCTAGACACAGCTCACACTAAGGTGCCGCACGCTTTGGGTGGGGAGTGAGCTAGAGCCACCTTCCATTTAGGGGGATGGCCTGACCTGCCAACCCTAAGGGCAGAGCTGAAAGGGATTCTGGGGATGCGAGGGGTCCTGCAGGGGTGAAGATTCACCATAACTCTCAGGTTCTGTTTCACGTGCAAGTATTGTTTGGGTAAAATTAAAATGTAAACACATCAACTTCCTAATCTCATTTTTAAAAATTTAAACTTTTCAAACAGTAACCAAGACAGCAACACTGTATACTGCCATTTAGCTGTACACTTTACCATTCAAGAAATGCCAAGAAAATTTCATGCAGTTGAGAATTCCCAAATTCAAGGCTTAAGTGTGCTAGGGCTTATCTGAAATTTTTTTCTGGGACATTAAAGTTTAGTTCAAAAGAAGACAGTGTAATTAAGATACCCCTGACATGTAATTAAGAATTTTCCTGCCATGTGAATGACATAAAACATATTTCCAGCAACTAGTTTATGACAAATGAGCTTGACTTGAAAAGAAGCTCACGCCCACTTTCTGGACATTCACTTCCTGTTCCTGTGATCCACAGGGCAGGACTCCCTAGAAGGCTCTAGCCCAGTGGTTCTCAACCTTCCTAATGCCTTGACCCTTTAATACAGTTCCTCATGTTGTGGTGACCCCCAACCATAAAATTATTTTCGTTGCTACTTCATAACTGTAACTTTGCTACTGTTATGAATCGTCATGTAAATATCTGATATGCAGGATGTATTTTCATTGTTACAAATTGAACATAATGAAAGCATAGTGATTAATCACAAAAACAATATGTAATTATATATGTGTTTTCTGATGGTCTTAGGCAACCCCTGTGAAAGGGTCGTTCGACCGCCAAAGGGGTCGCGACTCACAGGTTGAGAACCGCTGCTCTAGCAGCTTCTTCATATTAAAACTAGGATGGCTTTATACAAATTATATAAACAAACCCTCCACTGAAATATTTAAAAATCAGATAAAGCTGACAGTCCCTTGAGCACCGCGGTGTCCCTAATCACGCTGCCTTGCAAAGGAGGGTCACTGTGAAGGAAGTCCTTTCAGCCCTTTCTGGGGGATTTGCATACATGTGTGGAGATGGCTTTACGCTAATAACTTTATGGTTGAAATAATCATGTTGAACTCAGTTGAGTTCAGGAAGTGGGGGGGGGGGGGGGACACGACCCGGGGGGAGGCAGAGAGTACATCTGTAGGGACCTAGAAGGCAGCTAATATAAATCCAAGAGCCCAAGTAAAAAAGTGAGTGAGTTGAGTAGCCTGTGCAAGCGCACCGCCCCATCCATTCATTCACACATCAGACATCTTTACTGAGCATGCTCCCAGGTGTCAGGCATCACCTCTGATGTGCACAGCCACCCAGACTGCTGGCCACTCACTGCTCCTCGAGCCCTGCTGGGTGTCTCCCCGCAAACCCGTTTCTAAGTGAGCCCCCTTCCTGGGCCTGCTACTCTCCCCTCCTTCTGCTAGATTCGCCCGCCATGGTCCCCTCACCTGCCTTGGACACTTACAACCCTCTTGACTGGTTCTCTTGGTGAACTCCTCCCACTGGAATCTGATCTCCATCTACAGTCAGAACCTCGTGGGGTCCCCACTGTATTCCCAGTGCGTAAAACAGTGCTTAGCACAGTGGGCGCTCAATAAGAACTGTGGAGAAAATGGAACCCATGTGTTCAATGGATCGGTGGCTACTGAGAAGATACTATATATCAGGCTCTGTTCTAGGCACAGGACAAGGGAGTGGATGAATGAATGGATGTAGAGTGAAAATCCACAGCCCCACTTGCCAGCCTCCCTTCTCAGCCAGATCACGGAGCCAGTGCCATCTACTCTGCCTGACCCCAGGCCTTTTTCTGCAAACCTTGGTTTCTTATCTTGGTCCCAAGTGTCCCAGCTTGGTATCTGACTTATAACCTCCTTGGTAACGGAACAAAAGAGTCAGAAACAAAGGCTGTAGTAGACTGGATTAATGCTTTTATTAATGATAACATTCATACTACATTTCTAAGATTTACAACCAAAAGATCATATTGTATTTACATGCAATGGACAGTCCAAGCTAACAAATTCAAACCACAGCTCTGGTTAAGACCATGGTTTGTTCCAAATTAAATTAAATACATAATACTCTTACCTCTTCCTTTCAACATGTACAGTAAAAACCCACTCTTCCGTCTTTTAAGGAATATAAAAATTGCATTGACAACTGCACTGATTAGCAAAAATATTTAAAACCTGAGAGATAAGCCCAAATATATTTGAGTGCTAACACGTGTACATTTGAACGTTTGGTAACACAGACTGGTCAGTGGTCAATAATGCGTGATGCAGGCGGCTCGGAGGGCCTGCTGGGGCTCGGCCCGGGACCCACGCCGCCGGAGCTGTGTACCACAGATGAACTGGGGTTTTTCTCACTATGGTTGTGTGTTTTTCTTTCTGTTTTCATTTCTTCTTGCTTTAAGAGAAAAAAAACCTCTCTGGCCCACTCAGATGGGGTTTTTACATGACAACCTAGACACAGTAAACCATGCCCGAGCTCCGTGGCCAGACCTTCTCCTCCTCCAATCCTTCCGCCCTCACAGAGGCAAGCCCAGCGGGGACAAGTGGTCAGGAAACAAACACAGTTCTTTAAGTGGACAGCCACAGGAAGCCGAGACAGTGGTGTTTCAAATTCCGGGATCCTTTCTTTTTACATTAAATACTGAGGACGATTCAGTGCCTACGTGTTTTTTGGTCACTCACCCTCTTTTGGTAAGGCACGTCCATCTGAAGGGTAGGCTGTGTGAAACCAGCACCCATCACGCGCAACATTTTTTAAAAATACATTTTTGCAGATTTCAGGGAGAGGAAGAGAGAGAAACATCAATGAAGAGAGAGAATCATCCATCAGTTGCCTCCTGTACATCCCCACTAGGGATCGAGCCCACAACTGGGGCATGTGCCTGACTGAGAATCAGACCTCAACCTCTGGTTCATGGGTCGACACTCAGCCACAGCCACAATGGTCGGGCTCGCTCGCGACACTTTCGCTGGTTCCCCAGCTCCTCGGGACACAAAGTGGGTGCTCTCTCGTCAGGCGTCAGGCGGGATAGAAAGCTCCCCGCCCGGTGCATCGGCGCTGCCCTCTCCAGACACTTTGTTCAAGTTTTGTTCCTTTCTCGGGGGCAGAAGTCTCATCTGCTTGCCGTGAGTTTGGTAAGCAGTACGAGGCACACGGTATGTTTTATTGTTCAGGGAAGGCTCCAGACACGCAATATTGAACCATCCAATGTCCCCATTTCTGACGCACGTCCGCTCGCTCTCAAGGCAGGCAGCGGGGTGGGGGAGCCCACAGAGCTGCCCTCAGAAGGGCGCCGGTCTTTCTCGGGTACGGGAACCACAGGAAAATGCCTGTTTAGGGTTATCCACTCAGTAAACTGAGGAGTCAGACGCCCACAATTCCACCTAAAGACTACAAAATAAATCCCTTGTCCGGTCTCCCTTACATTTAGGGCCTTCCGTGGTTAAGGCACTGGGATCTGAATACTTACAAGGTCGGGAAAACGAAAGATGCGCGAACTACATGCTTGCAACGCGGACAGGCGAACACACACACGAGACCAAACTGGACGAGGACGGTGACCACGGGGACAGACGGTGTTTGGCAGCACAGCGTTCCCGTTAGTGCGTTACGTGTGCGTCAGCTGTTGGCTGCCAACACCTCCAGCCCACAGCGCTTTCTCCCCGGACGGACGGAACACACGTTAGTTTTACTCTGAAAAAATTAAACGCCCCTAAGTACCAGGTCCCGGGTCGCCGCCGAGGGGTGTGACCATCCCATTTTCCACGTGTGTGAGGTCACAACCCCCGTGACAGTTCCACCCCCCAGGAAGCGCGAGCTGATGCGAAGAGTTTCGGGGCGCTTCCTCAAGCGCCCCCCCCCCCCCCCGTTGGGAACCTGCCTGAAAGGAGTAGGGCTACACTTCACGGGGTGGAGCCCGCTGCTCTGGGAAAACAAGAAAACACCAAACCCTCGACGGCAAGAACAGTTGTGAGTCTTTTAGAGCAAATTTCCATCCTGAACTAGGATCAGGAGTAACAGCTATTTTTCATTTGGTTTTTGTCGGAAGAAGAGCCCCTTTGTCCTTCCCGCAGCCGTCCTGGGAGTTACTTCCTGGAGTTGGAGCTGAACCCAAAGAGAGCGATGATGTCGGTCATGGCTTGTCTCAGGTGCTTCCCGAAGCGATGGGAATCCTTTCGTTTGAAAACAAACAAAATACACCACATAAACACACGCTACCACGTGGCCATTCCCCCTTTTCCAGCCTCTCCCCACGTAACCCGTAACCCGTAACCTGACTCCGGGAAGAGCGACTGTTTCTTTTCTGCCGGGTCCCTAAGCCTGGACTTCACCCATAATCCCCCAGGGACAGGCCTGGAGGCAGGTGAGGGTCCCAGCGGTCACAGGCTGTACGTGCTGCGTGGGTGTGTGTCGGACCTGAAGTGGTCCCTGTCAGGGCATTAAATTCCACGTAAAGCACAAGACGTACATGAGTTCCAGTCTCCTCTGGGCCTTGCTTGCCAGGCGACGTAATGTGGACAGGAGAGGATATAAATAAGGATTAATGTGCCACCCTAGGACGGGAGGGGGGGGGGGGGCGTGTTCCATTCACGCAACCGCAAAGACCCCTGCCTTGTCATGTGTGTGTCTGTGTGTCTCTGTGTGCGCACGTTAACCCTCCAGGTGGCAGGGTCTGAACATTATACAAGCTCTCCAACACTAACATTTAAAACCATTGCTACAAACATAAACATTTAATCAAAAAGATCATTTCTTTAAAAACAAAGGTAAGAGAAATTCAAAAGTCTCTAATTTGAAAAGCTCCAAACCAAGTAAAAGTACATAATTGAGAATTTCTGTCTAATTAAGGACACGATTTGAGCCCTGCTGGCGTGGCTCAGTGGTTGAGCACCGACCTATGAGCAAGGAGGCCACGGTTTGATTCCTGGTCCGGGCACGTGCCCAGGTTGTGGGCTTGATCCCCAGTAAGGGCCGTGCAAGAGGCCACCAATCAATGATTCTCTCTCATCATTGATGTTTCTATCTCTTTCTCCTTCTCCTTTCCTCTTGGAAATCAATAAAAAAAAGTATTTTAAAAAACAGCCCTAGCTGGTTTGACTCAGTGGATAGCACGTTGGCCTGCGGACTGAAGGGTCCCAGGTTCAATTCCGGTCAAGGACACATGCCTGGGTTTCAGGCTTGATCCCCAGTGGGGGGCATGCAGGAGGCAGCCGATCAATGATTCTCTTGCATCATTGATGTTTCTATCTCTCTCTCCCTCTCCCTTCCTCTCTGAAATCAATTTATAAAATATATATGTATATTCAAAAAATAAAACAACAACCACCACAAAAATACCCTATCTATCAAGGGGGGGGGGGGGGGGGGGGGCGGCGGCTTTGGTCTGTACCGTGTCAGGGCAGGAGAACTTGGAGGATATGTGGAAATTGATGAGGTTCTCTCCCACCAGAATGTAGGACACGCCGTAACCATCGTCAGCAACCTGCAGGACAAAGTAAGTTGAGATTTAAGCTCAGGCTTTTAACGGTGACAAATAACAAATCCTATTTGTGAACAAAAAAACATAAAAACGAAACCCATCTGTACGAATAAGCAGCAGGAATTCCTTTGTGGCGCTCCGAACCCAGACAGGCGTGACGGGCACGTGCTGGCCTGGGGCTTGCCGCTCTGTGCACCCGAGGCCCGTCCACTTACCGGCCCGAAGCCGCCACCGCTGGACACGTACTCCGTGTTTTTCTCCAAGTCAAACAGCTCCGCCTGCTGCAGAGGGGTCTGGCTGGTGGACAGCCTCCAGGGCTCGGACAGGACCTGGGAGGGAGCAAGCGCGTGTTCCCATGACCCTCTTCCCAGCCCCGCCCTCGCGGCCCCCGGGGGCCCGGGAGAGACAAGGACCGGCCTGCTCTTTCTTGGACTGTTTCGGGCGGTACACCTGCAGCAGGGGCGGAGCAGGTGAGGACGCCTGGGCTGGAGGGGCCAACACCAGCGAACGCGTCTTTAGCACAAAAGGTGGCAGAGACACGGAGATTCGTAACGGGGGCCCTGGGCTGCGGGAGCCGACTGCTGCCTTTCAGAAATCTCTCAAGCTGCTTGTGAAACAGCCATTCCTAGAAATTACATTTTATCGACTTAAAATGCAGTAAACTCTATAACAACACAGGTGAGGCATACTCAGGGCTCGGCACTTCTGAATTGTTTCAGTGCATTTTAGTAGTACCTGTGCTCTGGGGGCTGGTCACACCCGTAAGTCAGGAGGGGAGAGCAGAGCGGTCTGGGGCCGAGACCACAGCTCCCACCTCCCACCCTGGGCTCTGCCCGGCCCGGTCCATGAAGCGGTCCCACTAACTCAGTGGTCGCCAACCTTTCGGACCTCCCGGACCACCGGTTGGCGACCGCTGCCCTAACTCACTACGCTCTGGGTCAGCCCTGAGCCGCCACAGGAAGAGGGACTTACTTCCTTCAGGAACGGAGACTCGACGGCCAGATACTTGGACACCACGTACAGGCAGAAGAGGTGGCGGTCGATCCCCGCGCCGGTCATCGCCAGGCGGTACATGTGCTGGTGCTTCTCCGACGCAATCTTGAACAATCGCAGTCTCTGCTCCATCTGAGTGACCAAGGACGGGGCGCGTCAGGTTGTGGGGCGCAGCCCAAGCTCCAAAGGGAAGGTCCCAGCCCTTCTTGGCGGGGTTCTCACAGGACGCTGACCGTCAGGCCACTGGGGTGTCCGGGAGGCATGGCCAAGGCAACCTGCTCAGCGCCCCCCGCTACCCGCCGCGGGCTGCCCCTCCCCCAGGCTGTGGAGGAGGCCTGGGGTCCTGCGTGAAGCCCGGGCGGCATTACTCCGCTAAAACAGCCCTTCTGGATGTTCACGTCTGACCCGAGAGGCGGCCCCAGGCTCCTCTGGGCTCTGCGAGGCCAGTCACAGAACGAGAGGAGGCCCGTACCGGTGTGACCCCCTCGCAGACCTGGCCATCCGGGGGATCCGCCTCCACACCGGCTGCTCCCTCCTGAGAACAGAAGGCTTTCTGGAACCAAGCGCCCGCCCCGCAGAGCAGAGCCGAGCTGAGCCCAGGGTGTGTGTGTGCGTGCGTGTGTGTGTGCGCGCTCTGGGTCAGGCAGACCCGGGCTGAGCTCGCTTGTGTCTGGGTTCCTCTATCTCAGTGATGCCGAACCTATGACACGCGTGTCAGAGGTGACATGCAAATTCATTTTTTTGGTTGATTTTTCTTTGTTAAATGGCATTTAATATATAAAATAAATATCAAAAATATAAGTCTTTGTTTTACTATGGTTGCAAATATCAAAAAATTTATATATGTGACCCGGCACCAGAGTTAAGTTAGGGTTTTTCTTTCTTTCTTTTTTTTTTAAATATATCTTATTGATTTTTTACAGAGAGGAAGGGAGAGGGATAGAGAGTTAGAAACATCAATGAGAGAGAAACATCGATCAGCTGCCTCCTGCACACCCCCCACTGGGGATGTGCCCGCAACCAAGGTACATGCCCTTGACCGGAATCGAACCTGGGACCCTTCAGTCCCCAGGCCGATGCTCTATCCACTGAGCCAAACTGGTTAGGGCAAGTTAGGGTTTTTCAAAATGCTGACATGCCGAGCTCAAAAGGTTCGCCATCACTGCTCTATCTACAAAAATGAACTGGTAACACTTCCCAGGACACCGCCAGGATGTCCAAAGGCGGTGCACAGGGCGTCGGGGCCCCGCCTGCTCGGGCCGCAGTCACCCAGCTCAAGGCCCCCAGGGGGGCCTGGGGGCTCACCCTTTTCTCACTGCACACCGACTGCTCCATCCTGAGCACCCTTCTAACTGAAAGGCCCTCGGGAGCCTTTGGGGTAGGAGTTGCAGAACGATAGGACTGGCTCAGCCGGTCCGCCCCTGTGTGTCCCGACCTTACGCTTTAACTTCCTGCTCCCGTGAGAGGGTGAAGGGAAGGAGACGGCGAACATGGAGTCGCAGATGAGCAGGTGCACATAGGATTTCATCAGAGACCCCGGGCGGGCGTCCTTCTAGGACAGTGGTTCTCAACCTTCCTAATGCCGCGACCCTTTCATACAGTTCCTCATGTTGTGGTGACCCCCAACCATAAAATTATTTTCGTTGCTACTTCATAACTGTAATTTTGCTATTGTTATGAATCGTAATGTAAATACCTGATATGCAGGATGTATTTTCATTGTTACAAATTGAACATAATGAAAGCATAGTGATTAATCACAAAAACAATATGTAATGATATCTGTGTTTTCCGATGGTCTTAGGCGACCCTTGTGAGAGGGTCGTTCGACCCCCAAAGGGGTCGCGACCCACAGGTGGAGAACCGCGAGAAGCGCGTCTCATTACCGTTTGGGAGGGGTCCGCCATGGCGAGCACAAAGTCGCAGGACTCCACGGTGCAGGATCGCACGGTCTCCGTCCTCCCCTCTCGGAAGAGCCGGGTCATGGACGCCTCGTACGTGAGGCAAAACTTGCCCATGTCCTGGGAAAGGAAAGGCATTTCCATACAAGGCACACGGAGGACGCAGACACATGAGCCGGGGCCGGTTAGGGTCCGCAAGGGAACGTGGACGTGGTGGTCAGCTTCAGGTTTTAGCCATCGTCAGTTTTCACACGGGTTATGCAGCAGGCAGACGGAGACGCCGGTAGCTTTAGAAAGGCTGGGAGTCCGTTCCCGATGCACCTGACGCCATGGCACACGCCTCCCCAAGTGCTCACACGCCTCCCCGAGTGCTCACACGCCTACAGCATGAACACGACAAGCAGGCCTGCATGCACCTGTTCTAGATTATTGGTGGGGAGTGGACGGGGTGGGGGGATCTCTATGAAACATTCCCGTTTCCTCGGTGACACAGGTCACCCGCTGAGAGTAAGGACGGGAGGAGGTGCTGACGTCTGAGGGTGTGAACCAGGCCTTCAGAGCCACAGAAAGCAGGGTGCCCGGCGGCCGCCAGAGTCACTGCTCGTCAATCAAGTGAGACGAGCGGGGACCTGGGGTTTCCTCTGGCCACGCCGGCTCCCGGGAGCCGGATGACAAGGGCAGAGGGCTGGACTGAACCAGGCTGTGCTTGGGGTCACAGGTCAGGGATGTGGAATCAAGCCGGGAAATCGACGGCTGAGGAGAGGAGGAGGGGAAGGTGGGTCCTGGGCTAGAAAGGGGTGGGGGGTGGCAGGCAGAAGGGCCCGGGGTGCTGTGATGACAGCCCAGCGAGGGCTCGGAGGGAGGCAGCAGGGGAGAGGACAGAGACGGGTCCCAGGGCCTGTGACGCCCGAACACATGCACCGTGTGAGGAGACGACTCGCCATCTGCACATCTCCCACGGCCACCAGGCAGCTCCGGGATGAGCGGGGTCCCCACATGGGGCGGACACTGAGGTGGCCGTTTGTGGCCCCAAATGATTCCTGACCAGACAACGCCCAGGCTCTCAGGTGTGCCCTGGCGCAGGCCCTGGGGTCCCCAGGGTGACAGAGGGTGCCCTGCGACACCCAGGAGAGGGTGCCAACACCAGGGCTGACCTTCCCGTGTGCGGTCCAGCCCTGGGAGCTCTCCCTCTCCCCGCGGCTGCTGGGTGGCCGGACACTCCCCCTTCCCTCCGGTCCTGAACTCCTGCACGCGAAGCCGGCAGGCCTGGGCGAGGGGCGGGAGCCCTGCGGTGAGCTCCCCTTGCCACGGTGACTGTGCCCAGCCTCCTGGGGTCACACTGAAGGCTTCCACGGTGCCCCCAACAAAGACCGCCGACTCACCGCACTGGTCACCAAGGCACCGTCACCCGGCTTCCCTCGGACAGGGTCTGAGAGGCTCTCGTCCTCACCCGTCCTCGGGGAGCAGGGACCCCAGGTTGTTTGTCACACAGCCCTTCAGAGCGCCCCACAGGCCCCCGTATCACAGTGTTCTCAGGGGCTCATTATGAAGGAGTGGGGACAGGGAGGGAGGAGGGGGCAGGAGAAAGTATCAGTGAGGCATTTTAGTCACGAACAGAGGTTAACGGGGGACACAGGATGCAACCATTTATCTGAAGTCAGCTTTTCCCACGTCAAACTGGAACGTGTAGCACCGTCATGCACAAGAGCCACCCCTGCAAAAAGGATCCTCAGACACCTCCTGGCAAACGCAGGCTATAGAGCACTCAGCCCCTCACAGAGCCAGGCCCCCTAACCTGCCACAACCAGCCACCACCGGGAGCGGCCGCTCGCCGCCGCCAAGGCGCCTCCGGTGTCTAGCGCGCAGGACGGAGAGGCAACGTCTACAAAGACAGTAACACGCGCGGCGTGAGAACAGACCAGTGACACAGCGACTGCCGCCCGGCGCCCAGCCGTGCAGCGGGGGGCATGTTCAGCCCGGTTCCCCAATGAGAAATAAAATGCCTACAAGCAGGAAGCAAATGACTACAGACGAAAGTGGTGGCCACTGTCCAGGGTCGCATCGGCCAGTCATTCAATATGTATTTGCTGACGTCTCCACCGACGTGGTGTGGCCGGCACGTTTCCGGCTCTGCGGATACAGTGGCAAACAAGACTAACCACGCGCTTGCCCTCGAGGAGCAAACAGTCCTGCAGGAGAGAGGACGTGAGGTCACATGGTGAGTGACAGGTGCACTGAGCAGAAATGACGCTGCTCGGTTAGTGGAGAGCGATGGGGTGGCGGCTATTCCCAACAGGAGATGGGGGCACCGTGAGAGAGACCTAAGCAACCACGCCTCACTCCGGGAGAGAGCACCTGCCGGCAGAGAGCAGGTGCAAAGGCCCTGTGGTAGGAATGAGCTTCACATATTCAAGAGCAGCAAGAAGGGCAGTGTGACAAACACAGTGAACGAGGCTCAAAGTGGTATTAGAGAAGGCTGGGAGGGTAGCCAGGGACCAGATCACTGGTTACTAACCTTGGGGCTGTGTGAACTTGGAAGGGAAAATACAAATATTTTAATCTCCACTAACCTCAAGCTGGACCATCAGCTTTAGAAGCACAGGCAATAAACCACAGTAATCACGAGCAGTGCCTGTGACTCTAAATAGAAAATCGTAGCTATTTTCACATCAAGGCACGTTCGCTGCACATATTCCAAAATATCATCCACGCTTATCACTGCCTCAAAGTTACAGCCGTGCTTAGACCTGCTGCTCGAACTTTAGTGCACAAAGAATTAGATTTCCTGCACCACAAATTCATGTTGAGTATCCTGACACCTGCATTTTAATTACCTGTTTCACCTTTGTAACCCGGGTATTTCCTGTTATGCTTTACAAGCATTATTCTGGGAAGGGTCCCCATGGCGTTGCCAAACTGCCCAAGGGGGCCTGGTGCAGAGAAGGTTCAGAAGCCTGGAGTGGACCCAGGACCAGGCAGGACGCCTGGACTGAGGCCGCGCCATGGGTGTCCTGCCGCTCCGAGCTGGGCAGAGATGGGTCTGACCCTCGGCTCCACAGAGAGCCCCGTCCCTAACAGAGCTGGTGCTCAACTGAGCACGCATTAAAAAGTTCCTGGCCAACGCAGCATGCCTGGGTTGCAGGTTCGATCCCCGCCCCGGTCAGGGTGCATGCAGGAAGCAACCAATAGATGTATCTCTCTCATCATTGACGTTTCTCTCCCTCTCCCTCTCCCTCCCTCTCTGAAATAAATAAAAATATATTTTAAAAAAATACAGCCGTGGACCATCTGGGAGAGCCTATTGCATCTATAATCGTGAGTAAACTTAGTCCATGTCAAAGGTCAGAGACATCAGTCACCTGCCCCAAGTGTGTCCGGGTCGGAGCTGAGTTTAAGGGCTTAGTTTCCACTTCGTAGGCCAGTGAGATCTGGCTGTGCTCCGCTCCCCGTCCTGTGGGCTGGGGGACACTGCCGCGCCCCACCCAGCCGCCACGGGAAGCCACACCCTGGCCACACGCCGGGCCTCTTCCTGGACAGGCCTCAGCCCCTGCCACCCCACTCCGCCCCCCCGCCTCACAGGGACCCAGCTCCCGACAAGCCCGCGCCTCACCTTGTAGTGCGCCAGCTGCAGGGCCAGCTGCACGAAGGCGTCCGGGCTGGTGCGGGACTTCTTGATCAGCCCCTTCCCGAAGGCGTCGAAGGGAAAGGAGTGGAAGTCCACGTCGTTGGCCAGGAGGCTGGCGCTGCTCAGGGATGTCTGGATCACCTCCTGACACTGGGGGAGGAGGAGGGAGGGTTTCCCTTGTGGGGGAAGTGCTGACACACACACAGAGGAGCATCCCCGCGCAGCCAACAGAGCTGTCGCCTAGCGACACAGACGCCGTGTTTTCTCATCGGCTCTTCCCATGTGTCTGCCACATGCACCCCGCTCCTCAGGGCGCCGTGGGGCCCCCGCAGGCAGAGCACAGCTGGGACACGGGGCCTCCTGGTTCCCGGTCGGACCCCAAAGGGCATTCCCAGCAGCCGCCCAGTAAATGCCCAGTAAAACCCATTATGCTACAGGGGCGATCGAGGACCCTTGGTAAAAAATTAATGGACTGCGGTCCAACCATACAATGGAAATGAGCTTTCCAGCCGTGAAGTAACGTGGAGGGGCCTTCACTGCAGCCACGAGGCGGGAAAGGCTGGCCGAGGCGCTGGGCGCAGAGCTCCCAGCAGTGACAGAGGGAAAGGGCAGCAAGAGGGGCCGCAGGGCGGGAAGACGGGGCTGGGACAGTCTCCGCGCTGGGCCCTTCATTTTCTACATCGGAAACGACTTCCAGCCCCCAGTGACTTCAAATCTCACAACGAAATAGAAAACGTGGCGCAGCCCTGGCCGGGTGGCTGCCGGTTGGAGCATCGTCCCCTACACGGGAAGGTCTCGGGTTCGACTCCCGGTCAGGGCACATGCCTCGGGTTCCGGTTCAGACTCCGGTTGGGGCCTATGGGAATCACCTGATCGCTGTTTCTCACATCCATGTTTCCCTCTCTCTCTATCTCTGTCTACCTTCCTCTCTCTGAAATCGATGAGCATGTCCTCAGGTGAGGATTGAAATAAAATTTTAAACCCGGTGATGCCGAGGTCTGCAAGGGTACCTTATGGGTATTTCTACAAACAGTTTACAGCCAGGGGATTTTAAAGGTGCCTTGCTGAACATTGTTCCTTTCATTAAATGAGAAATAAATATTTTTTTCAAATAAAAAAAAATTACTTCTTGGGCCCCAGGAATTCCTGCTTGGATTAGGCGAGCCAGGATTTGGCATTCCCAGCCCTAAAATTCCTCCCCGAAAAAACCTGGACTGAATGGACGACATCTTCAGGAGAAACAAACATGATACGTGAGTGACTTAGAGTATTTCAGCTGTAAGAGGAAGCTTGTCACGTTCTCACTGCGCAGGGTAGCTGAGTCTGAGCTGGAACTCTCCCTGACAATCTTAGCTAAAAGCTCTAAATGGAAGAGGAAGTATTCACTGTGGTTTCTCAGGCAACAGGAGCTGGAGCCGCTCCACGGCCTCAGCAAAAATTTGTGAGGCGGACGAATTTCAGCCTCCGTGGTCTCCCGCTGAGCTGTGAGCACAGGTGCCGCCACGGGGACTAGCACCTGTGACAGGCCCACTCACCTCCTCCGGGATGTCCCACTGCAGCCGGGTGGGGGGTGGGATACTCGGGTTGGTGTCCCCTTTACAGTGTCCGTCCTCCAAGTAGCCCAGCTGGAAGCTGTCAGTGGCCAAGACGTACTGACGGGGAAAAGACACACGTGGAAGTCAGAGAAGATGATACAGTCCACAGTGTTAGGGAAAACGTATTTGTCCCACCTGGCCAGGGTGCTCAGTGGTTAGAGTGCCCACCCGAACACGAAAGGGTAGAGGGCTTGATTCCTGGTCAAGGGCACATGCAGGAGGCAACCGGTCAGTGTGTCTCTCTCACATGGATGTTTCTCTCTCCCTCTCCCCGCTTCCTTACACTCTCTCTGAAGAGCAATGGAAAAAATATCCCCAGGTGAGGATTAACAAAACAAACAAAAAGAAAAAACAACAACAAAAACGTATTTGTCCTCCAAAGTAGACAAATCCTTGTTCTTTATAGAGATACTAGAGGCCCGGTGCATGAAATTCCTGCATGGGTAGGGTCCCTAGGCCTGGCCAGGGATCAGGGTCGATTGGGGCCTTCTGGCTGCTGGCCGGGGCCTTCCTTCCCCAGCTGCTGGCTGCTGGCCGGGGCCTTCCTTGGTTCCTCGCCTCCCCCTGGTGGTCAGTGCTCGTCATAGCGAGTGACTGAACTCCCGGTCTCCCAGTCCAACTCCTGAGGGGACACTTTGCATATTAGCCTTTTATATATATAGGAGATTGCTAAGACTTCCCAGCAGCTACTGAGGGAGGGCACATGCTTACAGCGTGCTGCGTCCTCCGTGCGGCCAGGAGAGAATATGCACAGGCAAGATGGTGTTCATCTCCACTTCAGAGCCAAGAAGAGAGCCCCGGAGAGACCCACCCACCCAGGACTGGACGCAGGAGACACGTGAGGCTGCCACTCACAGGGGGGCGCTTAGAGCCACCGCTGCGTCCGGCTGCGGGCTAGTGTTTTCTAGAGTCACCCCACTGAGCATTTATGTCTGGACCGAAAGGTCTTTTGTGTAAGTGAGGAAACGGCTCAGAGAGCAGGGGAAGCCACTTTTCAGAGCTGACCCTCCTCAGGGGCAGGACCCGAGGGCAGCGGCGAATTTCCCCTTTTCACAATCTCTTCCACGGTGCCTGCTGCGCACCTACGGGTGTTATGGGGCACTCATGACAGAACAGTCAACAAAACAGACAAGAATGGCTGCCCTCCCTCCACCAGTGAATACGGCCACAGGACCCACCAAGTCCAACCCTCGGTTTGCACTCAAGAGAAATGAAAACATATGCTCACATAAAACCTGTGCACACATGTTCATGGGAGCACTGCTTACAGCAGCCAGAATGTGGAAACAACCCAACTGCCCATCAAGCGATAAAATGGATAAAGTGTGGCCTGCCCACACAAAGGAGTACTATACAGCCATGAAAAGGGACAAAGCACTGACTCATGCTAAAGCACAGGCAGACCCTGTAAACACAGCAAGTGAAGAAGCCAGACACAAAAGCCCACACTGTGTGATCTCATTTCTATGGAACGGCCAGAACTGGCTAATCCAGAGGCAGAAAGCAGGTTAATAGGTCGCCAGGGGCTGGGGCTGGGGCAGATGGGGAGTTCCTTTGGGGGGTGATGAAAATTAGATAGTGCTGATGGTTTGTATAGCCACCTTGTGTATATACAACGCCCACTGAATTGTACATTTTAAGAGGGGGAATTTTACAGTCCGTTAATTTTCTCTCACTAAAAAAGCAATAATTTAAACAAAGTGGAACCCCTATGCTCAGGGGCTTACATGCCAGTGGGGAGGCAGATGGTGACCCTGTCAGATGGTGAGGGGAATGAGGGCTCCGGGATGGGGGAGCGTGGGGGGCCCACGTTCACGTGTGGTGAGTGCCACGCAGACTGAGCAGCACAGGAGGCAGGGTCCTTGCATCTGAGCTGCTGGGCATCAGAGCCGAAAGCCCAGCACATTTAAACATCAAAAACCCACTGTGAGCAAACGGGGTGTAACGCTGACCTTCGACTAGATCTGTTTTTAACTGGCACACATCGCTGACGGACCTCCACCGGGATGGTCAGTTCCTGCCGGTCCCCGTGGGGAGCACCTGGGCTCCCGTCCAGTTCCTGGACGCACAGACCATTCTGTCCGCTGAGCAGGGACAGTTAAATATACTACCTGGTCCAAGATCAAACCCCTGTACCTTCTCTTATCCGGATATCTAAAAAATAAAATGAACCTCGCCCGCCGGCCAGCGTGGCTCCGTGGCCAAGCATCTACTCATGAACCAGGAGGGCACATGCCCGGGTTGTGGGCTGGATCCCAAGTAGGGGGCGTGCAGGAGGCAGCCAATCTCTGAGTCTCTCCCGTTGATGTTTCCATCTCTCTCCCTCTCACTCTCCCTCTCTTTTATGTGAAATCCATAAAAACATATTAAAAAAACAGTCAGACAAATATCACATGAAATCCATGCCAGGGTGTGGGTTTCCAACAGCAACCTCCTCACTCAGGTCGCGGCTGCGAGAACTCACCTCCCAGAGGTGCCCCACGATGGGCGCGTCGGCCCAGGAGTGCTCGGCGTTCATGCCAATTTTCCCGTTTTTGAAGACGATAAACGTGAAGGACTTGTCAAACCACCTGCGGGAAACAGACGTGTTGGTGGAACTTCAACGTCGAAAGGAAGGACGATGCACAGACACTGTAACTGTTTCCCTCTGGACGGGGTCCCTGCCTTGGCACCCAGCCCGCGACAGTTCTCTGCGGCCCGCAAACCTCTGTGCCGTGAAATACAGGCTCACACGGGACGCGCAGTCCTGCACGCCTCCCTGGTCCAGACACACAGATAAGACTCGAGAACAGGCTGTTATTATAACGAGCAAGGACACGGCGGCAACTCTGGAGAGCTGGGTGGCTCCCCGTGCCTGCACCCCACCTGCGGGCAGGCGGGCCTCCCTCTACAGGTAAGGAAAGGCGGTCTGGGAGGTGGAACTGCCTCCTGACCGTCACAGGACCAGTCAGGCCCCGTCCACCACCTTCCCCCCCCCGGGAACCGGCCGCCACGCCTCACTAGCATCCCCAAAGGGAGGCGGGCGTGCACAGAGGGGAAGACTCAAATTCGCGGCTCCAGCTGCGAGTGGGTGCCTGTGTGTGTGTGTGTGTGTGTGTGTGTGTGTGTGTGTGTGTGAAAGACAGACGGACATCAGACAGACAAGTTTCTTCTGTCCTGCACCCACCCCTCCTTCAGGTGAAGAGGGGAAAATCAGAAGCTCTATTTCTGACCGAGCCTGACTCCTTAAGGGTCCAGATGCTGGAGGCGGGGCTGGCCACACCCCTTTCCTCCACTGCCACGGCAGACGGCCACTCTCCCAGGGCGGGGACACTACCTGTCGAAGCAGCGGCCGTGGAGCAGGGACTTGGCGTAGTTGTCCAGGGACGCGTCGGGGTCCTCCTTCCGGTAGCCCTGCTCGGTCTCGTCCAGCGTCACGAAGAAGGCCGCCTTCTCCACGGCGTCCAGCGACTGCTTGTTCTTCCCACGCGCAAAGTAGCCCTGGCGGCACCGGGCCCAGGGCACCCTGCGGGGAGGGCGCGTTAGGCCGGCAGCGGCTGGGTGACCCGCCTCCCACGGGGTGTTTGTCGCGACATCGTTTTCCATAGTTCCCACGGGTTTTCGGGAACTTCAGGAAAAGCACACGTTCTCTAACCATCCCAGGTCCTGGCAGCGGGGCCGCAGCCAGAGCGGGTGAGCAGTCCCCTGCCAGGCTCCCCGATCGGCACGGCCCACCCCTCCTTCAGGTGAGGAGGCCAAGGCGCAGAGGGAAGCCACGGCTACTGTGTGGCAGGGAGGGGTTCAAACCCGGCCAGCCTGCCTGAGCCCACGCGACCGTGACATCCGGTGGTGAGGGGCACCTGGGAGCCACGTCTGAGCGATTTTTAAAAAATATATATTTTATTGATTTTTTTACAGAGAGGAAGGGAGAGGGATAGAGAGTTAGAAACATCAATGAGAGAGAAACATCGATCAGCTGCCTCCTGCACACTCCCCACTGGGGATGTGCCCACAACCAAGGTACATGCCCTTGACCGGAATCGAACCTGGGACCCTTCAGTCCACAGGCCGACGCTCTATCCACTGAGCCAAACCGGTTAGGGCCTGAGGGATTCTTTTCTGCCCCAACTCACGTAGGACCTGCACCCCGGGTGGGACACCTGGCGTGGGTGGCTTTCTCTGGCAGCTCCTGGCCCCTCACTGTGCCTCCCAAGGCCTGGGCCCCCTGCCCACTGCCAGGTCATGGTCATCTGGCCCATCTCCCACCCCTTCTCTGCCCGAGTGCTTGGCCGAGGTGGCCGTGGTGCCAAAAGACCCACAATCACGACCAGGTCCTGACACCTACCCAGCCCCAACCGCTGTCCTCTGAACCAGGAGACCAGAGGTGACAAGCACTAGGATGCACGCGGTGTCTGAGCACAGGGCTGGGGCGGGGAGAGGGACAGTGCCCGTGCAGGAAGCTCAGGCTGGGAGCTCGCTCACCGAATCCCGAGGGGCGAGTGGTTCCTCCCGGGTGCCACTCCTCCACAGCACCTGCACCCACACGACCTCTACCCAATCCCCGGGCGTCCCCCCGCGCCCCCCCCCCTTCAATCAGCACTCGGGCCGTGGGGCTCGGTCCCCCAGACACTCCCCCTACTGGTCCTTCCGCCCAGTCCATGCCCCCAGGATAGCGGAATACTCCCAGCTTCTCGGACAAGCCTCCCTTCCCGCCCACACTGCCGTGTCCCAGCCTCACCCAGGAGGACCCCCTACCCCCCTTCCAGGCCCCAGGACCGAACAGAAATTGGCTCAGCCACTCCAGCCAAAAGTGGTCCCTTTCATGGCGCCCGGGCACAGGCTCAAGCCCAATGCGGTCAGGCACACGGGACCATCCCGCCTCAACTCCAGCATCCCGGAGGTGCCGTAGTCCCAGGGTGCTCCTGGCCGTCCCCACCCCTGTGTGCCCTCGTCCAAGGCCACTAGGTGACCTGTGGACAAGGCAGGAAAGTAACCCTGACACAGGCCTGGGTTTAAACTCTTCTGTTTCCTAAATTAAATACGGGGCAGCCTGTGAAAAAGCCTAACTCCTGACTTCTCTCTGTCGCGTGCCCTGGCGCCTGTGCGCACACCTGCCGGTCACACAGGAGGCGGCCAAGGTGACGCAAGGGGGGGGGCGGGACCTGCTGCCCCAATGAGGGCTCTAGTCCCGCCGGTGCCCCCGCAGCCCGCGGGCACACACTCCCTGCCAGGGGGCCCGGGTGGGAGAGCCAGCAAGCGGTCACACCCCAGAGGCGGCCGCCGACCCACCGGCACACACCTGTCTCCCGCTGTGAGGGCCGCCAGCTTGGCCTCCCCGGCCTGAGGCTCCGACGGGTCGTCCAGGATCCGCTGTATCTGCTGCTCGAGCTCTCGGGGCCGCAGCAGCCGGCCGTCATGGTACAGCCAGACCTTGAAGTAGCGGCCCTTGTGGAACACGACAATGTGCCGGCTGTCCCTGACGTGCTGAATGGTGTCTGCGGGGGTGCAGGCGAGACAAACCCCCACAGGTTAGAGGAGGGGGGATGGCGCCGAGGCCACACCCGCCAGCTCCCCTCGGCCCCCCATCTGCTCCTCCTGTCTGGGGGGTGAAGCGGGGTTAAGGACAGGGTCAGAGCCGAGGGCTCTGGAGTCAGACAGGCCTGACTCGAGGCTCCGCTCGGCCATCGTGAGACGCAACGGCTCAGGCCACTGACTGAACCCTCCCAGAGCCTGGTGGGTCCCTCACACGGATGTGCAGGGACTGAGAGAGGACCCAGTGCCTGGTCTGAGAGAGAGCGCTCTCAGCTCAGTATGTCCGCTGTGGGCTTGTCTAACTCGGAAAGGAAGAAAGAAAACTGTCACTATTTACAGATGACTTGATACTGTATGTAGAAATCCCGGACGATTGCACCAAAAAACTGTTGGAAGTAACACATTCAGTAGAGCCCTGGCCGGGTGCCTTAGTGGGTTAGAGCACCGTCCCACTACACCAAGGTTGCAGGTTCAATCCTTGGTCAGGGCACATACACGAATCAACCCATGAATGAATGCATAAATAAGTGGAAAAACGAAAAATGATGTTTTGCTCTCTTTTTCTCCCTTCTAAAAATATTATTTAAAAAATTCAGTATAAAATTGCAGGATACAAAAATCAGCTGCATTTCTATCTATATTATAAAAGGCCTGTGGCTGTACTGACCAAAGACCTGCACAGGTGGGCGGGGCGTGCGCTGGTGGGCGGGACTGCGTGATTTTGTGCACTGGGCTTCAAAATTCACGCAAGATTTGCAATTCAATTCAATTTCAAATCTTGTGTGAATTTTGGGACACCCTATAGTATACTAATAATCAACTACCAGAAAAAGAAATTCAGAAAAAAATCCTGCCCTAGCCAGTCTTGCTCAGTGGATAGAGAGTCGGCCTGCAGACTGAAGGGTCCTGAGTTCAATTCTGGCCAAGGGCACATGCCCAGGTTGTGGGCTCCATCCCCAGTAGGGGATGTGCTGGAGGCAGCCGATCAATGATTCTCTCTCACTGATGCTTCTATCTCTCTCTCCCTCTCCCTCTCCTTTTCTCTCTGAAATCAATTAAAAAATATATGAAAAAAAGAAAAAAATTCCATTTATAACTGCATCATAAAGAACAAAATACTGAGGAATAAATTTCACCGGGAGGTAAAAGGCCTTGGGACGCTGGCGAGAAGACCGCGGCGGCACACTCACCCGTCTCCTCTCCCGGGATCCTGGACGTGTTGAACATCCGCTCCCACTGCGCAGAGCAGAGCGGGACCGTGGAGCCCATGAGGAGAATCTGCAACAGAAACACGCGCCAAACGGGAAAGTGAGCGGAGGACAAAGGAGCAAATGAGCAGCACACGTGCGATGCCGGCTTTGTGCTCTGCGCGTAGGGCCTGGTCTGGCTCGATCTTTTCCTAACTCCGTAAGGATCAGCGATCCCCGGGGCACCCGGCTTCCCTGAGGACTTGCAGGGCCTCGCCAGGGCACGGCTTCCCACGCCACCAGCCCTGAAATACACACTGACCCGTCCTGTGTGTACAAACCGACACTTCAACCAAAGGGCATTCACGAAAGGCATGTCTTATTCCTGAGCGGTTCACCAGCTAAATTATTTCCTTTCCAAAGCAAACAAGAGGCGGGGTGGTTGGGGGAAGGCAGGATTGAGCAAAAAAAGAAAAAAAGAGAGAGAGACTCACGGTGAAGAGTGTGGTGATTTTGGGCTTGGAAAGGGAGGGTGGAGGTGGAAGAAGGCAGAGAGGGGATACATGGTGATAGAAGAAATAAAATAAAATTTAAATAAATAAAATATTTCCTTTGCATTAAAAATAAAGTGAACAAAAGTTTCTTCAAGGGGCAAATTATAGAAGTCCATCAGACATAGCCACACCCCAGAAGTGCACCCTGTATGCTCCCGCTCACATAAAGCTCTGGGAAACCCAAAGTAGCCGAGAGCAGCGGTCGCCAACCTTTCGGACATCATGGACCACCGGATGGTGACCGCCGGCCTAGAGTGATGGAAGGCAGACCAGGAGTGACCTGGCGGGTGATGGGTGGGGAGGGGGTGCAGGAAGGGACAGGGGGCAGGAGGCAGGTCACAGGGCGCCCAGGGAACTCTGGAGGGCTGGCTGTGCTCGCCGCCATGGCTGTGGGGTGTGCAGGGTGTGCACGCGTGTGTCAGAACTTGCACACTGTGCAACACGTCGAGCATTCCTCAGCAGAGCTGTGAGAGTGTTTTTAGAAAAAGCAGCTTGTTGGCTCACCGGTTTGAGCTCCTCCCGGTCCAGCTGGCGCCTGTACAGCAGGATCGCGTGGATGGTGTTGCCCGCCCTGGCGGCCTGGATGTGCGTGGGCAACACGTACAGAAAATCCTGAAACGGAACACGTGTCAGCGGGGAGCATGCTCGCAGGGGCAGACCGGCTGAGGCGGGCACACGGCGGAGCCGTCGACGCTGCAGTCCCCCCCCACGTGAGGGAAATCACGCCTGCTCTGCTAGAAAATAAACTCATCTCCTTTCCTACACTTTGCCAACTTTATTATTATTTATTTTTAATCCTCACCTGAGAAGGTTTTCATTGATTTTGACAGCGAGAGAGAGAGAGAGAGCAGAGAAACGTCGATGTGAGAGAGAAACGTCAATCGGTTGCCTCCCAATCGTACCCTGACCGGGTATTGAACCTGCAACCTTTTGATGTACGGGCAACACTCCAACCAACTGAGCCACCCAGCCAGGGCTTTTTCATGTTTTATAAGAACACAAGCCCCCAAATAATCCTTGGGCTGGGAGAGGTAAGAGTATATTTTAAAATTAGATTTTAAATGGCTGTCATTCGACTTGAAAGGAGGTAACAGTGCTTTGTCCCAAATGCCCTCATCTAATGCATCGGAAGGAATAAGCTAGCAGAGCAAGCGGACAGGCGGTCCTCGGGACGGGAGTAACGGGTTAAAGGAACCTTCCCCTGCAAGCAGCACTGCGCCCGCAGCTTCTAAGTCTTTTTTTTTTTTTATACTTAAATAATTATAATTTTATTGTTTCATTTTTTTATTAAATGCATGTACAATTCCTATGTATTCTAGCCAAAATATTCTTTGGTAATCAAAATAGTAACTTATTGTTCATTATTTGTTTATAGTATCATTTGTTAAAAAATTAGACCTCTACTTTTAGCTTAAAACTTCCTAGATTTTAGCAAGTATGTTTACTTACTAAGTATTTTTTTTATTTTATTGCTTAAATTATTACAAGGAGTATTGCATATGTCTCCTTTTTTTTTTTTCCCACCCTTGACAATCCCCTGGCCTCCCCTACCCCCCAGTGTCTTATGTCCATTGGTTATGCTTATATGCATGCATACAAGTCCTTTGGTTGATCTCTTACCCCTCCCCTCCTGCCCCCCCCCCCCGCCCCTCCCCGGCCTTGCTTCTAAGTCTTAAGACCCGTTTCTAAGGGCCATTTGCCGTGACGGGAAGAGAGGGCTGGGGTCCGACTACACTTGAGAGAGCGTGACCCCAACACTTCGGAAGGAAGGGCAGCCGGTGGGCCGCGTCCTCTCAGGGTCCCAGGAGCAGGCCGACAGCTTCTGTCAGTCTGAGAGTGTTCTGATGGGAGAAAAGTTAAAGGAAAAAGAAGAGAATCTAACAAGGAAAAAAGTAGAAGGAAAGATCCCTAGCTGGTTTGGCTCCATGGATAGAGTGTCAGTCTGTGGACGGAAGGGTCCCAGGTTCGATTCCGGCCGAGGGGGTTGCGGGCTGCAGGAGGCAGCCAGCCAATGATTCTCTCTCATCATTGATGTTTCTCTCTCTATCCCTCTACCATCCTCTCTGAAATCACTAAGAATATATTTTAAGAAAAAAAGTAGAAAGGACAAACGATAAAGAGAAATAGGGGAGAAAATAAAAGGAGGTAAAGAACAGAACTCGAAAGAGAAAGAACTGGATTCGCCACTTATTACGCGATGCCCTGGACCCCCAACTGAGGGGCTTCTAACCGAACAAAGGCATGAAGCACGTGCCTCACCAGACCAGACACGTGACCCTGACACGTGGCCAGCCAGTGCCTCCACAGTGTCTGGGGGAGCAGGAACCAGCTCAGCGGGCAGGCTGGGGGGCGCCCCCTGCCGCCTGAGCCCTTCACGCCTCGCTGGCCCTGCTGTCCATGCAGCGCCCGAGGAAACGGGCAGGCAGGCGCTCTGCTGGGAGCACGTTCGGCTGCACAAGGGCATTCCTGCGACCCACGTTTCTCTGCAGGCGCCTTGAGGGACCCTGAGGGCACCTGGTTCTCTGGTGTGGGAAGTGGGTCCTGGGTGCCCCGGTGGGTGTGAAGCCAGGGGCAGAGGTGGCAGAACAGGAGGGGCCCGGTCAGTCCCTCGAGCCTCCCCAGCAGCCGCAGGGCCGGCAGCCACCGCCGCCCGGAGGACTCACCATGGCGTAGTAGTTGCTGTTCACCATCAGCGGGCCCCGTCCGCGCAGGTAGATGTATTCCTCCCACCAGTCGCTCACCTGTTGGTGCCAACAGACAAGCTCAACCAGAGGGGCACTGGCCCCCGGGGCTGGGGGTGTCTCGTGCAAGAAGACGGGGGATGAAGAGTGGATTTTTTAAAGGTCATGACGTGGCCAGAAGGTAGGTCACCTTCACGTTACAGGTGGTTGAAACACACGGCCCAGTGGGAAAGGGTGGTCAGTGTGCGCCTGCTGGCATTTCTCAACAATGAAAACGATCCCAAGGGCGACGAAGACCCGTCTCCTCCCCCGGCTTTGGGCTCTCGGGAGCAGCCACCTCTCAGTCCTGGTCCGTCCCTTTCGGAGCCTCGAGTGCTGTTCTCACTCCTGCAGGACGTCCCAATGTTCCCCGCCCCCCCCCCCCCCACGCCCCCGAGCAGCAACCTCTTCCTGACCACACCTACGGGCTTCGGGACTGTTCACAGCCTCCTGGACCAAGGGACCACTTTTCTGTACGTCGTGTTGAAGTGCTGTTCACGCAGACTGGTGTGCAGGCAAGAGTCTAACTGAATTCAACACACCTGTGCCCCAGCACCTGCTCCAAAGGGGAACGTGCCCCCACCCCTGCCCTGTCTCTCACTCCCTGCCCCACGCCCACTCCTAGCCCCGACGCTGGTTGTGTCTGGGTCACAGCCAACACCTCTCTTCCACGCCAGCTGTTCCTCAAAACCTAGGCCCCCACCCCCACCCCCACCCGCCAAATGTCCCCTCTGGCCACCACGCATGGGGACACCCAGATGTTCCCGGAACTGACTAGCATTTCTCACACAAGGAATCTACTTTCTTGATCAGAATTCCATCAAGAAAAAGCGTGGGCACACACTTACGTAGTTGGTGGCCCACCAGGATTTTAACTTCAGATACCACTGCAACTTTGGCCCGAGGCTGACGGCGAAATCTTCGGCGAGAGCCGTCATCCGCTTAAAGTCGGCTTCCTTCATGAGGGGCTTCACCGAGTCCAGATACTGGGGTTAACGGGGAAAACACAAGCCCGGTTAGCACACCGCTTCCTCCGAGAAAACGCAAACATGTTGAAAAGGTGGCGAAGTCTTCCCCCGAGTTGCTGGTCCTCGCGCCCGATGGCTAACTCCAACACTAAACGGTGACTTGGGTTCCCGATAATTAAACAATGACTCCTTTTCGTCCTCTGTTGGCCTGCAAGCTCCCCAGATCCTGCGTCACCAGAAAATCACCAACGTGACTTCCAGACGGACCAGATCGATGTTTTAAAAATGTTAATGAGGACATTTCAGGGGGGTCTTTTCCGAAGTCCCCGGCCCTTACAGGAGCTCCGTTCTCACTGGGCTGCAGCGTGATGGCACGGGGGCGCCAAGCGCGGGCAGCGCTGCCCAGTGCCCCGGACGCCAGGGCAGAAGGAGGAGCCGGAACAATGACAGGGCACAACTTAAAACAATTAGTAATGCCCCGCTGGGTGGCCCAGTGGTTGGAGTGCCATCCACACCCCAAAAGGTCTTGGGTTTGATTCCCAGTCAGGGCACACTCGTAGGTTGTGGGTTCAGTCTCCAGTCCAGGAGCGTACGGGAGACAACAGATCAATGTTTCTCTCTCACATCACATACACTCTCCCCCCGCTGCCCCATTCTGTCTAAAATAAAAATGTGTCCTCGGGTGAGGATTTAAAAACCAAAACAGTTAGTAATGGAATCTAACAAAATCACTGAAACACTTGGAGTTATATGGTATGTGAATTATATCTCAACAAAGTTGTTTTAAAAATTTGCCAAACTGCCCTAACCGGTTTGGCTCAGTGGATAGAGCGTCGGCCTGCGGACTGAAGGGTCACAGGTTCGATTCCGGTCAAGGACATGTACCTTGGTTGCGGGCACATCCCCAGTAAGAGGTGTGCAGGAGGCAGCTGATCGATGTTTCTCTCTCATCGATGTTTCTAACTCTCTTTCCCTCTCCCTTCCTCTCTGTAAAAAATCAATAAAATATATTTTTAAAAAATAATAAAATAAAAATTTGCCAAGTGGTTTCACTACCATATATGACGCCTTTTATTAAAAAACATCTAAGTGGGGGGGGGGGGGGTCGGGGAGAGCGGATAAAAACACCTAAGATGTGCTGATTGGAAAAAATATTTCCTGCCAGGGCCTCAGCCACTGCTGGGCGCTAACACACCCAAATAACGAACATAGTCTTTAAGTCATAAACCTCAATCCCTCGACGACGGGCATTTCCGGGCGGATTTTCTGTGACCCCGAAGGACACCCACCCTGCTCACGGTGTCCCTCACGGCGGGCACGGGCAGGCGCGGCAGGGACGTCTGGAAGCTGTACAGCATGGGTTTCCGGCCTGAGAAGAGCTTGACCATCCCCTTAAAAAAAAGTTCATTTTAAAAGTTGAGACAACCTGACACCAGTTCTCAAGGGTCTACAACAGGGGTCCTCAAACTATGGCCTGTGGGCCACATGCAAATACAAATATTGTATTTGTTCCTGTTTTGTTTTTTTACTTCAAAATAAGATATGTGCAGTGTGCATAGGAATTTGTTCATAGTTTTTTTTTTAAACTATAGTCCGGCCCTCCAACGGTCTGAGGGACAGTGAACTGGCCCCCTGTTTAAAAAGTTTGAGGACCCCTGCTCTACAACTTACAGTTTTCTGCGGTTTATTTTCCCCAATTCCATTTTCTGCCCCAACCCTCGCAGGCTCCGCAAAGACACAGGTGACCCCAAATAACCAGATTGAACGAAGGCCCAGGTCTGCCGGGTGCCGTGAAATGGCCCACGCCGTCCGGCGGTGTCCGCCCTCGGGCCCCTGGTGGTGCGGTCTGACCGCCTCTGCCCGTGGGGAAACCACCTCCTAGTCCTGGTCTCGGAATCGGCTCGAGGCTCTGTCGGCAGCGAGAAGGGCCGACCGAGGTGCCTGGGCCTCACGCCGCGCCCAGCAGGAGCAGTGTGGCCTTTTCGGTCACGGTCAAGGCCAGTGGACAGCACGCCGGCCTGCCATCGGCCTTGTTTAGGCTGCAATGATCTAAACCTGGTGCAACAACTGGTCATGTCACGTCGACCAGACCTCAAAGGAATGCCCAGGGCTCACGGGGGGGCAAGGGGGTGAGGGGCATGATTCTTGACCCAACTGGGCACCAGCCATCCAGGGCGCCTCATGAAACTTGTTTTGTAAAGTGTGGGAACCTATCTCGGCGTCCCCTCTGGGTGTTAGATTCGGCTTCTCCGAGAATTAGAAAACCTAATGAAGCAGCAGCAGAAGTCGGTTTGGAAAAGAGTGGTGGGTGGAGGGTGGGGTGGGGGGTGCAGTGGGCTCACACAGGAGGGTGGCGACAAACCTCTCTCACTAGCAGCCCCGGGGGCGGCGGCCAGCAGCCAGCAGCGCTGACAGCGGCACAGGCGGCCACGCACACGGCACACGCCCCACTCGGGGGCCAAGGGTGAGAGAGCAGGTGGAAATTACTAGAAGCTCAGGGTGAGTCAGGGAGGCCTGGTCCGCCGGGGAAGCCACTTAACCGTGACCTCAAGTGAGAAAAGCTACAAAAAAGTGACACTTCTATTTCATGGACGACCTGGAGGACCCACCCAGCGGACAAACATAAAATGCTGAGAATTCACATCATTTAGAAAATGGCCTTTGTCTCAAACTTATGAGTCACAGTGAATCCACCCTCCCCGGCAATTAGAGTGACTCCCAGGACACCAGGGGTCAAAGGGAGAGAAGGCCCTGTGAGGCTCTTTCTTTAAAAAGTAAAAGCTGCCCTGGCCAGTTTGGCTCAGTGGATAGAGCGCTGGCCCGTGGACTGAAGGGTTCGGGTTCAATTCCGGTCAAGGGCACATACCCAGGTTGGGGGCTCCATCCCCAGTGGGGGGCCCTGCAGGAGGCAGCCAATCGATGATTCTCTCTCAACATTGATTCTCTCTCTCTCTCCCCCTCTCCCTTCCTCTCTGAAATCAATAAAAATATTCTAAAAGAAAAAGTAAAAGCTCCGTGAGACGAGCCAAGCACAGAAGGACAAATGCCGGGACCTCACTGTCCAAGCGACAGACCAGCGCGGACGGGCCTGCCCGGGGTGGGGAGCGAAGTTGCGACGGGTCAAGGGTACAAAGTTTCAGCTCCGTGAAATAAATAAGTTCCGGAGGAGACTTACTGCGCAACACAGGGCCTCAGACTAAAGGAGAAAGGGGGGACCCGAGGAGACGTTGGGGGGATGTTAAGTTTGTGTCCCCGACAGCGGTGACGGCCACCCGGGCGTCCACTTCTCTCCAAACACAGCGGCTGCCCAGGCCCCACGGCCTCGCCTTTCGCCTGTCAATCACGCCTGGGTAACTCGGCTAGAAAAAACCCTCACCAGCTCTGGGCCCAGGGAGCGTCCACTTACCATCCAGACTTTGGTGGCGCGGCTCATCTTGCCGTGCTCGGCGAACATCCAGCCGTGGTAGGACAGCAGGCACCTTGAGGGAGTACCGCATGGTGAAGATCAGGGCCACCCACAGGCCCGTGCCGAACAGCACGCCGCTGACCACGTGCTTCGTCTGGCTGGACATGCTGCCCCTGCCGGGACAAGACGCGACAAGCCGGGGGCACGTGAGCCGGCAAAGGAGGCTGAGAGGCGACCCCGGACACGCGTCTCTGTGGCTTTGCTTTTAGCTCCCGCGGTTTGGGGGAACTGCAGAACGTTTACAAAGTAAAAGCTCGGTGTTTTTATCACTAAAATGCCTAAAACAAACCAACGTGCGACCGGAAGGAGTCTCCGATATTTGGAAACCAGCAACCGGACACTCTGAAATGCTTCAGTGGCACCAAACCCCGCAAACGCCTTTGCTACAAAACTTGCATCTTTCTGAGCCTGTCAAGCCTTGAGTTCAGGCTGAACTGCCGCCTCCATGGAAAACCTGTGCGTTCTTTTCCGACAGCCGGTCCCCAAGCAAACCTGGACGCGGGGACGTGAGGACCCGCCTCTGAGAGGACCTGCGCTTTCGATGGCTACGCGCTACATCACCGAAGGAAGCAGACACACACACTTCCTCGATGCACAAGATCCACACAGCGTTTCACATTAGCAAAGAAACGGCGGCCCGGGACTGCGGCCACATAAGCCGAAGTACCGCCACAAAAAGCGATGAGCAGACATGCTCCTGTA